>NC_133718.1:2575652-3175652 GCF_048934315.1 Petromyzon marinus | reverse complement strand
AAAACGCCCTTTTGGAAATGCTTCTGTTAGCAGAGCCTCGCATTGCCAAGTTAAGAGAATGGCATCATAAAACGATGCCATGAACTGCTGTAGTCAAATCAAGAGATAGCACCGACTCAACACTCTATCAACACAGTGGCTTCACCGCATCGTATCATTCAGTATATTTATACAATTTAGCTACGACAGCTGGAATAAGCCACATGAAGTGCAAAATTAAATAGAAATAATATTTTTAGAGTGCAATCATCATTGACGGGCCTGAGCCCATTAACATACGATACTCGAGAACCCGGTTTAATCAGGTTATCGAGTTCTGGCGCAGAACCACTTATGAATCACTTCAATCGGATTGAATCCACACTTGTGTGTCAAGCCTTTAACATTCCCTGCATCGAGTGTTTGTCACATATCAATCAAACAAAAATTCAGTCCTCGGAACTGGAATTGACCAAATTTACTAACAAACCAAATTATCTTCTTTGGTTCTTTCGGTAAAGTCACGTAGAATGAGAATAAAATAAATTGATAAAATAAAATAACACAATAAAATTCTCACGACGTTTCGGCCACAACGAAACGTCGTGAGAATTTTATTGTGTTATTTTATTTTATCAATTTATTATTTTATTCTCATTCTACGTGACTTTACCGAAAGAACCAAAGAAGATGAATCCTTGCAGTCATGAAAGCTTTAAATCGAAACCAAATTATGTATTTTATTTCTTCATGCAGACCTTAGTGGTGGCGGGGCTGACACCATCAACTCACTGCGCTCGAGAATTCTGTTTAACCGCAGTGCTCGACTCACGTGTCTCCAACGCGAACCACCCAACCACCTTACACACCCAACACCTGGCGAAAATGCAAAGATCCCCTGTGAAGCCTTAACAGACTGTTGGGGAAAGTGATGTGAGCGAGTAGCAACTATTAAGGCCTGCACAGCACACGAGGGGGTGGGTGGCCAGCACACCGCCAGGCCTCCTTTGTTTCGCCAGTGGCGATGTTTACACACCGCGCCTGGTACTCATTTGAGGCCGAGTCGACCTAGAGAAGGCCCAGGACCGCTTCAGTTCATCGTCAGTGGTTGTTGGCCGTGAGCGAGAATCGAACTCTAGTCGCTGGGTTCGTAGCTCAGCGCGCTAACCGCTGCGCCACCGCTCCCCACACTCACGCATGCACGCACCTTGCCTAATGAACGAAGCAGTAACAAAATAAACAAACGAGCAATCAAAAGCTGTAGAAAGACAAATAAAAAATGTGTGGCGAGTGCCGAGGTTGGGGGTGGGGGGGAGAAAAAAATTGGTGCAGCCTGCAAGCTGCACGTACGCTCCTAGACGTGGAAACAAAAAGAATATCACCGCAGAACAAGTGGACCTTGGACCTCGCCTGAAACGGCCGTGTAAAATATGAAACATCGTGACGGAGACAAAGCGGTCTTGTAGGCGCACACGAGACTAAGAGAAAGGTTACGGCGGGGGTAAGGCTCGGAGAGGGGTTGAGAGAGATGGAAATCGCTGAAGGCCGCAGGGTGAGTTATAGGGCAAGGATTATAGTGAGTGCGCACATGTGAATTATTCTTCCGCGCCTAATTTTACGCTTTATTTAGAATAGAATCTGTTTGAGAATTGTATTAAGTTCCAATTGTGCCGGTCACGACACAAAGACATTTCCACGTGGAATTCTCGCAGCGAGCTGTTTAGTACTTGATTTGAAGCTTTCGTGACTGCAGGAATTCATACTCTTTGGTTCTTTCGGTAAAGTTACATAGTAGCTCTCTCGCTACATTTCTTCCTGCCTCAGAAGTCCGCCTGCTGTATTTTTTCACCTGAAGACGATTGCTTGTATTGCGACCGAAACGTCGTGATCGATTATTTATTTTTCTATCAACGTTACCTTACCGAAAGAACCAAAGAGTATGAATTTTCTGCAGTCACGAAAGCTTCAAATCAAGATTGAACCGCCTCTGCGGGGAGGATTTCCACACAACTCGGACATTACTTCAACCGAGAAGATGGATGCAAATTGAGCAATCTTTGGAAGGACGTTGATCAACCAGGTAAAGTGTCAACTGTTGTGTTGGCCGACTCTCTTGAGTTGCATTACATTTCAAAGTTGGATCTTTTTTCTCTCTCCCACCCTCTTCCCTCTTTGAATTTCACCCCCACCATCTCGCCCGTTACGGCAGCCCCTCCCCCTCGGATTAGCCGAGCTATGCCTAGCTCTGCGATCTTACATTTTGATTGAAAGCTTTCATGACTGCAGTGATTCATATTCTTGGTTCTTTCGGTAAAGTCACGTTGAAGGGAAACAATAAAATATATATTTTATTATATTTATATATTTTATTATATTTTATTGTTTCCCTTCAACGTGACTTTACCGAAAGAACCAAGAATATGATCTTACATTTACTTGCAAATTCCATCTCTAGCCCCGCCCACTTACCCTTGGGTTGTACCCACCTCAAACCTTATAACCTTTGACTGCAGTAGCTCTCTCGCTACATTTCTTCCTGCCTCAGCAGTCCGCCTGATGTATTTTTTCACCTGAAGACGATTGCTTGTGTTGCGACCGAAACGTCGTGATCTATTATTTATTTTTCTATGTAGGTGATTTTACCGAAAGAACCAAAGGGTATATTCTTAGTTCTTTCGGTAAAGTCACGTTGAAGGGAAACAACAAAATAATAAAATATATAACAATAAAAATTCTCACGACGTTTCGACCATAACACAAACGGTCGTCTTCAGGTGTGTCGGTTTACATAAATGTATGTATTTTTAAACGGTGTATTTATTTATTTATAAAAAACGTTAGCGCCACGCGCAGCGATTTGGCAGTTTATTTAGACGGACTAGTCCATCTATGTTCTGAAAAGAGGAGGGGGGAGACGAAATTTTTTTTTTATGTATGCTGTCTGAAAGCCACTGTAAGCGTGAACAATCAATTAAGACCTGAAATGGTTAATCAAATCTTTCCAATGATTTCTAAGCCAGAATCCATCTTCTCGGTTGAAATTGTCTCTGTGCTTGTATATGTGGATAGCCTCATGAACGAATCTCTCATGGTAGCCAGATGGCTTACAAAGAACCTCTGTCTTGGAAAAGTCAATATCATGTGAGCCTACTGAATTATAACAATGATCTGCCACGGCCGAGGTGTTGGTCCTACCGTGTTTAAGGTCTGCTTTGTGTTCACGAATGCAGTCCGAGACATGGCGTTTGGTTTCTCCAATGTAACTACTACCACAGAGGCAACTTAGTTTGTAGACACCAGGGTATTGTATGTCCGGAATCACACCTTTTACAGATGGAACCAGATCACGGATTTTATGTAATGTGTTGAAACGGACCTGGATCTTGTGTTTATTCAAGATTTTGGAGATCTTTCTTGTGATCCCCGCAATGTAGGGTAAAGTAATGGTTTTTGAAACACAAAGCAGACCTTAAACACGGTAGGACCAACACCTCGGCCGTGGCAGATCATTGTTATAATTCAGTAGGCTCACATGATATTGACTTTTCCAAGACAGAGGTTCTTTGTAAGCCATCTGGCTACCATGAGAGATTTGTTCATGAGGCTATCCACATATACAAGCACAGAGACAATTTCAACCGAGAAGATGGATTCTGGCTTAGCAATGATTGGAAAGATTTGATAAACCATTTCAGGTCTTAATTGATTGTTCACGCTTACAGTGGCTTTCAGACAGCATACATAAAAAAAAAATTCGTCTCCCCCCTCCTCTTTTCAGAACATAGATGGACTAGTCCGTCTAAATAAACTGCCAAATCGCTGCGCGTGGCGCTAACGTTTTTTTAATAAATAAATACACCGTTTAAAAATAAATACATGTATGCAAACCGACACACCTGAAGACGACCGTTTGTGTTATGGTCGAAACGTCGTGAGAATTTGTATTGTTTTATATATATATTTTATTATTTTGTTGTTTCCCTTCAACGTGACTTTACCGAAAGAACTAAGAATATGAATTACTGCAGTCACGAAAGCTTTAAATCAAAACCAAAGGGTATGTTTAGTACTTGTCGATTATAGTTTCTTGTTTTAATTATTTAGCACCGTTACATGAAGTGCATTATCACTGCATCAATTCTCACGCGCATGGTTCAACACGTTCGTGACGAGCGTAAACATGTTACTAAGATCAACGCATCAACCCAGCGTTAAGTGCTTACAGTCGTTCAATGACAAGAATGAAACTACCGTTAGAACATGGAATTTCTGGGCCCACCTATGGGCTAACTCAGTTGGGCAGCGGCACGTTTTGACTTTAAAATACTGTACCATACTAAAAATAAGGGCTGCATTGTTGAAACGCAGTGATGTACGGTGCAATAACGAGGCTACGCGGATAAAAACACGCACGGGCAAGGAAGAAAGGTCAGGGTTGGGGTTGAGGTTGCAAACTCGAGCTTGGGATGGAATCCTCTAGAGGAGAGCGCACAGCAGCTCATTCTACTGCTCCAAGCGCCGCTCTCCTCTGAAACGCAAATCCCGAGGGATCCGCAAAAGCCACGTTCGCGCCAACAGAAGAGCAGAGCTCTGATCAATCCACTGCTGGATGAAGGCCTTCCCAAGACGTCACGATGCAAAAATCCACCGAGTGCCTGCAGGCAAGCTGATCTCATCGCTCCGTCTCTCTCGTGGATGCCGTCTCGGACACGGCTCTTGCCCGAGCTGCCACTCCGTTATTATTCTAGACCGTTGCCCGTGATCCCTTCTCGCGACGTGTCCTCCCCCAAAGCCCACTTACTTTTCTTCATAGTTTGATTTGGGTCTTCACCTTGCCCGAATACAAGCGTTCTATCCCTTTCCTTCTCGCAATGCAATTCAAAGCACGCATCTCTCTACACTCCTTTGGCTATACTCCTCGTGTCAGAAACATGCGGAGTATACATACATGTTTCTGGGCCAGAAACATGTATGTATCTTGAACTTCTTTCGCACCGTACGTAGCCAACATGATCATTAGCAGAACGTACCAATTGCCGAAATCACAGTCGAAGATAAAGCCATTGTATCGATGGCTTGGGTGGGAAGGCGACTGCTAAGTACATGATAGAATTGGAGCTGGGTTCTCCGATCATGTAAGTAATCGGTCAATTTATTGACAATCGGTACAACTGCTTGACTAATCGGATAACACGAAAGTAGTTGGGGAAAAAAAATATCTGCTTCTCTTCTAAACGTGTGCCGCTGGACGGGAGGTGATGGGCGGGTGCTTGGTGACGTTATCGGAACCACCAGCCGCGTGTACGTGCGTGCGTGGGAACTGACATCTGTGGCGATTGGGAATTAATGACGACTGAAATAAACTTACACACAAATTAGTTTATTGTCCAACACCAGTGGCCTTAAGTCGTTTTTAATGTGTTTATGCACACTTGCCTTGCAAGGTAATGCAATTGCGATTTCCGAAAATAAATACGCGGCGCGATTGGATGAGTGGTGGCGGGACACGAGGCTGCTTGGTGGGAGTGGAAGACACTGTGGCTAATTTTAATCTCCTATTTTACCATCCCCACACATTACTTGCAGGAACTAATGCATTTATATATTCCATCAAGGTCCTTAAGATTTTATGATCTCCAACTGCTCAGCACTCCCAGGTCTCAGTTGCGTTCTTTTGGTGATCGGGCTTTTGTTAGGGTGGCACGCAAGCTATGGAACGCCTTGCCACTTGAAATCAGGCGATCGAAGACAAAAGAGATATTCAAGTCTGCTTTTAAAACCCATCTCTTTATTCAGCCTTTCCTCTTTAGTTGGTCGGTTGCCCCTGGTTCTGTTTTTTGTTTCCTGCTTTTCATGCTTTGCACATTGGGATCCGAGGATGGAATGCGCATCATACATATTAATTCTTATTAAACACATCAAAATCAATGTGCGCTGGACATCTCCATTGCTCATCGGATTCCTCCAGTCTAAATAAAGATTCCGATTCTGAATTTTGCACGGCCTCGACTCATTTTGTGAATTTCCTGTGACTACGCCTGGGTTACGCGTGGGTGCTTGTGAGCCAGCAACTCGTATTTGATGCTTAGAAGATGGGGGCGAAGGGGACGTAGAGAGAGAGACAAACACGAAAACACAAAGTGACAAAGATACAGAGACGCGGAATACAGAATGACAAATACTCAAGAGAGATAAAGGTAGACAGACAGAGAGATAAACACAGAAATACACGAACACATGCAGAGACTCACAGAAATACAGACAGATGCAGAGACACACTAAACTCCTTAAAAAAAGTTTAAACAAAACACAACGGTTTTATTCACAACTTCGTTTAACTCACCCTCGAGAAGTACGCCTGCTCCCACATCAACACTGACTTGAAATAATTGGTTATTTGATAAAATGGATCTTCAATGTACTACTCGTTCACACGGAGCAGGCGTGCCTGAGACACGCGGCGCCTGCTTTTTGTGCGAGGCGATTCCAGTTTAGGGACCGCGGCGTTTTTGACCGACGAAAAAAAAATATAATTAATAAGGCGTCCATACTAAAATTGTAATTGCTTGAAAGGAGCCAATTAATTGATGCCGAATTTGAAACAGGCATGAATCGTCTCCGGATCCGAGTACGTGTGCAAAATTTCGAATTGATTGGACAAGAGGAAGGGGACTAAATTTCGATTACAAGATTTGACCACGACAAAACAGGAGTCAAGTGAAATAAAACCGTTGAAAAAAAGGCCACGCAGAGTCAGGCACACAAATGCACACACACCAACAGATGAGGACTGAAAAACTTCCTTAATCTATGATCCTCTTACCTTATATACACCGCCGCCTCCTAAGATCCACACCCCATCCAGCTTCTCCTGAATCGCTGGGGTGGAGTCGATGAGGCTCAGAGCGGAGTTGAGGTCTGGTACCAGGTAGTGAGCTCCTTCAGGCAGGCACCTGGGCAAAAACATCATCATCATCAAGAGGAACATGAACGACGACGACATCAACAACAACCATCACGTGAACTCTGGTCATCCTCGCGGCGGTTTTGGTATCGCCATCGAACAAAGACGGTTACGGAATCGCGCTCTTTCAAGACGCGTTTCTGCGGCCGTCTGGAAACGCTCTTCCTTCCGATATTAGGAAGCCACTGGAGCTATGGCACTTTCGAATATAAATTAAAAACGAATTTCTTTAAGAACAGGTTTTTGTGTTTAGTTCATCCTTCCCCACACGCCCGATTAGCATGGTTGGCTATGGTACGTAGGAAGTTCAACATACATATAACGCTCTCGCGCTTCACGGAAAACCGTACATGAAAACAAACGGCTCCCTCAAGCCAGTGGTGGAAAATCCACATTCATTTGGCAAGAGGTCCTTGTGTTCAAACGAGAGCCACTATTGACTTACCGCAGAGTGGTACTCGTGTTATTGACCCTAGAGGGATGGGCTGAGTCGAGCCGCTTGCCTGCATTTTTGATCTTGTAACCTTGCGATTGTGAATTGCGTGCACCAACCTCCGCGGATTAAAATAAACGCACGCTCATCGTGATCGTGATTTCCAATTGGTCGCTTCCTCCCATTTGAGACTCATGATTGGCCAAATGTCGCAAACAAGACCCTCCTGTAAAAGTGTCTTGAGACTCGATTTAGACAAGATGTAGTGGCACATGCCCGTGATGCAGCACTTTAAAAAGTCGAGGGTTGGTGAATCATGTAGACACTTGCAAGATTACTCGTTGTTTTTTTCGGTAAAGTCACGTATGTAGAAATACCATAAAATGATATTAAAATAAATCAATTACGACGTTTCGACCGCAACACAAGCGATCTTCATCAGGTGTAAAAAACAAATAGCGAGGGAGCATAAAGGGTGACACCAACGCAACACATATGTAATTTATGCAGTCACGAAAGCTTTAATTCTTTATTAACACACTTCTACGGGGAAGTTACCTTTACAATTCTGTCCTAAACGTGTTGCACCCCTTGCTTTCACCTACCCCTCCCCCCGCCTATGCTGCCGTGCCACCTTGCTCTCTTAAGCACCTCCCCCCCACCTCTACTTCTTATTTAAGGCCTTTGTCTGTTCATCCCTCCGGCCCTTTTTCTTTTTCCTTGCTTCTCTGTCCGTCTTTCCTCTCCTTGCCTCTTGGTGTCCCTGTACATGTATTTCTGCTGACTTGTACCTCGTATTTGTTCACTCTGTCTATGCTGGTATGTTCAATCCAGAGGATGAACACGAAATTTAGCACTCTTCTGAAATTCGTGGTCCACCAGGCAAGTGTCTAACTGTGTTGTTGGTCTGACTGGTTTTGCATCACCTAATTTTTTCTTAGGTTTGTTGAATTCTCGCCTCTCATCTTCTTGTTGTATTTACCTCTGTGCAGTTTGGCGCTCTCTATGTGTTGCATTGGTGTGGCCCTATATGCTCCCTCGCTATTTGTTTTTTACACCTGATGAAGATCGCTTGTGTTGTGGTCGAAACGTCGTGATTGATTTATTTTAATATAATTTTATGGTATTTCAACATACATGACTTTACCGAAAAAACCAATGAGTAATTTATGCAGTCACGAAAGCTTTAATTCTTTATTACTTGCAAGATTCCCAAACACGCTGGGCAGCAAGGTGGTAACGGGGAGATGGCAGTGCAACAAAAGTGCCATCATGAACAGATCTGTGTGAAACGTTTGAGTGCTGGCCTATCATGTGCGTTCATAGCACATGCTTTAACGAAGGGAAATGGCCCGAAACATCACACCTCACATATTTTTGCTTTTCAACCCAGTGTTATTGGTGAATGGGTTGAATTTTTTTTTATTTTTGTTAACTGTGCTTGTGCACCACTGCCAATGCAGCAGCTTCACCAAATAATTGATCTACTCCACACACGGTGGGTTTTCTGCGGGAGCTCACATTTCTTCCCAAATGCCAAAGCAATGTTTTAAATGTAATTAGCCAAACATCCAAAATGCAGGAATGTCCTGAAAAGTGTCTTGAGAACGATTGAGACTGTCTGGTGTAAATAATTAATATTCTTATCTTCATTTAAATACTGTATTATATTTAGGTTTAAAAATGTTGCCAATATCATATAATGCAATTAATTTTCCAAACAATGCTAACGGTTTTACAACATGTTGCATAACCGCGCCAAACACATCTGACCAAGCAAAGTAAAAACAAACAACTATCCCATTCAGGCGTCAAATTCGTTTATTCCAGACGTAGCCTAATTTTTAGGTCTGTGCCCTACCACAATTACCAGGCAGCAAACACCGCAATTACCACGCAACAGTCACTTCCCCGGGGCCTGGCTCACATTCCCCACGTGTCAAGAAAAACCTCAACATGTTGATTTTTTTTGCCGGTAATTCCACCCCCACCCCCCCCCCCCCCCCCCCAGTTTTATGCTGCTCGTGGCTGTCGGCGTCACGTCAAGGAGACGAAGTATCCATCAGGATCTCCCGCAGAGCACTGCGACCCCTCCGTCTTGGAGAATGGCCCACGGAGGCGGATATCTTATTTATATACGGCGCCTTAACCAAGGCGTTGTACAGTGAACTATGGTACAAGTTGGTTGGCGAGATGAAAGGAGATCAGTGGATGGGATACATGTAAAATGAGGTGGTGGTGACGATGCGTGGCACAAACAAAGATCGAAATGAGGCGAGTGGATTGATGATGGGTGACCATGGGGAGTTGGAGTGGGCAGCTACCTCAGATCCCTTCCAGGTGACGCTCTGGTCCAACGCACAATAACAAGTCTTGAAACCGTGACGACGAGGAAAGATGAGAGGCAGCCTGAACGACGTTGGTCGGTTGCACAAAATACCTGGAGTGGATCATTATCATCATCAGCCTTGGTCAATCCACTGCTGGAGGAAGGCCTCCCCCCCCAACCCGTCCACATCTCTCTCATAATCCTGCAAGGTAACGATCCACCCAGCACGCGCGTACGAGCTGGATCGTTTGCCTGAGCGTGTCGCATCATCCTTAAATCTGGCGAGTAGAAAACACACGATGGCCAGTGCACCAGATGCGTGCAGTTCCATAAAAAAAATATGACGAGAAAAGGAATTTTATTTCGATTTAAAGCTTTCGTGACTGCAAGGATTCATCTTCTTTGGTTATTTCGGTAAAGTCACGTAATATGAGAATAAAATAATAAATTGATAAAATAAAATAACACAATAATATTCTCACGACGTTTCGGCCACAACACAAGCGGCCTTCATCAGGTGAAGGGACGAGACTGGGACAGTCACCTGATGAAGGCCGCTTGTGTTGTGGCCGAAACGTCGTGAGAATATTATTGTGTTATTTTATTTTATCAATTTATTATTTTATTCTCATTCTACATGACTTTACCGAAAGAACCAAAGAAGAGAAAAGAAATATTTGTCGAAATAAAAATACGGCTCTGTAGGGTTGGGGAGGCCTTTGTCCGCAGGGGAGAGATTGTGGCCAACGATGATGGATCCTTTTTATTGGCTCCTTCTACGCTATTTTATTTAATTACCTGCTTTATTTTTGCAACCCACGCCTATTATTGAAGCGCTACATAAATAAAAATGTTAATGTACCACGGCACACGAAGCAGCATAAATCAAGTGAAAATAAATCACTCGCGGTGGTGTGGTTTCTTTTGACAGCCGCGAACCTCATTCACTGCGGGGCCAAATCTGCAATGGGCCGAGACAAGTGACGCACAATTGAGCCGCATGGCAAAAATAAATAAATAGATTCGGGGGGGGGAACAACAAAAATAAACATTTGGCAAAAAAAAATAGATGGTGACGTGTACGATAGCCACACGGCGCGCTTGAAGGCGGATTCGTTATTTTAAGCGCTGCGTTTCCAGAAATACCACGAGGCTTCAGGTCGTCCGACAAAAGGTCCGGAGGCGCGTCTGAGCTCGTTGGATTGAGTCACCTATGCAGGTGCTTGCGTCAAACGCTTCCGATAACACTCGCCTCCCTCCACCTTACCCCCCCCCACACACACACAATCTCTCTATCGCTCTCTCTCGCCAAAGCTCCCTTCCCCCCTCGGCTTGCCCGTCTGTCTCTCTCTCTCTCCCTCTCTTTTCAAGTCTTGTTTGTCAGTTGTTCTGCTTGATTTATTTATTTTGCTTTCTTTCTCCCAGCCTCATTTCATCTCTGCATCTGTCCAGTTCATTTCTTGTTATTTTTACCTCGGATTTAAAAAAATATATATTGTAGGAGCCGATTTAAAAGGCTGTGCCCTAATGTAGAAAGCCATGAGTGACACCTCATAATGACATCGGACATAATGATATTATTGCGACGGGAGGAGAAGGAGCGCACTTCCATTTGGTTTTATGAATACTTTAAGTGCTCGTTTTTCCTTTCCTAGTTCAGAGCAAATCTTTTATCAATTTAGCTGGTTTTCTATAGGGCAAGTCCTTAAGAACAATATTGCTTTATACCAGTTTTGTTAATAATGGATCATTGTTATGAGAGTTATCTTGCTCCCTCTTGTTACAATTCGGACAGCGGTAATGGATTTACGCTTTCAGCATGAGAAATCAGAAAATATATAATTAATCTAACATAAATTGAGAATTTTATTGTTTTTATATATATCCTATTATTTTATTGTTTTCCCTTCAACGTGACTTTACCAAAAGCACCAAGAATATAATCTAACATACTCCATTAAATTTTGATTTAAAGCTTTCGTGACTGCAGGGATTCATATTCTTGTTTCCCTTCTACGTGACTTTACTGAAAGAACCAAGAATATATACTCCATTAATTTAAGATTCTATTGTGATCATGAGTTACGGATTCATATCGCCTTCCGAACTACCACGTGATTTACCAAACACAAAACCTCCTTTTTTTGCTAATTTCAAGCTCCGATTCGCTTGCCAAGACGTCTTTCATAATCTTTGTGTTGAACATTCGCCCATCGTTTAAGCGCCACTCCCCTTCCACGTCAGCCCACGGGACCTCTCCATCACCCCTTGCGAAAGACCGCTCTCTTCCTGCTCGCGCTCGTCGCTCCATCTCCCACGCGTCACGCGTCACGCGTCACCCGCCCGCGCGACCCCGCAGTGATAACAGCCAGACGTCTACCAAGCGACACGTGTGTTAAGTGACACGTGTGTTAAGCGACACGTGCAGCCGCGCAAACGAGCCGGGCTCCCGCACAACGAGATGGAGTGGCAAAAACACGCGCCCCGCTCATTAAAATCTCTTTTTATTTTTACACTTTCCAATTAAGGTCGAAAGCCTTTCATGCATTATGTTTGTCCGTGTCTTTAAAATGAAACTGCGTTGCTATTGGGGATTCAACCTGGAAAAAATAAATCAGTCAAATTCATGTAAGGGGCGTCAACAAAGACAACCATGTAAAAACGACTTTTCAATTATGAAAACACATTTTGCCCAGACAGCTCGGGTTAAAAAACAAGTACCACTTTGTCGGAAGCCAGCGGCGTTATCCTACCTGGAGAAATGATCCCCGATATAGGAATGTGAAATTTCCAACCACGGACTTCGTAGCTGCCCGCAGATGCGAGCATCGCCCTCAGCGCTCACTTGGGCAAGCAGAGACATTTTTTACATATTTTTTTACGATTGTCTTCTGCAATGTGCGTGCAAGTTATTTTGGCGTGCTCCGATCAGAGATGATTAAACTGCGTGCGTGCGAATATTAATTAAGAACGCGACCGCAACAATTTAACGAGGCGGCAGATGAGATAGTAGAGACAAGAGGGCCCAGCGGGAGCTGGCACAACACACGACGCTTTCGTGGGCAGCTCAAACCATCGTGCGGGCTCACGCAGCACGGATGCTGGGGCCCATGTTGTCATTTACTCGTTTCAACTTCAAGTTGATTTCGTGTGAGCAGGTGAGAAGCGAAGACACCAGAACTGGACTCATTTGCAAGAGTGAAAAGTAGCGGGATGACGACTGCCGCTGTTGCACAATCCAAATGGGAGTAATTTGCAGGTAATTTTCAACGTTGGTAAACTTCGATCCTGACGCCGGCACACAATGGCAATGTTCTTTTCGAATTATGTCAACCGTCAACATTCACTGTGAAGCAGGTGTGCGGCGTAATCACGGATTGTACTGCCGCAGAATTAACCAGGGCGGCCTGCTGGAATCGAACTGCAAACTTCTGTAACAAACAGCGATTGGGGCTACCGCAAGGCCACGTCACCGCCACGCTAGGAATGTATCGATGCTTCCATTCGGCGATAAAAAAGTAAGCTGCACTACTATTGGTATTCTTGGTTCTTTCGGTTGAGTCACGTGGAAGGGAAACAATAAAATAATAAAAATACAAAACAATAAAATTCTCACGACGTTTCGACTGCAACACAAGCAACCATCATCAGGTGTGAAAACCACAGCAAGAAAATTTGAAAAAAGTGGCGGTTATTTTTAACGTTAGCACCACGGAGAGAGATTTGACAGTTTGATCAGATGGACAAGTCCATCTATGTTTGGAAAAGAGGAGGGGGGAGACGAAAAATAATGGATGCGGTCTGAAAGCCACCTTAAGCGTGATCAATCAATTAAGACCCGAAATGGTTATCAAATCCTTCCAATGATTGCTAAGCGAATCCATCTTCTCGGTTGAAATTGTCTCTGTGTTTGTATATGTGGATAGCCTCATGAACGAATCTCTCATGGTAGCCAAATTGCTTGCAAAGAACCTCTGTCTTAGATAAGTCAATGTCATGTGAACCTACTGAATTATAACAGTGATCTGCCACGGCAGGTTCTTTGCAAGCCATCTGGCTACCATGAGAGATTCGTTCATGAGGCTATCCACATATACAAACACAGAGACAATTTCAACCGAGAAGATGGATTCTGGCTTAGCAATCATTGGAAGGATTTGATAAACCATTTCGGGTCTTAATCGATTGATCACGCTTAAGGTGGCTTTCAGACCGCATCCATTATTTTTCGTCTCCCCCCTCCTCTTTTCCGAACATAGATGGACTCGTCCATCTGAACAAACTGTCAAATCTCTCTCCGTGGTGCTAACGTTAAAAATAACCGCCACTTTTTTCAAATTTTCTTGTTGTGGTTTTCACACCTGATGATGATTGCTTATGTTGCAGTCGAAACGTCGTGAGAATTTTATTGTTTTATATTTTTATTATTTTATTGTTTCCCTTCTATGTGACTTATCCGAAAGAACCAAGAATATGAATCCGTGCAGTCACGAAAGCTTTAAATCAAAATGTACTATTGGTGTCATGCCATGAGTTGAAGTATCCATTGGGATTTCTTTAGCAGCAGTGCAATCCTTCACGTTAAGGAACGGCTAACGTAAGCGGATTACAGAGCTGCTTCTGAGATCTCTTCAAGTGACCTCTGTTTTAAAACCTAGAATTTTGTTGCCGAACCAAATTTAACGTGACGCTTTTCTCATGCAGTCATTTGTAACAGGGAGGCTTCCATCTAGCAGTTAACAGATCAAGGTTGATAATTCTGAACAATAAAATAAAAAATTCTAACAGAGGTAAGACGGGCAGAGGAAATCAAATAACAATGAAGAGACTCGTAGAGGTCAAGAGCAGCCAAGAGCCTGCCATGTTTAACAAACGCGACGGGAATATATTGATCCTGCAATGCCTCTTGATCGATACACGTAGAGTTACTTAATTCCGGCAATTAAGCAATTTTTCCATTTTCTTAAATTACATATGTATCAAAAAAATGCAGAGCGTGGAGAGGTGACTTAGTCGTTAGCGCAGAGCGTCACGAACCCTGAGTTGTATCCCCGGTCCCGGCTAACATCGGTGAGGAAGTGTGACATCTGAACCCAATCCCTTGGGCACCTTCTTGCTTCACCGACCAGCAGTGACCAGCGTGGTCAAGCGTGGTCCAACAACATAGCATGGGGGAGCCAGCTTTCATCTGGCAATGGATTGATAAAGAGATCAAATGTATTATATCACATGTACCTGCACAAGCCTTTTGTCATTCCACTGCTGGACGAATGCCTCTATGATTATTAAGTACACACCGCCTGCAAGGGGTGTGTTCAGATTTGTGTATTGTGGGGGGCCGTACGTCAGGCACCACACTAAAGGCCACCAAGGTGGCAACCAGTAGCCCGCGGGCCTTGCAATGAAGAACACCGTGTCCTAGGAGCTTCTCCAGCAACTGGATCAGCCTCAACTCAGCTTCAGGAATGTAATTCCGTTCACAGCACGTGGAACGAAACGTCGGACAAACCACCGGTACAACCAGAAAAACACATCGGAGAGCCACACAGTACAATGGCAAACATGTGCGCGGTATTACTACATACCGCATAGTTAAGCCATATATATGCTGGGTAGGCAGTGACATCAAGGCAGGGAGAGGGCGGTGCGTTGCCGAGGGCAGAGAGAGAGAGAGCGAGAGAGCGAGTGACATCTGTTTGGAGATGGCCTTAAATTTTTTACAAACGCGCCTAAAAATACTCGACGATTACTCTCGTCACACGAGGGCAGCAAACGAGCCGCAATTCCCAGCCTGCACCATCCCACAGCATCTGTCGCTGCTTTTTTTTTTATAGGCATGCCGCAAAATTAATAAAATGAAATAAATGCTTTTAAATAAAATTGCTCGGCTCGCTGGAGAGGATTTGCTCAGACGACACAGAGGACAGAAACCCCGGAGCCTCCGCTGCACCTCCTTCGTTCATCATCCATGTCCCAATTATTTTGCCTCCCGGCGGCCGTTTTTCTCTATGCGGTCAAAAGCAGAAGCTCGTAGAAACCTGCACCGAGGGTTTCGCACTTCAACGAGAAACGTCCGGCGGTTGAACAGAGTTGATTTTAAATTTGGGCTGTGAGGTGGCCAAGAGATGGCCATGCAGCGATGGAATCCTGAATCTATCGGTGCGGAGTTTTAAGCAGTGTTTACGCCGACCCTTCTCGTGGGGTTTTTTTCAGATGCTCAGGTTTCCTCTAATATGAAGCCTACACTAATTCGTGGAATCGGTCACACATCCCCAATGCAGGACCCTCCTGAGGTGTCCATGAGACTTAGTGAGTGAGGCTTTTCCTGGCTATATAAAGGGCATTATTAATGCAATTGTAAATGATTTACGGCCATTAAAAACCCACTGCTGGATGAAGGCCTCGCCACACAATATCATTCATGGGGGTTGTTTAACCGCATACTCCACCACGCTGATCATTTTGGGATGTTACCTCCGATTAGCGCAGTTGGCTACTCACGGTGGGAAATGAGTTCAACATACATGGTGGAGCGATGGGGGGAGTGGTTCAGATATCTCTCCCCACTGACGTTAGCGGTGGACAGGAATCAAACTCAGGTTGCCAGTTTCCCAGAGCTGTGAGCAAATCTCTGCGCCACCACTCCCCAATGCTTTACGATTAGAAAATGTCCAAATGCAATAACATCTCATGGTGCTGAAACTATTTTGGTGCTATAAATGTCCAAATGATGGGCCACTTTGTTGAGCTATCATTTGTGGCCAAGTCGCTTCTGGAAAATAAGTTTCATGAGTTTGTGTTTGGGTGATTTGTTGACCTTTCTTGTACTTTGCACTACTATCACGTGTTCTTGCGTTGTTTGTTCTTGCAACGTTCTTACCGGCCCCTACTGTACAGCTGCAAAAAAGAGCTTTATAGCTCATCGGATTCCTCCACTATAAATACATATTCTGATTCTGAGTCGGAAACTCGAGCAGTGCAATGTGAAAGTGAACGCATGGATTGGTAGGCAGCAGTTATTTAAATATTCCTCAGTTAAAATAAATTCTTATTCTCATGATATATCCAATTGTACACTTAAGAATCTAATATTGACAATCTCATCATCAGCCATGGTCTATCTATTGCTAGATGGGGGTTGTGGACCAGAGGTGTTAATATTCAGGACCAGCTTTGCATTATGTTTTCAGAGCTTGTAATAAATGTAGGCCGCGTGGAAAATCTTGCAAATTCAGTTTCGTGTGTGCGGGAACAGAATGGCCTTGCGAATGACGGCAGTACAGGGAGTTTTGCCATGCATGGTGGCATTATCCATAATCGAGGCTTTTGGGTTAGAGCGTGTATGTATAAATGTGTCGTTAAACCCACCACCATCTGAAAAAGCCAATGAGTAACGTTTGTCACGTAAATAAAACATGCCAGTTCGTTACTAGTTCAGCCCACCGGTGTGTGAGAATAAAACCCACAAGATTTACAATTCGAGTACGTTTCGCCAGTAATTACAACTAACATAATCATGTTGACAGCCAGAGTTGTGGTCTTCAAGAGAGGGATAAATTATGGCCTTCGTTTGCAATCTGGTGCTACCGAGGTGGGGTTGGTAGATCACACACCAAGACCATCATCATATACCCTGCGACTCTCAGCCTGCTAAGGTTGCAAGGTGACCAGGAGATGGCAGTACAGTAAGCAGTTTTGTGACCAAGTCTATGTAGACGTTGGCATGTTATTTCCACGAAGGCGTGGGTTTTCTTCGGGTACTGTTTTTGCATGTGGGTTTCATCCCATGTTGGCTGTGCGGTGGCCAGGAGCTTTCAGTATAGAAATGGATCCTTTCATATACAGTGAGGGAAAAAAGTATTTGATCCCCTGCTGATTTTGTACGTTTGCCCACTGACAAAGAAATGATCAGTCTATAATTTTAATGGTAGGTTTATTTGAACAGTGAGAGACAGAATAACAAGAAAATACAGAAAAACGCATGTCAAAAATGTTATAAATTGATTTGCATTTTAATAAGGGAAATAAGTATTTGACCCCCTCTCAATCAGAAAGATATCTGGCTCCCAGGTGTCTTTTATACAGGTAACGAGCTGAGATTAGGAGCACACTCTTAACATGTACCGTCAAATCTTGGGTGAGAACCTCCTGCCCTCAGCCAGGGCATTGAAAATGGGTCGTGGATGGGTATTCCAGCATGACAATGACCCAAAACACACGGCCAAGGCAACAAAGGAGTGGCTCAAGAAGAAGCACATTAAGGTCCTGGAGTGGCCTAGCCAGTCTCCAGACCTTAATCCCATAGAGAATCTGTGGAGGGAGCTGAAGGTTCGAGTTGCCAAACGTCAGCCTCGAAACCTTAATGACTTAGAGAAGATCTGCAAAGAGGAGTGGGACAAAATCCCTCCTGAGATGTGTGCAAACCTGGTGGCCAACTACAAGAAACGTCTGACCTCTGTGACTGCTAACAAGGGTTTTGCCACCAAGTACTAAGTCATGTTTTGCAGAGGGGTCAAATACTGATTTCCCTCATTAAAATGCAAATCAATTTATAACATTTTTGACATGCGTTTTTCTGGATTTTTTTGTTTCGCTACATACCAGCTCTGAGAATGAAAAATATCTGTTTCACTCATGTGACGAACATTATTCTCTGTTGCAGGGTGGGTGGGTGGGTGTGAGAGAGGTCACTTGATGGGATCTCAGAAGTGGTTCTGTGACATCTGCACACTTTGTCTCTTGGCATGACGCCGATAGCACGAGTGTAATAAAAGTGGAAATAAAGATAAAAAAGTGGCACTGGCCAACCATCCCAAAGAAGGGAGCTTCCTGAAATATGCTTTGATGTTCAGCGAATGGAAAAAAACTGTAAAGGGCTTTTATTATTAATGTCCTATTTGCAGAAAAAAATCATGCTTCCATATTAATGCCTTCACAGGGGTGGGAGTTGACCCACTGAACCACTGCAATCTGTCTCATTGGCAGCCACTTCTCTCGAGCCACGTGTGTACGCACAAGGGCCCATTCACACGCTCACGCGTACACACTCGGCAAGTATCCCACGTGTAACCTTAGGCTGCAGACTTGGGTCGAGTCCTGTGCTGTCGATAGCACATTATATATAAAGCTGACGATGGTGACTGTGTTGTGGTTATATTGTTGGTGGTGGTGATTATTCCATAATAGTAAAGATGATATTGATGACAATGGCGATACTGATAATCCTAATGCTGAAAATTATAATTATGTTGAATCCTATGACAATGAAGATGATAATAAAAATATAAGAATGACAATAATGAAGTTCCTATTTCTACCCAAAACGACCATAATGATGGAGATGATGACAGTGATGATGCAGCAGTGATGATGAATGAGAATAATTAACGGTGATATCTACGATCATAACAATGTTGATACTTTCGTTATGACAAGCACCACGATGATTAAAATGCCAGAACAAAAAAAATTAAGCTTCTGCCAATAACATGACACCAATGATGATGACACAAATATTGAAAATTATGACATGAACGATGGTGATTCATGGCCATAGAATGATGATGACATTAATGATGGAAATGGTATCGATGACGATGGTGATGGCGATGACAATGCCTCTTTGATCACAGCGATGATGATGGTGACGATGTTGTTGTTGATGCTCTTGCACTACAAGCACGTACTTCAGCTCCCGACTCAGGACGATGTTGATGCGATTTTTGAGCGGACGTTTTTTTTCGGGGATTGAAAACCACGTCTTGCGTCCCATGATCACCACGTTCTGCTTTCCTGCACACCCCAGCGACACGATATTACACACACACACGCACAAGTATTGACAAAATCCCATGTGTAGGCCGAACAGAGGCTGTTAGGGCAAGTGCTGCTGGCGAGAACCAATGAAGGCGGGCACGGTACATGAGCGGTAGGGTGGCCTGTACAACGTCCCGCAACCTTCATCTTCCCACTGCTGATATTTTCACACCACACTAGGTACTCATTTAAGGCAGAGTAGGCCGAGGGGAGGCCCAGGACTGGTTCAGACATTTGCCACTGATGTTGGTCATAAGCGGGAATCGAACTCGGGATGCTGGATTCGTAGTGCAGTGCACTAAAAAATGTGCCAATGCTCCCCATATACACACAAAGACAAAAGATTCCCTGTATCTTATCTATAAAAGGCTTTTTTTGTCTGTGTCCGTCCGTCTCTCTGTCTCTGTGTGGATGCAACTTACGAAGGATTTGGCTCGCGAGCCGTGGGGTTTACGCTTAAAAAAAAGTATCCGGGTACCACGCCGTAAGCCCCCTGGTGAGCCAGCGCTATTCCGTTTTCCCATCCGTCAACTTTAAAGTAGTTAAATTAGTTTAATTAGTTTAGTTAAATTAGCAATTTAGTGTGATTTTTCTTTCTTTCTTTATTTCCCCGCCCAAGCTGCCCGGGGGTTGCCCCTGGCAACGCACGCGCGTCATCGGTAGAGGGTGGGGGGGGATTTCTCCTTCGCGCTAAAAATGCAACAAAAGATACACGCAACGCTGAGGTAAATTCATCAAAGTGTCATGTCCTCTTCTCACCCCCCCCCACCCCAATGTGTGCACTTACTACTATAGGGTCGGTAGATACTAATATTATAGCGCTTAGATAGTATTATTGTAGCGCGGGTGGGGGAATGGTGGGGGGGGGAAGCGGCCCAGCCCCCAGCCTCAGCCGGCTGGGCAATCTAGGTGAGGCCGGGGGCTCTGCACGGGACTAGCCCTCACCACGGCACTCTGTCAGATGAGTACTTTGTGCTATAGTCGATATATACTGCTATAGAGTCAGCATGTACTACTGTAGTGATAGCATATACCACCAGTCAGTATGTACTGCTGTAATCATACAGGTACCACCAGTTAGTATGCACTGCTGTAGTGAAAGCAGGTACCACCACAATATGCACTGCTTTAATCGTAGAAGGTCCCACCACAGTCGGTATGCACTGCTGTAGTGATAGGAAGTACCATCAGTCGGTATGCACTGTTGTAGTGATAGCAGGTACCACCACGGTTGGTATGCACCGTAGTGATAGCAGGTACCATCACGGTCGTTATGCACTGCTGTAGTGATAGCAGGTACCACCACAGTCAGTATACACTGCTGTTTTGATAGCAGCTACCACCACAGTCGTTATGCACTGTTGTAGCGATAGCAGGTACCACCACGGTCGGTATGCACTGCTGTAGTGATAGCAGGTACCACCAAAGTCGGTATGCACTGCTGTAGTGATAGCAGGTACCACCACAGTCAGTATGCACTGCTGTTTTGATAGCAGCTTCCACCACAGTCGTTATGCACTGTTGTAGTGATAGCAGGTACCACCACGGTCGGTACGCACTGCTGTAGTGAAAGCAGGTACCACCACGGTCGGTATGCACTGCTGTAGTGATAGCAGGTACCACCACAGTTGGTATGCACTGCTGTAGTGATAGCAGGTACCACCATGGTCGGTATGCACTGCTGTGGTGAAAGCAGGTACCACCAGTCAGTATGCACTGCTCTAGTGAAAGCAGGCACCACCAAAGTAGGTAAGCACTGCTGTTGTGATAGCAGGTACCACCACAGTCAGTATGCACTGTTGTAGTGAAAGCAGGTACGACCAAAGTGGGTATGCACTGCTGTAGTCATAGCAGGTACTACCACGGTCGGTATGCACTGCTGTAGTGATAGCAGGTACCACCATGGTCGGTATGCACTGCTGTAGTGATAGCAGGTACCGCCGCAGTCGGTATGCACTGCTGCAGTGAAAGCAGGTACCACCAGTCGGTATGCACTGCTGTAGTGATAGCAGGTACCACCACAGGCGGTATGCACTGCTGTAGTGATAGTAAATACTACTATCGAGTTGGTAGATACTGCTATATATAGAGTTAGTAGACACTAAAACAGTCAGTATATACCACTACGGTCAGTAAATACTGCTACAGTCAGTAGATACTACTATACAGTCAGTCGATACTACTACGGTCAGTAGCTACTGCTATAGAGTCAGTAGATACTACTGTAGAGTCAGTAGATACTACTGTAGAGTCAGTAGATACTACTATAGCGTATGTAGTTACTACTTATAGTCAGTGGATACTACTATAGAGTCAGCAGATACTGCTTTAGAGTTAGTTGTTGCTACTATAGAGTGGGTAGATACTACTGTAGTGCCAGTGGCTACTACTCGGGTCAGTAGTTACTACAGTCAGTAAATACTACTAAACAGTAGCTACTACTGGCTCAGTAAATACTACTGTACAGTCAGTCGATACAACTACAGAGTCAATAGATACTACTTACTCTGTTGTATGTAGGGTGTGTAGGTATATATACCTTCGCGGGGGTAAAGATATTTTTTGAGGGGGGGGGTCGACAATTTTCGGAAACCTTTTAGACCAACTATTTACCCCCCACTTTCTATAACTTTTTGGAATTGTGCAAGCCTCTTATAATTTTGTTGGTGGAGAAATGGACAAACGGCCCACCAGGTTTTCACAATACCTTAGTATCTGTGTATGTATATGTAAGGTTTTTAAGAGAAGTTTTGAAATATATTTTTCACCTGGGCAACGCCGGGTACTTCCCGCTAGTCTTATATATAAAAGTGTCCGCGCGCGCTTGCGAGGGATTTGACTCTCGAACGGTGGGCTTTATATCCCCAAAAAATTGCCAGGCACCATGCTCTAAGCCTCGCGGTGGGAATAGGCTATTCCGTTTTCTCATCCATAAACTTAAAAGTAGTTTAATTAACAAATTTGTGACATTTTTATTTAAATTATTTACTTATTGCGCGACATAGAACGTACCAACTGACGACAATTGCCTGCGGGGGACGGACCCTGCCAAGCGATGTGTATTTTTCTTCAGTCTCATGTCCTTTTCGCCCACCCTCCCCCCCAACACGATGCGTGCAGTTACTGCTATAACGTCCTTGGACATTAATATTATTAAAGCGCTTACATAGCATTATTATGGCTTGGGTGGGGGGATGGTGGGGGGTAGCGGCCCAGCCCGCAGCCTGGCAATGTCTCACCTCCTCCGGCTTGCCAATCTAGGCGACGCCACGGGCTCTGCACGGACTATGCGTCACCACGCCAATGTAAAGCACAATTTTATTTAATCTTTCGCTAACAACTCAGGTTTATTGTTTACTATTATTAAACAAATAAGTTTACAAATATTACAAACATTATGATTGTGTGCAGATAACTCTGCTTCATTGTTTACTATTATGAAACTAATAAGTTGCCTAATATTACAATTATACTGTTTGTGTGCAGAAAACTATCTTTTAATTATTAGGTTGCTAAATATTTCCTTATTCTTAGCTCTTTCGGTAAAGTCACGTTGAAGGGAAACAATAAAATAATAAAATATATAAAACAATAAAAATTCTCACGACGTTTCGACCATAACACAAACGGTCGTCATCAGGTGACACACACCTGATGTCCAGGTGACACACACCTGATGACGACCGTTTGTGTTATGGTCGAAACGTCGTGAGAATTTTTATTGTTTTATATATATTTTATTGTTTCCCTTCAACGTGACTTTACCGAAAGAGCTAAGAATATGAATTACTGCAGTCACGAAAGCTTTAAATACAAATTTAAATATTTCCTTTTTTTGCTGCGTTTTTATGACGCTGCGACGGTGTACTGCCAGTCTGTGCTGTGGACTGCTGCCTGCTGATTCATTCACGTCAGTGCACTGGCACTCTTAATTTTGCTTTTGCCCATTATGGGTGCATGCCAGTCTATAATCTGTTGCCTGCTTCTTTACCTCACTCAGTGTACTGCCAGCCTTTCATGTCGACTGTATCCTGCTTTTTCAGCTGCTGCCTGTATTGCCAGCTTTTAATGTCCACTGTAGCAATGCTTGTCGTTTAGTCGGCATACTGGCAGTCTATCTACACCAAGGGTCACCAAACTACGGCCCACGGGCCGGATCCGGCCCGCAACGTCAGTCCATCTGGCCCGCCGACGGTACTTGAATTTGGTTGATAAAAACGTATGCAACACGAGCCGTTGTGATACAATTTAAATATTATGTTTAGAATACTAGATCTTCACGCGTGGAGACCTCCTGATTGCTATGTTCCTTAAATTTACTATTTTATATTTTAAATTATTGTATCTAGATTTTCTTGTTTATTGTAATGTTTGCTTATTTCGCGCCATCCCAAGTACTTCCCCGGCTCGTGGTAGCTCCGCCTACGCTGACGTTACCATGGTTTCCATGGCAACACACACAAACACGCATCTTTCCCGCCCCCAGATTTTCCAGCTGTCAACACAGGCCCGACGCTCCAGAAATATTTATTTATTATGCGGCCCGCGCTCGTCATTCTTTCAGTTATCCGGCCCACTGTGAAAAACGTTTGGTGACCCCTGATCTACACTGTAGCCTGCTTCTCAACTTACCTGTACATACTGCTGCTATTTTACGTACACTTTTTTCAGCTTATTTCTTCTATGCATTTCTATTGTTTCGATTGCTCACGTCCCGCTATTTACTGATACGTAGTAATGCAATGCTGATAGCTGTGCCATCATCGGGGATTGCTGTGCACGTCCATGTGTGTGAGTCAATGTGTGTGTTTCAGTCCATATGTGTGTACGTGTAGGTCCATGCGTATGTGTGTAAGTCCATGTGTGTGTATCAGTCGCTGTATGTGTGTTAGTCCATGTGTGTGCATGGCTCCATGTCAGTGTATAAGTCAATGTGTGTTTGTGTGTCTATGTGTGTCAGTCAATGTGTGTGTGTGTACATCCGTGGTCAGTCCATATGTGTGTGTAAGTCTATACGTGTGCGTGCTACTCGATGTGTGTGTAAGTCAATGTGTGTGTGTAAGTCGATATGTGTGTGTCAGTCCATGTGCGTGTGTGTTAGTCGGTGTGTGTGCGTGGCTCCATGTTAGCCAGTGTAAGTCCATTTATTTGCATGCCTGTAGGTTCATTTGTGCGTGTTAGTCCATGTGTCTGCTTTATTGACCTGCTCAAGGCCTATGATACCATCAGTAGGCCTGGGCTCTGGGTTGCTCTTCGTGCTTTCGGAGTCCCTGACCCTCTGCTCATGATCCTTAAGGACCTTCATGATGGTGAGCGGCCCCACGTCAAACTACGTGCCTGTGAGTCAGAGCCATTCCATCTACACCTTGGGGTGCGACAGGGATGTCCTCTGCCTCCCACATTCTTTTACATATATTTGGACCACGTAGTTCGTTAAGCCTTCAATGCCTGTACCGGAATCATTCCCATCTGGTACAGATACAATGGGAGGCTGATCAATGCCCGGGTGCAGTCAAGGGATGGCTCCCTATTGCTCAACCACGTTATGTATGCCGATGATCTGGTAATTAATGCTCACTCAGAAGAGGCATTGGACACGCTGCTGCTGAACCTGAAGCTTGCTACTAAGAGGTGGGGCCTTACCATCAGCCCCACCAAAACTAAGCACCTGCCTGGGTATTTTGTACAATCCACCCCCACAACTCACAATTGGTGATGGCCCAGTTGTGGAGAGAGTGCAGAGTTTCCCATACCTGCCCAGTGTGCTCATGACCGGCTCCGGTTTAACACCAGAGCTCTCACTCTGAATCAGTCGAGCGACATTATCTTTTCATCGGCTGCGTAACACTGTGTGGAAGCTATCTGGTCTCTCACTCCGCACGAAGCTCCAGGTCTTCTCGCCCATGGTCATTCCCTCCCTTATCTACGCTTGCAAAATTTGGACCCCCCTAATGCAACATCTTCGCCGGTTACAAACATTTAGGCTGGTCTGCCTACGATCCATCCTGGGCTTAACCAGGCTGGATTGTGTGATGAACTCACACATCCTTGAAAGATCTGGACAAAGTCCCATTGGTGACCTCCTACGGCAGGCAAGGCTGCGTTGGCTGGGCTATATAGCCCGCATGCCCAGCCAACGCATGCCTAAACACCTTTTGTTCTGCCGGATCGAGGGGGCTAAACGGGCGCGGCACAGGCTAGAGAAGAGATGGAGTGATGTGCTACAGGACGATGTGGAGCTGAGTGAACTTGTCGATGACTGCTACCAGCGGTGTCAAGATCGGCCTCTGTGGAGGAGCCTTGTGAAGGATGCTACTGGCCAGTTGGAGGCAGTCGCCCTCCAACAACAACAGAAGACGGAGGAGCGACGCTCAGAACAGCGAGCGGATCACCGGGTGGCTAAAGCACAGTAAGTGAGCATGGTAGAGGGCACAGGTGGTGCATCAGCCAGTCATCTCAGTCAGTCGACCCGTGGCACCTGGGTCTGCCCTGTGACCTCCTGCCAGCGGGCGTTCGACACTTCACGTGGCCTCAAGGTGCACATAGCCTGCCACAAGCGTCGTGGTGACGTCAACGCCACTTAGTGGCGAATGGCGGTTGTTGTTGTTGAGTCTATGTATGTATATGTCAGTCGATATGTGTGTAAGTCTATGTGTGTGTGTGAGTCGATTTGTGTGTGTAACTACAGTGAGGGAAAAAAGTATTTGATCCCTGCTGATTTTGTATGTTTGCCCACTGACAAAGAAATGATCAGTCTCTAATTGTAATGGTAGGTTTATTTGAACAGTGAGAGACAGAATAACAACAACAAAATACAGAAAAACGCATGTCAAAAATGTTATAAATTGATTTGCATTTTAATGAGGGAAATAAGTATTTGACCCCTCTGCAAAACATGACTTAGTACTTGGTGGCAAAACCCTTGTTGGCAATCACAGAGGTCAGACGTTTCTTGTAGTTGGCCACCAGGTTTGCACACATCTCAGGAGTGATTTTGTCCCACTCCTCTTTGCAGATCTTTTCCAAGTCATTAAGGTTTTGAGGCTGACGTTGGCAACTCGAACCTTCAGCTCCCTCCACAGATTTTCTGTGGGATTAAGGTCTGGAGACTGGCTAGGCCACTCCAGGACCTTAATGTGCTTCTTCTTGAGCCACTCCTTTGTTGCCTTGGCCGTGTGTTTTGGGTCATTGTCATGCTGGAATACCCATCCACGACCCATTTTCAATGCCCTGGCTGAGGGAAGGAGGTTCTCACCCAAGATTTGACGGTACATGGCCCCGTCCATCGTCCCTTTGATGCGGTGAAGTTGTCCTGTCCCCTTAGCAGAAAAGCACCCCCAAAGCATAATGTTTCCACCTCCATGTTTGACGGTGGGGATGGTGTTCTTGGGGTCATAGGCAGCATTCCTCCTCCAAACACGGCGAGTTAAGTTGATGCCAAAAAGCTCCATTTTGGTCTCATCTGACCACAACACTTTCACCCAATTGTCCTCTGAATCATTCAGATGTTCATTGGCAAACTTCAGACAGGCAAGTATATGTGCTTTCTTGAGCAGGGGGACCTTGCGGGCGCTGCAGGATTTCAGTCCTTCACGGCATAGTGTGTTACCAATTGTTTTCTTGGTGACTATGGTCCCAGCTGCCTTGAAATTATTGACAAGATCCTCCCGTGTAGTTCTGGGCTGATTCCTCACCGCTCTCATGATCATTGCAACTCCACGAGGTAAGATCTTGCATGGAGCCCCAGGCCAAGGGAGATTGACAGTTATTTTGTGCTTCTTCCATTTGCGAATAATCGCACCAACTGTTGTCACCTTCTCAGCAAGCTGCTTGGAAATGGTCTTGTAGCCCATTCCAGCCTTATGTAGGCCTACAATCTTGTCCCTGACATCCTTGGAGAGCTCTTTGGTCTTGGCCATGGTGGAGAGTTTGGAATCTGATTGATTGATTGCTTCTGTGGACAGGTGTCTTTTATAAAGGTAACAAGCTGAGATTAGGAGCACTCCCTTTAAGAGAGTGTGCTCCTAATCTCAGCTCGTTACCTGTATAAAAGACACCTGGGAGCCAGAAATCTTTCTGATTGAGAGGGGGTCAAATACTTATTTCCCTTATTAAAATGCAAATCAATTTATAACATTTTTGACATGCGTTTTTCTGGATTTTCTTGTTGTTATTCTGTCTCTCACTGTTCAAATACACCTACCATTAAAATTATAGACTGATCATTTCTTTGTCAGTGGGCAAAAGTACAAAATCAGCAGGGGATCAAATACTTTTTTCCCTCACTGTACATGTGTGTCTCGAAAGTCGATGTCTGTCTGTGTGAGTCCATGTGTTTGTGGTGCGTGTAAGTCGATGGGTTTCTATGTGTGTGGGTCGATGTCTGTGTGTAAGTCGATGTGTGTGTCTGTCTTTTTCGCCCGGGCAACGCCGGGTACTTACCGCTAGTAGCCTATAAAAGGCTGTTGGGGAAAGTTCTGTACACATATTCACCACCAGGCAACGCTGGCATCACCACAATGTTTGCCAGGCTAGGTGCCCATGTGACGCCACATGGAGTGGAGAGGGTTTGCCAATGGGACTTCACGTGGCAGGCACACGTTTTATGGATTGAAAAGCTGGAACCCGCCTCCCACGCAAACACTTTGGCTACATTTGTATGCATCAACACATACAAAGTTCACCTCTATAGCTGCCTGCTGCAAGTGCTGTCATAGTGAGCAACAATGAAGGTGGGCACAGCTTATGAGGGAGCGGTGTGGTCAGCAACACACCAAACAACCTTTGCATTCCTAGTGTTTATGTTTTTACACACTGCACTAGGTACTAACTGAAGGCTCAGTCGACTTCGTGGAGACCCAGAACCAGGTCAGATATAATGTGGCACTGATGTTACGCTGTGACCAGGAATCAAATCACAAGATATTAATCACTGTGCTTCCACTCTCTACACACACAGTAAAAGATCCACACTTATGCTTCCGGCCAGTGAGGATAAATGCTTTTCCAACACCGATTAAATTTGGCAGTGCAGACATGAAAGTGGTGTGGCAAGCCTCAAGCAAAGACGTTTTGTCTCCCCAGTGCTTATGCGTTTAACACAGCGCAGGTACATATCTTATGCCGAGTCGACCCAGGGAAATCCCAGGACAGGGTCGGATATCACTCGACATTAACGTCAGCGGCAAGCGGGAATCTAACGTGCTTTGTAATGTTTGCAGCGGGGTGCACTTATCACTAGGTCACACTGACAGGTACAAAGACAAAGATCCCCCGTATATACCACACAGGCTGTTGTGGCAAGTGCTCTTCGTGAGTGTGGATATATACGCCCACAAGCAGGCATGCACACACAAGCCCGATATTTCAGGGAGTACAATGAGCGGGCGAATCGATCACACACATCACAGGCACCTAAATAAAACCTGGCCACGCAACACACAGCACCGTTTTAGCAATACTAATTAAGGCAATTTAATTATCAGACAGGGCGGCGCGGTGCTTAAAGCTCTTACAAGTTTGCCCATTCAGAATTCTTATCAGGAGTAAACTCGCTCACAATCATCAACATCACCTCTATGGGGTCGCTAAAATAAGTATTCATTTGTGGTAATTCGAGGTAAAAATTTGAAAATTCTGCAATTTCGTGCGCAACGGACATTGGAAGTATGTAGTGGACGATGCTTGTCTTGGCATACATTTTGGACTGTGTTATTTTTCAGAAATGGTGTCACACAAACATGGACTGTTCAGCACACTGTACTGTAAGCTGTCAGGTTAAGTGCTGTTCGTGAGCACCTACTAAGGTCAGCACGGCACATGAGGCGGGGAGGTGATTTGGCCGGCGCCACACGTGCCCAACCGTTTTTGTTTCGCTGATGCTAATGTTCACAAGCACATACACACCCCACACCAAGTACTCATTTAAGGCTGAGTAGACCTAGGGGAAGCTCAGCCCAAACTCTTGATACTGGTGTAGTGCGCCATAGCTTACTCCACACACCAGAAGGAGAATGGCTGAGTTGTCAATGCAATAACAATGCGACAGATCGTTATACAACACAAATCTTCAATACGATAATTGCCCGTGGAACAGGCGTTAGGATTTTAATTCTGCTGAGCCAATTCCACAAACCATTACCGGTGAATATTCCTCTTGACCTTGTTCTAAATGGGAAATAAATTGCTGCCGAATTCCACGGAGGGAGATTCAACATCTGCCGTGAAACCCCATTGATTTTGGGGTGTCAAGAGAAAATAATGAACGATACTTAACGCTTGCCACGATAGTCACAATACCGTAAATTCTGTGCACTGGCCTTGGTGTAGCGGTGGTTGACGCACTGCGTTGAGCTTAAGGTCACGTTACCCTTGCAAATGAGAGTTTCCTGGTCTTTATAGTTCTCACCTGGTTAAACATAATATACCTAAAACACGACACAGTAACCGGCCATAGCTAACATCAGTCTTCTTACCTATACAAGTAATTTTTGGTCTGTCTGTCTGCGTGTCTGTCTGTGTATGCAACTTGCGACGGATTTAACTCGCTAACTGTGGAGTTTATGTAAAAAAAAAGTACCCAGATACCACGCGATAAGCCCCATGGTGAGCCAGCGCTATTCGTATTTCACATCCGTCAACGTAAAAGTAGTTAAATTAACAAATTATTGCTATTAATTATAATATTACTACGTTGAGCACGCGCCAAAGCACGCATCTGCGCATGCGCGAGAAAGCTGAGCCGTGCTTGGCCCGAGCAACGCACACACGCGATCGGTGGGGGGAGGGGGGAATTCTCATTCGCGTTAAAAATGTAAAAAATATGCACACAACGTTGAGGTAAATTCTTCACAGTGTGATGTCCTCTTCTCCCCCCCCACTACTATAGTCAGTAGATGCTACTATAGCCAGTAGATGGTGGGGAGGGTGGGGGGGGAGTATAGCAGCCCAGCCCCAGCCTGCCAAGGTGACACCTCGGCCGACTGGGCAATCTAGGCGAGGCCGGGGGCTGTGCACGGGGCTAGGCCTCACCACGGCACTCTGTTAAGTTAGTAGTTTACTGCTAAAGAGTCAATAGATACTATTATAGAACCGGTAGATACGACTGTTAAGTCGGGAGATACTACTGTAGAGTCGGTAGATACTACTGCAGAGTCGGGATTAACTACTGGAAAGTCAGTAGATACTACTGTAAAGTCGGTAGATACTATTGTGAAGTCGGTAAATACTATTGTGAAGTCGGGAGATACTACTGTAGTCGATAGATACTACTGTAAAGTCGGGAGATACAACTGTAAAGTCGGGAGATACTACTGTAGTCAGTAGATATTACTGTAAAGTCGGTAGATACTATTGTGAAGTCGGTAGATACTCCTGTAGAGTCGGTAGATACTACTGTAGTCGGTAGATACTACTGTAAAGTCGGGAGATACTACTGTAGAGTCGGTAGATACTACTGTAGAGTTAGTAATTACTACTGCAGTCGGGAAATACTACTGTAGAGTCGGTAGATACTACTGTAGTCGTTAGATACTACTGTAAAGTCGGGAGATACAACTGTAAAGTCGGGAGATACTACTGTGGTCAGTAGATACTACTGTAAAGTCCGGAGATACTCCTGTAGAGTCGGTAGATACTATTGTAGAGTCGGTAGTTGCTACTGCAGAGTCGGGAAATACTCCTGTAGAGTCGGTAGATACTCCTGTAAAGGCGGTAGATACTACTGTAAAGTTGGTAGATACTACTGTTTAGTCGGTAGATACTACTGTAGAGTCGGTAGATGCTATTGTAAAGTCCGGAGATACTCCTGTAGAGTCGGTAGATGCTACTGTAGAGTCGGGAGATACTACTGTAGAGTCGGTAGATGCTACTATAAAGTTGGGAGATACTATTGCAGAGTCGGTAGATACTACTGTAAAGTCTGGAGATACTAATGCAGATTTGGTAGATAGTACTGTACAGTCAGTAGATACTACTGTAAAGTCGGTATATACTACTGTATATTTAGTATATACTAGTCAGAAGATACTACTGTGAAGTTAGTAGTTACTACTATCGTCAGTGGATACTACTATAGTCAATAGTTACTACTATAGAGTCGATAGATACTACTATAGAGTCGGTAGATACTACTATAGTCATTAGATAATACTACAGTCAGTAGATACCACTATAGTCAGTACACTGCTGCAGAGTCGGTAGATACGACTATAGAGTAATTAGATATTGCTAGAGTTAGTAGCTACTAATATAGTCAGTGGATACTACTATAGTCAATAGATACAATATATTCAGTAGATACTACTATAGTCATTAGATACTACTGTCATCATAATTTACTACTATAGAGTTGGTTGATACTACTATAGTCAGTAGATACGACTGTATAGTTAGTAGATACTACTGTCAGTAGCTACTACTAAGATCAGTAAATACTACTAGTCAGTAGAGACTACTATAGAGTTAGTAGTTACTACTATAGTCAGTAAATACTACTACAGTCAGTAGTGACTACTATAGAGTCGGTACATACGACTATAGAGTCGGTAGATACTACCATAGAGACAGTAGATACTGCTAGAGACGGTAGATACTGCTATAGTCAGCAAATACTGCTATAGTCTGCAGATACTACTAGAGTCAATAGATACTACTATAGATTCAGTCGATACTACTCTAATCATTATAAACTACTGCAGAGTCAGTAATTACTACTATAGACTCCGTAGATACTACCGTAGAGTCGGTAGATACTACTATAGAGTCAGCAGATACTATAGAGTTAGTAGTTACTACTGTAGCCAGTGGTTACTACTATAGTCAATAGATACCATTGATTCAGTAGATACTACTATAGTCATTAGATACTACTGTAGAGTCAGTATTTAATACTAAAGAGTTGGTTGACACTACTATAGAGTCTGCAGATACTGCTATAGAGTCGGCAGATACTGCTATAGAGTTAGTAGTTAATACTATAGTCAGTAGATACCACGATGCTCAGTAAACACTGCTACAGTTAGATACTACTACGGTCAGTAGATACTACTACAGAGTCAGTAGATACTACTGTAGAGTTAGTAGTTACTACTATAGTCAGTGAATACTACTATAGTCAGTAGTTACTACTATAGAGCCGGTACATATGACTATAGAGTCGGTAGATACTACCATGGAGACGGTAGATACTGCTAGAGACGGTAGATACTGCTATAGTCAACAAATACTGCTATAGTCTGCAGATACTACTACAGTCAAAAGTTACTACTATAGATTCAGTCGGTACAACTCTAGTCATTATAAACTACTGCAGAGTCAGTAATTACTACTATAGACTCTGTAGATACTACCGTAGAGTCGGTAGATACTACTATAGAGTCAGCAGATACTATAGAGTTAGTAGTTACTACTGTAGCCAGTGGATACTACTATAGTCAATAGATACTATTGATTCAGTAGATACTACTATAGTCATTAGATACTACTGTAGAGTCAGTACTTAATACTAAAGAGTTGGTTGATACTACTATAGAGTCGGCAGATACTACTATAGAGTTGGCAGATACTACTATAGAGTCAGGCGATACTGGTCAATAGATACCACCATGCTCAGTAAACACTGCTACAGTTAGATACTACTACGGTCAGTAGATACTACTATAGAGTCAGTAGATACTACTGTAGAGTTAGTAGTTACTACTACAGAGTCGGTAGATGCTATTACAGAGTCGGTAGATGCTACTATAGAGTTGGTAGATACTACCGTAGGGTCAGTAGATACTACTATAGTCAATAGATACTAGAGTCAGTAGATACCACTATAGTCAGTATATACTGCTGCAGAATCGGTATATACGACTATAGAGTCAGTAAATACTGCTACAGAGTTAGTAACTACTATAGTCAGTAGATACTACTGCAGTCAGTAGTTACTGCTATAGAGTCGGTAGATACCACAATAGAGTCGGTAGATACTACCATAGAGTCAATAGATACTACTATAACCAGTAGATAATACTACAGCCAAAATATTCCACTAGTCAGTATATACTGCTGCAAAGTCACTAGTAACGACTATAGTCAGTAGAAACTGCTATAGTCAGCAGGTACTGCTATAACGTCAGCAGATATTACTATAGACTCCGTAGATACTGCTATAGAGTTAGTAGTTAATACTATAGTCAGTGGATACTCCTGTAGTGGGTTCTATTGAGACGCACTCTTGAGTATGGAGGCAACACGTTTTATTCACTAACATAACACAGGTAAGTCTACACTCACGAGATAACGACTAAGGGTGGTGACCACCCTGGATAGCTACATAACACTCACGGGAACACTATATAATCTGCTGGGCCAGCTAACATGTTGCCCGGCTCTCGACGTCTTCTCTCACGCCCGAAGACTGAGGATCGAGGACTTGGCGGGCAGGCCCCATCTCTCTACAGCTGCACTCCTACGACGGCGACCCCGCCTGCCTCTCCGCCCTGGTTTATATCCGCTCCGGCATGGGCCACACCCCATTCCAGATTCTTCTCGAGGGCTCTGATACTTCATCACGTGTCCCTCTCACCCCCCTTTGGGGGTAGCCACTTCCATCTCATCCGGTCACGTGTCCTCCCGGGTTCACCCAAAGGCCACGTCCTTACGCGCTCTCTCTCACCATTGCCAGGGCCATACCCCTATAAAGTCGGTAGATACTACTGTAGGGTCAGTAGTAACTACTACAGTAAGTAGATACAACTATACAGTCAGTAGCTACTACTGGGCTCAGTAAAGACTACTGTACAGTCAGTAGATATAACTACAGTCAGCAGATACTACTATAGTCAGCCAATACTACGAAAGAGAGTAAATAGATACTACTATAGAGTCAGTGGATACTAATGTAGAGCTAGATACTACTGTACAGTCAGATACTACTATAGAGTCAGTAGATACTACAACCTCTATTGTATGTAGGGTGATAGGTATATATGCTTACGCGGGGGTAAAAATATTTTTTGAGGGGGGGGTCGACAATTTTTGGAAACCTTTTAGATCAACTATTTACCCCCCACTTTCTATAACTTTTTGGACTTCTGCAAGCCTCTTATAATTTTGTTGACGGACAAATGGACAGACGGCACACCGGGCTTTCACAATAGCTTAGAATTTGTGTATGTATATGTTACGTTTTTAAGAGAAGTTTTGAAATATATTTTTCCACGGGGCAACGCTGGGTACTTCCCGCAAGTATCTTATATAGATTAACTAGCTGTACTACCCGGCTTCGCCCGGGACTTGGATCCACCACATACGACCGCTTTGTCTCCCCAGTGGCGATGTTCACACACCACAGCAGTTAGTCGTTTGAGGCTGAGTCGACCTAGGGGAGGCCCAGGACCGGTTAAAATACTCGTCACCGGTGGTGGCCGTGAGCGGGAATCGAACTCGGGTCGCCGGGTTCGTAGCGCGGCGCGCTAACCAAGACACTACAATGCGTTACGCTTCCACATGCGCGGGTCACGTGACAGATTTGACGTCACAGCTCACTTGCCGTGCAATAAAAATATGCATTATTGAGCACGCCCCGGCAAAAAAACCCAAAAGTGTATTTTTATCATTTTTGCTTGGTGTACAGTCTGGAAAGTACCCACATGGCAAATTTCCAGTTTGTTGCATATCGGGAAGTACGCTAAACATTTTGAACAGACACACATTCACAACTCTGCCTTTTATATATATGGAGATATAGTGACACGAATATTGAAAATTGTGACATGAACAAAGGCGATTCATGGCCAAATAACGATATTAATTATGGCAATGGTGGTGGTGATGATAGTGATAACAATGCCAATGAAGGTAGCCATGATGATGATGCTGACAATGTTGTTGTCTCATTGTCTCGTGCCCTCTTCTTTCCAGAGGGGTGGTGGTATTCAGCACCTCCCTTCACTTCTCCCGGCCCTACATCAGTCTCACCATATCGTCAGTCTCCATCCCGGTCAATTAACTTTGTCATCCGTCCATCGCCTTCTTGCTCTACCTCGGGAGCTCTGACCAGATTGTGCATCCTTGTACTGTGGCCTTTACCAGACAACCTAACGTCAGTGGCGAATGATATATGAACCTATCTTGAGCTTCTTCATTCACCAAAACAGTATGTAGCAGCGCGGTGAAGTATGGTGGAACAAACCCCCATAATGAACACGGTTTGGGGAGGCCTTCATCCAGCAGTAGATTGACAAAAGAAATTAATTTTAAGTTGGCCTTACAGCCCATCCCTTATTACAGGATGACAACCTTAAAAGAAGTGTCTGGTATTTGAAAATTATTACTATTAGGCATTTAAAAATGCATTTATTCATTGATATATATTCTAACACTACCGATAAATACATCCATTCAAGCGTGTAAGATTAAATAAATTTTAGGTGGCCACATGGCTCAGAGGTCAGACCACTGAGATCCTGGGTTTGAACCTGGGTTTCAGCCGAAAACAAAGCGGCCAGTGGAAGCATATTTCACAGAACTGCTTCTGAGATCCCTTTATTCACCCGGGGGTGCACTTTCCCACACTCTGCGACAGAAAAATATCCGTCACACAGCAATAAAACTGATATTTTTACTTCTCAGAGCTAGAAAGCATCCAAATTAAGTGAACAATTTTTGAATGACATAATGCGACGAGTTCTGTGCAGTCACCGGTGACTGGAGACCATCATCTTGCTACACTTGAAGACCCAGTATAACTGCGAGCGACTTAAATCCCAATTCATACCCAGGATCTCAGCGATGCCTTGTTCTTTTGCTTTAAATACCTTCAGCTGCAGCAGCAGTTATGGTCTGGAAAAAGTCGAAGTCTATCCTGAAAAAGATAAAAATCACAAACCAAGTGAGAACTACGCAAACTTCAAGACAATTTGTTATGCAATGTGCCAAGTTGGATTGTATTCAAACTCTATATTAAACGGTCAACTATTCAACACTCCCACTGAACTTGCTTTCCAGTATTCCGCTTCCCAAAAATGTATACAAAAGAATAAAACACCAAAAAAATGAAAATCATGTCCTTAATTTAACCATGAGAGAAGCACCCATAAAGTCGCTTAATATTTATTGCAAGAGTAACCTGGAATTGCACGGTCCTGATTTCCATGTGTTCAAATGTTCCCACATGTGTGACGATGCTTCTATCACCAACAATGGGATACATCAGTGGCAATGTGTTTCACTACTTTCATTCATAAATGAATCTGACCACTTATTTAAATTGTGGAAATTTGGCTGTCTTTTTGCAGCTCTTGTCTAAAAGGTTTTGCTCGAAGTTTTTAGATCACTGTTGTAAATTGTTTCACGAAATGAAACCACGACATTTCATAACCATTTTTTACTGTCATAAAAAATGCCTTCCAGCAAAATGTTGTTTGGCACTGAGAGAGAGAAAACAATGTACTGTACACGACATCGTTGCACTAACTACTCAATATACAAACTGCTGCATTGAGGCAACTGATATTACCATGTTAATTGGCTGTAGTAATTACATTTTAATTATAATTTTCAGTGTTATTTAAAAGTTTGAGACATTTCACCTTTCCCCAGCAATTCAATGAATTGTCATAATTTGGCCTCGAAATTTTACGCAAGAATTTATGTTTTTTTTACATCTATGGTATCAATTACATTGTTTTTTGGTATTTTCACTCCATTAGCTCTGATATCGTTATCATGTCATTTGCATAAAATAGAGAAATTATCACTTTGCAAAAGCACAATTTGAAGCACGTATCATGAACGTAAGAATGAATGATCAGATCATGCTAAGTTATACATGTACATGTTATGGACAAACACAGGATGGTAATTCTACAGTTCAACTACTGGGAGAATGTATTTGGACAAACTGGCTCCAATCACTGGGCTCTTTAGGCTGCCATACATACCTGCATGCAGCAAGTGTGAATTAGGGTTAGGATGCCCTCTGCTGTTAGTGGCTATGCACATGTACGTCTGCCAATCATATCATGCCATTAACTCAATACCTGGTCAACCAATACCTGTGGTCTCCAACCAGCGGGCCTTCGACACTTTACGTGGCCTCAAACTGAACCTGGTTTGTCAGAAGCAGTTTGTTGACATCATTGTCATTTAATGGTGAATGGTGACTGTTGCTGCGCATTTGTGTATGTGGGAGAGTGTGTGGATTGCCTCTGGCTCCAGTCACCATGAGGGGTGGACAGTCGTCTACTCGGGGCAGGAGAATGCCAAACAGGGAGTGGCTTTTCTTCAGAACAAAATTATGAAGGGGACGTGGGAGGGTGGCAGTGAAGTATGGGAATCCGTAAGCCCCAGGCGACTGTGGGCTCGCCTCCCCATCAACAGGAGGTGGTAAATGGTGGTGGTTGCTTATGCCTCCACTGAAGATGAACATCAGTGCAGGCAAGGCCGATGAATCAAATGACATCTATGGCCTCCTGTCACAGGTGCTAGCTAAAGTGGCCCCTCGGGATAGTTAACATGTTGGGTGACTTGAATACGAGTGTGTCATGACACCGGCACCTGGACAGGAGTGATTGGAAGACATGGGCCAGATCAGCTCAATTACAACAGTTGGAGGCTGCTAAACTTTTGTGCAGCCCATGGGCTTGTAATTACCAACACGCTGCTCCAGCATTGGCGCATACACATAACATCATGGATGCACGCCGGGTCCAAGCAAGAACATCTGCTGGACTATACTGTGACGGAACAGCGGATGCGGGCCCATGTCCTTGACACCAGGATCTACCGTGCAGCTGATCTGCCCACTGACAATTGGCTTGTCATCTGTACGATGTGCCTGCCATTCTTAAACTCTGGTGGTGGGTGTCCATCTTGGACCCCATTCAAAACCAGTAGCCTGGTCTGAGGTAGCTGATGAAAGATGCAAATGAGAATTTCATCATCGCTTGCAGCTAGGGTTGGCATCGTCCCCCCCCCTCCTCCTGATGCCGAGGGGAAATGGACGAGGTTTAGAACTGTGGCTCATGCAACTGCAATGGGTGCTTTGGGTACACGGTGCAACCCCCCAGAGGAGGAAGTGTTCCGGCTGGCTGAGAAAAATTGACAGGCCCACTGCCACGATATACAGCAATCTACATCAGAGAATGAGGCTAACCGCCTTTGCTCGGAGGTTCGGAGAGCCGTACAGCACTGCAAGGAAAAGTGGCGGTCGGAGGTTACCGAGGAGACGGAATCTGCCTCAGTAGTCCGCGATCACAAATCACTCTTTCATTCCATCAAAAAAGCTACTTGCAGCCCCACACCAATCACCATCCTTAGGGCAAAGAAAGGTGATCTGATCTCTAATCCCCAGGAACAGGTTTGCAGATTTGCTGAGCATTTCTGTGAAGTCTTGGGGGAAGGGAAATCTCTCAGCCCAGAAAGTATCATGGGGCAAAGTGGGAATTACCCTGAGGCTGCAGTGCCTAAAATATTGAAAGTACCATATTTTCCCGCATATAGCCCGCATTCGCATATAATCCGCAGACGCATATACCCCGCAAAAATAGCGTTTTATGTAAAGCAAATTTCAGATAGCCCGCACCTCCATATACCCCGCATGCAATCATATATTTAACGTCGTTACCGCAGCTTAATTCCATCATATTAATACGAAGTTTACATTTGTAATACATTCCACTATCAATTGTTAACATTAAAATCATAACGTGCACAAAGAAAACAAACTAACTGGAAACGAGTCAACTTAAAACAGTGAATAAGTAACAAAATAAAATATCCAATAAATACGGTAGTAGTTACCCCCTATGAGTGGCTGGCTGAAGTGCCATTTATTGCAAATGTTTCCTTTTATCTGCAATTTGCCACAACGCTTTCCCTCGGATAAGTGGAGTAAATTTGCAGATAACCCTACGGATAATAAAATCCATGGAATTGAAAATTCTCCTGTACTCCTAACATACTTCTCTGCTAGATCTTTGGCGAACTTGTAGCATGTTTTACGTGTCTTAGTTAACAACCATGTCTTTGATCCATTAACTAAAACTTACAATATGCACATCTTCACACAAGTCAATGAATAACATTATGGAGTTTCCAGCCACAAAACACCCCCGTGACTGCATGCAAATTGACTATATAACTGTACGACAACACGTGACATAAAAACCCATCATCAGCATTCGTCATCAGCATATGACCAAGAATTACAAGATCACTGCAGATGTCACATGGGCACAGTTTCCTTGCTGTCTTCATCATCATGCCATGGTTTATCCACTGCTAGGTGAAGGCCTCTCTAAGCCAACAATATTCCTGAGAATCCTGTGAGACAACAGCCCACCCGGTAACATGCACACGAGACAATTTCATCACTCCATCTCGTGTTCCACCGCAAGGCTATTATTATTATTGGCCATCGTTCACCATCGCCTCTTGTCTCTTTAGTTCCTTTCCATCTTCGTTTAGAAACAATGAGTTCCGTCAACCTCATTCTATTTTGCGCCAGCTACACGGCTTCCTTTTACTTATAGCATGTTCGAAAAGAACCAAACGTAACAAATTATATCAAACGGACAAACACATTCGCGTAAAATGCGATCGGGCCCGACGACGCACACTCACTTGAGATGTTTGGGGCTCCACGGGAGGTTGCCCCTCATCCCGATGCCCATGTTCTCTGTCACCGCAGCAATGAGGTCCAAGTACTTGCGTCCATCAGGCATCTTTACACGACCAGATAGAACCTTAAAACGAAACCCAAACAAAATTGAAGACTGAGAACGGGATAGACCAAGATAGCAAGGACCAGAAAAAAACCACACAAATGAAACTTACAAAGACGATAAAAAAAAGGAAAATCAAGCATTACTCATGGATTATGAAACTATTTCCGATGTGTACTTTTCCTTGTAAGTACAGTACTGTACTTGAATAGCAGTACTGAAGGGTGTCAGGGCAAACTGTGTTTGGATAGTTGCTAAATTGTCCTTTTTTGCACTGGTTTGTGTCTTAGCATTTTGGGCCAACGCTTTGATGGATTAGCATACATCTCAACCCGTTTAGTCGTATTCTTGTACAGGGAAATTTTGTTTTTAGGTTCATACGGCATACAGCCGTTTCAATACGGGCAAAATTATATTTGTTATATTTGTTTGTTTCTCCCTTGTGATGTGACTAAGTAGGATAAACGTTGAGGTTTATAAGGGCACGGTGTGACCAATATAAGGTCTGAATTGGTCTGTAATAAGTCAGGGTACTGATAAGGGGTTGACAAGTATGAATTTTGCCGACTTCCAATAAGTCGCGACCCTAAGAGCAACACAACTTTATACCACAGTTGAGCGCTCATTTTACACAAAAAAACGTGTACTCAGCCTTTGTACATTATGCAAGCAAAACCCTCGGCAAGTTCCTCAACAAGTGCAGTGCATTCAAATAAATAAAGACCACCGTCAACATTTTATTGGAGCCGGTCACTGACATTCGCTCAAATATGTTTTCATGGTGACCCAACAAAGACAACTGCAGTGCATTTCTTCAAGAACTGATGACGATTACGGTTTTTTTTTTACACAATTTTACACGTTTTTTTGCGTGTTAATTTACACGTTTTTGCGTGTTAATTAACACGTTTTTTTGCGTGTTTCTTCACACGTTTTTTGCGTGTTTATTTACACGTTTTTTGCGTGTTTATTTACACGTTTGTTGCGTGTTTATTTACACGTTTTTTGCGTGTTTATTTACGTTTTTTGCGTGTTTATTTACACGTTTTTTGCGTGTTTATTTACACGTTTTTTGCGTGTTTATTTACGTTTTTGCGTGTTTCTTTACACGTTTTTTGCGTGTTCATTTACACGTTTTTTGCGTGTTTATTTACACGTTTTTTGCGTGTTTATTTACACGTTTGTTGCGTGTTTATTTACACGTTTTTTGCGTGTTTATTTACACGTTTTTTGCGTGTTTATTTACACGTTTTTGCGTGTTTATTTACACGTTTTTTGCGTGTTTATTTACACAATTTTTGCGTGTTTATTTACACGTTTTTGCGTGTTTCTTTACACGTTTTTTGCGTGTTCATTTATACGTTTTTGCGTGTTTATTTACACGTTTTTTGCGTGTTTATTTACACGTTTGTTGCGTGTTTATTTACACGTTTTTTGCGTGTTTATTTACACGTTTTTTGCGTGTTTATTTACACGTTTTTGCGTGTTTATTTACACGTTTTTTGCGTGTTTATTTACACATTTTTTGCGTGTTCATTTACACGTTTTTTGCGTGTTTATTTGGAACCTTAGGTGAGAGCTGGGCAAGCGTGAAAGGGCGAAGTGGGGTGGGTGCGCAGCACATCTAAGGAGTAAAAAATGAAAATCAAAACAATGAATGCACACAACTCCGTAAAAACCCCGTTCGTAGTGAATGAGGAAAATTAATTCTAGCACACAACAACCCCGACAGCTGACAACGTTAACATGAACCGGGCCACACAGAGAGCAGGAGCGAGTTGAATTGTGGTCTGATGATGATGATGATCATCATCGGCCCGCCGCATCTCACCAACACACCTCGCCACGCTGCTGCGCGCCGGTCGTCGAAGTCCCGTGGAAGTCCAGGACCCGGCGCGGATATTAAACATAGAAAATAAAAAAACATAGAAAATAAAAAACGAAAGCGCCACCCCGATGTTGGCCGCGGCGGAAACTGCGATCGGCTTCTTGTTCGGAATTTCAACAGCGCGGGTGCGCTAACCGAAGCGCCACCGCTCTCGCCCAGCAGCGGACATTCGCGATTTGCACGCCTGCTGTGTACAGTGTGCAACACCGCCGCTACACGTGCTTGTAACTGATTGCGTTTGAGCTGCTGTATAATTAGTGGAGCGTCGCTGTCGCTCGCGAGTTAATCGACCCCCCTTATAAACTCGTGCACAGCGCACGTGCCTTCGTCCAGCAGTGGACTTGCAAAGGGATTCTCAATTGTGAATGTTATCATTACTTTTGGCCTATAATACTAAGGCGAACGGTTCACGATTCGCATAACGCAACGGCTACATAAACCACGGCTACAACCCCCCACCCCCTTCCGAAGGTACAGTGATAAAAGACAACTTTGGAAACTAAAGTTTGAAGTTCCTGAGCACGGATATATGGCAACCGGACAACGTCGATTGCAACGTGCCTCAAACACCACCCAACAAACAGCAGCGGGCTTTACAACAAAAGAGGCAAAACACCGAGCCGACGTTGTGAACATGAACATACGCAGTGCGAAACACCGCGGGTACAGTACGCATTTCAGCGGGAAATAAACTTTTACAACGCAAACCGCATCACGCGCGTTATATTTTGCTCACCAGCACCCGTGACAACAGTCTTTTATAATATATCTGTGTGTCTGTGTGTGTGTAAAACAAGATGCACTACTTGTACCGTACGACGAGAGTTCGTGAAAGCTGTCCGTACCGCAGATTTTGGGGACGGGAAATTTTCTGGGTTGACGGCGTTGGCGGGAAAGGCGACTGCGATCAGTTGAACGAGCCTCGCCCCTCCCCCCTTGCTTCGCCCCGCCCCCTCTTGCGTCGCCCCTCCCCCCTTGCTTCGCCCCTCCCCCCTTGCTTCGCCCCTCCCCCCCTTGCTTCGCCCCTCCCCCCCTTGCTGCGCCCCTCCCCCCTTGCTTCGCCCCCCCTGCTTCGCCCCTCCCCCCCTTTGCTTCGCCCCTCCCCCCTTGCTTCGCCCCTCCCCCCCTTGCTTCGCCCCTCCCCCCCTTGCTTCGCCCCTCCCCCCCTTGCTTCGCCCCTCCCCCCCTTGCTTCGCCCCTCCCCCCCTTGCTGCGCCCCTCCCCCCTTGCTTCGCCCCTCCCCCCCTTGCTTCGCCCCTCCCCCCCTTGCTTCGCCCCTCCCCCCCTTGCTTCGCCCCTCCCCCCCTTGCTTCGCCCCTCCCCCCCTTGCTGCGCCCCTCCCCCCCTTGCTTTGCCCCTCCCCCCTTGCTTCGCCCCCCCCCCTTGCTTCGCCCCTCCCCCCTTTGCTTCGCCCCTCCCCCCCTTGCTTCGCCCCTCCCCCCCTTTGCTTCGCCCCTCCCCCCCTTTGCTTCGCCCCTCCCCCCTTGCGTCGCCCCTCCCTCCTTGCTTCGCCCCTCCCCCCTTGCGTCGCCCCTTTCCCACCCTTGCTTCGCCCCCCCTGGCTTCGCCCCCCCCTTGCTTCGCCCCCCTCTTGCGTCGCCCCCCCCCCTTGCTTCGCCCCCCTCTTGCGTCGCCCCCCCTTGCTTCGCCCCCCCTTGCTTCGCCCCTCTCCCCCCTTGCTTCGCCCCCCTCCCCCCTTGCTTCGCCCCACGTGACCCACAGCAAATGAACCCCAACAAATCGAGAGAGGACATCGCTAGATGTCGCTACAGGAGACGTTTAAGACTGCAGCGTGCAGCGGTCCCCCAAACCTTTTTGGCACCAGGGACCGGTTTCGTAGAAGACGATTTTTTTCACGGACCTGGGGTGTTGGGGGTGGTGGTCCATCATTGGGTCTTTTCCCCTTTTCAAAGAAGCTCCCAGCGACGTTTGTTATTTTACTCATTTTGGCTACTAGGGGTTAGCTTTGTGGGCTTACCAAAACTGTGACTCACCGCTCTGCTCTTGCTGCTGTGCGGCCCGGTTCCTCACAGGCCACGGACCGGGGGTTGGGGACCCCTGTAATTTAGAGCAGCTCAAAAACATCACCCGTGGGGGAACATCGCCAATGATTGCAACGAGTTAGGTTCCAGAAGGTCTGTTCGTAAGTCGATTTGTTCGTAAGTCTCAACTTTACAACTGTCAATTCCAAACATGGTGTACGGCATGTACACTCAATGGCTTTAAACGTCGTATACTCTCCTGTAGATGTAGATGCCACTGGTTCTTCATGTTCTGTAGATATAGATGCCAATGTTTCTTCATGTTCTGTAGATGTAGATGCCACTGGTTCTTCATGTTCTGTAGATGTAGGTGCCACTGGTTCGTTATGTTCTGTAGATGTAGATGCCACCGGTTCTTCATGTTCTGTAGATGTAGATGCCACTCGTGTTCTGTAGATGTAGATGCCACTGGTTCTTCGTGTTTTGCAGATATAGATGCCACTGGTTCTTCATGTTCTGCAGATGTAGATGCCACTGGTTTTTCATGTTCTGCAGATGTAGATGCCACTGGTTCTTCGTGTTTTGCAGATGTAGATGCCACTGGTTCTTCATGTTCTCCAGATGTCACCACCGCCATCTATTGCGGTTAAATCAAATCCTCCAATATTCTGCGCTGTGGGTTAGGCACCAATGGGGCACATGAGGAAAGTCTCTTTTGTGGCAAACCTGTGCTTAAAATTCACAAAAAGAACAGGACATTAGTAGTTTTGTCAGATGGTTTTCTACAGATTCTTTGATTTTGACTTGGGGGAGCTGGCTTCTTTTCTCATGGTGGTCTGCAAACTTTTCCAATTTCTTGTTAAATGACCCATGCCTTTTTAACAAATGGCCACATAGATTCAGAAATTCATATCGATAGACGTTTTCTTTGCAAATGTTAATTTAAAAAATCACCCACATTCACCATATAATCTTTTAAATCAGGCCATTCCTCACATGTTGCGCCTTTAAATACTCTTCATAAAGACAGAATAAAAAAGATGCATTCACACGTCACGCAAATAAAACACACAGCCACGAGCCAGGCAGGAGTCGAATCTACAATCTTTTTATACGTAGTCAGACGCGTTATCCATTGCACCACTTGCCCCATGTTACTTCGCTTTTGTCAGACCTGTCTGTACAGTAACTGTGGCTCTGTAAGCACTGGGTGCAGGTTTGATTCTCCATTGTTACTGGTGTATGTCGTAGTAGTAAAGTTATCGAATATCTTACAGGGTTCTTTTGATAGCTCAGTTGGTAGAGTGGAGGACTGTAGTTGGGTTTTGGTTGGGTTGTGGTTGAAATCCTTAGGTTGCTGGTTCAGCTTGAAGGAGGTTGATTTATTTTCACCAAATTCTGAAATTATTGTTCAAACAATGAAGTCTCAACACGCCTGACGTGTGCGTGAGAAAAGTGTCTTTTGTGGCAAACCTGGGCTTAAAATTCATAAAAAGAACAGGACATTAGTAGTTTAGTCAAATGGTTTTCTACAGATTCATTGATTTTGACTTGGTGGATCTGGCTTCTTTTCTCATGGTGGTCTGAAAACTTTTGCAATTTCTTGTTTAATGACCCATGCCTTTTTAACAAATGGCCACATAGACTCAGAAATTCACGTCGATAGACGTTTTCTTTGCAGATGTTAATTTAAAAAAATCACCCACATTCACCATATTTTCGTTTAAGTCAGGCCATTCCTCACATGTTGCGCTTTGAAATACTCTTGAGAAAAACGTAATAAAAAAGAAAGCATTCACACATCACGCTAATAAAACACAGCCACGAGCCAGGCAGGAGTCGAACCTACAATCTTCTGATCCCTAGTCAAACGCGTTATCCATTGCGCCACTGGCCCCAAGTTCTTTAGCTCTTGCCAGACCTGTCTGTATAGTAACTGTGGCTCTGTAAGCACTGGGTGCAGGTTTGAGTCTACATTGCTACCGGTGTATGTAGTAGCAGTGAAGTGATAGACGCTCTTACAGGGTTCCTTCGATAGCTCAGTTGGTAGAGCGGAGGACTGTAGTTGGTTTGTGGTGGAAATCCTTAGGTCGCTGGTTCGACTCCGGCTCGAAGGAGGTTTATTTATTTTCACCAAATTATGCAATTATTGTTCAAACAATGAAGCCTCAACGTGCCTGACGTGCACATGAGGAAAGTGTTTTTTGTGGCAAACCTCGGCTTAAAATTCACAAAAAGAACAGGACATTAGTAGTTTAGTCAGATGGTTTTTTACAGATTCTTTGATTTTGACTTGGGGGATCTGGCTTCTTTTCTCATGGTGGTCTGCAAACTTTTCCAATTTCTTGTTTAATGACCCATGCGTTTTTTAACAAATGGCCACGTAGATTCAGAAATTCACATCGATAGACGTTTTCTTTGCAAATGTTAATTTAAAAAATCAACCACATTCACCATGTTTTCGTTGAAATCAGGCCATTCCTCACATGTTGCGCCTTTAAATACTCTTCATAAAGACAATAAAAAAACATGCATTCACACATCACGCAAATTAAACCCACAGTAACGAGCCCGGCAGGAGTCGAACCTACAATCTTCTGATCCGTAGTCAGACGCGTTATCCATTTCACCACACTCCCCATGTTCCTTAGCTTGTGTCAGACCTGTCTGTACAATAACTGTGGCTCTGTAAGCACTGGGTGCAGGTTTGAGTCTACATTGCTACTGGTGTATGTAGTAGTCGTGAAGTGATAGATTATCGTTTAGGGTTCCTTCGATAGCTCAGTTGGTAGAGCGGAGGGCTGTAGTTGGTTTGTGGTGGAAACCCTTAGGTCGCTGGTTTGACTCCGGCGTGAAGGAGGTTGATTGATTTTCACCAAATTATGAAATTATTGGTCAAATAATGAAGTCTCAACGCGCCTTATGTGCACATGAGGAAAGTCTCTTTTGTGGCAAACCTGGGCTTAAAATTCACAAAAAAACAGGACATTAGTAGATTAGTCAGATGGTTTTCTACAGATCCTTTGATTTTGACTTGGTGGATCTGGCTTCTTTTCTCATGGTGGTCTGCAAACTTTTGCAATTTCTTGTTTAATGACCCAAGCCTTTTTAACAAATGGCCACATAGATTCAGAAATTCACGTCGATAGACGTTTTCTTTGCAAATGTTAATTAAAAAATCACCCACATTCACCATATTTTCGTTTAAATCAGGCCATTCCTCACATGTTGCGCCTTGAAATACTCTTGAGAAAGACGGAATAAAAAGATGCATTCACACGTCACGCTAATCAAACACACAGCCACGAGCCAGGCAGGAGTCGAACCTACAATCTTCTGATCCGTAGTCAGACGCGTTATCCATTTCACCACACTCCCCATGTTCCTTAGCTGTTGTCAGACCTGTCTGTACAATAACTGTGGCTCTGTAAGCGCTGGGTGCAGGTTTGATTCTACATTGCTACTGGTGTATGTAGTAGCAGTGAAGTGATATACGATCTTCCAGGGTTCCTTCGATAGCTCAGTTGGTAGAGTGGAGGACTGTAGTTGGATTGTGGTGGAAATCCTTAGGTCGCTTGTTCGGCTCCGGCTCGAAGGAGGTTTATTTATTTTCACCAAATAATGCAATTATTTTTCAAACAATGAAGCCTCAATGTGCCTGACGTGCTCATGAGGAAAGTGTTTTTTGTGGCAAACCTGCGCTTAAAATTCACAAAAAAGAACAGGACATTTGTAGTTTTGTCAGATAGTTTTCTACAGATTCTTTGATTTTTACTTGGTTGATCTGGCTTCTTTTCTCATGGTTGTCTGCAAACTTGTCCAATTTCGCGTTTAATGACCCATGCATTTTTAACACATAGTCACATAGATTCAGAAATTCACGTCGATAGACGTTATCTTTGCAAATGTTAATAAAAAAAGTCACCCACATTCACCATATAATATTTTAAATCAGGCCATTCCTCACATGTTGCGCCTTTAAATACTCTTTATAAAGACAGAATAAAAAAGATGCATTCACAACATCACCCGTATAAAACACACAGCCACGAGCCAGGCAGGAGTCGAACCTACAATCTTCTGATCCGTAGTCAGACGCGTTATCTATTGCGCCACTGGCCCCATATACCCCAGCTCTTGTCAGACCTGTCTGTACGGTAACTGTGGCTGTGTAAGCGCTGGGCGCAGGTTTGACTCTACATTGCTACTGGTGTATATAGTAGTAGTGAAGTGATAGACTATAAATTTTGATTTAAAGCTTTCGTGACTGCAGTGATTCATATTCTTGGTCCTTTCGGTAAAGTCACGTTATTGTTTCCCTTCAACGTGACTTTTCCGAAAGAACCAATAATATGATAGACTATCGTACAGGGGTCATTTGATAGCTTAGTTGGTAGAGCGGAGGACTGTAGTTGATGCGTAGGTGGAAATCCTTAGGTCGCTGGTTTGACTCCGGCTCGAAAGAGGTTGATTTATTTTCACCAAAATTATGAATTTGTTGCTCAAACAATGAAGTCTCAACGCGCCTGACGTGCACATTTGGAAAGTGTCTTTTGTGGCAAACCTGGGCTTAAAATTCACAAAAAGAACAGGACATTAGTAGTTTTGTCAGATGGTTTTCTACAGATTCTTGAATTTGACTTGGTTGATCTGGCTTCTTTTCTCATGGTTGTCTGCAAGCTTATCTAATTTCTTGTAATAACCCATGCCTTTTTACCAAATGGCCACATAGATTCAGAAATTCACATCGATAGACGATTTCTTTGCAAGTGTCACTTACATTCACCATATTTTCGTTTAAATCAGGCCATTCCTCACATGTTGCGCCTTTCAATACTCTTTTTAAAGACAGAATAAAAACGATGCATTCACAACATCACGCGTATAAAACACACATGCACGAGCCAGGCAAGAGTCGACCTTACAATCTTCTGATCCGTAGTCAGACGCGTTATCCATTGCGCCACTGGCCCCATATTCCTCAGGTCTTGTCAGACCTGTCTGTACAATAACTGTGGCTGTGTAAGTGCTGGGTGCAGGTTTGAGTCTACATTGCTACTAGTGTATGTAGTAGTGGTAGTGAAGTGATAGACTATCGTTCAGGGTTCGTTCGATAGCTCAGTTGGTAGAGAGGTGGGCTGTAGTTGGTTTGTGGTGGAAACCCTTAGGTCGCTGTTTCGACTCTGGCGCGAAGGAGGTTGATTTATTTTCACCAAATTATGAAATTATTGGTCAAATAATGAAGTCTCAACGCGCCTGACGTGTACGTGAGTAAAGTGTCTTTTGTGGCAAACCTGGGCTTAAAATTCACAAAAGAACAGGACATTAGGAGTTTAGTCGGATGGTTTTCTACAGATTCGTTGATTTTGACTTGGTGGATCTGGCTTCTTTTCTCATGGTTGTCTGCAAACTTGTCCAATTTCTCGTTTAATGACAAATGCCTTTTTAACACCTAGCCACATAGATTCAGAAATTCACATCGATAGACGTTATCTTTGCAAGTGTTAATTAAAAAAATCACCCACATTCACCATATTTTCGTTTAAATCAGGCCATTCCTCACATGTTGCGCCTTTAAGTACTATTTAGAAAGACAGAATAAAAAAGATGCATTCACACGTCACGCTAATAAAACACACAGCCACGAGCCAGGCAGGAGTCGATCCTACAATCTTCTAATCCGTAGTCAAACGCGTTATCCATTGCGCCACTGGCCCCAAGTTCTTTTGTGCTTGCCAGACCTGTCTGTATAGTAACTGTGGCTCTGTAAGCACTGGGTGCAGGTTTGAGTCTACATTGCTACTGGTGTATGTAGTAGCAGTGAAGTGATATACGACCTTACAGGGTTCCTTCGATAGCTCAGTTGGTAGAGCGGAGGACTGTAGTTGGTTTGTGGTGGAAATCCTTAGGTCGCTGGTTCGACTCCGGCTCGAAGGAGGTTGATTTCATTTTCACCAAATTATGAAATTATTGGTCAAATAATGAAGTCTCAACGCGCCTGACGTGTACGTGAGTAAAGTGTTTTTTGTGGCAAACCTGGGCTTAAAATTCACAAAAGAACAGGGCATTAGGAGTTTAGTCGGATGGTTTTCTACAGATTCGTTGATTTTGACTTGGTGGATCTGGCTTCTTTTCACATGGTTGTCTGCAAACTTGTCCAATTTCTCGTTTAATGACAAATGCCTTTTTAACACATAGCCACATAGATTCAGAAATTCACATCGATAGACGTTATCTTTGCAAATGTTAATTAAAAAAATCACCCACATTCACCATATAATCTTTTAAATCAGGCCATTCCTCACATGTTGCGCCTTTAAATACTCTTTATAAAGACAGAATAAAAAAGATGCATTCACAACATCACGCGTATAAAACACACAGCCACGAGCCAGGCAGGAGTCGAACCTACAATCTTCTGATCCGTAGTCAGACGCGTTATCCATTGCGCCACTGGCCCCATATTCCTCAGGTCTTTTCAGACCTGTCTGTACAGTAACCGTGGCTGTGTAAGCGCTGGGTGCAGGTTTGACTCTACATTGCTACTGGTGTATATAGTAGTAGTGAAGTGATAGTCTATAAATTTTGATTTAAAGCTTTCGTGACTGCAGTGATTCATATTCTTGGTCCTTTCGGTAAAGTCACGTTATTGTTTCCCTTCAACGTGACTTTACCGAAAGAACCAATAATATGATAGACTATCTCACAGGGGTCCTTTGATAGCTTAGTTGGTAGAGCGGAGGACTGTAGTTGATGCGTAAGTGGAAATCCTTAGGTCGCTGGTTTGACTCTGGCTCGAAAGAGGTTGATTCATTTTCACCAAAATTATGAATTTGTTGTTCAAACAATGAAGCCTCAACGTGCCTGACGTGCACATAAGGAAGTGTTTTTTGTGGCAAACCTGGGCTTAAAATTCACAAAAAGAACAGGACATTAGTAGTTTTGTCAGATAGTTTTCTACAGATTCTTTGATTTTTACTTGGTTGATCTGGCTTCTTTTCTCATGGTTGTCTGCAAACTTGTCCAATTTCTCGTTTAATGACGCATGCCTTTTTAACACAGAGCCACATAGATTCAGAAATTCACATCGATAGACGTTATCTTTGCAAATGTTAATTAAAAAAGATCACGCACATTCACCGTATAATATTTTAAATCAGGCCATTCCTCACATGTTGCGCCTTTTAATACTCTTTTTAAAGACAGAATAAAAAAAGATGCATTCACAACATCACGCGTATAAAACACACAACCACGAGCCAGGCAGGAGTCGAACCTACAATCTTCTCATCCGTAGTCAGACGCGTTATCCCTTGCGCCACTAGCCCCATATACCTCACCTCCTGTCAGACCTGTCTGTATAGTAACTGTGGCTGTGTAAGCGCTGGGTGCAGGTTTGAGTCTACATTGCTACTGGTGTATGTAGTAGTAGTGAAGTGATAGACTATCGTTCAGGGTTCTTTCGATAGCTCAGTTGGTAGAGAGGTGGGCTGTAGTTGGTTTGTGGTGGAAACCCTTAGGTCGCTGTTTCGACTCTGGCGCGAAGGAGGTTGATTTATTTTCACCAAATTATGAAATTATTGGTCAAATAATGAAGTCTCAACGCGCCTGACGTGTACGTGAGTAAAGTGTCTTTTGTGGCAAACCTGGGCTTAAAATTCACAAAAGAACAGGACATTAGGAGTTTAGTCGGATGGTTTTCTACAGATTCTTTGATTTTGGCTTGTGGATCTGGCTTCTTTTCTCATGGTGGTCTGCAAACTTTTGCAATTTCTTGTTTAATGACCCATGCCTTTTTAACAAATGGCCAAAGAGATTCAGAAATGCACATCGATAGACGTTTTCTTTGCAAGTGTTAATTAAAAAAATCACCCACATTCACCATATTTTCGTTAAATCAGGCCATTCCTCACATGTTGCGCCTTGAAATACTCTTGAGAAAGACATAATAAAAAAGAAAGCATTCACACGTCACGCTAATAAAACACACAACCACGCGCCAGGCAGCAGTCGAACCTTCATTCTTCTGAACCATAGTCAGACGCGTCATCCATGGCGTCACTGGCCCCCAATGCCGCAGCTCTTGTCAGACTTGTCTGTACAGTAACTGTGGCTGTGTAAGCACTGGGTGCAGGTTTGAATCTGAATTGCTACTGGTGTATGTGTCATGAGATATTGACATCTACTGTTTGGTAAAGGGTAGCATGGGTACAGGCACCATTAAAACCATTATCCAATCCTCAAAGGGGAATGAATACGGTAAAGGGTAGGACCGGCCGAGAAACTCCGAGAACCGGCTAGAAAGTTCCACAAGAGGGCGATGCCAGAAGCGGAGCGTAGCCGCGCCGGCGAGAATGTAATCGGAGGCGTGTGAAGTTTTGGGTCCGGACTGCGTCGCTGCTTGCCGTCATCTCTCTCCTTCGTTCGGCCACGTGGCGGATCTCTGGCAAAGCTTCACCGCCCTCCCTGGCACGCCGTCAGCCAGCAGCGAGACCGGAAGCGGACAGGCAGAACCAGCCGTGTGGTCAACCGTGTGTGTAGTCTGTAGAACGTAACATCTAAGTGTGTACCTGGAGAGGACGCCGACAACGTTGGCCTGTGCCTGGCCGTTCGTGGAATAAATTAGAGTGCCCTCTCCACGACGTGTCGTGGAAGTCGCTCATTACATGTACTAGCAGTGAAGTGATGGCTCAGTTGGTAGAGCGGAGGACTGGTAGAGCGGAGGACTGTAGTTGGTTGTGGTTGAAATCCTTAGGTTGCTGGTTTGACTCTGGCTCGAAGGAGGTTGGTTTATGCTTCACCAATTTTATGCCAAATTATGACATTATTCATACAATGAAGTCTCAACGCGCCTGACGTGCACATTTGGAAAGTGTCTTTTGGGCCAAACGTGGGCTTAAAATTCACAAAAAGAACAGGACATTAGTAGTTTAGTCAGATGGTTTTCGACAGATTCTTTGATTTTGACTTGGTGGATCTGGCTTATTTTCTCATGGTTGTCTGCAAACTTGTCCAATTTCTCATTTAATGACCCATGCCTTTTTAACACCTAGCCACATAGATTCAGAAATTCACATCGATAGACGTTATCTTTGCAAGTGTTAATTTAAAAAATCACCCACATTCACCATATTTTCGTTTAAATCAGGCCATTCCTCACATGTTGCGCCTTTAAGTACTATTTAGAAAGACAGAATAAAAAAGATGCATTCACACGTCACGCTAATAAAACACACAGTCACGAGCCAGGCAGGAGTCGAACCTACAATCTTCTGATCCGTAGTGAAACGCGTTATCCATTGCGCCACTGGCCCCAAGTTCTTTAGCTCTTGCCAGACCTGTCTGTATAGTAACTGTGGCTCTGTAAGCACTGGGTGCAGGTTTGAGTCTACATTGCTACTGGTGTATGTAGTAGCAGTGAAGTGATATACGATCTTTCCGTGTTCCTTCGATAGCTCAGATGGTAGAGCGGAGGACTGTAGTTGGGTGGTGGTAATCCTTAGGTCGCTGGTTCGACTCCGGCTCGAAGGAGGTTTATTTATTTTCACCAAATTATGCAATTATTTTTCAAACAATGAAGCCTCAATGTGCCTGACGTGCACATGTGGAAAGGGTTTTTTGTGGCAAACCTGGGCTTAGAATTCAGAAAAATAACAGGACATTTGTAGTTTTGTCAGATAGTTTTCTACAGATTCTTTGATTTCTACTTGGTTGATCTGGCTTCTTTTCTCATGGTTGTCTGCAAACTTGTCCAATTTCTCGTTTAATGACCAATGCCTTTTTAACACATAGCCACATAGATTCAGAAATTCACATCGATAGACGTTATCTTTGCAAATGTTAATTAAAAAAATCACCCACATTCACCATATAGTCTTTTAAATCAGGCCATTCCTCACATGTTGCGCCTTTAAATACTCTTTATAAAGACAGAATAAAAAAGATGCATTCACAACATCACGCGTATAAAACACACAGCCACGAGCCAGGCAGGAGTCGAACCTACAATCTTCTGATCCGTAGTCAGACGCGTTATCCATTGCGCCACTGGCCCCATATTCCTCAGGTCTTGTCAGACCTGTCTGTACAGTAACTGTGGCTGTGTAAGCGCTGGGTGCAGGTTTGACTCTACATTGATACTGGTGTATGTAGTAGTAGTGAAGTGAAAGACTATAAATTTTGATTTAAAGCTTTCGTGACTGCAGTGATTCATATTCTTGGTCCTTTCGGTAAAGTCACGTTATTGTTTCCCTTCAACGTGACTTTACCGAAAGAACCAATAATGTGATAGACTATCTTACGGGGTTCCTTCGATAGCTTAGTTGGTAGAGCGGAGGACTGTAGTTGATGCGTAGGTGGAAATCCTCAGGTCGCTGGTTTGACTCCGGCTCGAAAGAGGTTGATTTATTTTCACCAAAATTATGAATTTGTTGTTCAAACAATGAAGTCTCAACGCGCCTGACGTGCACATGAGGAAAGTGTTTTTTGTGGCAAACGTGGGCTTAAAATTCACAAAAAGAACAGGACATTACCCTTTCTGGATGTCTTAATTAAAAGGAGACATGATGGTTCAATGAGCCACTCTGTCTACAGGAAAGCTACCCATACAGATGCTTACTTGAAACCGGATTCCCACCACCATCCATCCCAGAAGAACTGCCTCATCAAGACTCTATACCATAGAGCCCAATGCATTTCCGACCAGGAACACATTACCAGTGAACTCAAGCACGTACACCAGGCTCTCAGGGCTAATGGCTACTCCGACTACACAATCCGCAAAGCCATCACTCCAGTCATGAAGAAGGATCCTCTTGTGGAGCCACTCAAAACCATCACCTTACCCTACATTGCAGGGGTCACTAAAAAGATCTCCAAAATCCTGAATAAACACAAGATCCAGGTCCGATTCAACACAGTACACAAAATCCGTGATTTAGTTCCATCTGTAAAAGATGCTCTTCCAGACATACAGTACCCGGGCGTTTACAAACTAAAGTGCCTCTGTGGTAGTAGCTACATTGGAGAAACCAAAAGACATATCTCGGACGCATCCGCGAACATAAAGCAGACTTGAAACACGGTAAGACGAACTCCTCTGCCGTGGCAGATCACTGTTACAATTCAGTGGGCTCACATGACATTGACTTCTCCAAGACGGAGGTTCTTTGCAAACCAACTGGCTACCATGAGAGATTCGTTCATGAGGCCATTCACATATACAAGCACAGAGACAATTTCAACCGAGAAGATGGATTCAGGCTTAGTAACCACTGGAAAGATGTGTTAAATCATTTATGTTCTTAATTAATTGTAATTTTACGATGACCTTCAGACCGCAGCTCTTTCGCCAGCATTGCCTCTTAATACCTCTCACACCACGGTTAATGGTATGGTTTACAACATGGAGTATACTAGGGCTTCGCAGCTGTCTCTCTCCCCCTCCTCTGTTCCGACCATGGACGAACTCGTCCGTCTGAACGGGGCCCGTAGCTATCCGTGGTACGGAAATTTGAGGGTAAGAATCCACCCATTTTTTCGCCATATAGCATTGTGATATATAACGACTTATGGTTGGTAGCTTAGCTGATTGGAGAATATAGAGTTTATTGATAACATGAAGGTAATTTATATTTTAGTTTTTATTGGTTCACTATATAGTACTGTGAATAGCTCAGATTTGTAGTCATTTCTGTGACCAGTCACCAGCAAATCACCCAGTTATTTCAATGCTAAATTCGCCTAGTTATTTCAATGCTAAATTCTCCTGTTTTGATTTGTACTAAGTGCCTCGGTGAATGTGTATGCTCTGACTTCAACGTAACTATTTCTGTAGCAGTTACAAGCGAATGCCTTAATTTAGATATTTCAATGCTAAATTCTATGCTAATTCCTTTTAACAATGGGTGCCTCTGCGGATGTGTATGCTTTAACTTTTAACATAGCTATTTCTGTGACCAGTCACAAGCTAATCATTCAGCCTTTTCAATGCTACATTTTATGCTAATTCCTTCGTCAAGGCTCTTTGTTCCTCTCACACAGCTTAAAAGCCGTGATCTGAACGTGGCTCTCTCACTCCAGCGCTGTCCTACCAGACAGTCTCGCTCCCTTCACCTGATGAAGGCCGCTTGTGTTGTGGCCGAAACGTCGTGAGAATATTATTGTGTTATTTTATTTTATCAATTTATTATTTTATTCTCATTCTACGTGACTTTACCGAAAGAACCAAAGAAGAGGACATTAGTAGTTTTGTCAGATGGTTTTCTACAGATTCTTTGATTTTGACTTGGTTGATCTGGCTTCTTTTCTCATGGTTGTCTGCAAGCTTATCTAATTTCTTGTAATGACCCATGCCTTTTTAACAAATGGCCACATAGATTCAGAAACTCACATCGATAGACGTTATCTTTGCAAATGTTAATTTTAAAAATCACCCACATTCATATAATATTTTAAATCAGTCCATTCCTCACATGCTGCGCCTTTTAATACTCTTCATAAAGACAGAATAAAAAAGATGCATTCACAACATCACGCTAATAAAACACACAGCCACGAGCCAGGTAGGAGTCGAACCTACAATCTTCTGATCCGTAGTCAGACGCGTTATCCATTGCGCCACTGGCCCCATATTCTCAGGTCTTGTCAGACCTGTCTGTACAGTAACTGTGGCTGTGTAAGCGCTGGGTGCAGGTTTGACTCTACATTGCTACTGGTGTATGTAGTAGTAGTGAAGTGATAGACTATAAATTTTGAATTAAAGCTTTCGTGACTGCAGTAATTCATATTCTTGGTCCTTTCGGTAAAGTCACGTTATTGTTTCCCTTTAACGTGACTTTACCGAAAGAGCCAATAATGTGATAGACTATCGTACGGGGTTCCTTCGATAGCTCAGTTGGTAGAGCGGAGGACTGTAGTTGATGCGTAGGTGGAAATCCTCAGGTCGCTGGTTTGACTCCGGCTCGAAAGAGGTTGATTTATTTTCACCAAAATTATGAATTTATTGTTCAAACAATGAAGTCTCAACGCGCCTGACGTGCACATTTGGAAAGTGTCTTTTGGGCCAAACGTGGGCTTAAAATTCACAAAAAGAACAGGACATTAGTAGTTTTGTCAGATGGTTTTCTACAGATTCTTTGATTTTGACTTGGTTGATCTGGCTTCTTTTCTCATGGTTGTCTGCAAGCTTATCTAATTTCTTGCAATGACCCATGCCTTTTTAACAAATGGCTACATAGATTCAGAAATTCACATCGATAGACGATTTCTTTGCAAGTGTCACTTACATTCACCATATTTTCGATTAAATCAGGCCATTCCTCACATGTTGCGCCTTTTAATACTCTTTTTAAAGACAGAATAAAAACAAGATGCATTCACAACATCACGCGTATAAAACACACATGCACGAGCCAGGCAGGAGTCGAACCTACAATCTTATGATCCGTAGTCAGACAGGTTATCCATTGCGCCACTGCCCCCATATCCCTCAGTTCTTGTCAGACCTGTCTTTACAATAACTGTGGCTGTGTAAGCGCTGGGTGCAGGTTTGAGTCTACATTGCTACTGGTGTATGTAGTAGCAGTGAAGTGATAGACGATCTTCCAGGGTTCCGTCGATAGAGCAGTTGGTAGAGTGGAGGACTGTAGTTGGTTTGTGGTGGAAACCTTAGGTCGCTGGTTCGACTCCGTCTCGAAGGAGGTTTTTTTATTTTCACCAAATTATGCAATTATTGTTCAAACAATGAAGCCTCAATGTGCCTGACGTGCACATGAGGAAAGTGTTTTTTGTGGCAAACCTGGGCTTAAAATTCACAAAAAGAACAGGACATTAGTAGTTTAGTCAGATGGTTTTCTCCAGATTCTTTGATTTCTACTTGGTTGATCTGGCTTCTTTTCTCATGGTTGTCTGCAAACTTGTCCAATTTCTCGTTTAATGACCCATGCTTTTTTAACACCTAGCCACATAGATTCAGAAATTCACATCGATAGACGTTATCTTTGCAAATGTTAATTTTAAAAATCAACCACATTCACCATATTTCGTTTAAATCAGGCCATTCCTCACATGTTGCGCCTTTAAATACTCTTTATAAAGACAATAAAAAAGATGCATTCACAACATCACGCGTATAAAACACACAGCCACGAGCCAGGCAGGAGTCGAACCTACAATCTTCTGATCCGTAGTCAGACGCGTTATCCATTGCGCCACTGGCCCCATATTCCTCAGGTCTTGTCAGACCTGTCTGTACAGTAACTGTGGCTGTGTAAGCGCTGGGTGCAGGTTTGACTCTACATTGATACTGGTGTATGTAGTAGTAGTGAAGTGAAAGACTATAAATTTTGATTTAAAGCTTTCGTGACTGCAGTGATTCATATTCTTGGTCCTTTCGGTAAAGTCACGTTATTGTTTCCCTTCAACGTGACTTTACCGAAAGAACCAATAATATGATAGACTATCTTACAGGGGTAATTTGATAGCTTAGTTGGTAGAGCGGAGGACTGTAGTTGATGCGTAGGTGGAAATCCTTAGGTCGCTGGTTTGACTCCGGCTCGAAAGAGGATGATTTATTTTCACCAAAATTATGAATTTGTTGTTCAAACAATGAAGTCTCAACGCACCTGACGTGCACATTTGGAAAGTGTTTTTTGTTGCAAACCTGGGCTTAAAATTCACAAAAAGAACAGGACATTAGTAGTTTTGTCAGATGGTTTTCTACAGATTCTTTGATTTTGACTTGGTTGATCTGGCTTCTTTTCTCATGGTTGTCTGCAAGCTTATCTAATTTCTTGTAATGACCCATGCCTTTTTAACAAATGGCCACATAGATTCAGAAATTCACATCGATAGACGATTTCTTTGCAAGTGTCACTTACATTCACCATATTTTCGTTTAAATCAGGCCATTCCTCACATGTTGCGCCTTTTAATACTCTTTTTAAAGACAGAATAAAAAACGATGCATTCACAACATCACGCGTATAAAACACACATGCACGAGCCATGCAGGAGTCGAACTTACAATCTTCTGATCCGTAGTCAGACGCGTTATCCATTGCGCCACTGGCCCCATATTCCTCAGGTCTTGTCAGACCTGTCTGTACAATAACTGTGGCTGTGTAAGTGCTGGGTGCAGGTTTGAGTCTACATTGCTACTAGTGTATGTAGTAGTGGTAGTGAAGTGATAGACTATCGTTCAGGGTTCGTTCGAAAGCTCAGTTGGTAGAAAGGTGGGCTGTAGTTGGTTTGTGGTGGAAACCCTTAGGTCGCTGTTTCGACTCTGGCGCGAAGGAGGTTGATTTATTTTCACCAAATTATGAAATTATTGGTCAAATAATGAAGTCTCAACGCGCCTGACGTGTACGTGAGTAAAGTGTCTTTTGTGGCAAACCTGGGCTTAAAATTCACAAAAGAACAGAACATTAGGAGTTTAGTCGGATGGTTTTCTACAGATTCGTTGATTTTGACTTGGTGGATCTGGCTTCTTTTCTCATGGTTGTCTGCAAACTTGTCCAATTTCTCGTTTAATGACAAATGCCTTTTTAACACCTAGCCACATAGATTCAGAAATTCACATCGATAGACGTTATCTTTGCAAGTATTAATTTAAAAAATCACCCACATTCACCATATTTTCGTTTAAATCAGGCCATTCCTCACATGTTGCGCCTTTAAGTACTATTTAGAAAGACAGAATAAAAAAGATGCATTCACACGTCACGCTAATAAAACACACAGCCACGAGCCAGGCAGGAGTCAAACCTACAACCTTTTGATTCGTAGGGAAACGCGTTATCCATTGCGCCACTGGCCCCAAGATCTTTAGCTCTTGCCAGACCTGTCTGTATAGTAACTGTGGCTCTGTAAGCACTGGGTGCAGGTTTGAGTCTACATTGCTACTGGTGTATGTAGTAGCAGTGAAGTGATAGACGATCTTACAGGGTTCCTTCGATAGCTCAGTTGGTAGAGCGGAGGACTGTAGTTGGTTTGTGGTGGAAAGCCTTAGGTCGCTGGTTCGACTCCGGCTCGAAGGAGGTTGATTTATTTTCACCAAATTATGAAATTATTGGTCAAATAATGAAGTCTCAACGCGCCTGACGTGTACGTGAGTAAAGTGTCTTTTGTGGCAAACCTGGGCTTAAAATTCACAAAAGAACAGGACATTAGCAGTTTAGTCGGATGGTTTTCTACAGATTCGTTGATTTTGACTTGGTGGATCTGGCTTCTTTTCTCATGGTTGTCTGCAAACTTGTCCAATTTCTCGTTTAATGACAAATGCCTTTTTAACACCTAGCCACATAGATTCAGAAACTCACATCGATAGACGTTATCTTTGCAAATGTTAATTTTAAAAATCACCCACATTCATATAATATTTTAAATCAGTCCATTCCTCACATGCTGCGCCTTTTAATACTCTTCATAAAGACAGAATAAAAAAGATGCATTCACAACATCACGCTAATAAAACACACAGCCACGAGCCAGGTTGGAGTCGAACCTACAATCTTCTGATCCGTAGTCAGACGCGTTATCCATTGCGCCACTGGCCCCATATTCTCAGGTCTTGTCAGACCTGTCTGTACAGTAACTGTGGCTGTGTAAGCGCTGGGTGCAGGTTTGACTCTACATTGCTACTGGTGTATGTAGTAGTAGTGAAGTGATAGACTATAAATTTTGAATTAAAGCTTTCGTGACTGCAGTAATTCATATTCTTGGTCCTTTCGGTAAAGTCACGTTATTGTTTCCCTTTAACGTGACTTTACCGAAAGAGCCAATAATGTGATAGACTATCGTACGGGGTTCCTTCGATAGCTCAGTTGGTAGAGCGGAGGACTGTAGTTGATGCGTAGGTGGAAATCCTCAGGTCGCTGGTTTGACTCCGGCTCGAAAGAGGTTGATTTATTTTCACCAAAATTATGAATTTATTGTTCAAACAATGAAGTCTCAACGCGCCTGACGTGCACATTTGGAAAGTGTCTTTTGGGCCAAACGTGGGCTTAAAATTCACAAAAAGAACAGGACATTAGTAGTTTAGTCAGATGGTTTTCGACAGATTCTTTGATTTTGACTTGGTGGATCTGGCTTCTTTTCTCATGGTTGTCTGCAAACTTGTCCAATTTCTCGTTTAATGACAAATGCCTTTTTAACACCTAGCCACATAGATTCAGAAATTCACATCGATAGACGTTATCTTTGCAAATGTTAATTTAAAAAATCACCCACATTCATATAATATTTTAAATCAGTCCATTCCTCACATGTTGCACCTTTTAATACTCTTTTTAAAGACAGAATAATAAAGATGCATTCACAAATTAACACGTATAAAACACACAACCACGAGCCAGGCAGGAGTCGAACCTACAATCTACAGATCCGTAGTCAGACGCGTTATCCATTGCGCCACTGGCCCCAAGATCTTTAGCTCTTGCCAGACCTGTCTGTATAGTAACTGTGGCTCTGTAAGCACTGGGTGCAGGTTTGAGTCTACATTGCTACTGGTGTATGTAGTAGCAGTGAAGTGATAGACGATCTTACAGGGTTCCTTCGATAGCTCAGTTGGTAGAGCGGAGGACTGTAGTTGGTTTGTGGTGGAAAGCCTTAGGTCGCTGGTTCGACTCCGGCTCGAAGGAGGTTGATTTATTTTCACCAAATTATGAAATTATTGGTCAAATAATGAAGTCTCAACGCGCCTGACGTGTACGTGAGTAAAGTGTCTTTTGTGGCAAACCTGGGCTTAAAATTCACAAAAGAACAGGACATTAGCAGTTTAGTCGGATGGTTTTCTACAGATTCGTTGATTTTGACTTGGTGGATCTGGCTTCTTTTCTCATGGTTGTCTGCAAACTTGTCCAATTTCTCGTTTAATGACAAATGCCTTTTTAACACCTAGCCACATAGATTCAGAAACTCACATCGATAGACGTTATCTTTGCAAATGTTAATTTTAAAAATCACCCACATTCATATAATATTTTAAATCAGTCCATTCCTCACATGCTGCGCCTTTTAATACTCTTCATAAAGACAGAATAAAAAAGATGCATTCACAACATCACGCTAATAAAACACACAGCCACGAGCCAGGTAGGAGTCGAACCTACAATCTTCTAATCCGTAGTCAGACGCGTTATCCATTGCGCCACTGGCCCCATATTCTCAGGTCTTGTCAGACCTGTCTGTACAGTAACTGTGGCTGTGTAAGCGCTGGGTGCAGGTTTGACTCTACATTGCTACTGGTGTATGTAGTAGTAGTGAAGTGATAGACTATAAATTTTGAATTAAAGCTTTCGTGACTGCAGTAATTCATATTCTTGGTCCTTTCGGTAAAGTCACGTTATTGTTTCCCTTTAACGTGACTTTACCGAAAGAGCCAATAATGTGATAGACTATCGTACGGGGTTCCTTCGATAGCTCAGTTGGTAGAGCGGAGGACTGTAGTTGATGCGTAGGTGGAAATCCTCAGGTCGCTGGTTTGACTCCGGCTCGAAAGAGGTTGATTTATTTTCACCAAAATTATGAATTTATTGTTCAAACAATGAAGTCTCAACGCGCCTGACGTGCACATTTGGAAAGTGTCTTTTGGGCCAAACGTGGGCTTAAAATTCACAAAAAGAACAGGACATTAGTAGTTTAGTCAGATGGTTTTCGACAGATTCTTTGATTTTGACTTGGTGGATCTGGCTTCTTTTCTCATGGTTGTCTGCAAACTTGTCCAATTTCTCGTTTAATGACAAATGCCTTTTTAACACCTAGCCACATAGATTCAGAAATTCACATCGATAGACGTTATCTTTGCAAATGTTAATTTAAAAAATCACCCACATTCATATAATATTTTAAATCAGTCCATTCCTCACATGTTGCACCTTTTAATACTCTTTTTAAAGACAGAATAATAAAGATGCATTCACAAATTAACACGTATAAAACACACAACCACGAGCCAGGCAGGAGTCGAACCTACAATCTACAGATCCGTAGTCAGACGCGTTATCCATTGCGCCACTGGCCCCATATACCTCAGCCCTTGTCAGACCTGTCTGTAACTGTGGCTGTGTAAGCGCTGGGTGCAGGTTTGACTCTACATTGCTACTGGTGTATGTAGTAGTAGTGAAGTGATAGACTATACATTTTGATTTAAAGCTTTCGTGACTGCAGTGATTCATATTCTTGGTCCTTTCGGTAAAGTCACGTTATTGTTTCCCTTCAACGTGACTTTACCGAAAGAACCAATAATGTGATAGACTATCTTACAGGGTTCCGTCGATAGCTCAGTTGGAAGAGCACAGGACTGTAGTTGATGCGTAGGTGGAAATCCTCAGGTCGCTGGTTTGACTCCGGTTCGAAAGAGGTTGATTTATTTTCACCAAAATTATGAATTTGTTGTTCAAACAATGAAGTCTCAACGTGCCTGACGTGCACATTTGAAAAGTGTCTTTTGGGCCAAACGTGGGCTTAAAATTCACAAAAAGAACAGGACATTAGTAGTTTAGTCAGATGGTTTTCGACAGATTCTTTGATTTTGACTTGGTGGATCTGGCTTCTTTTCTCATGGTTGTCTGCAAACTTGTCCAATTTCTCGTTTAATAACAAATGCCTTTTTAACAAATGGCCAAAGAGATTCAGAAATGCCATCGATAGACGTTTTCTTTGCAAATGTTAATTTAAAAAATCAACCACATTCACCATATTTTCGTTTAAATCAGGCCATTCCTCACATGTTGCGCCTTTAAATACTCTTTAAAGAGACAGAATAGAAAAGATGAATTCACACGTCACGAGAATAAAACACACAGCCACGAGCCAGGCAGGAGTCGAACCTACAAACATCTAATCCGTAGTCAAACGCGTTATCCATTGCGCCACTGACCCCAAGCTCCTTAGCCCTTGTCAGACCTGTCTGTATAGTAACTGTGGCTGTGTAAGCGCTGGGTGCAGGTTTGAGTCTACATTGCTACTGGTGTGTGTAGTAGCAGTGAAGTGATAGACTATAAATTTTGATTTAAAGCTTTCGTGACTGCAGTGATTCATATTCTTGGTCCTTTCGGTAAAGTCACGTTATTGTTTCCCTTCAACGTGACTTTTCCGAAAGAACCAATAATATGATAGACTATCTTACAGGGGTCCTTTGATAGCTTAGTTGGTAGAGCGGATGACTGTAGTTGATGTGGAGGTGGAAATCCTCAGGTCGCTGGTTTGACTCCGGCTCGAAAGAGGTTGATTCATTTTCACCAAAATTATGAATTTGTTGTTCAAACAATGAAGTCTCAACGCGCCTGACGTGCACATTTGGAAAGTGTCTTTTGGGCCAAACCTGGGCTTAAAATTCACAAAAAGAACAGGACATTAGTAGTTTTGTCAGATGGTTTTCTACAGATTCTTTGATTTTGACTTGGTTGATCTGGCTTCTTTTCTCATGGTGGTCTGCAAATTTTTCCAATTTCTTGTTAAATCACCCATGCCTTTTTAACAAATGGCCACATAGATTCAGAAATTCATATCGATAGACGTTTTCTTTGCAAACGTTAATTTAAAAAAATCACCCACATTAACCATATCATCTTTTAAATCAAGCCATTCCTCACATGTTGCGCCTTGAAATACTCTTGAGAAAGACGGAATAAAAAGATGCATTCACACGTCACGCTAATAAAACACACAGCCACAAGCCAGGCAGGAGTCGAACCTACATTCTTCTGATCCGTAGTCAGACGCGTTATCCATTGCGCCACTGGCCCCATATTCCTCACTTCTTGTCAGACCTGTCTGTACAGTAATTGTGGCTGTGTTAGCGCTGGGTGCAGGTTTGACTCTACATTGCTACTGGTGTATGTAGTAGTAGTGAAGTGATAGGATGGCTTACAGGGTTCCTTCGATAGCTCATTTGGTAGAGCGGAGGACTGTAGTTGGGTTGTGGGTGAAGTCCTTAGGTCGCTGGTTTGGCTTGAATGAGGTTAATTTATTTTTCAACAAATTATTAATTTTTCGTGCATACAATGAAGGCTCAAAGCTCCTGACTTGTACATTCGGAAAGTGTCTTTTGGGGCAAACCTCGGCTTAAAAATCACGAAAAGAACAGGACATTAGTAGTTTTGTCAGATGGTTTTTCTCCAGATTCTTTGATTTTGACTTGGGGGATCTGGCTTATTTTCTCATGGTGGTCTGCAAACTTTTCCAATTTCTTGTTTAATGACCCATGCCTTTTTAACAAATGGCCACGTAGATTCAGAAATTCACATCGATAGACGTTATCTTTGCAAATGTTAATTTAAAAAATCAACCACATTCACCATATTTTCGTTGAAATCAGGCCATTCCTCACATGTTGCTCCTTTAAATACTCTTCATAAAGACAATAAGAAAACATGCATTCGCACATCACGCTAATTAAATCCACAGTAACGAGCCCGGCAGGAATCGAACCTACAATCTTCTGATCCGTAGTCAGACGCATAATCCATTTGTCCACACTCCCCATGTTCCTTAGCTTTTGTCAGACCTGTCTGTACAATAACTGTGGCTCTGTAAGCACTGGATGCAGGTTTGAGTCTACATTGCTACTGGTGTATGTAGTAGTCGTGAAGTGATAGATTATCGTTTAGGGTTCCTTCGATAGCTCAGTTGGTAGAGCAGAGGGCTGTAGTTGGTTTGTGGTGGAAACCCTAAGGTCGCTGGTTTGACTCCGGCTCGAAAGAGGTTGATTTATTTTCACCAAAATTATGAATTTGTTGTTCAAACAATGAAGTCTCAACGCGCCTGACGTGCACATTTGGAAAGTGTCTTTTGGGCCAAACGTGGGCTTAAAATTCACAAAAAGAACAGGACATTAGTAGTTTTGTCAGATGGTTTTCTACAGATTCTTTGATTTTGACTTAGTGGATCTGGCTTCTTTTCTCATGGTTGTCTGCAAACTTGTCCAATTTCTCGTTTAATGACAAATGCCTTTTTAACACCTAGCCACATAGATTCAGAAATTCACATCGATAGACGTTTTCTTTGCAAGTGTTAATTTAAAAAATCACCCACATTCACCATATTATCGTTTAAATCAGGCCATTCCTCACAAGTTGCGCCTTTAAGTACTATTTAGAAAGACGGAATAAAAAAGATGCATTCACACGTCACGCTAATAAAACACACAGCCACGAGCCACGCAGGAGTCGAACCTACAATCTTCTGATCCGTAGTCAAACGCGTTATCCATTGCGCCACTGGCCCCAAGTTCTTTAGCTCTTGCCAGACCTGTCTGTATAGTAACTGTGGCTCTGTAAGCACTGGGTGCAGGTTTGAGTCTATATTGTACTGGTGTATGTAGTAGCAGTGAAGTGATATACCATCTTCCAGGGTTCCTTCGATAGCTCAGTTGGTAGAGTGGAGGACTGTAGTTGGTTTGTGGTGGAAATCCTTAGGTCGCTGGTTTGACTCCGGCTCGAAAGAGGTTGATTTATTTTCACCAAATAATGCACTTATTGTTCAAACAATGAAGCCTCAATGTGCCTGACGTGCACATAAGGAAAGTGTTTTTTGTGGCAAACCTGGGCTTAAAAATCACAAAAAGAACAGGACATTTGTAGTTTTGTCAAATGGTTTTCTACAGATTGTTGGATTTTGACTTAGTGGATCTGTCTTCTTTTCTTATGGTTGTCTGCAAACTTGTCCAATTTCTCGTTTAATGACAAATGCATTTTTAACACATAGCCACATAGATTGAGAAATTCACATCGATAGACGTTATCTATGGCAAATGTTAATTTAAAAAATCACCCACATTCACCATATAATATTTTAAATCAGGCCATTCCTCACATGTTGCGCCTTTAAATACTCTTTAGAAAGACAGAATAAATATACGCATTCACAACATCACGCTAACAAAACACACAGCCACGAGCCAGGAAGGAGTCGAACCTACAATCTTCTGATCCGTAGTCAGACGCGTTATCCATTGCGCCACTGGCCCCATATTCCTTAGCTCTTGTCAGACCTGTCTGTACAGTAACTGTGGCTGTGTAAGCGCTGGGTGCAGGTTTGACTCTACATTGCTACTGGTGTATGTAGTAGTAGTAGTGAAAGACTATAAATTTTGATTTAAAGCTTTCGTGACTGCAGTGATTCATATTCTTGGTCCTTTCGGTAAAGTCACGTTATTGTTTCCCTTCAACGTGACTTTACCGAAAGAACCAATAATGTGATAAACTATCTTACGGGGTTCCTTCGATAGCTCAGTTGGTAGAGTGGAGGACTGTAGTTGATGCGTAGGTGGAAATCCTCAGGTCGCTGGTTTGACTCCGGCTCGAAAGAGGTTGATTTATTTTCACCAAAATTATGAATTTATTGTTCAAACAATGAAGTCTCAACGCGCCTGACGTGCACATTTGGAAAGTGTCTTTTGGGCCAAACGTGGGCTTAAAATTCACAAAAAGAACAGGACATTAGTAGTTTAGTCAGATGGTTTTCGACAGATTCTTTGATTTTGACTTGGTGGATCTGGCTTCTTTTCTCATGGATGTCTGCAAATTTGTCCAATTTCTCGTTTAATGACAAATGCATTTTTAACACATAGCCACATAGATTGAGAAATTCACATCGATAGACGTTATCTTTGCAAATGTTAATTTAAAAAATCACCCACATTCACCATATAATATTTTAAATCAGGCCATTCCTCACATGTTGCGCCTTTAAATACTCTTCATAAAGACAGAATAAAAAAGATGCATTCACAACATCACGCTAATAAAACACACAGCCACGAGCCAGGTAGGAGTCGAACCTACAATCTTCTGATCCGTAGTCAGACGCGTTATCCATTGCGCCACTGGCCCCATATTCCTCAGCTCTTGTCAGACCTGTCTGTACAGTAACTGTGGCTGTGTAAGCGCTGGGTGCAGGTTTGACTCTACATTGCTACTGGTGTATGTAGTAGTAGTAGTGAAGTGATAGACTATACATTTTGATTCAAAGCTTTCGTGACTGCAGTGATTCATATTCTTGGTCCTTTCGGTAAAGTCACGTTATTGTTTCCCTTCAACGTGACTTTACCGAAAGAACCAATAATGTGATAAACTATCTTACGGGGTTCCTTCGATAGCTCAGTTGGTAGAGTGGAGGACTGTAGTTGATGCGTAGGTGGAAATCCTCAGGTCGCTGGTTTGACTCCGGCTCGAAAGAGGTTGATTTATTTTCACCAAAATTATGAATTTATTGTTCAAACAATGAAGTCTCAACGCGCCTGACGTGCACATTTGGAAAGTGTCTTTTGGGCCAAACGTGGGCTTAAAATTCACAAAAAGAACAGGACATTAGTAGTTTAGTCAGATGGTTTTCGACAGATTCTTTGATTTTGACTTGGTGGATCTGGCTTCTTTTCTCATGGTTGTCTGCAAACTTGTCCAATTTCTCGTTTAATGACAAATGCCTTTTTAACACCTAGCCACATAGATTCAGATATTCCCATCGATAGACGTTATCTTTGCAAGTGTTAATTCTAAAAAATCACCCACATTCACCATATTTTCGTTTAAATCAGGCCATTCCTCACATGTTGCGCCTTTAAGTACTATTTAGAAAGACAGAATAAAAAAGATGCATTCACACGTCACGCTAATAAAACACACAGCCACGAGCCAGGCAGAAGTCGAACTTACAATCTTCTGATCCGTAGTCAGACGCGTTATCCATTGCACCACTGGCCCCATATACCCCAGCTCTTGTCAGACCTGTCTGTATAGTTACTGTGGCTGTGTAAGCGCTGGGTGCAGGTTTGACTCTACATTACTACTGGTGTATGTAGTAGTAGTGAAGTGATAGACTATAAATTTTGATTTAAAGCTTTCGTGACTGCAGTGATTCATATTCTTGGTCCTTTCGGTAAAGTCACGTTATTGTTTCCCTTCAACGTGACTTTACCTAAAGAACCAAAAATGTGATAGACTATCTTACAGGGTTCCTTCGATAGCTTAGTTGGTAGAGCGGAGGACTGTTGTTGATGCGTAGGTGGAAATCCTCAGGTCGCTGGTTTGACTCCGGCTCGAAAGAGGTTGAGTTATTTTCACCAAAATTATGAATTTGTTGTTCAAACAATGAAGTCTCAACGCGGCTGAAGTGCACATTTGGAAAGTGTCTTTTGGGCCAAACGTGGGCTTAAAATTCACAAAAAGAACAGGACATTAGTAGTTTAGTCAGATGATTTTCGACAGATTCTTTGATTTTGACTTGGTGGATCTGGCTTCTTTTCTCATGGTTGTCTGCAAACTTGTCCAATTTCTCGTTTAATGATAAATGCCTCTTTAACACCTAGCCACATAGATTCAGAAATTCACATCGATAGACGTTATCTTTGCAAGTGTTAATAAAAAAAATCACCCACATTCACCATATAATCTTTTAATTCAGGCCATTCCTCACATGTTGCGCCTTTAAATACTCTTGAGAAAGACGGAATAAAAAAGATGCATTCACAACATCACGCGTATAAAACACACAGCCACGCGCCAGGCAGGAGTCGAACCTACAATCTTCTGATCCGTAGTCAGACGCGTTATCCATTGCGCCACTGGCCCCATATACCTCAGCTCTTGTCAGACCTGTCTGTACAGTAACTGTGGCTGTGTAAGCGCTGAGTGCAGGTTTGAGTCTACATTGCTACTAATGTATGTAGTAGTGGTAGTGAAGTGATAGACTATCGTTCAGGGTTTGTTCGATAGCTCAGTTGGTAGAGAGGTGGGCTGTAGTTGGTTTGTGGTGGAAACCCTTAGGTCGCTGTTTCGACTCTGGCGGGAAGGAGGTTGATTTATTTTCACCAAATTATGAAATTATTGGTCAAATAATGAAGTCTCAACGCGCCTGACGTGTACGTGAGTAAAGTGTCTTTTGTGGCAAACCTGGGCTTAAAATTCACAAAAGAACAGGACATTAGGAGTTTAGTCGGATGGTTTTCTACAGATTCTTTGATTTTGACTTGTGGATCTGGCTTCTTTTCTCATGGTGGTCTGCAAACTTTTGCAATTTCTTGTTTAATGACCCATGCCTTTTTAACAAATGGCCAAAGAGATTCAGAAATGCACATCGATAGACGTTTTCTTTGCAAGTGTTAATTAAAAAAATCACCCACATTCACCATATTTTCGTTTAAATCAGGCCATTCCTCACATGTTGCGCCTTGAAATACTCTTGAGAAAGACAGAATAAAAAAGAAAGCATTCACACGTCACGCTAATAAAACACACAGCCACGCGCCAGGCAGCAGTCGAACCTTCATTCTTCTGAACCATAGTCAGACGCGTCATCCATGGCGTCACTGGCCCCCAATGCCGCAGCTCTTGTCAGACCTGTCTGTACAGTAACTGTGGCTGTGTAAGCACTGGGTGCAGGTTTGAATCTGAATTGCTACTGGTGTATGTGTCATGAGATATTGACATCTACTGTTTGGTAAAGGGTAGCATGGGTACAGGCACCATTAAAACCATTATCCAATCCTCAAAGGGGAATGAATACGGTAAAGGGTAGGACCGGCCGAGAAACTCCGAGAACCGGCTAGAAAGTTCCACAAGAGGGCGTTGCCAGAAGCGGAGCGTAGCCGCGCCGGCGAGAATGTAATCGGAGGCGTGTGAAGTTTTGGGTCCGGACTGCGTCGCTGCTTGCCGTCATCTCTCTCCTTCGTTCGGCCACGTGGCGGATCTCTGGCAAAGCTTCACCGCCCTCCCTGGCACGCCGTCAGCCAGCAGCGAGACCGGAAGCGGACAGGCAGAACCAGCCGTGTGGTCAACCGTGTGTGTAGTCTGTAGAACGTAACATCTAAGTGTGTACCTGGAGAGGACGCCGATAACGTTGGCCTGTGCCTGGCCGTTCGTGGAATAAATTAGAGTACCCTCTCCACGACGTGTCGTGGAAGTCGCTCATTACATGTACTAGCAGTGAAGTGATGGCTCAGTTGGTAGAGCGGAGGACTGGTAGAGCGGAGGACTGTAGTTGGTTGTGGTTGAAATCCTTAGGTTGCTGGTTTGACTCTGGCTCGAAGGAGGTTGGTTTATGCTTCACCAATTTTATGCCAAATTATGACATTATTCATACAATGAAGTCTCAACGCGCCTGACGTGCACATTTGGAAAGTGTCTTTTCGGCCAAACGTGGGCTTAAAATTCACAAAAAGAACAGGACATTAGTAGTTTAGTCAGATGGTTTTCGACAGATTCTTTGATTTTGACTTGGTGGATCTGGCTTCTTTTCTCATGGTTGTCTGCAAACTTGTCCAATTTCTCGTTTAATGACCCATGCCTTTTTAACACCTAGCCACATAGATTCAGAAATTCACATCGATAGACGTTATCTTTGCAAGTGTTAATTTAAAAAATCACCCACATTCACCATATTTTCGTTTAAATCAGGCCATTCCTCACATGTTGCGCCTTTAAGTACTATTAGAAAGACAGAATAAAAAAGATGCATTCACACGTCACGCTAATAAAACACACAGCCACGAGCCAGGCAGGAGTCGAACCTACAATCTTCTGATCCGTAGTGAAACGCGTTATCCATTGCGCCACTGGCCCCAAGTTCTTTAGCTCTTGCCAGACCTGTCTGTACAGTAACTGTGGCTCTGTAAGCACTGGGTGCAGGTTTGAGTCTACATTGCTACTGGTGTATGTAGTAGCAGTGAAGTGATATACGATCTTCCCGGGTTCCTTCGATAGCTCAGTTGTTAGAGCGGAGGACTGTAGTTGGTTTGTGGTGGTAATCCTTAGGTCGCTGGTTCGACTCCGGCTCGAAGGAGGTTTATTTATGTTCACCAAATTATGCAATTATTGTTCAAACAATGAAGCCTCAATGTGCCTGATGTGCACATGAGGAAAGTGTTTTTTGTGGCAAACCTGCGCTTAAAATTCACAAAAAGAACAGGACATTAGTAGTTTTGTCAGATAGTTTTCGACAGATTCTTTGATTTTGACTTGGTGGATCTGGCTTCTTTTCTCATGGTTGTCTGCAAACTTGTCCAATTTCTCGTTTAATGACAAATGCCTTTTTAACACATAGCCTCATAGATTCATAAATTCACATCGATAGACGTTATCTTTGCAAATGTTAATTAAAAAAATCACCCACATTCACCATATAATCTTTTAAATCAGGCCATTCCTCACATGTTGTGCCTTTAAATACTCTTTATAAAGACAATAAAAAAGATGCATTCACAACATCACGCGAATAAAACACACAGCCACGAGCCAGGCAGGAGTCGAACCTACAATCTTCTGATCCGTAGTCAGACGCGTTATCCATTGCGCCACTGGCCCCATATTCCTCAGGGCTTGTCAGACCTGTCTGTACAGTAACTGTGGCTGTGTAAGCGCTGGGTGCAGGTTTGACTCTACATTGCTACTGGTGTATATAGTAGTAGTAGTGAAGTGATAGACTATACATTTTGATTTAAAGCTTTCGTGACTGCAGTGATTCATATTCTTGGTCCTTTCGGTAAAGTCACGTTATTGTTTCCCTTCAACGTGACTTCTCCGAAAGAACCAATAATATGATAGACTATCTCACAGGGGTCCTTTGATCGCTTAGTTGGTAGAGCGGAGGACTGTAGTTGATGCGTAGGTGGAAATCCTTAGGTCGCTGGTTTGACTCCGGCTCGAAAGAGGTTGATTCATTCTCACCAAAATTATGAATTTGTTGTTCAAACAATGAAGTCTCAACGCGCCTGACGTGCACATTTGGAAAGTGTTTTTTGTGGCACACCTGGGCTTAAAATTCACAAAAAGAACAGGACATGAGTAGTTTTGTCAGATGGTTTTCTACAGATTAGTTGATTTTGACTTGGTTGATCTGGCTTCTTTTCTCATGGTTGTCTGCAAACTTATCTAATTTCTTGTAATGACCCATGCCTTTTTGACAAATGGCCACATAGATTCAGAAATTCACATCGATAGACGATTTCTTTGCAAGTGTCACCTACATTCACCATATTTTCGTTTAAATCAGGCCATTCCTCACATGTTGCGCCTTTTAATACTCTTTTTAAAGACAGAATAAAAAAGATGCATTCACAACATCACGCGTATAAAACACACAACCACGAGCCAGGCAGGAGTCGAACCTACAATCTTCTGATCCGTAGTCAGACGCGTTATCCATTGCGCCACTGGCCCCATATACCTCAGCTCTTGTCAGACCTGTCTGTAACTGTGGCTGTGTAAGCGCTGGGTGCCGGTTTGAGTCTACATTGCTACTGGTGTATGTAGTAGTAGTGAAGTGATAGACTATCGTTCAGGGTTCTTTCGATAGCTCAGTTGGGAGAGAGGCGGGCTGTAGTTGGTTTGTGGTGGAAACCGTTAGGTCGCTGTTTCGACTCTGGCGTGAAGGAGGTTGATTTATTTTCACCAAATTATGAAATTATTGGTCAAATAATGAAGTCTCAACGCACCTGACGTGTACGTGAGTAAAGTGTCTTTTGTGGCAAACCTGGGCTTAAAATTCAAAAAAGAACAGGACATTAGGAGTTTAGTCGGATGGTTTTCTACAGATTCGTTGATTTTGACTTGGTGGATCTGGCTTCTTTTCTCATGGTTGTCTGCAAACTTGTCCAATTTCTCGTTTAATGACAAATGCCTTTTTAACACCTAGCCACATAGATTCAGAAATTCACATCGATAGACGTTATCTTTGCAAATGTTAATTAAAAAAATCACCCACATTCACCATATAATCTTTTAAATCAGGCCATTCCTCACATGTTGCACCTTTAAATACTCTTTATAAAGACAGAATAAAAAAGATGCGTTCACAACATCACGCGTATAAAACACACAGCCACGAGCCAGGCAGGAGTCGAACCTACAATCTTCTGATCCGTAGTCAGACGCGTTATCCATTGCGCCACTGGCCCCATATTCCTCAGGTCTTGTCAGACCTGTCTGTACAGTAACTGTGGCTGTGTAAGCGCTGGGTGCAGGTTTGACTCTACATTGCTACTGGTGTATATAGTAGTAGTGAAGTGATAGACTATACATTTTGATTTAAAGCTTTCGTGACTGCAGTGATTCATATTCTTGGTCCTTTCGGTAAAGTCACGTTATTGTTTCCCTTCAACGTGACTTTTCCGAAAGAACCAATAATATGATAGACTATCTTACAGGGGTCCTTTGATAGCTTAGTTGGTAGAGCGGAGGACTGTAGTTGATGCGTAGGTGGAAATCCTTAGGTCGCTGGTTTGACTCCGGCTCGAAAGAGGTTGATTTATTTTCACCAAAATTATGAATTTGTTGTTCAAACAATGAAGTCTCAACGCGCCTGACGTGCACATTTGGAAAGTGTTTTTTGTGGCAAACCTGGGCTTAAAATTCACAAAATAACAGGACATTAGGATCTTCTTTGGTTCTTTCGGTAAAGTCACGTAGAATGAGAATAAAATAATAAATTGATAAAATAAAATAACACAATAATATTCTCACGACGTTTCGGCCACAACACAAGCGGCCTTCATCAGGTGAAGGGGGCGAGACTGTCTGGTAGGACAGCGCTGGAGTGAGAGAGCCACGTTCAGATCACGGCTTTTAAGCTGTGTGAGAGGAACAAAGAGCCTAGACAAAGGAATTAGCATAAAATTTAGCATTGAAATGGCTGAATGATTAGCTTGTGACTGGTCACAGAAATAGCTATGTTAAAAGTTAAAGCATACACATCCGCAGAGGCACCCATTGTTAAAAGGAATTAGCATAGAATTTAGCATTGAAATAGCTAAGTTAAGGCATACACATCCGCAGAGGCACCCCTTGACAATGGAATTAGCATAGAATTTAGCATTGAAATAGTTGAGTGATTCGCTTGTAACTGCTACAGAAATAGCTACGTTGAAGTCAGAGCATACACATTCACCGAGGCACTTAGTACAAATCAAACAGGAGAATTTAGCATTGAAATAACTAGGCGAATTTAGCATTGAAATAACTGAGTGATTTGCTAGTGACTGGTCACAGAAATGACTGCACATCTGAGCTATTCACAGTACTATATAGTGAACCAATAAAAACTAAAATATAATTACCTTCATGTTATCAATAAACTCTATATTCTCCAATCAGCTAAGCTACCAACCATAAGTCGTTATATATCACAATGCTATATGGCGAAAAAATGGGTGGATTCTTACCCTCAAATTTCCGCACCACATTAGGAGTTTAGTCGGATGGTTTTCTACAGATTCGTTGATTTTGACTTGGTGGATCTGGCTTCTTTTCTCATGGTTGTCTGCAAACTTGTCCAATTTCTCGTTTAATGACAAATGCCTTTTTAACACCTAGCCACATAGATTCAGAAATTCACATCGATAGACGTTATCTTTGCAAGTGTTAATTAAAAAAATCACCCACATTCACCATATAATCTTTTAAATCAGGCCATTCCTCACATGTTGCACCTTTAAATACTCTTTATAAAGACAGAATAAAAAAGATGCATTCACAACATCACGCGTACAAAACACACAGCCACGAGCCAGGCAGGAGTCGAACCTACAATCTTTTGATCCGTAGTCAAACGCGTTATCCATTTGCGCCACTGGCCCCAAGTTCTTTAGGACTTGTCAGATCTGTTTGTATAGTAACTGTGGCTCTGTAAGCACTGGGTGCAGGTTTGAGTCTACATTGCTACTGGTGTATGTAGTAGCAGTGAAGTGATATACGATCTTCCAGGGTTCCTTCGATAGCTCAGTTGGTAGAGCGGAGGACTGTAGTTGGTTTGTGGTGGAAATCCTTAGGTCGCTGGTTCGACTCTGGCTCGAAGGAGGTTTATTTATTTTCACCAAATTATGCAATTATTGTTCAAACAATGAAGCCTCAATGTGCCTGACGTGCACATGAGGAAAGTGTTTTTTGTGGCAAACCTGGGCTTAAAATTCACAAAAAGAACAGGACATTTGTAGTTTTGTCAGATAGTTTTCTACAGATTCTTTGATTTCTATTTGGTGGATCTGGCTTCTTTTCTCATGGTTGTCTGCAAACTTGTCCAATTTCTCGTTTAATAGCAAATGCCTTTTTAACACATAGCCACATAGATTCAGAAATTCACATCGATAGACGTTATCTTTGCAAATGTTAATTTTAAAAATCACCCACATTCATATAATATTTGAAATCAGTCCATTCCTCACATGTTGCGCCTTTTAATACTCTTTTTAAAGACAGAATAATAAAGATGCATTCACAACATCACACGTATAAAACACACAACCACGAGCCAGGCAGGAGTCGAACCTACAATCTACTGATCCGTAGTCAGACGCGTTATCCATTGCGCCACTGGCCCCATATTCCTCAGCTCTTGTCAGACCTTTCTGTACAGTAGCTGTGGCTGTGTAAGCGCTGGGTGCAGGTTTGACTCTACATTGCTACTGGTGTATGTAGTAGTAGTGACTTTTCCGAAAGAACCAATAATATGATAGACTATCTTACAGGGGTCATTTGATAGCTTAGTTGGTAGAGCGGAGGACTGTAGTTGATGCGTAGGTGGAAATCCTTAGGTCGCTGGTTTGACTCCGGCTCGAAAGAGGTTGATTTATTTTCACCAAAATTATGAATTTGTTGTTCAAACAATGAAGTCTCAACGCGCCTGACGTGCACATTTGGAAAGTGTTTTTTGTGGCAAACCTGGGCTTAAAATTCACAAAAAGAACAGGACATTAGCAGTTTTGTCAGATGGTTTTCTACAGATTCTTTGATTTTGACTTGGTTGATCTGGCTTCTTTTCTCATGGTTGTCTGCAAGCTTATCTAATTTCTTGTAATAACCCATGCCTTTTTAACAAATGGCCACATAGATTCAGAAATTCACATCGATAGACGATTTCTTTGCAAGTGTCACTTACATTCACCATATTTTCGTTTAAATCAGGCCATTCCTCACATGTTGCGCCTTTTAATACTCTTTTTAAAGACAGAATAAAAAACGATGCATTCACAACATCACGCATATAAAACACACATGCACGAGCCAGGCAGGAGTCGAACCTACAATCTTCTGATCCGTAGTCAGACGCGTTATCCATTGCGCCACTGGCCCCATATTCCTCAGGTCTTGTCAGACCTGTCTGTACAATAACTGTGGCTGTGTAAGTGCTGGGTGCAGGTTTGAGTCTACATTGCTACTAGTGTATGTAGTAGTGGTAGTGAAGTGATAGACTATCGTTCAGGGTTCGTTCGATAGCTCAGTTGGTAGAAAGGTGGGCTGTAGTTGGTTTGTGGTGGAAACCCTTAGGTCGCTGTTTCGACTCTGGCGCGAAGGAGGTTGATTTATTTTCACCAAATTATGAAATTATTGGTCAAATAATGAAGTCTCAACGCGCCTGACGTGTACGTGAGTAAAGTGTCTTTTGTGGCAAACCTGGGCTTAAAATTCAAAAAAGAACAGGACATTAGGAGTTTAGTCGGATGGTTTTCTACAGATTCGTTGATTTTGACTTGGTGGATCTGGCTTCTTTTCTCATGGTTGTCTGCAAACTTGTCCAATTTCTCGTTTAATGACCCATGCCTTTTTAACACATAGCCACATAGATTCAGAAATTCACATCGATAGACGTTATCTTTGCAAATGTTAATTTTAAAAATCACCCACATTCATATAATATTTGAAATCAGTCCATTCCTCACATGTTGCGCCTTTTAATACTCTTTTTAAAGACAGAATAATAAAGATGCATTCACAACATCACACGTATAAAACACACAACCACGAGCCAGGCAGGAGTCGAACCTACAATCTTCTGATCCGTAGTCAGACACGTTATCCATTGCGCCACTGGCCCCATATTCCTCAGCTCTTGTCAGACCTTTCTGTACAGTAACTGTGGCTGTGTAAGCGCTGGGTGCAGGTTTGACTCTACATTGCTACTGGTGTATGTAGTAGTAGTGACTTTTCCGAAAGAACCAATAATATGATAGACTATCTTACAGGGGTCATTTGATAGCTTAGTTGGTAGAGCGGAGGACTGTAGTTGATGCGTAGGTGGAAATCCTTAGGTCGCTGGTTTGACTCCGGCTCGATAGAGGTTGATTTATTTTCACCAAAATTATGAATTTGTTGTTCAAACAATGAAGTCTCAACGCGCCTGACGTGCACATTTGGAAAGTGTTTTTTGTGGCAAACCTGGGCTTAAAATTCACAAAAAGAACAGGACATTAGCAGTTTTGTCAGATGGTTTTCTACAGATTCTTTGATTTTGACTTGGTTGATCTGGCTTCTTTTCTCATGGTTGTCTGCAAGCTTATCTAATTTCTTGTAATAACCCATGCCTTTTTAACAAATGGCCACATAGATTCAGAAATTCACATCGATAGACGATTTCTTTGCAAGTGTCACTTACATTCACCATATTTTCGTTTAAATCAGGCCATTCCTCACATGTTGCGCCTTTTAATACTCTTTTTAAAGACAGAATAAAAAACGATGCATTCACAACATCACGCATATAAAACACACATGCACGAGCCAGGCAGGAGTCGAACCTACAATCTTCTGATCCGTAGTCAGACGCGTTATCCATTGCGCCACTGGCCCCATATTCCACAGGTCTTGTCAGACCTGTCTGTAACTGTGGCTGTGTAGGCGCTGGGTGCAGGTTTGAGTCTACATTGCTACTGGTGTATGTAGGAGTAGTGAAGTGATAGACTATACATTTTGATTTAAAGCTTTCGTGACTGCAGTGATTCATATTCTTGGTCCTTTCGGTAAAGTCACGTTATTGTTTCCCTTCAACGTGACTTTACCGAAAGAACCAATAATGTGATAGACTATCTTACAGGGTTCCTTCGATAGCTCAGTTTGGTAGAGTGGAGGACTGTAGTTGATGCATAGGTGGAAATCCTTAGGTCGCTGGTTTGACTCCGGCTCTAAAGAGGTTGATTTATTTTCACCAAAATTATGAATTTGTTGTTCAAACAATGAAGTCTCAACGCGCCTGACGTGCACATTTGGAAAGTGTCTTTTGGGCCAAACGTGGGCTTAAAATTCAAAAAAAGAACAGGACATTAGTAGTTTAGTCAGATGGTTTTCGACAGATTCTTTGATTTTGACTTGGTGGATCTGGCTTCTTTTCTCATGGTTGTCTGCAAACTTGTCCAAGTTCTCGTTTAATGACAAATGCCTGTTTAACACCTAGCCACATAGATTCAGAAATTCACATCGATAGACGTTATCTTTGCAAGTGTTAATTAAAAAAATCACCCACATTCACCATATTTTCGTTTAAATCTGGCCATTCCTCACATATTGCGCCTTTAAGTACCTATTTAGAAAGACAGAATAAAAAAGATGCATTCACACGTCACGCTAATAAAACACACAGCCACGAGCCAGGCAGGAGTCGAACCTACAATCTTCTAGATCCCTAGTCAAACGCGTTATCCATTGCGCCACTGGCCCCAACTTCTTTAGCGCTTGCCAGACCTGTCTGTATAGTAACTGTGGCTCTGTAAGCACTGGGTGCAGGTTTGAGTCTACATTGCTACTGGTGTATGTAGTAGCAGTGAAGTGATATACGATCTTCCAGGGTTCCTTCGATAGCTCAGTTGGTAGAGCGGAGGACTGTAGTTGGTTTGTGGTGGTAATCCTTAGGTCGCTGGTTCGACTCCGGCTCGAAGGAGGTTTCCTTATTTTCACCAAATTATGCAATTATTGTTCAAACAATGAAGCCTCAATGTGCCTGACGTGCACATGAGGAAAGTGTTTTTTGTGGCAAACCTGGGCTTAAAATTCACAAAAAGAACAGGACATTAGTAGTTTAGTCAAATGGTTTTCTACAGATTCATTGATTTTGACTTGGTGGATCTGGCTTCTTTTCTCATGGTGGTCTGGAAACTTTTGCAATTTCTTGTTTAATGACCCATGCCTTTTTAACAAATGGCCACATAGACTCAGAAATTCACGTCGATATACGTTTTCTTTGCAGATGTTAATTTAAAAAAATCACCCACATTCACCATATTTTCGTTTAAGTCAGGCCATTCCTCACATGTTGCGCTTTGAAATACTCTTGAGAAAAACGTAATAAAAAAGAAAGCATTCACACATCACGCTAATAAAACACAGCCACGAGCCAGGCAGGAGTCGAACCTACAATCTTCTGATCCGTAGTCAAACGCGTTATCCATTGCGCCACTGGCCCCATATTCCTCAGGTCTTGTCAGACCTGTCTGTATAGTAACTGTGGCTCTGTAAGCACTGGGTGCAGGTTTGAGTCTACATTGCTACTGGTGTATGTAGTAGCAGTGAAGTGATATACGATCTTCCAGGGTTCCTTCGATAGCTCAGTTGGTAGAGCGGAGGACTGTAGTTGGTTTGTGTTGGAAATCCTTAGGTCGCTGGTTCGACTCTGGCTCGAAGGAGGTTTATTTAATTTCATCAAATTATGCAATTATTGTTCAAACAATGAAGCCTCAATGTGCCTGAAGTGCACATGAGGAAAGTGTTTTTTGTGGAAAACCTGGGCTTAAAATTCACAAAAAGAACAGGGCATTTGTAGTTTTGTCATATAGTTTTCTACAGATTCTTTGATTTCTACTTGGTTGATCTGGCTTCTTTTCTCATGGTTGTCTGCAAACTTGTCAAATTTCTCGTTTAATGACCCATGCCTTTTTAACACATAGCCACATAGATTCAGAAATTCACATCGATAGACGTTATCTTTGCAAATGTTAATTTTAAAAATCACCCACATTCATATAATATTTGAAATCAGTCCATTCCTCACATGTTGCGCCTTTTAATACTCTTTTTAAAGACAGAATAATAAAGATGCATTCACAACATCACACGTATAAAACACACAACCACGAGCCAGGCAGGAGTCGAACCTACAATCTTCTGATCCGTAGTCAGACGCGTTATCCATTGCGCCACTGGCCCCATATTCCTCAGCTCTTGTCAGACCTTTCTGTACAGTAACTGTGGCTGTGTAAGCGCTGGGTGCAGGTTTGACTCTACATTGCTACTGGTGTATGTAGTAGTAGTGACTTTTCCGAAAGAACCAATAATATGATAGACTATCTTACAGGGGTCATTTGATAGCTTAGTTGGTAGAGCGGAGGACTGTAGTTGATGCGTAGGTGGAAATCCTTAGGTTGCTGGTTTGACTCCGGCTCGAAAGAGGTTGATTTATTTTCACCAAAATTATGAATTTGTTGTTCAAACAATGAAGTCTCAACGCGCCTGACGTGCACATTTGGAAAGTGTTTTTTGTGGCAAACCTGGGCTTAAAATTCACAAAAAGAACAGGACATTAGCAGTTTTGTCAGATGGTTTTCTACAGATTCTTTGATTTTGACTTGGTTGATCTGGCTTCTTTTCTCATGGTTGTCTGCAAGCTTATCTAATTTCTTGTAATAACCCATGCCTTTTTAACAAATGGCCACATAGATTCAGAAATTCACATCGATAGACGATTTCTTTGCAAGTGTCACTTACATTCACCATATTTTCGTTTAAATCAGGCCATTCCTCACATGTTGCGCCTTTTAATACTCTTTTTAAAGACAGAATAAAAAACGATGCATTCACAACATCACGCATATAAAGCACACATGCACGAGCCAGGCAGGAGTCGAACCTACAATCTTCTGATCCGTAGTCAGACGCGTTATCCATTGCGCCACTGGCCCCATATTCCTCAGGTCTTGTCAGACCTGTCTGTACAATAACTGTGTCTGTGTAAGTGCTGGGTGCAGGTTTGAGTCTACATTGCTACTAATGTATGTAGTAGTGGTAGTGAAGTGATAGACTATCGTTCAGGGTTCGTTCGATAGCTCAGTTGGTAGAAAGGTGGGCTGTAGTTGGTTTGTGGTGGAAACCCTTAGGTCGCTGGTTCGACTCTGGCGCGAAGGAGGTTGATTTATTTTCACCAAATTATGAAATTATTGGTCAAATAATGAAGTCTCAACGCGCCTGACGTGTACGTGAGTAAAGTGTCTTTTGTGGCAAACCTGGGCTTAAAATTCAAAAAAGAACAGGACATTAGGAGTTTAGTCGGATGGTTTTCTACAGATTCGTTGATTTTGACTTGGTGGATCTGGCTTCTTTTCTCATGGTTGTCTGCAAACTTGTCCAATTTCTCGTTTAATGACCCATGCCTTTTTAACACATAGCCACATAGATTCAGAAATTCACATCGATAGACGTTATCTTTGCAAATGTTAATTTTAAAAATCACCCACATTCATATAATATTTGAAATCAGTCCATTCCTCACATGTTGCGCCTTTTAATACTCTTTTTAAAGACAGAATAATAAAGATGCATTCACAACATCACACGTATAAAAAACAACCACGAGCCAGGCAGGAGTCGAACCTACAATCTTCTGATCCGTAGTCAGACGCGTTATCCATTGCGCCACTGGCCCCATATTCCTCAGCTCTTGTCAGACCTTTCTGTACAGTAACTGTGGCTGTGTAAGCGCTGGGTGCAGGTTTGACTCTACATTGCTACTGGTGTATGTAGTAGTAGTGACTTTTCCGAAAGAACCAATAATATGATAGACTATCTTACAGGGGTCATTTGATAGCTTAGTTGGTAGAGCGGAGGACTGTAGTTGATGTGGAGGTGGAAATCCTTAGGTCGCTGGTTTGACTCCGGCTCGAAAGAGGTTGATTCATTTTCACCAAAATTATGAATTTGTTGTTCAAACAATGAAGTCTCAACGCGCCTGACGTGCACATTTGGAAAGTGTCTTTTGGGCCAAACGTGGGCTTAAAATTCACAAAAAGAACAGGACATTAGTAGTTTAGTCAGATGGTTTTCGACAGATTCTTTGATTTTGACTTGGTGGATCTGGCTTCTTTTCTCATGGTTGTCTGCAAACTTGTCCAATTTCTCGTTTAATGACAAATGCATTTTTAACACCTAGTCACATAGATTCAGAAATTCACATCGATAGACGTTATCTTTGCAAGTGTTAATTATAAAAAAATCACCCACATTCACCATATTTTCGTTTAAATCAGGCCATTCCTCACATGTTGCGCCTTTAAGTACTATTTAGAAAGACAGAATAAAAAAGATGCATTCACACGTCACGCTAATAAAACACACAACCACGAGCCAGGCAGGAGTCGAACCTACAATCTTCTGATCCGTAGTCAAACGCGTTATCCATTTGCACCACTGGCCCTAGGTTCTTTAGCGCTTGCCAGACCTGTCTGTATAGTAACTGTGGCTCTGTAAGCACTGGGTGCAGGTTTGAGTCTACATTGCTACTGGTGTATGTAGTAGCAGTGAAGTGATAGACGATCTTCCAGGGTTCCTTCGATAGCTCAGTTGGTAGAGCGGAGGACTGTAGTTGGTTTGTGGTGGAAATCCTTAGGTCGCTGGTTCGACTCCGGCTCGAAGGAGGTTGATTTCATTTTCACCAAATTATGAAATTATTGGTCAAATAATGAAGTCTCAACGCGCCTGACGTGTACGTGAGTAAAGTGTCTTTTGTGGCAAACCTGGGCTTAAAATTCACAAAAGAACAGGGCATTAGGAGTTTAGTCGGATGGTTTTCTACAGATTCGTTGATTTTGACTTGGTGGATCTGGCTTCTTTTCTCATGGTTGTCTGCAAACTTGTCCAATTTCTCGTTTAATGACCCATGCCTTTTTAACACATAGCCACATAGATTCAGAAATTCACATCGATAGACGTTATCTTTGCAAATGTTAATTTTAAAAATCACCCACATTCATATAATATTTGAAATCAGTCCATTCCTCACATGTTGCGCCTTTTAATACTCTTTTTAAAGACAGAATAATAAAGATGCATTCACAACATCACACGTATAAAAAACAACCACGAGCCAGGCAGGAGTCGAACCTACAATCTTCTGATCCGTAGTCAGACGCGTTATCCATTGCGCCACTGGCCCCATATTCCTCAGCTCTTGTCAGACCTTTCTGTACAGTAACTGTGGCTGTGTAAGCGCTGGGTGCAGGTTTGACTCTACATTGCTACTGGTGTATGTAGTAGTAGTGACTTTTCCGAAAGAACCAATAATATGATAGACTATCTTACAGGGGTCATTTGATAGCTTAGTTGGTAGAGCGGAGGACTGTAGTTGATGTGGAGGTGGAAATCCTTAGGTCGCTGGTTTGACTCCGGCTCGAAAGAGGTTGATTCATTTTCACCAAAATTATGAATTTGTTGTTCAAACAATGAAGTCTCAACGCGCCTGACGTGCACATTTGGAAAGTGTCTTTTGGGCCAAACGTGGGCTTAAAATTCACAAAAAGAACAGGACATTAGTAGTTTAGTCAGATGGTTTTCGACAGATTCTTTGATTTTGACTTGGTGGATCTGGCTTCTTTTCTCATGGTTGTCTGCAAACTTGTCCAATTTCTCGTTTAATGACAAATGCATTTTTAACACCTAGTCACATAGATTCAGAAATTCACATCGATAGACGTTATCTTTGCAAGTGTTAATTATAAAAAAATCACCCACATTCACCATATTTTCGTTTAAATCAGGCCATTCCTCACATGTTGCGCCTTTAAGTACTATTTAGAAAGACAGAATAAAAAAGATGCATTCACACGTCACGCTAATAAAACACACAACCACGAGCCAGGCAGGAGTCGAACCTACAATCTTCTGATCCGTAGTCAAACGCGTTATCCATTTGCACCACTGGCCCTAGGTTCTTTAGCGCTTGCCAGACCTGTCTGTATAGTAACTGTGGCTCTGTAAGCACTGGGTGCAGGTTTGAGTCTACATTGCTACTGGTGTATGTAGTAGCAGTGAAGTGATAGACGATCTTCCAGGGTTCCTTCGATAGCTCAGTTGGTAGAGCGGAGGACTGTAGTTGGTTTGTGGTGGAAATCCTTAGGTCGCTGGTTCGACTCCGGCTCGAAGGAGGTTGATTTCATTTTCACCAAATTATGAAATTATTGGTCAAATAATGAAGTCTCAACGCGCCTGACGTGTACGTGAGTAAAGTGTCTTTTGTGGCAAACCTGGGCTTAAAATTCACAAAAGAACAGGGCATTAGGAGTTTAGTCGGATGGTTTTCTACAGATTCGTTGATTTTGACTTGGTGGATCTGGCTTCTTTTCTCATGGTTGTCTGCAAACTTGTCCAATTTCTCGTTTAATGACAAATGCCTTTTTAACACCTAGCCACATAGATTCAGAAATTCACATCGATAGACGTTATCTTTGCAAATGTTAATTAAAAAAATCACCCACATTCACCATATAATCTTTTAAATCAGGCCATTCCTCACATGTTGCACCTTTAAATACTCTTTATAAAGACAGAATAAAAAAGATGCATTCACAACATCACGCGTATAAAACACACAGCCACGAGCCAGGCAGGAGTCGAACCTACAATCTTCTGATCCGTAGTCAGACGCGTTATCCATTGCGCCACTGGCCCCATATTCCTCAGGTCTTGTCAGACCTGTCTGTACAGTAACTGTGGCTGTGTAAGCGCTGGGTGCAGGTTTGACTCTACATTGCTACTGGTGTATGTAGTAGTAGTGAAGTGATAGACTATAAATTTTGATTTAAAGCTTTCGTGACTGCAGTGATTCATATTCTTGGTCCTTTCGGTAAAGTCACGTTATTGTTTCCCTTCAACGTGACTTTTCCGAAAGAACCAATAATATGATAGACTATCTTACAGGGGTCCTTTGATAGCTTAGTTGGTAGAGCGGAGGACTGTAGTTGATGCGTAGGTGGAAATCCTTAGGTCGCTGGTTTGACTCCGGCTCGAAAGAGGTTGATTTAATTTCACCCAAATTTTGAATTTGTTGTTCAAACAATGAAGTCTCAACGCGCCTGACGTGCACATTTGGAAAGTGTTTTTTGTGGCAAACCTGGGCTTAAAATTCACAAAAAGAACAGGACATTAGTAGTTTTGTCAGATGGTTTTCTACAGATTCTTTGATTTTGACTTGGTTGATCTGGCTTCTTTTCTCATGGTTGTCTGCAAGCTTATCTAATTTCTTGTAATGACCCATGCCTTTTTAACAAATGGCCACATAGATTCAGAAATTCACATCGATAGACGATTTCTTTGCAAGTGTCACTTACATTCACCATATTTTCGTTTAAATCAGGCCATTCCTCACATGTTGCGCCTTTTAATACTCTTTTTAAAGACACAATAAAAAAAGATGCATTCACAACATCACGCGTATAAAACACACATGCACGAGCCAGGCAGGAGTCGAACCTACAATCTTCTGATCCGTAGTCAGACGCGTTATCCATTGCGCCACTGGCCCCATATACCTCAGTTCTTGTCAGACCTGTCTGTACAATAACTGTGGCTGTGTAAGCGCTGGGTGCAGGTTTGAGTCTACATTGCTACTAGTGTATGTAGTAGTAGTAGTGAAGTGATAGACTACCGTTCAGGGTTCGTTCGATAGCTCAGTTGGTAGAGAGGTGGGCTGTAGTTGGATTGTGGTGGAAACCCTTAGGTCGCTGGTTCGACTCTGGCGTGAAGGAGGTTGATTTATTTTCACCAAATTATGAAATTATTGGTCAAATAATGAAGTCTCAACGCGCCTGACGTGTACGTGAGTAAAGTGTCTTTTGTGGCAAACCTGGGCTTAAAATTCACAAAAGAACAGGACATTAGGTGTTTAGTCGGATGGTTTTCTACAGATTCGTTGATTTTGACTTGGTGGATCTGGCTTCTTTTCTCATGGTTGTCTGCAAACTTGTCCAATTTCTCGTTTAATGACCCATGCCTTTTTAACACCTAGCCACATAGATTCAGAAATTCACATCGATAGACGTTATCTTTGCAAGTGTTAATAAAAAAAATCACCCACATTCACCATATTTTCGTTTAAATCAGGCCATTCCTCACATGTTGCGCCTTTAAGTACTATTTAGAAAGACAGAATAAAAAAGATGCATTCACACGTCACGCTAATAAAACTCACAGCCACGAGCCAGGCAGGAGTCGAACCTACAATCTTTTTGATGCGTAGTCAGACGCGTTATCCATTGCGCCACTGGCCCCAAGTTCTTTAGCTCTTGCCAGACCTGTCTGTATAGTAACTGTGGCTCTGTAAGCACTGGGTGAAGGTTTGAGTCTACATTGCTACTGGTGTATGTAGTAGCAGTGAAGTGATAGACGATCTTACAGGGTTCCTTCGATAGCTCAGTTGGTAGAGCGGAGGACTGTAGTTGATGCGTAGGTGGAAATCCTCAGGTCGCTGGTTTGACTCAAGCTCGAAAGCGGTTGATTTATTTTCACCAAATTATGAATTTGTTGTTCAAACAATGAAGTCTCAACTCGCCTGACGTGCACATAAGGAAGTGTTTTTTGTGGCAAACCTGGGCTTAAAATTCAGAAAAATAACAGGACATTAGTAGTTTTGTCAGATGGTTTTCTACAGATTCTTTGATTTTGACTTGGTTGATCTGGCTTCTTTTCTCATGGTTGTCTGCAAGCTTATCTAATTTCTTGTAATGACACTTACCTTTTTAACAAATGGCCACATAGATTCAGAAATTCACATCAATAGACGTTATCTTTGCAAATGTTAATTTTAAAAATCACCCACATTCATATAATATTTGAAATCAGTCCATTCCTCACATGTTGCGCCTTTTAATACTCTTTTTAAAGACAGAATAATAAAGATGCATTCACAACATCACACGTATAAAACACACAACCACGAGCCAGGCAGGAGTCGACCTACAATCTCCTGATCCGTAGTCAGACGCGTTATCCATTGCGCCACTGGCCCCATATACCTCAGCTCTTGTCAGACCTGTCTGTAACTGTGGCTGTGTAGGCGCTGGGTGAAGGTTTGAGTCTACATTGCTACTGGTGTATGTAGTAGTAGTGAAGTGATAGACTATAAATTTTGATTTAAAGCTTTCGTGACTGCTGTGATTCATATTCTTGGTCCTTTCGGTAAAGTCACGTTATTGTTTCCATTCAACGTGACTTTACCGAAAGAACCAATAATGTGATAGACTATCTTACGGGGTTCCTTCGATAGCTCAGTTGGTAGAGCTGAGGACTGTAGTTGATGCGTAGGTGGAAATCCTCAGGTCGCTGGTTTGACTCCGGCTCGAAAGAGGTTGATTTATTTTCACCAAAATTATGAATTTATTGTTCAAACAATGAAGTCTCAACGCGCCTGACGTGTACGTGAGTAAAGTGTCTTTTGTGGCAAACCTGGGCTTAAAATTCACAAAAGAACAGGACATTAGGAGTTTAGTCGGATGGTTTTCTACAGATTCTTTGATTTTGACTTGTGGATCTGGCTTCTTTTCTCATGGTGGTCTGCAAACTTTTGCAATTTCTTGTTTAATGACCCATGCCTTTTTAACAAATGGCCAAAGATATTCAGAAATGCACATCGATAGACGTTTTCTTTGCAAGTGTTAATTTAAAAAATCACCCACATTCACCATATTTTCGTTTAAATCAGGCCATTCCTCACATGTTGCGCCTTGAAATACTCTTGAGAAAGACAGAATAAAAAAGAAAGCATTCACACGTCACGCTAATAAACCACACAACCACGCGCCAGGCAAGAGTCGAACCTTCATTCTTCTGAACCATAGTCAAACGCGTTATCCATGGCGCCACTGGCCCCCAATGCCTCAGCTCTTGTCCCACCTGTCTGTACAGTAACTGTGGCTGTGTAAGCACTGGGTGCAGGTTTGAATCTGCATTGCTACTGGTGTATGTGTCATGAGATATTGACATCTACTGTTTGGTAAAGGGTAGCATGGGTACAGGCACCATTAAAACCATTATCCAATCCTCAAAGGGGAATGTATACGGTAAAGGGTAGGACCGGTCGAAAAACTCCGAGAACCGGCTGGAAAGTTCCACAAGAGGGCGTTGCCAGAGGCGGAGCGTAGCCGCGCCGGCGAGAATGTAATCGGAGGCGTGTGAAGTTTTGGGTCCGGACTGCGTCGCTGCTTGCCGTCATCTCTCTCCTTCGTTCGGCCACGTGGCGGATCTCTGGCAAAGCTTCACCGCCCTCCCTGGCACGCCGTCAGCCAGAAGCGAGACCGGGAGCGGACAGGCAGAACCAGCCGTGTGGTCAACCGTGTGTGTAGTCTGTAGAACGTAACATCTAAGTGTGTACCTGGAGAGGACGCCGATAACGTTGGCCTGTGCCTGGCCGTTCGTGGAATAAATTAGAGTACCCTCTCCACGACGTGTCGTGGAAGTCGCTCATTACATGTACTAGCAGTGAAGTGATGGCTCAGTTGGTAGAGCGGAGGACTGGTAGAGCGGAGGACTGTAGTTGGTTGTGGTTGAAATCCTTAGGTTGCTGGTTTGACTCTGGCTCGAAGGAGGTTGGTTTATGCTTCACCAATTTTATGCCAAATTATTAAATTATTCATACAATGAAGGCTGAACGCGCCTGACATGCACATTAGGATAGTGTTTTTTGGGCCAAACCTGGGCTTAAAATGCACAAAAAGAACAAGACATTAGTAGTTTTGTCAGAAGGTTTTCGGCAGATGCTTTGATTTTGACTTGGTGGATCTGGCTTCATTTTTCATGGTTGTCTGCAAACTTTTCCAATATATTGTTTAATGACGCATGCCAATTTAACAAATGGACACGTAGATTCAGAAATGCACATCGATGGACGTTTTCTTCGCAAATGTTAAGTAAAAAAATCACCCACATTCACCATATTTCGTTTAAATCAGGCCATTCCTCACATTTTCCGCCTTTAAATACTCTTTAGAAAGACAGAATAAAAAAGGAAGCATTCAAACATCACGCTAATAAAATTAACAGCCACGAGCAAGGTAGGAGTCGAACTTAAAATCTTCTGATTCGCAGTCAGACGCGTTATCCATTGCATCACTGGCCCCATGTGCGTTAGTTGCTGTCATACACGTCTGTACAGTAACTGTGGCTGCGTAAGTACTGGGTCAATGTTTCACTTTGCATTGCTACTTGCGTATATACGAGCAGTGAAGTGATAGGATTTCCTTGTGGGGTCCTTTGATAGCTCAGTTGATACGGTGGAGGACTGTAGTTGTGGTTGAAATCCGTAGGTTGCTGGTTTGAATATGGCTCTAAGAAGGTTGTGTTATTCTTCACCACATCATTAAACCATTACACTATATAACACAATTTTTGTCCGTGGGTAGTAAGTGTCATTTTTTATTGCTTATGCCTACAAAGTATAGAAAATGGCTATTATTCCCCACAAACTTTGCTTTTGTGACCAGGACAGTCAAATTTTGAAATGTACATATTTTCAACGAGAAAACGGGCGAATTTGTTTATTTTTGTTCACATGTCAGAAAACAACAACATATGAATAGAAATTAACATGAATTTACTAAAGTAATACAAAATGACTACAAAAGATTTAGAAGTGAGTAGTTTTTCGAGATTTACGATTTTACTGTAAACCACTGTCACGAATCAGCCCCCAAATGTAGTCTCCCATCATGGTCTCGTTATACTGTCCTTGATAGCGGCGTTCAAAGTCCAGTATATCCTGGTGGAAGCGCTCGCCTTGCTCCTCCAAGTACGCTCCCATGTTTTCCTTGAATTTATCAAGATGAGCATCAAGGATATGGACTTTGAGGGACATCCTACAGCCCATTCTGCTGTAGTCCTTCACCAGAGTCTCAACCAGCTCCACGTAGTTTTCGACCTTGTGATTGCCCAGGAAGCCACGAACCACTGCGACAAAGCTGTTCCAAGCCGCTTTCTCCTTACTAGTGAGCTTCTTGGGGAATTAATTGCACTCCAGGATCTTCTTTATCTGTGGTCCGACGAAGACACCGGCTTTGACCTTTGCCTCAGACAGCTTAGGGAAGAAGTCTTGAAGGTACTTTAAGGCTGCCGACTCCTTATCTACAGCTTTGACAAATTGTTTCATAAGGCCCAATTTGATGTGCAGTGGTGGCATCAGCACCTTCCGTGGGTCCACCAGTGGCTCCCACTTGACGTTGTTCCTCCCCACAGAGAACTCGGTCCGCTGTGGCCAGTCCCGCCTGTGGTAATGCGCCTTGGTGTCCCTGCTGTCCCAAAGGCAAAGATAGCAGGGAAACTTGGTAAAACCGCCTTGGAGACCCATCAGGAATGGCACCATTTTGAAGTCTCCAATGACCTCCCAGCCCTACTCACCATACTTCAAGGCGTCCAGCAATGTCTTGATGCTGTTGTAATCCTCTTTGAGGTGCACCGAGTGAGCCAGGGGAAGAGATGGGTACTTGTTACCATTATGGAGCAGCACGGCTTTGAGACTCCTGGATGAGCTGTCAATGAAGAGGCGCCACTCATTCTGGTTACAGGCGATTCCGATTGCCTCGAACAGACTGGTCACATTGTGGCACAAGCAGAGCCGATTTTGACGGGTGAAGAAGCTGCAATAAGGTTGGTGACGTTTCCTCTGATCTGCGACTTGCACACTTTCATCCAACAAGTTCCACTGCTTGAGCTTGGACGTCAAAAGCTCGGCATTGGACTTGGTGAGACCAAGGTCTCTGGTCAAGTCGTTGAGTTATTATTGGTTGGGGTAGTATGGGTTTCTCTCCTCAGCTCCACCTCTGAAATTGTCACCTGGATCTACAACGTCTTCCTCGCTCTCTGACTTGCTGCTCTCTTCTAAAGACGGCTGCTCTCTCTCCGGAGGAGTGGGTACGGGGAGCTCATGGCAGTGTGGCACCGGGGTGATGGATGAAGGAAGGTCCGGATACGTGATAGCAGGTGCTTTCTTGCCAGTCCGACGTTTGGAAGGGTCCACCATGCAGAAGTAGCAGTTGCTTGAGCGGTAAGTGGGTTCCCGCCAAATTCTTGGGATAGCGAACTTCATGGTTCTCTTTTTCCCTCTGCACCATCCTACAAAAATACATTGATTTCACGCATGACTAATGTGTAAGAGATTATCGCAACATTTTTCATACGTAATATATTTTTTCAATAACGTTGAAAATTGTAAAACGTTTTTAAATAAAAAACTTTTACAATTAAAAATTTTTAAACAAATTTTATAACATAAAATTCCAAGCAACAATTGGTCCATCTTACCTTCCAGAGTTTTTTTTGCATTGCTCGCAAGTGAAATGAGGTGCCCAGGGTTTGTCCTGATCCCCGACAGGCATGCCTAAATATGCCTTGTAGGCCTCACGCATCTTAACAGATGCTTCCACAGAGGAATTTTTCGCTCTTGTCTTGATAAATTGGTCGCAGACATAGCAAAATGCGTCTGCCGAATGCTTGCAGCCTCTTGATGCCATCTCAGAAAATGCAGATATGTATCCACTTAGGCAGCTGGAACAAAACTGAACTGGTGGGCTTAAGGCTCCTGTATTTATACTACTGTAGCGCCATAGATGGAACGGTACCTCGTACCGTCAGGGGAGGGGCTGCAGTGTCAGCCCAAGAGGGGAGGGGCTGCTGGGGGCTCAGGATCCCCAGACAGCTAAGCCCCTCTGCGCCCCCAACGGGGGGGGGGGGGGGGCTGCGGGGTTCTGGGATCCCACGCAGCCCCACCCCTCAATGGACAAGGGGCGAAGTTAGAACAGCCTCCCCCTAGGCACCCATAGCCGGAGGACCCTGAGTGTAGTCCTGTGGTATAGGGCACGTTAGCCCAGAGGCAGTACCTCCCTAGACAGTGGTGTAGGAGGATCCTGAGTGTAGCCCTGTGTTAGGGCACGTTAGCTCAGAGGCAGTACCCTCCCTAGACAGTGGTGTAGGAGGACCCTGAGTGTAGCCCTGTGTTATAGGGCACGTACCCTCTCTAGACAGTGGTGTAGGAGGATCCTGATTGTAGTCCTGTGTTAGGGCACGTTAGCTCAGAGGCAGTACCCTCCCTAGACAGTAGGTGTAGGAGGATCCTGAGTGTAGCCCTGTGTTAGGGCACGTTAGCTCAGAGGCAGTACCCTCCATAGACAGTGGTGTAGGAGGATCCTGATTGTAGTGCTGTGTTAGGGCACGTTAGCTCAGAGGCAGTACCCTCCCTAGACAGTGGTGTAGGAGGACCCTGAGTGTAGCCCTGTGTTAAGGCACGTTAGCCCAGAGGCAGCACCTCCCCAGACAGTAGCTCTAGGTGGACAGTAACCCTGATTGTACTGGGACTGTACTGCCGAGCGAGGTGGTTTAATAAATAGTGTTGCCTCCAAGAACCGACTCCGACGTCTCCTGAATCCACAACACTACACTACTATTTATATTACTGGAAAGTTCTAGAATGTTCTAAAAGTTACTCCAAGTTTACTCAGCACTGAATCTATCTGGAATTCTCATTGAACATTGGTAAATTTCAAAATATCACTGTCCTGGTCACAAAAGCAAAGTTTGTGGGGAATAATAGCTATTTTCTGTACTTTTGAGGAATAAGCAATTAGAAAATAACACTACCCAGGAACAATTTTTGTTACACTGTTAATCCTACAATGAAGGCTCAACGCACCTGACGTTCACATTAGCAAAGTGTGATTTTGGCCAACCTTGGCTTAAAATATACCAAAAAGAAAGGGACATTGGTAGTTTTTGTCAGATGGCTTTCTCCAGATACTTTGATTTTGACTTGGTGGATCTGGCTTCATTTCTCATGGTTGTCTGCAAACTTTCCAATATATTGTTTAATAAGTTAAACACGTAGGCTTTCGCGACTAATATTATTCATAATAAAGGTTTTTGGGTTAGATCGCGTTATTTATAAATGTGTCGTAACCCTCCACCACCCGACACGGCCAATCAGCAAAAAAGTGTCACTTTGACAAAAGACAAATAGTTCACTACTTTAGCCCACCGGTGTGTTGAAGAGTGAATCCACAACATTTACAGTTTGAGTACGACGTTTCGCAGCATCATCGGGCAATTCGCCAGAATGGTAAAGCCGTCACTTGCTCCCGGTCTTAAATAGAGCAGCAGGGTGACGTCATCATTTAGCTCATTCAGGTGCAGTGATTTGAGGCGGAAATACTTTTTTATCAAGACGCTCATACATTGGGCTAAACAGTGTCAGATGGTGAAAGTCCAGTGAGCGAGATCAAACAGTGTCAGATGGTGAAAGTCCAGTGAGCGAGATCAAACACGTTAAAGAAGCATTACGACAGAATGGCTACAATAATACTCAAATTAACAGAGCACTGAATGCCAAATCACGATCGCAAAGCAACACTGCTGAAAACGATCAGATTGTAAAAAAATTAAAATTCCATGCATCTCAGGAGTAACTGACAAATTAGCCCGTGTTTTGCAAAAGCAAAACATTACAGTAAGATTTGGTACAGTACACAAAATTCAAAAAATAGTATCTTGCACTAAAGACGAATTACCTAAATTATCAACAGGTGTATATCGGATTAATTGTTTATGTGGCAGATGCTATATTGGACAGACGGGACGTAACATCAGCATAAGACTAAAAGAACACCAAAGAAATATTAAATTATCTCAAACACAACTGTCGGCAGTGGCAGAACATGCTTGTCAACTAGGACACTCAATTGATGTTGATAACGTTGAAGTGTTGTGTAAAACTAATTATTACTGGCAAAGACTAATAGAGAATCCATTGAAATTGAGAGAAATAGAAATAACTTTAATCGCTCTGACAGCTACAGGCTTAGTGCGGCTTGGAAGCGTATTATTAAATAATACACATTACAATTCCTTACAGGGGAAACACGTACTAATTAACGGATTACTAACGTAGCATATAATCACAATAACACACATTTATAACTAATTACTAATCTACAACTCATTACTAATCATAACCATTGACTGATTACCAATCGATTATATAATTACAATACCCCCACCCCTCCGCCTCAAATCACTGCACCTGAATGAGTTAAATGATGACGTCACCCTGCTGCTCTATTTAAGACCGGGAGCAAGTGAGGGCTTTACCATTCTGGCGAATTTCATGATGATGCTGGATGTAATTACCAGCGAAACGTTGTACTCAAACTGTAAATGTTGTGGATTCACTCTTCAACACACCGGTGGGCTAAAGTAGTGAACTATTTGTCTTTTGTCAACGTGACACTTTTTTGCTGATTGGCCGTGTCGGGTGGTGGAGGGTTACGACACATTTAGAAATAACGCGATCTGACCCAAAAACCGTTATTATGGATATTGTTTAATAACCCTGCCATTTTAACAAATGGCCACATAGATTCAGAAATGCACATCGATAGACATTTTCTTTGCAATTTTTTACTTATAAAAACACCCAAATTCACCATATGTTCGTTTAAATCAGGCCATTCCTCACATGTTGCGACTTTAAATACTCTTTATAAAGAGAGAATAACAAGGAAGCATTCAAACATCACGCTAAATAAACACACAGCCACGAGCCAGGCAAGAGTCGACCTTACAATCTTCTGATCCGTAGTCAGACGCGTTATCCATTGCGCCACTGGCCCCATGTCCACGAGATGTTGTCAAACCTGTCTATGCAGTAACTGTAGCTGTATAGATACTGGGTGTAGGTCTTGGTCTGTATTTCAACTGGTGTGCAGACAAACAGTGAAGTGATCGAAACCCTTACCTGGCGACTTGGCCACTTGTTCACATCGAGGGTCCAAAAGTGTGCAATGTTCAGTTAAATATTAAAGCATCTTTTCACCCTGCTTTTTCTACATTGAGTGATATGTAATTGTAGTTTAATTTGTTTTATAGTTGTATGTGTTTCTCTTGACATGATCACATTATCATTTTCTGTCATTGAAAATGCACCACAAGAGTTGGAAGACAATATAACAAAGCATTATTATTATTTGTAAATGGTGAATAGTATATCATGTACAACAATCAAACTCAGGTAGCTTGTATTAGTCACAATCAATAACAAAAATAATCACTATACCACCATCCCCTTTTGCAAATTCATGAATTTGGATACATACATCAGATTTAATTTAAATATGTAATAACATTACATTTGTAATTGGTATCTAATTGACACAAATCTAAGTAATTGATGATTTGTGCCTAATTTGCACATCCGCCCGTAGTTTGTAAATGTAATGGATTTTGCCCCCCTCCCTCCCTCCCTCGCCTCTCCACAAAGTGACACGAAGCATATTTAAATTGTACAGTACATGCGAGATCGTTAAGGACCTTCGATCCAGGTTTTAAGGGGGCGCGTTGGGTGAGCAAAGTTCTTCCGCCACTGCAGACCGTGAATCCCGCACGTACACGCGCGCGCACAAGCACGTGTCCGTTTATGGTGTCGTCAGCTTTATTGAAGCAGCGCCCCACGCCAGCAACTCTCACACGGATGGCGTCACCGTCATCGCCAGAGAGAGGTCACGGCAGTGCCTGCGATAGCACCACGGTGCTTGCTGACAGCGCCTTGGCATTCACCGGGATTTTCCAACCCCACAAGGGTGATATGCATTGCCATGAATCAGGATCACGGTTCGACTCAATAATCTGTTCTTGGAGATAGAGCGGGTAAAGCGGTGGCACGTTGGTGCCTGCACTTCGCTATCAATCCAGCAACGTGAGTTGACTTTCTGGCCATGGCTAACATCAGTGGTGAGTGATACCTGAACCAGTCCTGGGACTCTCACTTTACAACCCTCACTCACAAGCATGGTGCATCAACCCAGCCTCTCAGAATTACCGGGTCACGAGCGTGGTGAGTGCGGGTTCATTTAGGGTGACTTGGTCTTAGATCAATATTGTAGCTTCACACCAACGTTACAAGTCCAAACGGTGTCAGGCTTACAAGATGCATGAATACCAAGCCCCTGAGAAACGCACCCGGTGCTTGAACCCAGACTCTCAGAATTACTGGCTCATTGTCTCAATATAGGCATTAAACGACTGGGAATCACCCAAAGTGTGGGTTTGAACACAGCATCATAGATTGCTGGCTCAGCGAGAAGCACCCAGGCCCAGGGCTTGAACCCAGATTTTTTGAGACATAGCCTCAGTGTCTCAATTTAAACACCAGGTCTTTGAATATCACCCAGATCCAGGGCATGAACTCAGAGGCAATGGCGGAGTGTTGCAATATAAACATTTGCGTCCTGAGGGATACATCCATCCAGAGTTTGAACCCACACCCTTATAGGTAGGTGCTGGCTTAGTCACTCAACAGAAGACGAATCTTCTAGAAAAAGGGATTGAATTTGAATTAATATCTTCATAGATACTGGCTGGCTCATTCTAACATAAATATCGGCCCTATGAGCCACTGATCAAGCTCTCCATTCTTGACAATGTCCTTAATTTCCGACAAAGAGCAGTATCCGGGTGGCAAACACCCTTCACGCAAACACTTAAGGTTATGTGCTGAGTCTCACCATAATCTCACATTCAAGGACCGCCTACCATTATTGCCATGGTAACATCCACGATTGGCCAGAACCCGGTTGGGTGGGAGAGGGTATCGGCCGTGGTCTTATATCATTTACGACTAAATTACCCTGCATGCCCCCAATCTCGCCAGATCTCGGATAACAAGGAGAGTTCAGCCTGGTTTGCATGTGCATCGGAGAGTGCATGGGAATAGCAGGTGTCGTAGGCTTGGGCTAAGAGGTGACCAGGAGATAGAGCCGTACAGCAATGGATTATTGAATCCATCCGTGCGGAGCTTTAAAGCATTTACCCTCTTGTGTGTGGTGGATTTTCTCTGGGTTCCCCGGCTCCTTCCCACACAAAGTGAAATGCTCATGAATGAGATTGGTCAAGCATCGCGACGCACGCATCTCCTAAAACAAGCCTTGAGACTCACTGAGATATTCCTCATCGCTGATGGCATGTTATTTGCTTTGTAATTTGGATTCGTTCGGATATTGCGTGATTTTTTTTGTTATTTGTTTCTAATTTTTTGTTGATTATTTGTCAGACATTCTATTGCGATGTTGTGGAGCTGACAAGGCAAGCATGTCGCTGCACCCGGTCTAACATCAGCTTCACTGTGCATGCGACCAATAAAATTTGATTGATTGTAATGCCGAAACCGGTCCAGAGTTCGCATGTCTTGAATCAATGCCGCTGAAATTATGCATTCGCAAAGGGCCGTGCGGCTGATGGGTTGTGTAAGACACACTTTCATTGTTTATGTGGAGAGATGGATGTGTGTTAAGAGGCATATTGTCTGCTGATTTATTTTGTCATTTATATTCTCCACGACACTTACGATTTTTTTTTTTACTCATAAGCTTATTTCTGTTTTACCGCAGCCATGGTGTAACTTGAGGCCATATATATCGAGGTATTCAAGAGTTCAAGCTATCATTGCATATTTTACCCGATTTCATATTTGAATGTGTGTGTACAATGTTTTAATGCCCCCTTGAGTCGGGGCGAAACTACATTTCAAATAAAACCTTTAACCTTGAAATAAACTGAATGACTATTTAACGTACAATATATTTAATCATTGTCACGATCACTTTGTCAGATTAATGACGATGAGATAAAGTACAAGAAGGTGCGTGGATGACAAGCCCATGATAAACCGCTGGTCAGTGTAGGCTGGTGAAGTGGTGGGGGATTGGGGGTCTTGCTAGGACTCGTTCAGATATCGTTTGTCAATTATGCCAGCCATGCATGGCCTGGAATCAAACTCAAGTCACAAATTTTCTTGTTGTGGTTTTCACCACTGATGATTTATTGCTTGTGTTGCAGTCGAAACGTCGTGAGAATTTTATTGTTTGATATTTGTATTATTTTATTGTTTCCCTTCTACGTGACTTTACCGAAAGAACCAAGAATATGAATCCCTGCAGTCACGAAAGCTTTAAATCAAAATTCAAGTCACAAAGTTCATAGTGGAGGGACCCAATCCACTGTGCCACCACTTATCTGCAAGATGTACCGTACGTGTGTGAGAGGATGACCCCAGTAGATGTCACAAAACTACTTTGGAAGCCGCTTCAGTTGGCCTCTTTATCCACACGAAAGGGCACACATTTTACATGACCTGCGAAAAGTGTTAGTCGCATGTCAAAGAAGACAAACAAAAAAGTATAAAAGTCTCATAGCTTGAATTTTGCCAAATTGAAAACCAAAATGTAACACAGTGGACGTGTTTGTGTGTAGTCAGTGGTGGCCGGGCTGGAACCAGCCACTCACTCACTACATTTGAGGACCTGGTCTAATCACCACTCAGTCTATATGAATCACGATGAGACTGTGTGAAATATATTTGTGACCAGCCTGAGACCACTAACTCAGTCCACTTGAGAAAATCCGGTTTAATGGAAGTTGGGTAGCACAAACCTCAGCTTTAGAGCCCAGGATCTCAGAGGCGAAGGCTCAGCGTCACTGACCTCTGATCCAGTTGCACCAACTCAAAACCTTTAACAATTTTACGGCGAAGCGTGTGCCCCCACACTAAACGTACTGAGCAAATAACGTACAGTGCAGGTAGGCGTTGTAGCTGTGTCAATAGGAGCGTGGACCCTAAATGCGCATGCGACGTTTTGTCACGTTCCCACCTCGTCGTATAAAAGCGTCTAACCTCCACGTCAAAGCCCCCTTTTCACGCGCAACGGACATCGACCCGGCTGCGAGAGGGGAGGCTGAACGTGAAGTTTACAGAGAGAGAGAGAGAAAGGGCAACCGATTCTCAAGGGGCCATGGCTGCTCACTTCACGAGGCTTATTTCGGCCAAGAGGGCCACGATGGTGGTGGCCGCTGGCTCCGTGACCGCCGCGCTGCTGATGAATTCCAACGGGGACGTGACCGCCGACGGTAGCGTCTCTCGCAGGAAACTCTTTCCTCCCAGGTAATATTGTGGATTTGTTTTGCATTATGTGACGGGGGGGGGAAGGGGGGTTGATGGATCACGTTAAGGTTGCCACCTGGCCTGGGTTTTTCCAGGATCGGCCTCCTTTTTGGGGTGGGTCGCCGTCATGGGAAATCTCCCAAGCCTTTTCTAGACGTTTAAAACGGTTCCCCCCGTTGTCAGTTGCGGTTAAAAAATGCAGCGCTCGAAAACGATGCATTTACAACGCAGTTCTGCACCCACTCCGGCATCACGAGATATTCTACCTTCTTCTTCCCATGATATGTCCCAAGTTTTTGTTGTTGTTATACCCTCAGAGGTGACAACCCTCGATCACGCAGATATTTATATGTGTGTGTGCGAGACTATCAAAACTGTTGCGCTGCAAATTTGTGGTGGTTAAAGGTGCAGTACGGTAAGTACGTTTTTTGTTGATTCATATTCCATGCCAAAGTTTTGACTCTTACCCCCATCCCATTCTTGTGAGTGGAACTTCTCTCCGCGCACCTGTTGCCACCCACGTGTTGAAATACTCAACAAAATAACGTCGAATAGCGAGGTAAGCCACATGTGATTTCAACTGGGTCCTCAAGTATGTATTTAAAGTCGGGGGTCACCAATGACTGCACAAAATAACAATGACATCGAACTTGTTTCTGCACTTGGGCTAAAATTCCAGCTCCGATCATTAAAACGTATTGGTTTGACTATCGTCCGAAGTGGCAGCGTGTGCGACAGTGCTGCCCCCTACTTAGATGCAACAGAGGTCACCAGGGGGGATCTGGACAGTAGCTGGGCGATAGCTGCTTTTGGGGGCAATTATCAAACGTGAAGGGATGCACTGCTTTGCCGCTCCATTGTTGGTTTCAATCACCGGCCGCTGAAACACGCTGTTCATTCAAAACAGAATGATTTTTTTTAATCAATATCAATGCCTCATGTTTGTTTGACTTTCGCCGAAACAATACGTAGAAGAGATGCCTGTAAGTTTCAAGTATGGTATGGTACAGGTTACCGAGACTGGCATTATAGTGGCACTCAGAGGTAATGTATTTGTTTAGCTAGGCGTGAGAATTCAATTGTCCAGGAAATTCTCATTTGCAAGAGTGACTTGGGTCATTAAAATGGAAAAAGCAAAAGGACTAAAAGAAAGTAAATCAATGGGGCAAATATAAATCATAGCAAAAGCAACTGTAACAAATGACAAATCTAAAATATTGCACAAACGAACGTTGAATGCACGTATGCTGAACTTTTATTTTGCGCAGTACGTAGCCAACCGTGCTTTCTCTATTCGCTTCATTACACATAGGTCGAACAGTACGACAAAGACATGAAGCCAGATGGCAATGATCGGACTGTAAGAGCGGCCTTTAAAAGTCCAATGCCAACCGAATAATGAAGCCGAGAGCATGAGCCAGAGAGGATAGTGATGGGACCTGCAAGAGCAGTCCTTGAAGGATAATCCAGCGTAACAAAGGGGAATCTAGCAACAGGAAGGAAGTGATGACGACGTGCGGTAGCATCGACGTATTCCAAGATAGCCTCTTCAGGTAACCTTGAAACGTTGACCCCTAGTTGACCTTGTTCTAATTTTGTCCGGTACAGCTCCGACTACCCAGACCTCCGCAAGCACAACAACTGCATGGCTCACAAGCTGACGCCGGCGCTGTACGCGCTGCTGCGCGACAAGACCACGCCCAGTGGCTACACTGTGGACCAGTGCATCCAGACCGGGGTGGACAACCCGGGACACCCCTTCATCAAGACCGTAGGGATGGTGGCCGGGGACGAGGAGTCCTACGAGGTTCGTCTCAGGGGGTGGGGTGGGGGGGGGGTGTACGCGATGGCCCGACTCCCTCGGCGCAACACCAACAGTCAGCTGCACGAGCGGACTGCTATCTATTCTGAGACCTTTTTTTGCAGTGACGTGCGGTGAGGTCAATGGCTGGGGAGGCAATGGTTAGTGTCAGAGCCAGATTCACACACTGAGGGGGGGGGGCGTGGCCTCACGGAGGGGGCGTGGTATCACTGAGAGGGCGTGTCCTCACTGAGGGGGGGCGTGTTAGACACGTCACCCTCAGTGAGGCAGATGTGATAGCTGCCTCCCCTGGTGCTTTTCCATTGCAGTTTCATGACGAGACCAGCGAGCCTAAATATCTTTATACACATACGTGAAATAAGTTACCTGGAGTATGGAAGGCGAGGACATGAAATGAAGGGGTCTACAAACATTACACTGGTGACATACTGAGATAGTAACAGGCACGCGCTTATTGCCCGCGCTCTATCCAGTTACTGAGGGGTTGCGCAATCAGAGGGGAGGCTGAGCTCATCGCTGCCTCACCTCTCGTCTCTTCCTGTATTTGCAGCGGAGCTCCGCAAATTTGGCGATTTTTACTTTTAAAAAATGATTGGAATCGTACAGAAATGACATTCATAACACAGATCAGTGGAAAAATCTTAATATTTATTTTATTTGATTATTCTTTTTTTTCGTAACAGCTATTTTTATTGGAGTATGACAGGTGAGGCTCTACCTCCTCTGCCTCCCCTGATCGCACGTCCCTGCTTTTTTGTCATTGCTAACATCAAAATGATGAACTCATGAGGATAGTTTTTTTTTATTTTGACTCAGGTGTTTTACCCTTTCTGCAGGGCCGGATTAAGGTTCTCGTAGGCCCGATGCACTTCTGTTTCGTTAGGCCTTCTGCAGTGATAACTTTACACCAGTTGGCACTGCCGCTACGCCCACCGGTGTCGCTCGCTTGTTTCACGCGGTATTTTGCCCAGCCGCTGGACAGATGCCGTCAGTGCTGACACGTTCTTTGTTTTAGTCTGTGCCTTCGTTTGATGGGAGCACCCTGCGTGCCGCAGATAACCACATTTTACTGGTAGGAACGAAGTTGTAAACTGAGTGTACCAGCCTGCAATAGATTAATGTGTCCGTCCGTCCCCTTTCAATACTTTAACGAAGTGAAATCTTGTGCTGTTGGGTGTAAAATAAGCAGTAGACAGCGCAGAGACTTGTCCTACCAGCCCACCCTGCAGGGACCTGTTAATTCGAAACACCGTGCCTTTAGTTGCTCGATAAATGTATTCATTAAAGAAGATATCTCGGTAACTTTTTTTTAATACAAACAAAAAAACACGGTCACATTTTTTTTTCGTAGGCCCAAGGCACGGTGGCACTGTGCAAATTGGATAATACAGCCCTGCCTTTCTGCAAGATGTTCAAACACCAAATAGATATCTATTGCAAGGCATCATGTCTGATTTAACCACACGCACTTATCAGTGCCGGATTAGCTACACGTGTAGCAGCTACTACAACACGTGTAGTAGCTACTACAACAAGTGTAGTAGCTACTACAACAAGTGTAGTAGCTACTACAACAAGTGTAGTAGCTACTACAACAAGTGTAGTAGCTACTACAACAAGTGTAGTAGCTACTACAACAAGTGTAGTAGCTACTACAACAAGTGTAGTAGCTACTACAACAAGTGTAGTAGCTACTACAACAAGTGTAGTAGCTACTACAACAAGTGTAGTAGCTACTACAACAAGTGTAGTAGCTACTACAACAAGTGTAGTAGTAGCTACGGGCTCCGCACTTTGAAGAGCCCCGCGATTCTGCACTTGCTCTATTACTATAGTACTATACCGCCTTCAACTTTTATGAACGACTGGGTGTTTAAGGTTAGCGATTTGGCTGTATAGCAAATGAAAACATACAATTACTTTGCTGTGCAAGTTAAAATGTGTTTTAATATTTATGCGTTTTTTTTTCATTTAGGGCCCATTTATAACATATGCTACAGGCCCCGCACTAGCTGAATCCAATACTGGTACTTGTGGTTAACATGCAAACATGCCCTGATAACAAACGCATTGTCTTTGAAACTGATTGGCCTACACCAGGATGCTGATGTCACATGACACGCGAGGACCGATGTTTGGACAGGCCTCGGACACGATCGTCGCTTTTGTGTCTAAAAAAATACCTTTTGTGCCGTATCGCTCTTATCGGTTGGACTGCCATGCGAAGAAAAGCATTCTGGGTGGCAGAGCGGATGAGAAAGTGCTGCTCCCACTGTGTGGGACAAAGGTCGCCTGAAGGGTTCTCAGAGGAAGCTCTGTGATGCCTTCTTTTCTACGGGCCGCTCTCTTAACTGGAAAGGGTCGCAACGCCCTGCGAAAAAAATCGGAATGGAGTATTCGTCTCGTGACGCGTTGCCGATCACACAATTCGGGGCAAACTTTTGGGGTAAAAAAATTCACACGAAATGAAATGTTTAACGTTATCCTAGCTACGGGGGAAAAAAAAGACGACCATTCACGTGCACAGCGTGGCAAAGGTGCGTTTCTGTAATCCCCGAGTGGCTGGTTCATCGTTATTCGCAGGTGTTCGCCGATCTCTTCAACCCCGTGATTAAGGAGCGGCACAACGGGTACGATCCTAACACGATGACTCATCCCACCGACCTCGACTCCAGCAAGGCAAGTTCCCCCATCCCCCCCATTCACGGCGCCCTTGAGAATCCTCTACCCGCTGCTGGATGAAACTGTCGATGCATCCACCTCCACAGAGTTGTGAGGCTGCCGCACAACAAATTAATGATTTGAAAATAAAATTAACTCTTCAAACACATTTTTTTGACTATTTTTCATTTTACCGGATAAGGCCGACTACAGCTATAAAGCTCTTTTTCATAAACGACCCAGCTATCACAAATGATAGCTCAACGAAAGTGGCTTATCACGTGGACATTTATAGTAGCCTCGCGACCACGGGGAGAACATACAAACTCCAAATATACAGCAGCAGGCGTCGGGGTCAGGATCGAACCACCGACCTCCTGTATACCAGGCGAGGTAGTCAACATCTCGCCACCGTGGCGCTTAGGGCACTTAGTCTGCCTACTCTATTTTATGGGCAATAAGATTTTACCAGTTACCAATAGTTCCAGGTTACCCGTAAAATTATGCTTCTAATTGTTATTTAATAGACATCGCTCTCCCCTCTCCACTTCCATCATCTACACACATCTACCATAAACTCAACATACAAACCTGCGCACACATCTAAACCCACCCACATGTAAACATTTACATATACGCATACATTATCGCAATTTGCTCACATCTACAAAGATCCCCCATATAGCCTTAACAGACTGTAGGGGCAAGTGCTGTTAGCGAGCACCTATGAAGGCCGGAACGGTACACGAGGGGGTGGGTGGCCAGCACCACGCCCGACCGCCTTTGTCATCCCAGTGGCAATGTTTACACACCGCACCAGGTACTCATTTGAGGCTGAGTCGACCTAGGGGAAGCCCGGGACCGGTTCAGAAAATCGTCACTGGTGTTGGCCGTGAGCGGGAATCGAACCCGGGTCGCCAGGTTCATAGCGCAGCGCGCTAACCGCTACACTACCGCTCCCCACCACATCTACACACACATACACATCTACACCCCCACACACGGACACCCATCTACACCCACTCATATGTACCACATACACATTTACACCCACTCACACACACACATCTCCACCCACTCACACACATCTCCACCCACTAACACACACACACACATCTCCACCCACGCACTCACACACATACACATCTCCACCCACTCACACACACACATCCACCCATTCACACACACACACATCTCCACCCACACACACATCTCCACCCACTCACACACATACATCTCCACCAACTAACACACACACACACATCTCCACCCACGCACTCACACACATACACATCTCCACCCACTCACACACACACATCTCCACCCATTCACACACACACACATCTCCACACACTCACACACACATACATCTCCACCAACTAACACACACACACACACATCTCCACCCACGCACTCACACACATACACATCTCCACCCACTCACACACACACATCTCCACCCATTCACACACACACACATCTCCACCCATTCACACACACACACACATCTCCACCCATTCACACACACATACATCTCCACCAACTAACACACACACGCATCTCCACCCACGCACTCACACACACATCTCCACCCATTCACACACACATCTCCAGCCACACCCACCCACATACATTTCCACTCACTCACACACACACATATCCACCCATTCACACACACACACATCTCCACCCACTCACACAAACATACATCTCCACCCACTAACTCACACACATCTCCACTCACACACACATCTCCACCCACTAACACACACATCTCCACCCACTAACACACACATCTCCACCCACTCACACACACACACACATCTCCACTCACACACACACACACATCTCCACCCACTCACACCCGCGCACCTACACCCAAGAATAAATACCCCCACTAACCCCCACGGCTGTGACCCCCCCCCCCGCCCCCCAGCTCAGGAACGGCGTCTTCGACGACCGCTACGTGCTGTCGTCGCGCGTGCGGACCGGCCGCAGCATCCGTGGCCTGGGTTTGCCTCCCAACTGCTCGAGGGCCGAGCGGCGCGAGGTCGAGCGCGTCGTGGTGTCCGCCCTGGCCGGCCTCAAGGGGGATCTCAATGGCCAGTACTTCGCGCTGGCCACGATGACTGACAAGCAGCAGCAGCAGCTGATCGATGTACGTGCCTGAGATCAGCCCATGATCTATCCAATGCTGGATGGAGGCCTCCCTCCCTCCCACCCCCCCCCCCGCCCCCCAAAATCGACACAACATCTCTCGCGATGCAACAACCGATCTGACTGCTGCCGCACACGAGCTGACTTTCGTAACTCCACGCGGAATGAGGATTTGTACGCGAGAATCAAGAATGTTTATTTCCACTGGAGGAATCCGACGAGCCATAAAACTCTTTTCTCTCGGATGTCCAGCGGTATAGGGCGCACGCTTCCATGCCTCAGCAACGCCAAATCGCCTTGCGCCACGTCACAGTTCCGCTTTAAATTCTGATTTGAATTTTGATTTAAAGCCCTTCGTGACTGCAGCGATTCATATTCTCGGTTCTTTCGGTAAAGTGACGGGGACCCCTGGTGGCAGCTTTCCCCGCGCGCCACAAAGCATGCGAGGCATCGGCCCTTGCAAGTGGGCATTCGTCAGCCCTCTGTGCGGTGGACATCCTCTCGAGCGTGCTGAATCCTCAATCATCGGCCACCATCCCCTCTAGTGACGTGTCCTGCACAATCCCAAGTCCATGTATTAATCCCCGCCTTGCATTTGTTCTCTAGATCAGCGTGCTCCTCTCTGCCCCTTCCGACAGGCATCCTCCGTTGTCTAGCAAACTAGTTGTACGTGACGTTTGTCTTTGCTCACATGCGCCTTGAGCCCCCCGCGATTGTCTCCTTCTTTGGTAAGTTATCCAATTATTTACCGGAATTCCATTTCTATCAATCACGAGCATGACAAGCAGTAGTCAATCCCCAAATGCAAGGTGGCGTTTTACTGGTAGGAACGAAGTTGTAAACTGAGTGTACCAGCCTGCAATAGATTAATGTGTCCGTCCGTCCGTCCCCTTTCAATACTTTAACGAAGTGAAATCTCGTGCTGTTGGGCGTATCATTTGTCCGAAGAACCCTCAACGATTTTGAGGGCAAAAAGGTGGGAAGACGCTCTCAATTTGCACAATTTTACGTAACAATGTCATAAAATTGCGCAAAATTCCAATGTTCCTACCAGCCCACCCTGCAGGGACCTGTTTTTTTTTTTTAAAGGGACCGTCTATACCAATGGTGGGAAACCTGCGGCCGAGATGCGTCCCATGGCACCCCTCATGGTGGTCCGGTCTAATTGTGTTTAACACGAAGGAGGCTTTCGCGAACGATATTATCCATGAATGAAGTTTTTTTTTTTGTGGGCTCGATGGCGTCAATTTAAATGCGTCGCAAACCCCGCCACAATCTTCTGGCTGTCGCCTGATGATGCTCGCTGTAATCACTGACGAAACGTCGTACTCTACTTGTGAATGTTGCGTGTTAACTCTCCAACACACAACCGGTGTGCTGTCCTAGCAACGAATTAACACGTTCCGTTTACTCTGACAAACCCTACCAATTGGCTGCGTCGGGTGGTGGCGAGTTTAACGACGCGTTTACATTAACGCGATGTAACCCAAAACAATCCCTCTATTTATGGCCTAAGTGTGGCTCGGGCGATGCGTGGGGCAGTCACGGTTAGTGCGACAAGCACGAGTTCAAGCTTGCGGCCCACTGAGGCGGACGAGGGCCGTCCACGTGGCTCGCCGACTCGTCTGGGTTGCCCATCACTGCTCTTACACATCCCCCCCCATCCCTCCAACCCCCGTGTGCCTCTGTCCCAAGGACCACTTCCTCTTTGACAAGCCCGTGTCTCCCCTGCTCACGGCCTCGGGCATGGCTCGCGATTGGCCTGACGCGCGCGGCATCTGGTGAGAGTTTCACGCTCGCCACAAAAAAAAAACATTGACCAGGGTCCTCCGCACGCCGCGATCGGCTCGTGGGTGTTGTGTCACCGTACTTGACCACGATGGCCAGTGCTGGGCATTTAAAAAAAAAAGAGCTTTGTATGTCATCGGATTTCTCCAGTATAAATACATATGGTATTCTGATTCTGAAAGGAGGGCACAAACGTTGAATACGAGGCCATCGCACAAACAGGAATTTGCGTTTGTTCAGATTTACCGGCCATATTAACACGTGAAAGCAATGAATGTTCATCCTGATGCGGTTGTGCCGCTCATTTGTAAACGACACCGATTCATAGTATTCACCAAATTGCAGCTTCGTTCCTCAATCTCACTCATCTTGATAGTAATAAGGGAGCAAAGGATGAGCTCACCGCCCTTGCAATGTGCAGCGGTGAGTGATATCAGAAACGGTCATGGGGCTCCCATAGATTAACTCAGCCTTAAAATGAATACTTGTCACGGTGTGTAACCATTAGCTTTGGAAACACAAATGCAGCCATGCATGGTGCTGGCCACGCCATCTCACCTTGCGGCTTTTCGGCCTGAATAGGTGTTCGCTAGCAACACTTGCGTGCGTCCTCACTTTCAGGCACAACGACCAGAAGACATTCCTCCTGTGGATCAATGAGGAGGACCACACGAGAGTCATCTCCATGGAGAAGGGAGGAAACATGAAGCGAGTGTTCGACCGCTTCTGCCATGGCCTGCAGGAGGTGAGACACCAAAACGAATTGTTCCCCGTGTAGCCATGGCATAGACTGTTGGGTCAAGTATGATGAGTATGCACCGATTTAAGCCGGCACAGTGCACAAAGGGGCGGCGTGATCAGAACCAGGTCCGGCCGCCACGTGCATTTTGAAGCCCATGTGATGTGTTGAAGACTTGATTGGCAAGAAGTCACAGGGCAGCCACATGTGTTGTGAGTTAACTGACTGAGACTGGCAGATGCACAGCCTGCACGCTCCACCCACCTACCAGAGGAGCTAATCGATTGGACTGTGTCCAAATCTTTAAACGATATCTGAGTTCCTTAAATCATCCAGGCTGGTTAAAAAACCCAAGATGTATCGTAGTCAGGTCGGCCTTAATGTTTCAAGCCAGCGGTGGTGTTCATGCAAAAGGGCTCCACGTTTCGCAAGCACAGGGAAAAGAAGGCATGATTTATGGGTCCAGAGACTCTCGGGTCGACCGATTCTGAGTTAGGATTCCCGAGCTGGTCTTGAGCACACTTGTCCAGGTGTAGGAATTCCTCCACTCACTCCGCGACCACCCCACAACTCGTGCAGAGTTGCGAGGGTGGTGGTGGTGTTAGATGACACAAATTTCACGGGCATGTCAACTCAAATCTAAATACATTTGATTAATTACCAGGTTAGGCCCACTGAGCTATCTAGCGCTCTTTTTCAGAAGCGACCTGGGCCACAAGTGATAGCTCAACGAAAGTGGCTTATTATGAGGACATTTATAGCAGCCAAATACATTAAACGCATGTTTCTAAATGTGAAGGGGGGGGGAGGAACGGAGGACCCGGAGAGAGAGACATGCAAACTACAAATACAGCAGCAGGCGTCAGGGTCGGGATCAAACCCACGGCCTCCTGTATACCAGGCACGGTAGTTAACATCTCCTAGCCACCGCGGAATGTGCTTCGTCTTGGTGAGGCCAGGGCCTCTTTATGGACCACCCGACCGTCTCCTTGCCCACCGCGTGATCATCTGTGGGACGTCTGCCGTTGCCTCCCCACAGGTAGAGCGTCTGATTAAGGAGCGTGGCTGGGAGTTCATGTGGAACGAGAGGCTGGGGTACATCCTCACGTGCCCCTCCAACTTGGGCACAGGCCTGCGTGCCGGGGTGCACGTCAAGCTGCCACACCTCAGCAAGGTGAGCGTTCAGGGGTCACCTCTAATAATGAATACACTGACGTTGTTCTTCGCTGAAAAGCGCACGAAGAAGCACCACGTTGCGTTGAGAGTTAAAGGTAAGCGGGCTCGGTCAGGAGACGTCACTCGAAGGGAAGACAACCGCTGGTCGAGACCATCGACAGAGTGGCAGCCAGATGAAGAAACGTGCCCGAGTGGATGTCCGCAGCAGAGATGGAGCGATGGAATCAGCGCCGTGTGCAATCCGGAGCTATGCGGATCGGCGCCCCACGGGACCGTTAGTTGATGACGACGGCTCGTGGGAGGCCTTTATCCAGCAGTGGATTGATCATGGCTGACCGTGTCCCGCAACTTCCCCCAACCCCCCACCCACACTTCAGGACAAGCGATTCTCCCAGATCCTCGACAACCTGCGACTGCAGAAGCGCGGCACTGGCGGAGTGGACTCGGCCACCACGGGCGACACCTTCGACATCTCCAACCTCGATCGCCTGGGGAAGTCCGAGGTGACGAAGGGCTTGCGGCTTTACAGGGTCGCCGCATTGCCGCGACGCCACGATACGTCGCACCGTTCAGGATCCGTCCTGGTCGCACAACCTCGTCAGTTCGTGATTGTCGTTCTCGCTCATTGCTTCGATAAACACATTTATTTGATGGCAAAATATGTATGGCAACCTCTATCCAGGCGTAAACAAAAACCTGCTTAGCTTCTGAGATCAGATGAGATCGGCAGCAATTCCACGCCATTCGGTCAACACCGGCAAAGACGACGGTGCCGATGACGACGTAGACTACGTCGCCAATGTTGGCGATGACGATGATCTGATGATGGATGATGGTGATGATGATGTTGATGTTGGTTATAACGGTGATCTGATGGTGATGATGATGTTGATGTTGGTTATAACGGTGATCTGATGGTGATGATGATGTTGATGCTGATGTTTCCGGTGATCTGATGATGGATGATGATGTTGATGCTGATGTTGGTGATTACGGTGATCTGATGATGGATGATGGTGGCGATGCTGATGTTGGTGATGACACCTCACTTTGTGTAGGTGGAGCTGGTACAGCTCGTGGTCGATGGAGTGAACTACCTCATTGAGTGCGAGAAGAAGCTGGAGAAAGGCCAGGACATCCGCGTGCCACAGCCGCTGCAGAACTCCCCGCGCAAGTGAAGATGGCATTGTGAGCCATCGAATCGAGCGTCGGGGGGGAGTTTTAGTGAAACGGTGGATGAGTTATTATGCTGCTCAGTGGGGTAATCGCCATGATAGTGAATTAGTAAGCCAACGGGTGGGCTCGTGGTGGTTGGGACGGTGAGCTATTGAATCAGCTAGTGGGGACGTGACCAGTTTAGTGAATGGTCGATGGTCTAGTAAGCTACTGAATGAGATAACCATTTGATTATTGCATTATTGAGCTGATGGATAGGCGAGAGACTTCGAGGGTGGAACCGTGAACTGATGAGTGGGACATTGAGCTTGTGAATTAGCCAGTTGGCCGGTGAATGGTTTAAGTGAAATTGCGAGTGGAGCTGTCAGTTACTGAATAAGATACATGAGCGAGCATATGACCTAGTGAGCTCCCGAACGGGACAGTGAGCTGACAGAATGTCTGGGGAGTTGGTACGGACATGCACAGAAGGACAGGAATGTGGTTGAGAGGGAAGAGAGAGGAGTTGGGGATGGAATTTGAAAGTGGCTCCACACTTGGCCCACTGCGTGAGAAAACGTCGCATATGTGAATGATCAAAAAGCAAATTAAAATGATGAACGTGTTATTAATCGAGGTTTGTGGACCCTTGACTGCCAAAGGAAATTAACAGTCCGTCCTAATGCAATTCACTAAATTTACTCCATATTTTAAAACAATAAAACAAGGAAACTGACGTTTTGTTGTTTTTTTTTCTTTCTCATTTATGTTTTGTACTGCAGACTCACACTATCGTTTGGTGCAAACACGTGTCTTCAATGTGGGGGGGGGGGGCATAAGCAAGTATAGTAGTTGCAGAGTATTTGGAGACAAGAATGCCCTGTCCCTCGTATGCACGGGTTTCTCCAAACACTTGAGTTTCCTACAAAAGAAAGAAGAAAAAAAAACTTCAAAGAAGAATTCACCAAACATCCCAAGCAGGGCACTCTTGCCAATGGATCCTTCGGTTCAATGGACGCTATCAGAGTAACGACTTCTCACGTCATATTCTTTGTTTTTTTTTAAAGGCCAAAGAGCTTTAAAGTCATTAGTTACATGCGTTTGCCAATCCACTGCTGGACGGAGGCCTCCGTGGTGTTCGTCATGAAGGCCGTTTGGTCAGCGCAGGTTGTCGAAGAGAGGGTGGAGTGGAGATTTCAGGACGGGTTCTGATATCACTCGCCGCTGGTGTTATAGTCCTAGCCAAAATTCTAACTCGGGTAGCGAGCTGCATAGCGTTAGTGCGCTCACCACTGCTCCACCACTCTACATGTTTTATATGCATATATGTCTACTGCACAGGATATTGGTATTTATAGTCTCGTGGTTTGTGCACTGGAATACATTTCTAGTAATCCAGGTTCGGTTACTGATTTAACAATACATTGGCATTCCGGTCTGGCCCCCCTTCTGTACAGCACGGGGGGGGGGAGGGGGGGGGAGACAAAGTCAACACGTGCACTTCATTCCCACTGACTATACTTCACCGCAATGGCCAGTGAAGAAGGGGGGGGGGGAACTAGACACGGATTTGATATCCAGGGGACTGTGGGAACTCTCTGATCTCGAGGGTATCTGGCCGACTATTTGACGATGCTTAGACGTCTTGGAACAGGCGAGAGAAACCCCCACACTTTACCCCCACACTTTACCCCCGCCACACGTGGACTGCAAGTCGACTGTCGAGCGTAACCATTTACACTGCTGGCTGGACAGAGGCATTTGGGGGGGGGGTGGGGGGGCGGGGAACTACAACAAAATAAAATAAAAACTTGCACCGTTCTTTCGACTCCCACTCCGGGAAATTGACCGGCGACGAGGAGATTGACAAGTCCAGGGTGCTGAACCATTCATTCATTCATTACACCATAGCCAAGGCCCTGTTGAACAAGTACCGCAGATGGGGGGCGGATGCTGGAAATTCCATGTTCCTTTGGTGGAGTAAAGTCTATCCATAGGACAACCACCGTTCACGTCAACACAGAGTGGGACTAATTTTGACATTATTTAAAAAACAAAATGTGGCCATAATTTTAGGAGAACAAAAGAAATGCCCCCACTATTGGACATCACTGGAGGAGAGAGAAAGAGAGAAAAACATTTCTTTAGAAATGCGCATGGCAAAGAAGGCCCCCCTCCTTCCCCCCCCCCCCCCCCCCCCAACGTCTCGTCGGGAAGCGTTGTCGGCTGGAAAGCGGTTCCTGTTCAGTTGCCGTGCGACGGGACCCGATGGTTCGGAAACAAACACGGCAGGGCCACAGAGTCAACACTCGCCACTCTCGCCGCCGCCTCTTCAAGCCTCGCTCTGCACCGAGCCCCCCCCCCCCCCCACTGCCACTCCACTCATTGTGCTCGAGTGTTGGCTATTTGAGGGCGTTTCAAAACGTTGGCCAAGCAAGACGAGAGCACCCTGCACGGTCACTCTCTCCAACACACATGTACGCATGCATGCATGTACGTACGTGTGGTGCGCGTGTGCGTGCGTGTGTGTGAGAGAGAGTTGCAGCTGGGGTACAGCTGGTGGTGGGTGCATCTACCGGTCATCTCAGTCAGCCGACCCATGGCACCTGGGTCGGTCCCGTGACCTCCTCTGGCAGCGAGCGTTCTACACTTCACGTGGCCTTAAAGTGCACCTGGCCTGGCACAGGGCGCCTTGGGGACGTCACCGCCAAAGAGTGGCGAATGGCGGTTGTTGTTTTTGTGAGTGAAAGCCACAATTAATCACCGTCAGTCATGATCTATCTACTGCTGGATGGAATCCTCCCTGCACCACCGGAATCTTTATCAGAATATTTAGACTGGAGGAAGCCGATGAGCTTTGAAGCTCTTTTTCACAGATGTCCGTAGCCAATGTATGCATGTTGAACTTCTTTCGAACCATACGTACCCAACCGTGATGCAGCGATGCATCTGGCGCCTGTGCTGGACTATATCGTGGGTTTCCCTCCTTTATATCGTGGGTTTCCCTCCTTTGGCTGCCACTCTGTCATTAGTCTCGAGCACTGGCTATCTACTGGACATCTGTGAAACTCCTGGACATCTGTGACAAAGAGCTTCAAAGCTCATCGGATTCCTCCAGTCTAAATACGGATTGTGATTCCGAGCTCCCCTTTCCCAGCCATTCCACGTTCCACCAATCACAATCTTAACAGTCCATACGAAGTCTATAACTTGTGTACGTTCTGCAACTCCTGTAAATGTTTTCTCTCCCTATGATTTTAAGGGGCTATCTTATGGACAATTAATGTTTGTAATGCCATTTAAATAATGTATAATCAAGACATTATATATCGTACTTTTAAAATGGTGGTACGCGAGTCGGGCAGAGTTTGGAAACCTCTGGCATAATATATTTTGCACGAACGCTCCAAAATCTCCATAAACAAATTATAGTGTGGGGATAGCAAATGGCTCTCTCCCCAAGTTAAATAAAAGGACAACGGGAAGAATTGAAACTACGTGCGCTTAAACAAGGCCATGGCATTTACCACCAAGTCACACGTAGAGGTCACCCAAACAGCGTAAGCTCATTGATCAACTTTTACAAATCACGAGTGTGCTGTGTATATGGCGCATATGGGATTGGGGTGGGTGAGAACGGGGTGCCTTCAAGAGGTCTCCTTTTTTCTATATAAAAAAATATTTACACGTATAAATCTATACATAAAAAGAACACACCTGTAAAAATACGGATAGACCGACTGCGAGAGAAAGAGAGAAAAGGGCCGAAAACGCTTGAGAAAAGAAACCGATATACACATTTACAAGGGAACTTTACTACTTGAAAGCACGCATTTAAGAGTGGCATTTTGGGGGCACGAGGGCCCAGTTACCATAGCGCCCGGCCCTCTCCATCCCCAAGAGGCTCTTTAAATATTCACGGTTGGAGACTTTTTTTTGTTTGTTATGAAGGGGGGTGACGGCAGCACCGCGGGCAGCATTTATAAGGGGGAGCTGTCGGGGTTTTGAGGGTTTTTTATATTATTATTTAATTTTCTTCACGGAGAAAAGCGGAGGGCTCCATTTTTATTTTCTTGGCCCTCGGGTTTCTTTGTCCGAAGGATGTCGCGAGCGTCTGTGAGTAACGTACCGCATCACGCACAACCTTACCGACGTTGTTGTATTGCAAGCGCACCGATTGTCACTGCGGACTCACTGGCTCCCGTCATATCAATGTGGAATTTCCAGCATAGCCCAGTAAACCCGTGTGCTGTGGTAACAATAAGCAAAATCGGAAAGGATGACTCCGCGTATCTTTCACACATTTATTTGTACATTTGTTTTTCCTTGAGATGTATTGCGTCCTAAATGTTGTACATTTTGATCAAAACTACTTTTAGAAATCTTTAACTTAAATAAGGACCAATTATTGGAGCAAGGTTGAGCGGTGGGACAGTGGTTCGGGCACTGCGTTACAAACGCAGCAGCTTTTATTTCGATTGCTGGCCACGGCTAACATCAGTGGTCAGTGATATCTAACCGGTCCTGGACCTCCCCCCTTCACCCACACTGACCAGCGTGGTGAAGTATGGTTAACCCCCCCCCCCTGACCGAAACGGCTTGGGGAGAGCTTCTTCCAGTGGAAGACTGAGCAACGGACCAATCCTTTAAATTATTTATTTACATTTATTTTAAATTAGAACTATTAACGTTGTTTAGCCTTGTAGCAATCTGTACTTTTTCACTTTTTAAACGAAAGTGGAGACGACGGTACAGTTATGGCTCTTGCTAATGAATGACAAACAATATGATAAGTGAATACGGCATGCTGATGGGCGCTAACATATTTTTAAGTCAATAACTCTTTTACTGCACATTTACCATTGGGAAATATTGAGTCATCAGTCTTACAAAACATGTTTGTTTCATTTTATACAGCTGCTGCTGATATCAATAATGAGTATGATGAGCTTGATGGATGACGATAACAATAACGCACTGAATATGACGGTGATTATGATGATGACTATAATGTGGATGACAGTGATGATGATCACGGCGCTAATCATTGACGATTCCGCGAAGTTAATGGCGATGGCTGATGTTACTGGTGCCACAACGTAGGCGATATGTCTTGTAAATGTTGCAGTGGGTTTTACTCTCCAACACACCGGTTAGTGCTGAACTAGTCACGAATACGAATTGGCACGTTCTTTTTAACGTGCCAAACCTTACTCATTGGCTGTGTCGGGTGGTGGCGGGTTTAACGATACATTTATACAATGAACAATGATGTTTCGATTTAAAGCTTTCGTGACTGCAAGGATTCATCTTCTTTGGTTCTTTCGGTAAAATCACGTAGAATGAGAATAAAATAATAAATTGATAAAATAATATAAAATAACACAATACAATTCTCACGAAACGTCGTGAGAATTTTATCGTGTTATTTTATATTATTTTATTAATTTATTAATTTATTCTCATTCTACGTGACTTTACCGAACGAACCAAAGAAGAACAATGATGTTGTTGATGCTGCTGCTGCTGCCGCGGCTGATAATTACGACAAAGATAAAATTATGTTGATGACGATAATGAAGATCGAGATGATTAATGCGCATAATCAAGATGATGAAGACAATGATGCCGTGACTTCTGTGGCCCCCTGTGCATTGCAGAATGCGAGGCGTCTGCTTGCCCTACTGCTGCTTCTGACGGCCGCGAGCCTCGCCGTGGCTCAAACTCAACTCTCTCCCACCAACTCCACCGGCAGTGAGTCGCGCAGATCATCATCGTCACCACCACCACCATAAACCATCGTGAGAACACTGGCACGAGTTCATGGCTAGACGCTCATCACCGTCATTATCGCTATTTATGATCAACGTCGTGAGAGTCATGACCATCGCCAGGAGGTCACGGGACAGACCCAGCAGGTGCCATGGGTTGACCGACCGAGATGGCTGGAAGATGCGCAGCAGCTGTAACCCCCCCCCCCTAACCGTACCCTACCGCACACACACACAAAACACGCACAAAGACAAAGATCCCCCGTATAGTCTCTAACAGACTGTTGGGGCAAGTGCTGTTAGCGAGCACCTATGAAGGCCGGCACGGCACACGAGGGGGGGGGGGGGTAGCCAGCACCACGCACGACCGCCTTTGTCTCCCCACTGGCGATGTTTACACACCGCACCGGGTACTTATTTGACGCTGAGTCGACCTAGGGGAGGCCCAGGATCGATTCAGATAATCGTCACTGGCGCTGGTGGTCGTGAGCGGGAATCGAACCCGGGTCCGCCGGGTTCGTAGCGCAGCGCGGAAACAGCTACACTGCACACACGCGCGCACCCACACGTGCACACACACACACGCGCACACACACACACGCGCACCCACACGTGCACACGCGCGCACACACACGCGCACACACACACGCGCGCACACAAACGCACCAGCTGTGCCCCTCGCATTTGTGTTGTTTGTGCGCTGTTTCTTTCCCGTCGGAGCAGACTCGACTGCGGACTCGGGGTCAGGGCCGACGCTGCCCCTGCTGCATCTGCTGCTGGCCTCCCTCCTGCTGCCCCTCGTCACCCTGAGACCTTTGCTGGCCTAGCCCGGCCTGCGCCCACCCACCCACCCTCCCTCACTCCCCACTCATCATCAGCAGCAGCAATTGCGGCAACAACATCGTCAGTAGTAGTATCAGCAGCATAAGTTGTAATAGAACAAGTGCTGTTTGGGTAAGAGGGGTGCAATGCCTCCCAATGTTTCGGCTGGGCAAGGAGGAGTGGGGGGGGCATCAGCTATGCCATGAGCGGCCCTTCATCACTCACATTCAGTTGAGATTCTACTTTGCCCACCGCCCCCAGTAATTCCCAAGCAGCGCGTAGTTACGGCAGCAGTATCAGCGACATCAATAATAGCATGTGCGTATACAGGTATAAGAGCATGCCTGTTAGTAGCATCATCGGCAGCAGCAGCATCATTGACGTAGATCATCAGCAGCAGCAGAACAGCAATAGATAGCATGGTCAGTGGCACTCGCAACAACAGCAGTGATGGCCGGATGAATGGCAGTTTGTAGCAGCAGCAATCAACAGATGCAACAGCAGTAGCAGAATATGCAATAGCACCTGCATCAACAACAACAGTAGCAACAGCTGATGGTCGTAGCACCAACATCAGCAGCGGACCGGTCCTGGCTCCCCTCTTTCCCATCTTGAAAGGGCCGTGGTGGCTATGGACGTGGCCTGTGATCCAGGACTGTGGAGGGTTGGTGGATTACAAAGATCCCCCGTATAGCCTTAACAGACTGTAGGGGCAAGTGTTGTTAGCGAGCACCTCTGAAGGCCGGTAACGGTACACGAAGGGGGTGGGTGGCCAGCACCACGCCCGACCGCCCTAGTCTCCCCAGTGGCAATGTTTTTATCCACCGCACCAGGTACTCATTTGAGGCTGAGTCGACTTAGGGGAGGCCCAGGACCGGTTCAGATTATCGTCACTGGTGTTGGCCAGCACACGCTTGGGTCGCATGAAGGCGGCACAGCAAATGCATGGGATATAGTGTTTCCCCCCGAGTGCTTCGGCTCTTCTCCAACATGTATACACGCTCATTAATTGGCTGAAAACATCTTTAATGTGTAGAGAGGATCACGGCGCTTTGGGTAATTGTCGGCACCCGCTCACCGCCTTGGCTGTTGCCTTCCCCGCTATCTGTGGCTCTGCAGCAGTCGTGAGACGCAATTTGCAAGAACGAGTGGTGAAGTATGGTCAAACCACTCCCACCCCATGATCGACACGGTGTTGGGAGGGCCTTAATGCCTTAATCCAGCAGTGGATAAGGGGCTAGATATCATCATAATGATAGCGCGTACACAACCTAGATTTAAAGCTTTCGTGACTGCAAGGATCCATACTCTTGTGTTCTATTCGGTAAAGTGACTTTGCCGAATAGAACACAAGAGCACGTACACAACCTGTAAAGAGATCGAAGCGGCACGTGTTCTATGTAAGAGATTATTCACATTTTCTTTTGCTATGTTCAAGGGATGTTTAAAATGTTATTTGTTTTTCTCACAAAAAAAGACAAAAGAAACTCAGCCCTGTATCAAGGCTTAATTTCTCATGGAATAATTCCCTCCCCCCCAAAAAAAAACAAACCTACCCCACTCCCTACAACGGGCTTCGGGGGGAGGGCAGGGAATATTTTCCGGAGTTCAGCCCCGGACAGGTCCGATTGAAATTAAGCCCCTTACCCCTTAGCACTGTGTGGGCATACAGGCAGTCATCGACTTACGAACGCCCGTACTTACGAACGCCCGTACTTACGGACCAGCTTCCATGAAACAAAAACAATCACAAATTAACGTCGATTTAGACAAACGCGAACTCGCGCTTGAAAACTGAACCGTGCAACTACTTTGTTCAGAAGAGTGATCCTCCGCGACATATAACGAGCTGAACGATGCTTCCCGTAACACGTTTCATAACACCGACCGTACGGGAATTTAAAGACAGTGCGTTGTTGTGCTCCGACTTACGAACCGTTCCGACTTATGAACGGGTCTCAGGAACGACTTAAGTTCGTTACCCCAGGACCGCCCGAATTGGGTAGCGAACAGAAGCGGCTACTTTTTTTAAAATAATAAATTACAGCGAAGCATTTACTGCTGGCCTTAACGTTGCTGTGTCACTGCTGTAGGATTGATGCGTGCTTATTGAAAGTGAAATATGGGGGGAAATGTAAATTTAGACTCACGAAATTCGCTATTATTTCGCGGTGTGCGTTAAATTTATACTTTAAAAAAACCAAGTTAACCAAATGTAGTCGCTTCAGAAAATGCATGTTCCGTATATCGAGTTTTTTTTGCAGTTGTAAATTGTCCTGCTGTAGACGAGATGAATAACTAATTGTCGAAGCGAATATTAATCGTTCATCGCTAACGCACGCGTGCATTCACACTTCACGGCATATATAGCATCGACTTGCACGTCCTGTTCACGTGTATAATGCCGCACGTCCGACTCGCTAGGGACCGCGATGTATACACAAGCGGACGAGACAAGGTTGAGTAACACCAATAATACATAGGTTTACGGGACAAGAATACTGGACGTGAAGGGAACCTTGGGGCGCATCCACGCGAGATTAGGAATAACATTGCCGTAATATGATATACCCGAAGTAGCATTTGGGAACAGCTATAAGGAACATGGCAGTAAATACTGCACTGGGTGTGGGCTGTTAATTGGCCAGGGTGAATATTTCATGGTCGGATATGCGACGTTGTACTATCGAATTTTTTCATGCTTAAATCAAAATGAACTAAAATTCCAATCGCTGTAACACTGGTAATGCAGTCAGATTTTATATTCCATGATTTCAGTGTTAATTTCTATACAATATATATCCATCCATAACAGTGTGATTTATGAATGAGGTGAATTGTTTGTTTCCAATGTAATGTCTCGTCTTTAAAAAAAGTTCATATAAAACAATTTTTTTACATACATATATAAAAGTGTGTTACATTTCAAAGCTAATTTTGTGTTCAGGATGATTTGTTATTTTTATACACGAACAAAAACGTAATTTTAACTACGCAGAACACTAACAATTATAAAGCTGACTCGAGTACTCCAGTTATGCTCCATTCGCAAAAGAAACGCCCTTAAACAATAACAATCGCAATGTGAATAAAATATAACATTTTGTTTCCAAAAAAACTGCGTACAGCACTTGCTTTTCTCAACGTTGCAACACTCCTTCCATCACATTCAGATCCTCTGCTTTGCAACCAAAAAAAACTCCGCATGGCCGTTATTCTCTGGTTTAGAAGGCAATCCGGAACGTTGGACGCCACACCAAACCTGTGCCTGGTGTCAGATAAGTTACCCAAAGTCTAGACACACCCACACACACACCTACCGTATTCTACGACGCACTCCCCCATCTCTTACTTTAAGGTACAGGAGTATACGGTATGTGCCATCACGGAAGTTAATGGCCAACACAAACAGACACCGTACGTATGTACGGGGACTCCTCTACTCACGAGCATTCGACTTAAGAAATTTCAGAGATACGAACGGCATATCTCGGACCACGTTCGTGAACACAAGGCAGATCTGAAACACGGTAGGAACAATACCTCTGCCGTTGCTGATCATTGTTTTAACGCTGTGGGCTCACACGAAATAGATTTTTCCAAGACGGAGGTACTCTGCAAACCTACCGGCTACCTTCATCCAGATATATAAACACAGACACAACTTCAACCGAGAAGATGGGTACAAACTGAGTAATTGGAAGGACGTTATTAACCAGGTAAAGTCTTAACTGACTCTGATGTTTCCATCCTACCTGTCTATGTCAGCTGTTATTTCCGACTCTCTGTGTGTGTCTCTCTCTCTCTATGCTTCTCTCTTAGATCTCTCACATGTCCTTGGGATTGTACTCCCACGCTCACATGTCCTTTGGATTGCACTCTCATGGTGCGAATCTCTCATTAACACTGCTGTTGTGCGCATATGCGGGCATGATACTCTTATGCGGCGACAGAAGCACATTCATGCCAATCTCTCTCCCTAATCTCCCCCATTAACACAACTGACGTGCTTGCGTCCGGGGATGGAATTCCTTTCCAGCTCAGACCCCGCCTGCTTGCTTATCGCCACGTATATAACCACTTTTTGTTGTAGCTGTTCTCTCGCTGGTTCAAGAGTTCCACTGCTGGATTATTATTTTTTTCCGCCTGAGGACGACCGCTTGTGTTGCGATCGAAACGTCGTGATTTATTTTATTTTCTACCTACGTGACTTTACCGAAAGAACCAAAGAGTGTGGATTCCTGCAGTCACGAAAGCTTCAAATCAAGACGAACAAATCTGTCCGTATGTCCAGTTCGGACCAAGAGCCGAAAAGTTCAACCGCCGCGCAATAGACGGTGATGGTGGCATCTAAATCTGCAGAACGTGAATAACCAGTGGCATCTACATGAGATTATGCAACTTTCAAAGCCATTCCCCGTTTTATTCTTGGTTCTTTCGGTAAAGTTACGTTGAAGGGAAACAATAAAATAATAAAAAATATATAAAACAATAAAATTCTCACGACGTTTCGACTGCAACAGAAGCAGTCATCATCAGGTGCGAAAACCAACAGCAAGAACATTTGAAAGAAGTGGCGGTTTGTATTTATATATTTTTACACGTTAGCACCACGGATAGCGATTTGACAGTTTGTTTAGATGGACGAGTCCATCTATGTTCGGAAAAGAGGAGGGGGGAGACGAAAAATTAATGTATGCTGTCTGAAAGCCACCGCAAGCGTGAAAAATCAATTAAGGCCCGAAATGGTTTATCAAATCCTTCCAATGATTGCTAAGCCAGAATCCATCTTCTCGGTTGAAATTGTCTCTGCGTTTGTATATGTGGATAGCCTCATGAACGAATCTCTCGTGGTAGCCATGAGTGTACATGACGTACAACATGTTTGGAAACGACAGGGGTAAAGTTGGGACTTACGAACAGGTCGCTGGAACCTAACTCGCTCGTAAGCAGAGGAGTCCCTATAAGTAGAATTTCGCTTGCGCCGTACGTAGCAAAACGTGCTAAAGGGTACGTTTCTCTTCGCTCTCACGGCCCCCTACAAGCGTGGTCATTCGCGAAACCCCCCCCCCCCCCAAAAAACAAGATAAAAAAACTGGAAGCTGTGCAAAGGAGCACGGAGAGATGCACGCACGTGGGGAATCCATTGAGAGGCAGACGGAGAAAACCACGCGGATCGGAGAAACGCACGGAAGTTGAAGACACCATTCAACCCGTGAAGCAAAAGTGGGACGTGGGCAGGCCCCGGCGTCGACGGTTCAAGCATAGCCCGCGGAGCGACAGCCAAGGAATTGGAGTGCGCCCGAGGGGTCATCGGTTCGAGGGAGCCACCGGGGAGATGGAGCGATGAAATCGGCGAGCATGCGGTCGCTGTAATGAATGGGGGGGGGGGGGGGGTCTTCATCCAGCAGTGGATTGATCAGCATAGGGGCCTCCCCCAGACCGTTGTTTACCAGGCAGTTTGATGCACGTATCATGATCATAAGAACGAAATGAGGAGGGCTATTTGCCCGAAGCGTTGCCTGTTGTTTATTTTTTTTCCCGATTACGGCCACAGCTTCCAGTTGAACCCCGACTGACGTCGAGAAATTACGAATATAATGAGCCAAGAATGTCTGTGTGTAACGCGCGTGACGTCACTCCACATCGACCAGCCCCCCTCATTAATAATCATGAACAGGTGGGGTCCTCCACATGGACCCGCCCCCCCCCGTCATTAATAATCATGAACGGATGACGTAACTCCGCATGAAGAAGATGGAGCGAAAACAACGAAAATTTGTTTACGCAAATTAGCTTTCATTTCGGCCTTTCTTTATGGAAAGTAAAGCTAATAAAGAAATCAACGCAGCAACTCATATCACGAACCACAAAAGGCTGTGTCCCGCGCGTGACGTCACTTCACATGCGCCCCCCCCCCCCCATCATTATTAATGTGTGACTGTTTTCTTTTTTAACTAATGCAGAAGGTCGAGGCGGCTACGATAAAAACGTGTGCGCAATTCCGCTTTCGATGTTACGCATCTTTATAGAAAGTAAAAGTCTGTAAATAATTCTACGCCGCATCGCAGTGCATTTGGTGCCTTCATTTGTGTCTTCCTGTACGTCCAACAACAAGGCAAGTGTCGACTTTGCGCTTCCTAATCATGCCACAATGAACACTTCTCTGCGACTTTGCGGACACTGTATCGAATTCCAATTGTTTTCAACCCCGGCGAGCCAAAGCGGAATGCAATAAAACCTTGGATTGCGAGCACAATTCGTTCCGCAAACGTGTTTGTAATCCAAAGCACAACGTATATCAAAGCACAACGTATATCAGTTGTGGTCACGTGACGCTCGGCAGACAAAGCGTGTATACACGTACACTACTCGTATTGCAAGACCTCGCTCGTTTATCAAATTAATATTTTTTAAAAAATGTTTAGCTCGTCTTGCAAAACCACTCGCAGACCAAGTTACTCGCAATCCAAGGTTTTACTGTATAACTAAGTATCAGAGCAGTGGCTTGCAAGTAATCGAACGTCCGTTAAATACATTGCTACTGTGACATTCCGTCAGGTGTTTCGTGATTTAGTTGCGTGCAACAACCACCGTCATTAATGCAGTGCTGCGGTCAAATGCTGCGAGGTTTAATTACGACTTCCTCCAGGGCAAACATTCACTGCCATGAATACAGCGCTACAGTGAAATGCAGTGAAGTGTTTGATGACAATTTTTTTTGTTTTATATTCCCTGCCTTTGCATCGAGACGAAATAAAATCATACCCCGATCAATTTTATTCGTAACTCTAATGCTTCTCTTTGGTCTTCGTTATTTGCTAAGTTACTTCAGACAGTATCAGCACTCTACGTCATTCACCCTTCGCTATCAAGCGTCCATCGTTGTGGATAAATTTGTCAGTTAACAGCTTCGGGTGATTTGAAAACAGTGCTGAAGTGAAGTTACGGGGTTTTTTTTTTTTCAAATTATACAGCCACAGAGATTGTTGTTCGCCTTTGCAACCGAGGCGATAGCGTCTTAATCCCGATAATCTACCGAACTTCAAGTGATGTCACTCTTCCTTTCGTTCCAAAACGACGACAAATTCCGATAATTCCTGCATATGCGATGACGATCAACAAGTCTCAGTGTCTGACTTTTGACAGTTTTGGTATTTATCTCAATGGACCCGTATTTTCCCATTGGCCAGTTGTACGTGGCTCTGTCGAGATCTAAATATCCTCAGCGGATCAAAATGTTCATCAAGCATAGCCAACTGCAGCGAAACCTTTTGAACAGCGATAAGAGATTCACACAAAACATCGTATACCGAGAAATCTTCCAAAGTCCTTAATTCAATTTCATGAGTTAGGAAAAAGTTATTTATGTGCTACATTTCCTAATAAAATTAACAATAACTCAATAAAACGTTCATTTACATCTTTAATATTACAGCTTCCTTCCTAGGACGGGCTAACAAGCCAGTATATATATGCCGAGGACCCTGCACCGGTTAAAGGAGTTAGCTGCTCACAGTTTATTGGGGGCTAAACTTAAAACATGTTCTTGGGACAGAGTTCACGGATGTCGGAGACCATCCGCGCTTAAGAGAAGTCGCGGTGGCCGAGATTAGAACCGGCACAGCTAAGATCCTGGGTACGAATCCAGGCAGCTGCCCACGATTGATCCGAGTTCTTGGATAATTCACCCAATGACCGCACATCCCCCCCCCCCCCCCCCCCCACACACATTTAATTAAATTTGGCTATGCACTTAAATTGCTCGATTCCCAGCTCTCAGAAGAATTTAAAATAAAATTTTGCCCGCAGTGCGAAATGTAAGTGCTGCCACCTACTGCATGCAACACAAAAACTCACCGTGATCAACACTGCCCGAATAACAAAAACAATATGAATGTGTGCATTAATAGGCGACGTTTTGGGAACCTGTCCTTGCGCATCATTGCCAACGCAGCATCATCACCACCATCATCACCACCACCAAATAATAAGAAGAATGCTAGAGGTCGCTTGAAGGGATTCTCTGAGGCAGCTCTGTGGGATCCACTTCCGCGGGCCGTTCTCTAACATGAAGGGGTGGCGCACTGCTCTGCGAAAATTCGACTGTCGGCGACGCGGCGCCGATAGTCACGCGATCGGGACAATACTGGGGCACAAGACAATCAATAAACACTCACCACAAGCACGCACCGTGCACCATGAACACTCAGCATGAACACTCACCACAAGCACGCACCGTGCACCATGAACACTTAGCATGAACACTCACCACGGACACACACCGTGCACCATGAACACTCACCACGGACACACACCGTGCACCATGAACACTCACCACGGACACACACCGTGCACCATGAACACTCACCACGGACACACACCGTGCACCATGAACACTCACCACGGACACACACCGTGCACCATGAACACTCAGCATGAACACTCACCACAAACACGCACCGTGCACCATGAACACTCACCACGGACACACACCGTGCAGCATGAACACTCACCATGAACACTCAGCATGAACACTCACCACGGACACACACCGTGCACCATGAACACTCAGCATGAACACTCAGCATGAACACACACCGTGCACCATGAACACTCAGCATGAACTCACCACGGACACACACCGTGCACCATGAACACTCACCACGGACACACACCGTGCACCATGAACACTCAGCATGAACACTCACCACGGACACACACCGTGCACCATGAACACTCAGCATGAACACTCACCACAAACACGCACCGTGCACCATGAACACTCAGCATGAACACTCACCACGGACACACACCGTGCACCATGAATACTCAGCATGAACACTCACCACAAACACGCACCGCGCACCATGAACACTCACCACGGACACTCACCGTGCACCATGAACACTCACCACGGACACGCACCGTGCACCATGAACACTCAGCATGAACACTCACCACGGACACACACCGTGCACCATGAACACTCAGCATGAACACTCACCACGGACACGCACCGTGCACCATGAACACTCAGCATGAACACTCACCACGGACACACACCGTGCACCATGAACACTCAGCATGAACACTCACCACGGACACACACCGTGCACCATGAACACTCAGCATGAACACTCACCACGGACACACACCGTGCACCACAGACACGCACCGCGCACCATCAACATGCACCGCACACCACATGTACAGCATGGTAGTTTGTTTATTCACCATTTTCATTGACAGTGTGATCCTGTATCTCAATGTGAGTGTATTGAAACAAGCGTCAGCTCTCGCATTAGGCCGCCGGAGGCGAACGAGACGGAATGGAAAGGTCTCGACGAGCCCCCCCCCCCACACCCCCTCCCAAAAAAAAAAACCACACACACGCACACACACCGTGAAAAAAGCCGAGCGGGGAGTGTGCGCGGGACGGCGTGCTTCTCGTTGTTGTGACGCGCGCGCGGGATGCGCGTGAACCAGCGTCGCGCGTGAACCAGCGTCGCGCGCACGCGGGTCTGGATGACGGGGGGGGGGGGCCGGCGGGGGATTTCAAACGGTGACGCTCGCAGCGGGAGATTCGGCGAGAGAGCACGCGGTGGCGGCATAACAATTACACAAAAGCGTTATTGACAACAACACGATTTAGGCAAAGATGCATTCTTATATATATAAAAAAAATTTTTACGTACACCTATATACACAGGGCATGGCAAACACCGTGTCAAAATTCAACAATTGCCGCGTTGTGCGTGCGGCGGCGTGCGCGTGTCGTTTTTCACAACAGTGGCAAAAAGACGTGAGAAGGCGTTCTCTCCAGTTTTTTTGTTTTTGTTTTTGCCACAGCCGCGCGGGTCGGGGTCTTCATCGGCGTCACCGTCGCGACAATCGCAAGCACCGACGTTCCACTGCGAAACCCGGCGGCCCGAGAGTTCCGTTCCAGCCGCCACGGGCGGCAGCGGTCGCGCAGCGGAATGCCCGCAGCGGGCCCCTGAACTCGGCGCGTCCGAGTTGGATTCCCAGCCACGATCGACTTGGGTGGGGTGAAGTGTGGCCGCGATCAACGAACGGACTACGTGTGCCCACTCTGTCGCCTCGGTGGGAAAGTTGACAGCACCCGCACAAGGCACTCTCGTTTTAGGCCGAGTCAACCTATAACACGGGTTAGAGGCCACTTCGGGCCGACTAAACGGGGGCGGCGGAGGGCAACACAGCAAAAATCCAGAGTTGTACTGTACTATGCTCGCACGTGCATGCTCACCGCCTTCACTGACCCGAACTAACCAGGAGTGGCGAAGTATGGTCAAACAACCCCCCGTGACCGGACACGGCGTGGCGAGGCCCTCATCCGGCAGTGGACCAACTGTGGGACCGTGCACGGCTTATAGCGACGTTCGATCATGGACGGAAGATTTAGCCATGCGAAACGTGAAAACTGGAAAGCGCCCCGTGTCACTTAAGAGCTATTGCAAATCCGATTCTATGCTAAGTGTAAAGTCACACGAGTGCTGTTTCCGATTGGGTGGCACCGCACAGACCACGTTGATCCCTTCGTTAAAAGGCGACCGTCTCTCGGCGTGGCGAGCCCTTTCCAAATGCCTGCTGTTACAATTCATTAATGAGCTAAAACGTGTTTCTTTTTTTTAAATAGACACACACACACACCGTTACATTATTCACGTAGAGTGGCAAACCAAAGCGTACAACACCGCGAAGGGTTTAAGCTCGCTCGTGCAGATTCTAAGGCGATACAGCAAAGGCGTTTTTGAAATATCTGCAGGTATTGTTTTTTTTGCGATTAAAAGATGTCATCATCTCCGCCAAGTTCTTCTTTTGACAAATAAAGAAGAACCCTTCTATAACTCATGGCGTTGTGTTCAGTAGTCGCTAAGCTAGTGGCACACATTCCAAAGCGTACTTACGATGAGAATTGCCAGCTTAACGGTTCTTAATATCCTTAAAGTGCTATCAACTAATTAAATAGAACGGTGTCCATTAAAGCATTTCATGTATTATTGGAATTTTTAGCGTTTTATTTTTGTTAAATAGCGCAATGGTGAACATTTAAGCTGTTTAGCAATAGAAGCATCCTGGATCCTGTCTGCGTGGAACGTAAATAATTGCCCATAAAATGTGGTTATTCGTTGTTCAAGAACACGGTTTTTTTATGTTTTCATTCTGTCTCTTATAAATACGCGCATTTTAAAAAATGCCATTTCACAGGCAGAGGGACCGACCTAAAACGATAACCTTGGAATGTATTATTATTTAAAACGCCATCTCCATTTCAAGCATTGTGTTTTAACACATACGGCTCTTGTACACATGCGCAAGGCATATGCAAGCTTCTCTTACAGCCTCTATAAAAGCGGTATGAAAATGTTACAAATATTTTTTGTGATCGCCTATTGAATAAAAAAATTAAAACCCCCATAAGGCTCAATCGAAGCACGATATTGCGCGCCATAATTCATTGCGCTTTCGATCCTCAACGCATTCCCCTCTTCTGCTATTTTCGCAACGCAGGTCAAGTCCACCGATGCCAGTGCATTAAAACAAAAACAGTTCCATCGACGCGCATCGAACCCAAACCCCTCGCACGCTCAATCGCTCGCTCGCGCGCGGGAGACGCGCAGGAGACGCGCGGTACTCGACGTTCTAGCGCAGAACGCGCGTCGCCAAAAGAGACCTTCAAGTCGTCAACCGCGACAGAGGCGTCAAAGCGGGCTCGCAAACCACGTCCAAGCGAGCGGCTCGCACGGCTTCGCGGCCGGCCATCTCGCTCGAATCAAGTCCCCCTCCGCCGCCGTCGCTTCTCCGTCCGTCCGCCCGCCCGCCCTCCGCCGTCTCGGCCAGAGCACGTGGCGTCGGTACCGTCCGGTGGCCCTGAACTTCAGCAGAAGAACACCTGCTCGGAGCTGCCGGTCTCGGGCCCGTCCTGGTTCAGGGGAGGTCCTGTTCCGCCGGCGGCGGCGGTGGCGGCGGCGGCGGCGGCGGCGGCGGCGGTGGTACCAGGGTGGGGACTACCACCACCCCCCGCAACCTTGAGGCCAGACGGCGGCACCATCGGACGTTTCGTCGGAGCCGCCGTGACGTTGGTGCCTGAGAAATTTGGCGGCTTGGTTTGCCTCGGCATGGTGCCGTGGAGTGACACGTCTGGCGAGGGAAAGCGGGGGGGGGAGGGGGGGGGGGCGTTTGGGAATACACATCGTTATCGTTTGGCTCGCATGATTTACCCTCGCACGTAAGGTACACCCTTTACGCACACATCACGTGATTCAATTTGATAACCTCATGATGCTGGCGAGTGCGGGATGGTGAACGGGGAGAAGCCTCCCACAGGGGCAGGTTCAGGTAACGCTTGCCACCGACATTAGCCTGGCCGGGAATCGAGCTGGGACCACCAGGTTACCCCAGCGCGGTGCGCGGAATCCCCGAGTCGCCACTCCGCCAACAACAACAACTTTGATTTAAAGCTTTCGTGACTGCAGGGATTCATATTCTTGGTTCTTTCGGTAAAGTCAAGTAGAAGGGAAACAATAAAATAATATTTCATATGTTTTATATTTTATTTTTATTTTTTTATTGTTTCCCTTCAACGTGACTTTACCGAAAGAACCAAGAATATAACAACAACAACATCGTCCGGCAACGGAGTTTCCAGACCCCCTTTTTCAGGAGGGTCCTGCAAAGGGGATATTTGGCTATTTCCTACCCAGATTAAACCAAGGATGAATAGGAGGCGGATAGGGCAGACAGGTCGCAAAACCTGCTTGCTGTGCTGAAATGAAGACCCACAACGAACCGACCACTGTGTTAAACGATTCTGCCCACCCTTCGATTCCTGGGTTGAAGGCAACAAAATGATGGACAAATGTGTATTTCACAAACTCAGTAGGGGGATATATTAAATATATGAATAAGAAAGTAAATTACGTATGTATGTAGAACTTCTTTTGCACCGTACGTAGCCAACCGTGCTAATTGGAGGTCCGGGGGAAGGACAACAAACTAAACACAAAAAGCAGTTCTAAAGAAATGAGTTTTCAATCTAGATTTAAAAGTGCATCGCTCCAGTGGCTTCCTAGTATCGGAAGGAAGAGCATTCCAGACGGCCGCAGAAGCGCATCTGAAAGCGCACAATGCAGTGACCGTCATTGTTCCAAGGCCATCCAAAAGCTGCAGCGTGGATAATCAGAGCTCGCGTGATGGTTATGCTCCTTATATCAGTATCAATCGGGGGTACATTATATGCATACATTAATAGGGGATATATTACATGTATAATAAAGGGCACACTCACCCTGTGCGGAGCTTGAGCTGGATGGCTCTCTCAGGCTGTGATGCTTGCTCTTGCCAAACTTATCTTTGTCCTTATCCTGGGTGAGGTTAGAGCACACAGAGACGAGCGGACACAGAGGCCAGAAGACAAAAAAAGACAGGCGGGCAAGCGGGCAGACACAGACACAGCAAACGCGTTAGCTTGTTTTGGCCCGTTAGCTTCTGCTGCTGCTGCTGCTGCTGATCAACTCTGCACAGGACAGGATGAGCACCGATGAGAACCACCCGCTGCGCAAGGGTTCATGGCCGAAACGCCGGGCTCCGGCCGTGCGCCCCTCTCATACTCGACTCTGGATAGGTTGCGGCGGTTTTCTTTTCAAAATGTCCACGTCTCCCCTTGTAAAACAGACTTGGTAATGATGATGACTTCAACTTGTGACGAGCCGCACAGCGTTCGCTCCACGACTCGTGAGATGCAAGGAACCACAGAAAAGCAGGAAGGCAGCAACGCGGTGAGCTGGCGCCAACAATCGCCCAAGCTCTGCGGTTCTCTATATATTAAGGTGTTTGTCAGTCAATGCATGAGTGTTGCTTGCTGTATTAACGAGCCCTCACTGGTTAAGACATGCTGGTAACTCTCAGCCCATCAACGTAATCTTACTGGGGTCAATACAATTAACAGCCACCGTGCAAATTCCAGTTTTGTATTCGTGGATGCCCTTGGGACTCGCTGGTGGGATGGGCCCTAGTCCCTGAGGATGCCCTGGGTCTCACGTATTTAGCACGTGGGAGGAGCCTGCAGGAATCGAAGCACGCTGGTCCTCAACCAACACGACGCAGGGTGGGGCAGGCCTTCATCGACAAAGGCTCGCGAGTTATACCACGCACACCATACCTTGTCCTTGTCTTTATCCTTCACCTTGCCTCCTCCCTCGGCCAGGAGCTTCTTGGGGATCTGCTGCACCACATCCGTGGGCTTGAGGCTCTGATTGGTGGCGCTGACCAGATGCTGGGGCACGCGGTAGCTCCCGTACGTGGGGTTGCGTCCGAACGTCGAGGCGTTGCTCTCCTCGCGGTGCAGGGAATTGCCGGGGACGGACGAACCGCCGCTGCCGCCTCCGACACCGCCGCCGACGCCGCCGCCCCCGCCGGCGCCGCCGCCGATTCGGACGCCGGGGTAGGGCGGAGGAGCGAGCGCAGGTTCCATCTCGATTCCACCGGCGTCCCCATCTCCGATGCTGAAGCTCGCCGAATGGTGGTGGTGATGCTGCTGGTGGTGGTGGTTGCTGCCGCCACCGCCGCCTTCGCCCGTCAGGTCACCCAGGAAACTGTTGGAGCGAGACGAGCGTCCTGTCTGGAGGACGCACAGAGGAGGGGGGGCGAGAGTTCTAGTTGGGATTTCGGGTGGCTGGCTCCGCGCCAGTGTAACGGTCGGCACACACTGGACCCAGAAGGCCGCCGGTTCGAATTGACCTCGTGGCGCGGCAGTTAAAAAAAGCAACGGAGCAGGTTTATTTAAATCACCTGGCCCCTTCTCCATGGAGGGAGCGCTGCAAATAGGTGCGCCGCACGTATGCCATCAGCAGGTCGTGTGAGCGTGTGTGGTGGGGGGAGCTGAAGCGTCGCGCGACGAAACCCGGTGACCCGAGTTCGTTTCCCGCTCGCGGCCAACACCCAGTGACGATTATCTGACACCTGTCCTGGGCCTCCCCTAGGTCGAATTAGCCTCAAACGAGTACCTGGCACGGAGTGTAAAACATCGCCACCGGGGAGACAAAGGCAGCCGGGCGTGGTGTTGGCCACCCACCCCCTGGTGTGCCGTGCCGGTCTTCATAGGTGCTGCCCTAACAACACTCGCCCCACCGGTTTGTTTACAGGCGAAACGGAGATCTGTCTTTGTTCTGCGGTGGGTTAAAAAGTGTGGGTGGCCTCCAAGACGAGTGACGGGCGTTGCAGTGTCGGACAAAATACCCCGGAGAGAGAGAGGCGGGTGGGCGCTCTCCAGCGCTCCCCCCGAACAGTGGCGACCTTTCAGCGGGCAGCGGCGCGGGCCAAGCAATTGCGGCGCTGGCTCCACCGCGGTCATGTCGTCGCTGTTCGCGTGGCGCGACCGAACCGGCCGCCGGCGCCGGCGCCGGCGCCGGCGCCGGCGCGACCATCCGCTCGCGCGACCCGCGCGCCACATCGACGCGACGCGAACCTTGGTGCCGTCGTGCGTCTCCGCGAGGCCCTGCTTGCGCTGCTGCAGGCGGCTCTGCAGGGTTTCGAGGCGCTGGCGCTCGCGCTCGACGGTGCGCTGGCTGTCACGCAGGTGCTCGAGGTCGCGCTGGTAGTCCTCGCGCTGCTGCTGCAGCTCCTGCCTGTGGCGCTCGGACTCCTCGCGGGCCCGGCGGCTCTCCTCCTCCTGGTGCCGCAGAGATCGCTGGCGCTCCTCCAGCACCCGCTGCTGCTGCTCCTGTGGTGGAACACGGTGGGGGTGGGGGGTGATGGGACACGGGGGCAGAGAGAGATTACGAGGAGAGGGGGCACGGGTGCGGTGCGGTGGATAGGCAGTGGCGGTGGTGATGTTGCAGACAATGGTGATTGGTGGTGACAATGATGGCCATGGTAGAAACAGTATCGATGAAGACGATCTCCGGACAGGGCGGCACATACGGACGCACAGGCAAACAAAACTCGACAAAAGTCTTTAAATCCACCCCATGCACCCCAACGCCCTTGGTTCAACACAACGAACGACGCCGACAGCGGCGGCGAGGGCAGCGCGGCCCTCGGCGACGACGCCGGCGCCGCCGCCGACCGGCGCCCGAGACCGTCGCGTGGCGCCCGCGATGCAGCTCGCCTGCTTGTGCTCCCACTGCTCCTGCTCGCGCACGAGCTCGGCCTTGCGGCGCTGCACGCTCGCCAGCTCCTCGCGCTGCTTCTCCATGTTGCGCTGCTTCTCGTGCTCCAGGAAGAGGCTGCCGGGCCGTGGCGCCCGGCTGCCCTCGCGCTCGAAGAAACGCTGCAGCTCCAGCGCCGAGTCCTGGCGGCTCACCGCCACCTGGGGGGTCAAAGGGCACGTGCGTGTGAATGTGCACGTACGTCGTGAAAGAAGTTCAACATACGTACATACATTGTTGCACGCGCGATGCAATGAGAAGGCCTCTAGGAAGGGAAGGGTAGAAGCAGGTGTACCGTATGCGCGAGTGTTCCTCCCTACCTCGATTGATGCTATCATGAAAAAATTAGGACTTCGAATTTCATCAGAATTTTTGGACGTGACTAGGTCGAGCGATTGATGATGACGACGATGATGGTGGCAGCTCCGAGCCTCCGCTGCACTATGCTCAGGTGCCAAAGGTGAAAGTGAGGGATGATGGGTAATGGGCGGGATGGGGCGGGTTACAGCGTTCACGCCGGGCGCAGCGGACAAAGCCGTGGACGCCAGCAACGGCGAGGCAGTAAAAGGAGGCCAGGCGTTGGCGACGCCCTCGCCGTGCCGGCCTTCAATAGGCGTCCGCTCACGGCACTCGCCCCAACGGCGCGGCGCAGGCTCCGCGGGGAATCTTTTGTCTTTGCGTGTGGTGCTGGAAGCAGGGCCGGGAATGTTGTTTCCAGCTTGCGAAGTATCGGGCGAACGAAGTATCGTTGGCCCGATGAATGGGGGGGAAGGGGGTAGCAGGGGGCGTGGGGGGGTCACGATAGCTCCCATAAAGACGATCCGATATGAATGGGGCAACGGTAGAAAGTCGTTGCTGCCACGGAGGGGACCCTTCCCTACGCTCCCACCGCAGAAAACTGTGGCCGAGACGATTCACAACCGCGTTCAGGGTCATAGCTGCAATCTGGAGGCATGGGTCCATTTTTTCGTGCGTTTGTACGCGAGGCCGGTGTCGCCAGGGACAAGCAACGCGCCCCAACGTGCCCCACGTGACCCACGTGACCCCTGTTCGTCGCGGAACACCGTGTGGCGTGCACGCCGATCGTTTTCCTTCTCACCTTCAGGATGTCCACCAGGCCCTTGAGCTTGACGACGTGCATCAGCAGCTGGAGCAGAGGAGGAAACGGGGCACACTTTTTACATTCAATCCACTGCTGGACGAAGCCCCCCGCCCCCGCCCCCCCCACCGCCACGTCGAGTTGCGGGATTTTGTTTGACCATACTTCACCGTTCTGGTCAATGCGGCTTGGCGAAAAGGAGGCACCCAGGACCGGTTCGGATGTCACTCACCACCGATGTTAGCCTCGGCTGGAAATTTGAAGCGGGTCACGAGTTTCACAGCGCAACGCTGCTACGACTGTGCCAAAACCCTTCCACCTCTCAGCGCCACGGTTAACAATCAGAGCCCTCCGTCAGTGCACTCGCTGGATGAAGGCCTCCCCCCCACCGCATGCTTGGCATTGCGGGCGTTGTTTTCCTTGAACATACTTCACCCGCGCTCGTTAAGAGTGGGTTGATGAAGGGAGGGAGGGGGAGGCCCAGAACCAGCTCAACGATAGCTCACGTCTGACGTGGCCGTGGCTGAGAATCGTACCCCTGGGTTCGTCCGAGTCCACGGAGCTGCGTTTAAGCACAGCGGGGCATCAGTTGGCCCAGTGGTTCGTAACCTTCACTGCAGCCTTGCAGTGCTTTGGTTCTCAACCGTAAAACAATGTTTCATGTGAATAAATACACAGGGTTTGATGAAATAAAGTAAGTTGTTACTTACGTGCCCGTGCTAAATTTGTGTTTTCGATTATTTACCCTCTAAAAAAAAAATCTGCCCGTGTCTTGCACCCCCAGAAAGGGCATCTCGCACCCCCATGGGGTGCGTGTACCCCAGGTTAGGAATAGCCGAGTAAGCCCAAACGCGTCCGTGCTGCTCAATCACCAACCTCGTGCTTTTATATGTTTACGTTCACGATCACTTTGTGAGTTGGACATCAACAAATAAACCGGGACAAGCAACTTCTGGCTTTGTGTAAGGGTGCGTGCAAGGGCGGCCAAGAACCTTATTTGCACGTTAGGTTAAGCAACTTGCAAGCTCGTAAGAGAACACGGCAGGGAAGTATGTAATAATAATATACAATTTACACTTGCAAAGCGCGTTTCACCCAGAGGTCGCAAGGCCCTGCACAGAGCTAAAAGCACGTAAGTTAATAACTAACGCAATTCTCAAACCTAATATAAGCGCGCAGGCTCATGATTTAACAGCAGCTACAAATAACCCCCCTCTCCTCACACTCTCAAAACAAACAACATTAACAAGGAGAAAAAGCTTTTAAGAAAAAAAAATGTCTTAGCAATGTAGTCAGGAAAAGGAGGCTGTGATGGTGGGACGCGTGTGCAGGGTGTAGGAGGAGGGCCAGAGAGGGTGGAATACTCTGAGAGAGAACCTCGAAGGCCTGGTGCCATCTTTACCACTCGAACGGAACGAATGAAGGGATGGCGGCGGTGTGGCGGCATCAACGGCACTGCCCCCCCCCCCAATGACTTCTCGGCCTCGATTTTAAAGCAACTTCAACTTTGACACTCACCGCCTGCGGGTCCAGTGAAGAGCAGAGCTCGGCTCCGGCGCAAGCGTCGCCAGTGTCAGGCTCTGCCGAGGAGGAGGAGGACGAGCAGGAGGCATCGGTGCCATTGCGGCGCCCGCCGGACTTCACCGAGTCCTTGAACTCGGGCGGGGGATCGTAGATTTGGGTCTCGGTGGTCAGGGACAATCGGTGAGGAGCGGCCAGCCCTGGCACTGCGCAAGGAGGACACGGCGACGGGGCTTTGTTACCGACATTTACTGCCGGCGAGCGTCGGAGCGCCGAGGGGTCCGGTCCATCCCGAACGCGCCGCGCTGACCGCACGCGCTAAGCCCCTTTTGGAGGTACGACGACAACGCCGCGCTGCATTAAGCCTGTTGGAAAACTGGCTCGGACTCAAGGATGGGTCCCGAACATCTACCACTGGTAACTGGGCCCAGGTCTTCAGGCCGGAGACCCTGAAAGTTGCGCTGGCTTGCTAGCTATCATCATCTATCCGCTGCTGGATGAAGGCCTTCCGAAGCTGCCGCCATCCGTCAATGTACCGCGACGCAACGATCCAGCCGGCAACCTGCGCACGGGCCGATTGCATCGCTCCGATTGCATCGCTCCGATTGCATCGCTCCGATTGCATCGCTCCGATTGCATCGCTCAGATTGCATCGCTCCGCTGCTTGCGTTGTTCATCTTTAATACGTACACTTATTCAGCAGTCATATTCCGATCGTGTCCCCCGTGCTCATCATGTGTTCACGAACTAAAGACAGGCGTTCACTGCGAGGCTCCTGGAAGGCGGCAGCGTAAGTAACATTGCGTGACCAGGAATGCAATGCTCATGTTGCATTGAGGCTCACGGAGTGAACGGAACGAATGAACCCCTGGCGACTTAACTCAGAAACCGATCCGTTTTTGTGGTCTCGTTTTTGTCCGCTTCTTTGAATTGTTGTAAAAAACAGAAAAAAAAAATTCAATCAGTTTCATATGTAGATGTGTTCGCTCCATTTGGCTGAATGTAAAGGCTAGCGCGGCGTTTTGTTTAAATAACAGTAACCCCTCCCGTATCGTCAGTGTAACGCCCGAAATTTAAATCGGCGACTCTACAGAGGTCATTACGACCAGAGGGGGGCGCCACGGATCCTTTCGTGGGGCCGGCGTGCGGAATGCTCGTGGTGGGGGGGGGGGGGCCCCCACTCACGCTCGTCACGGCAGTCGAAGGCTGAGAAGGTGCCGGAGCGTCGGGGCGGCGGCGGCGTGCTCACGGAGGTCGCTTCGGGGCAGCTCACCACGCTGCCGTGCCGCGACGGCACGGCAGAGGGCGGCAGCAGTGGCGAGCTCACCAGCTCCTCCAGGGCTTGCACTGAGCACGCGCGGAGACGGCGGAGACAGTGGAGACAGCGGAGACAGCGTCACACGGAGACAGCGTCACACGGAGACAGCGTCACACGGAGACAGCGTCACACGGAGACAGCGTCACGCGGAGACATCGCACGGAGACATCACACGGAGACATCGCTAGGAGACATCACACGGAGACATCACACAGAGACATCACACGGAGACATCGCATGGAGACATCGCACGGAGACATCGCACGGAGACATCGCCAGGACACATCACGCGGAGACATCACACGGAGACATCGCCAGGAGACATCACACGGAGACATCGCACGGAGACATCACACAGAGACATCACACAGAGACATCACGGAGACATCACACAGAGACATCGCACAGAGACATCACACAGAGACATCACACAGAGACATCACGGAGACATCACACGGAGACATCACACGGAGACATCACACAGAGACATCACACAGAGACATCACACAGAGACATCACACGGAGACATCACACGGAGACATCACACAGAGACATCACACGGAGACATCACACGGAGACATCACACGGAGACATCACACAGCGACATCACACGGAGACATCACACGGAGACATCACACGGAGACATCACGCGGAGACATCGCCAGGAGACATCACGCGGAGACATCGCCAGGAGACATCACGCGGAGACATCGCCAGGAGACATCGCCAGGAGACATCACACGGAGACATCGCCAGGAGACATCACACGGAGACATCACGTGGAGACATCGCCAGGAGACATCACACAGAGACATCGCACAGAGACATCACGCGGAGACATCACACAGAGACATCACACGGAGACATCACACAGAGACATCACACGGAGACATCACACAGAGACATCACACAGAGACATCACACGGAGACATCGCCAGGAGACATCACGGAGACATCGCCAGGAGACATCACACGGAGACATCGCACGGAGACATCACACAGAGACATCACACAGAGACATCGCACGGAGACATCACACAGAGACATCACACAGAGACATCACACAGAGACATCGCCAGGAGACATCGCGCGGAGACATCACACAGAGACATCGCATGGAGACATCGCATGGAGACGTCACACGGAGACATCACACAGAGACATCGCCAGGAGACATCACACGGAGACATCACACGGAGACATCGCGCGGAGACATCGCGTGGAGACGAACCGGCCAAATGTTTTTCGAGTGGCCGTAGGAGGAGGCATACACAGAACAGACAAACTCTGCGCACTTCGGATTTCCGCTCCGCTTCCGTTGGTCAATAAAGTCTTCGTGAGTTGTGGCTGATGCTGCTGATGCTGCTGCTCAAGCGACACCGAGAGAAGGAAGCAAAGGAAGCGGAGGGAGCCAGCGTACGAGGCGGCGGAGATGAAATGACAGAGGTAGCGGAGATGAAAATCACAGAGGCCACTGCTGGTCAAGAACCACTCGGAGAAGAAACTAATGACTTGGTGATCCTGCGCTGCGTTGGCAGTGGTGCATAAGCAGTCAACAACCCGGCACCTTCCATTAGCACGGTCAGCTATGTACGTGGCGCAATAAATTAAACGTATACACACACACCGAGTTTAATCACAGACGGCTGCCTATATTCAAAACAAGAACCTCGGTGGTGCCAACCTCGGCCTTTATAACCACCGGGCCCCTCCAGCACACGTTGACTTGGCGGGGGGGGGAGGGGAAGAGTGGGCGCCAGCGGCGGGGAGTTCGGCACCTTCCTGGGCGATCTGCGCGACGATCGGCTCAGCCTTGGGAGGCTCCGTGGCATCGGCGCGGAGCAGCGCCCTGGTGCCGAAGACCACTTCGCCCCCGCTCATCTCGCCGTAGATTCGCAACTTCTCTTCCACGCTGCTGCCCACGCGCTGGTCCAACTCGAGCAGCCGCTCTGGGAGACAGTTCAAACGTCGTCGTCGTCGTCATCATCATAGTCAAGATCGTCGTCTTGTTACCATTATCATGATCATCTCGTCATAATAAGCATCTCATCCTCATCATTCTGTCGCCACTGTCATCATCATTAATCAATATCGTCGTCAGAGTCTTCGTCGTCATCATCTTTAGCATCTCATCATCATCATCACCACCATCACCATGCCAAAAGTTCTGCCCGTAAGCCAATGCCGATAATTCAGATCTACGGTTTAACCTGCAAATAATGCGAGCTGGCCTCGTGAGAAATACATCCACCTTACAATAGAATGGTCATTAATTATACTGCTCCTGCTGCTGACGATGGTGGTGGTGATGTTAATGAAGATGAATTGTGCTCCTGCCGCTACTGCTGTGGACGCTCCTCCTGCTGACGATTTTGATGACAACGATGCCACCAACACTCCAGATGATGACGACGTGATAACAATGGCGCCTCTGATTATGATAACGCTTTCTTTCCCGACGACGCCGATGGTGGCGTTTGCTGCCTACGTCTCACCGCAGAAATGTTTGAGCCGAGTCGTTTCCTCCAATTCTGCGGTGGCACAAACCGTATCCTCTGTGCAGCTGCGGGGGGGGGGGGGGGGTGGTGGTGTGGACACACAGCAGAAAGGACAGGTTATAGACTCGAAATGCCGATATCTAATGATGCCGTAATCTTGGGCTCACGGACCAGCACCACCACCACCACCACCAAGCACCGGTGGTGGCGCGGTTTAACCACGGCACCGGTGCCGCAACTAGCACCGCTGCGAGCGCTCGGACCAGGGGTGGGTGCCCGACGGCCGCGACTTCACCCTCACGCGGTCCCCCGTGGCTGCGCGAGGCCCTACACCTCACGGCGACTAGCGCGGTTACGGTGCGAGAGAAGTTCAACACGCGTGCATACAAACTTTATGCAATGCCGCAAGCATCACTGAGGTGCGTGCGTCACCAAAACGTGTTTTGGGGCCTGTTTCAGCTTTTGGTTCGTCACGCTGAGCCCGTGTGCTGCTCTCCAGTTTCATGGGTGAAAAGTGGGCTGGGTTTTGCCCAATCTTGGCCTAGCTGGCGCGACAAACTTAATCAATAATCAATGATTTAAAGAAAGGCACGTCCACCCCCCCCGCCCCCATCAGAGGGGAGAGATTTCCTGCGGCGCGGTTTTGACAAATCGACGGCGGCGCGGTTAGACCCACCACTCGACCGCCGAGCGGATTCGCTGGATCCAGACGTCGCGCGACTCCCGAGAGCGCAGGTTCAGCTTGTACATCTCCGGGTTGGAGGCGCTGATGAGGAACATCTCAGACTCCTCCAGCGCCACCTCGCGCACAATCAGCCTGTGCAGCGCCAGCACCGCCGCCTTCTGGTCCTGGGGTCGGGGCGGGGGAGGGGGCGGGGGGCGAGGGCGAGGGCGAGGGTCGCCACAGAGGAGATGGAGCACTCGGCCGGTTGTGGTCGGCCGGGAGTGTCGCTGGAGGTGGCGCCCGCCTGCCCGCAAGCGGGGGGCCTCCGGAAGCGGCCCCCCGGCGGATCGTGCAGAGGCCATCGTGCCCACAGACGGCAAGGAGGGGGGAGAACCGCCGCCTACCGGCTCGCGTCGTCGCCGCCGTTCCGATGACGTACGCGTACGGAATGGAAACAAAAGAAAAAAAGTAATATCTTTATCGGTACCGGGGCTCCCACAAGGCCGTGCGGGCAGGGAGTGTGGCACAGTTTTAGCGCCAGCTATCATAGAGTGCCGGTCGTGTTGCCACGGTTCCCTGCGGTGAGTAGTGTCTTAAAAGAACAACGGCGCTACGCCTCCCGAAATAAAATTAACACGAACCGCTTGCACGTTCCGAGATTCAGCGGTCAACGGGACTCTACCCTGCAACTCGCAGACATCTCGGAACGGGAAAGGGTTAACAGCTATGGTCATTATCTAAGTAGATGAGCGTGTGTGTTGCGTGTGTGTGCACGCTGCTCAAGACTCACCAGGGAGGCGAAGACGTATTTCTGATCCTTTTCTTGAAGGAAAATTAAGACATCCGTCATCAACAGGACCCAGACCTCTGCAAAATAGAGACGTTTATGTCAGGATATATGCTGCTGGGGATGATGCTCATGCTTTTAACACTACCAATAGTGATCAATTGTGGAGACAGATACTAATGATGATGATAACGACGATGATGATGGTGATGATGATGATGAGTGATCTCAATATAATTCTGGTGGTCAATATAATAAACGATATAACGAGTGAAAGCGACAGCTCTTAGGCTGATGACGTAAACAACTTTTGCTCCTGACGACGATGTCAACGATTCTACTCATGACACCGACACCAATGATGCTGATGATGATGATGGTGTTGTTGTTCATGATAGCAGCAACCGCGAGTCATTGATTTTATTGGCTCAGATCGCGTGAGTAGAATGTGTGTCACAATAACGATGCTGCTGCTGCTGCTGCAGACACGAATATTGCTGCTTGGGATAATGACGATGATGACGATGATGGCAGCGGCGATGATGCCGATGAGAACTGAACGCTGCGGGCCACCGACACCCAACGCCGATATTGACAAACGACGATGAGGATGACGACACGCGCGGCAGTGACGATGAGGGCGATCATGCGGGCGACGAGGGCGGCGACGCGGGCGACAAGGGTGACGAGGAGGGCGACGAGGAGGAGGAGGAGGAGGGCGACGGGGGCGACGCGCTGTGCCCACCCTTGTTCCTCCCGGCGGCCGTCTTCCACTGGACGGAGCCCTCGTGCAGGAGGCGCCGCACAGGCGAGGCGAGGTCGCGGCGCAGGAAGGGGCGGCCGTTGATGCGGCTCTGGGAGCGCGAGTCGACGCGCATCGCCACGGAGCACTGGCGCTCGCGCTCACGCACGCGCGCGTCCACGCCCGACACCGCGTCCTTCACCAGCACCAGCGCTCGCGACAGCTCCGCGTGCTCCTCCGGGTCGTCTGACGTACGGAGGGGACGGGGCCCGGAGGGGACGGACGAGAGGGTAGATGGGCAGATGGAGAGAGGGAGGGGGACAAAGGAGTGAATGGACGGTGGCTTGAGTGAACAAAGCAACTCAATCAAATTATTTCACGTGCCAATATCGCCCTCAACAAAGTGGGCATCGGTGCGCATCACAGCGGAACGGGAACGGCATACGGGAGGGGGCACGGAGCGACAGGAATGAGAAAAGAGAAACCCGTCAGGACCTCGGCGGCCAACACCGACCGAGAAAAGTAAACTGCAACCGGTAATTTGGCGAGCGAGGGTACGCGCAAGATATTCAGCAGGCGGGCGGAGTTGTTGAGAACAGCGAGTTGTTGAGTTAGGGAGTGGCCGAGCGAGTGGGCAGCGGGGGAGGGGGGGGTTAAGTGACCGCTCACTCGGGGTTCCCTAATGCGACAAAGATCGCTCCAGTGTGATAGTCCGCTTAAACTAACGTGGAGGAAGCAGCAGAGGTAATTAACTTCACGGTGTGTATGAAACGTGCGCGTTTGAGGCCGGAGGAATTTCGGTGAAGGAGGAGAGGGGGGGGGGGGTTGTTCTCTGACCTTTTGTGTGCTTGAGGATCTCGGCGATCAGGACGGGGTATTTCGTGATCCTCTGGGTCACGAGGAGGATGCACTCCGGAACCCCCAGCCTCCGAGTGTTGGGATTCATGCTCTGCTTCTGTGACCCACAACAGCAAAAGACTGACCTCAGTTTATGAGCTCTACACGGGGTTTTTGTTTTATTTTAAATCGAACTAAGGATGAAAGCATTTATACGTTAGCGCTTCTCCCTCTGTAGGTCCCTCTGTATGTCCGTCTGAATGTCCGCCTGTACGTCCGCCTGTACGTCCGCCTGTACGTCCGCGTGTACGCCCGCCTGTACGTTCGCGCGTACGTTCGTGCGTACGTCCGCGCAATACGTCCGCGCATACGTCCGCGCGTACGTTCGCCTGTATGTCCGCCTGTATGTCCGTATGTATGTCCGTATGTATGTCCGCCTGTATGTCCGTATGTATGTCCGTATGTATGTCCGCCTGTAAGTCCGCCTGTACGTCCGTCTGTATGTCCGTCTGTACGTCCGCCTGTACGTCTGACTGTATGTCCGCCTGTACGTCCGTCTGTATGTCCGTCTGTACGTCCGCCTGTACGTCTGCCTGTATGTCCGTCTGTATGTCCGTCTGTCTGTAATGGGGGTGGGGAGACACGGTCCCTCACAAAACCGACACCCAATATGGAGAAATCGTTGCAATAAAGTTCTGTTGATGTTAGGAAGTTATCTTCATGAAAACTGGCCAAATTGACACTCGACAAACATCACTCACACGACCAGGGGTCTCTTCACCATCACTCACACGTTCACGAGTGTCCTCACCATCACTCACGCGTTCACGATTCTCTCCTCACCGTCACTCACGCGTTCGGGAGTCTCTCCTCACCATCACTCACGCGTTCACCAGTCTCTCCTCACCATCACTCACGCGTTCCTCACCATGACGAAGGATTGGAAGGCCTTGCGGCTGAGCTGCTCCTTGTAGAGGCTCACGGCCTCCTTCTGCCTCCCGCAGAACTCCCCGTACACGTTCACCAGCCTCTCCGCGCTCGCGTCTGAGAACTGAGACAACACGCCTTGCTGAGCCCGCGCGTCCCACCGCGGGATCGACGGATCGACGTCTCGCTCGACTGTTCCTCTCTCCGGCTCGCGCGCCGGAACACGGCGACGGGCGTGCCGCAGCCTGAGCGAGGGGTGTGCTGGGTGTGGCGTGCCGGGGGCGGGCGGCGAGCTGCGGCGATAGCAAACCCGACAGCAGGCGTACCTGTTGCACCAGCAACTCGCCGATGCGATTGATGACGAAGTTTTTCCCATCGCCGGCGCCAGCGAGGCTTCCGTTGGTTTGCGCACCGCCGCCACCGCCAATACCGCCGCCTAGGGTCGCCGGGATATAATTGATCAGCATCGTGATTATTATTCACGGAAACGATCCAATCCAATAGTTTCACGATCATCGTTCCCCACCGCCAACCTCTGCAGGACCCTCCCCTCCCTCCCGAGCCTCCCACGCTCGGTGGCGAGGCTCTCCTGCCTGCACAAGACCACGCAGCAGCGTCAACATCGTCAGCATCGTCGTCGTGCGGAGACTCCCCACCTCCGCCGGTGTCCTCCAGCGCGCGCCGCCGGCACTCGCACAGCGCGGCCAGGAAGGCCTCGTGGAGCTCGCGGAGGTCGGCGAGGCGAGGGAACATGCCGTCGATGGTGCCGCCCTCCAGCGCGGCCTCCTCCCGCATGCCGCGCGCGAACACGTCGCTCATGATGTGCAGCGTGCGCACGTGGTGGATCTCCGTCAGCATCAGCTCTGCGGCGCCGATGGGTGCGGGGGGGTGGGTGGGGCGGCGGAGAGGTCACGGGGGGAGAGGTCACGGGGGGAGAGGTCACGGGGGGAGAGGTCATGGGGGGAGAGGTCACGGGGGGAGAGGTCATGGGGGGAGAGGTCGGGAGGAGATGTTGGGGCAAGGCAGACATCAGGAGGAGAGTGAGCGGGGGAGGTTGGGAGGAAAAGAGAGCGCCTCTAATTAGCACGGTTGGCTATGTTGGCTAGGTACGGTGCGAAATAAGTTCAACGTACACACAGGGCGAGGGGTGGATCGAGTATGCAGATCCACGGCCTCCACTGGTGCGGACCTGCCCATCAGCGGCGGTGCCTCTCTACATTTACAACCAACGCCAACTCCACGAGGGTCTCTGTGTGAGTTTGTGGGTCTCTATGTGAGTCCCTGTGGGTCTCTGTGTGAGTCTGTGGGTCTCTGTGTGAGTCTGTGGGTCTCTACGTGAGTCTGTGAGTCTCTGTGTGAGTCTGTGGGTCTCTGTGCGAGTCTGTGGGTCTCTGTGTGAGTCTGTGGGTCTCTATGTGAGTCTGTGGGTCTCTATGTGAGTCTGTGGGTCTCTATGTGAGTCTGTGAGTCTCTGTGTGAGTCTGTGGGTCTCTGTGCGAGTCTGTGGGTCTCTACGTGAGTCTGTGGGTCTCTATGCGAGTCTGTGGGGCTCTGTGTGAGTCTGTGGGTCTCTGTGTGAGTCTGTGGGTCTCTATGCGAGTCCCTGTGGGTCTCTATGCGAGTCTGTGAGTCTCTATGTGAGTCTGTGGGTCTCTGTGTGAGTCTGTGAGTCTCTGTGTGAGTCTGTGGGTCTCTACGTGAGTCTGTGAGTCTCTGTGTGAGTCTGTGGGTCTCTGTGCGAGTCTGTGGGTCTCTGTGTGAGTCTGTGGGTCTCTGCGTGAGTATGTGGGTCTCTATGTGAGTCTGTGGGTCTCTATGTGAGTCTGTGGGTCTCTATGTGAGTCTGTGGGTCTCTATGTGAGTCTGTGGGTCTCTATGTGAGTCTGTGAGTCTCTGTGTGAGTCTGTGGGTCTCTGTGCGAGTCTGTGGGTCTCTACGTGAGTCTGTGGGTCTCTATGCGAGTCTGTGGGGCTCTGTGTGAGTCTGTGGGTCTCTGTGTGAGTCTGTGGGTCTCTATGCGAGTCCCTGTGGGTCTCTATGCGAGTCTGTGAGTCTCTATGTGAGTCTGTGGGTCTCTGTGTGAGTCTGTGGGTCTCTATGTGAGTCTGTGGGTCTCTATGTGAGTTTGTGAGTCTCCACGTGAGTCTGTGAGTCTATACGTGAATCTGTGAGTCTCTATGTGAGTCTGTGGGTCTCTATGTGAGTCTGTGGGTCTCTGTGTGAGTCTGTGAGTCTCTGTGTGAGTCTGTGGGTCTCTGTGTGAGTCTGTGGGTCTCTACGTGAGTCTGTGAGTCTCTGTGTGAGTCTGTGAGTCTCTGTGTGAGTCTGTGGGTCTCTGTGTGAGTCTGTGGGTCTCTATGCGAGTCTGTGGGTCTCTATGTCAGTCTGTGGGTCTCTATGTGAGTCTGTGGGTCTCTATGTGAGTCTGTGGGTCTCTGTGTGAGTATGTGGGTCTGTGTGAGTCTGTGAGTCTCTACGTGAGTCTGTGAATCTCTACGTGAGTCTGTGGGTCTCTGTGCGAGTCTGTGGGTCTCTATGTGAGTCTGTGGGTCTCTATGTCAGTCTGTGGGTCTCTATGTGAGTCTGTGAGTCTCTATGTGAGTCTGTGGGTCTCTATGCGAGTCCGTGGGTCTCTATGTGAGTCTGTGGGTCTCTATGCGAGTCCCTGTAGGTCTCTACGCGAGTCTGTGAGTCTCTATGTGAGTCTGTGGGTCTCTATGCGAGTCCCTGTGGGTCTCTATGTGAGTCTGTGGGTCTCTATGCGAGTCTGTGGGTCTCTATGTGAGTCTGTGGGGCTCTATGTGAGTCTGTGGGTCTCTATGTGAGGCTGTGAGTCTCTACGTGAGTCTGTGGGTCTCTGTGTGAGTCTGTGGGTCTCTATGCGAGTCTGTGGGTCTCTATGTGAGTCTGTGAGTCTCTATGCGAGTCTGTGGGTCTCTATGTGAGTCTGTGGGTCTCTATGCGAGTCCCTGTAGGTCTCTACGCGAGTCTGTGAGTCTCTATGTGAGTCTGTGGGTCTCTATGCGAGTCCCTGTGGGTCTCTATGTGAGTCTGTGGGTCTCTATGCGAGTCTGTGGGTCTCTATGTGAGTCTGTGGGGCTCTATGTGAGTCTGTGGGTCTCTATGTGAGGCTGTGAGTCTCTACGTGAGTCTGTGGGTCTCTGTGTGAGTCTGTGGGTCTCTATGCGAGTCTGTGGGTCTCTATGTGAGTCTGTGAGTCTCTATGCGAGTCTGTGGGTCTCTGTGTGAGTCTGTCTATGTGAGCTTGTGGGTCTCTATGCGAGTCTGTGAGTCTCTATGTGAGTCTGTGGGTCTCTATGTGAGTCTGTGGGTCTCTATGTGAGTCGTGGGTCTCTATGTGAGTCTGTGGGTCTATGTGAGTCTGTGGGTCTCTATGCGAGTCCCTGTGGGTCTCTATGCGAGTCTGTGAGTCTCTATGCGAGTCTGTGGGTCTCTGCGAGTCTGTGGGTCTCTATGTGAGTCTGCGGATCTCTATGCGAGTCTGTGGGCCTCTATGTGAGTTTGTGGGTCTCTATGTGAGTTTGTGGGTCTCTATGTGAGTCTGTGGGTCTCTGTGTGAGTCTGTGGGTCTCTATGTGAGTCTGTGAGTCTCTATGTGAGTCTGTGGGTCTCTATGTGAGTCTGTGAGTCTCTATGTGAGTCTGTGGGTCTCTATGTGAGTCTGTGGGTCTCTATGTGAGTCTGTGGGTCTCTATGTGAGTCTGTGGGTCTCTATGTGAGTCTGTGAGTCTCTATGCGAGTCTGTGGGTCTCTGCGAGTCTGTGGGTCTCTATGTGAGTCTGCGGATCTCTATGCGAGTCTGTGGGGCTCTATGTGAGTTTGTGGGTCTCTATGTGAGTTTGTGGGTCTCTATGTGAGTCTGTGGGTCTCTGTGTGAGTCTGTGGGTCTCTATGTGAGTCTGTGAGTCTCTACGTGAGTCTGTGAGTCTCTATGTGAGTCTGTGGATCTCTACGTGAGTCTGTGGGTCTCTATGTGAGTTTGTGGGTCTCTATGTGAGTTTGTGGGTCTCTTTGTGAGTTTGTGGGTCTCTTTATGTGTATTGGGTCTCAGGTTATAGGTCTCTATGTGAGGTTATGAGTCGTAGGTTATGGGTCTATGTAGGTATATGGGTCTGTATGTGATTATATAGGTCTCTATGCGAGGTTATTGGTTTCTATATGAGTATATGGGTGTCTATATGAGTATGTCTCTATGTGAGGAAATGGGCCTCTATCCTCACTGTTTCTCTACAGAGTTTTGAGATGTGGTCGAGTTTGGACACTGGGTAATCCACATTGTACAGCCTTGTAAAGTGGCTTGAGGAACAATTAACTAACATGAAAACCAACTGGAGTAATTAAACAATCAAAAAAAAAACAAAGCAGATACAGTATACAAATATAAACAACGGTAATCGATTAAAACAAAATTGAAAAAAATCAGGAGCAACAATTTGATGTGCATTCGAGACAAAAACTAAAAAGAGGCATCCGCGTGTCTCCCTCAGACGCTGATAACATGTGTCAGGGAGCTGAACCAGAACATTGGAGGCCCTGGGTTCAAGCCCTGGGGCTGGGTGTCTATTTGGGGGGGGGGGTGATTGCCTGGGCTGGGCCCACTGAGCTGGAACATTTGAGGTCGTAGGATCAATCCCTAGGCGGCCTCGGTTTTCCGGTTTTCCCTCTCGCTCTCTTCACCTGTCAAAGCATCGAGCCGGAACATTTCCAGGCCAGGCTTCAGCAACCTCAGGGGAGGGGGCGGGGGGAGTGGGGGGCTGTGCGTCTCTCGGGGGGGGGGGGGGAAACGCCCCTCTAGTGGAGGCACCGGGCACTCGAATCCCGGGTCGGTTTCCAGGTTGGCTTTATTCAAATTTTACACCGGCGTCATATTTTTTAAAAAGCGCAATTTGACACGAGCGCCGCCCGCCGGACCTCCGGCCCTCTCACCGTAGATGACGTCCTGGCGCTTGACGGTGCTGGGCTCCAGCTGCTTGAGGAAGGCGGGCGTGACGGCGCGGCTCCACGACTCCACGTCAAACCCCTCGGGGTCGGTGACGTCCGGCGAACGCAGGGGGCCGCTGGCATCCACCACGTCGCATTCCAGCGCTGCCACGTTCACGGTTACAACGCAGTCAGCAACAACAACAACAACAACGATGTCAACAATGTCAGCAGCAACAACAATGATGTCAACGGCAATGAGGTCATCAACAAGAACCACGTCGTTAACCACAACGACGACGTCAACAAAAACGTCAACAACAACCATGAACGGTCAAAAAACGCAGCCAACCCCTTATCAGTGCCTACCTCATTACAGACCAATTCACACCTTACTGGTCACCCCGTACCCCTTACAAACCTCAACGTTCATCCTACCGAGTCCCATGACAAGGGAGAAACACAATCAAATAAACTTTTGTTTTTATTTGCCCGTATTGAAACGGCTTTACGCCGTACGGACCTGAATACTCAATTTCCCTGTACAAGAATAGGGGTGAACCACATGGGCTGACAGCTTTGCCACTCCGTCAAACTGCAGAGTAAGGAGATACGATAGCATCAGACTGCACCTGGTCAAGGAACAAATGCATTGGTGTCCATTGCATTAGCTCTCATGAGCCATGTAATTCAACGGGCACAACCACAGTCCTCCATAATAGTTTTTTTGGGTTGGATCGCATAAATATGTGTCGTTAAAACCCGCCACCACCCGACACAGCCAACTGGTAAGGGTTGTCACGTAAACAGAACGTGGCCAATTCGTCACGTGTACAGCACTAGTGTATAGTGACGTGTATAGTGTAGTGTATAGTGTAGTATACCAGTACAGCACTAACCGGTGTGTTGGAGAGCCAAGCCACAACATTTACAATCTGAGTAACGACGTTTCGCCAGTAATTACAACCGGCTTCATCAGGCGACAGCCAGACTTGTGGAGAAGTCCACCTGTTCCGTTCCTTATATAGCGGCGTAGATGTGGTGACCACGCTTCTGCGCTCTTGCGCAAAGTGGGGGGCGGGGGTATTACTGCGGCAACGTACATTATGCATGATGTTGCGTGGTGGCGGGTTTTAACGACACATTTATATATTTACGCGATCTAACCCAAAAAAAAAACCTCCATTATGGATGATATTGGTGGTGGAAGCCTACGTGTTAAACTAACCACAGTCCTGTTACCTCAGTACCGATTTCTGCTCTGGCCTGTGGGACTTCATGGGCGGCCCGTATAGTGTTTGTATTGTTAGTCTATGGATTGCCTACAGGTGAATATAAAGTGTGCGCCGTCATTATACCAGCGACGGGTTTGGCTCACGGTAATTTATATCCACAAAATATTGTACGCAAAATGAAGTGCATTATTATTAGGTCTGTCCATTGTATAATTTTCAAAAGAGGCTCACGACATACACCAGGCTATTGTGTATTGTAATGATGATAAGCATGGCCAGTGCCAATAAGCCTAACGAACAGATCACCATGTCAAAGGTCAATTATATTTATACTTTCGATCTCGTTCACAAAAACTACACATCCATAAGCTGACATCATAAGCTACTACGACACATCATAAGCTAACAGGTTTGATTTAACACAGTACATAAAAATTCGTGATCTGATCCCATCTGTGAAGGATGTGATCCCTGACATGCAATACCCCGGTGTCTACAAACTTAGCTGTGTCTGTGGCAGCAGTAACATTGGGGAAACTAAGCGACATGTCTCGGACCGTGTTCGTGAACATAAGGCAGATCTGAAACACGGTAGGACCAATATCTAGGCCATGGCTGATCATTGTTTTAGTGCGGCGGGCTCACACGAAATTGATTTTTCTAAGACGAAGGGACATTGCAAACCCATGAAGCCATCCATGTATATAGACACAGACACAATTTCAACCCGAGAAGATGGGTACAAACTGAGAAATCATTGGAAGGACGTTATTAACCAGTTTAAGGCATAACTGGCTGTGATGTTCCCATCCTACCACCTTCCAATATTAGTTGTTATTTTCAGCTCTCTGATATTTACATTAACAGATTAAATTTCTAACACTAACACAGCTATCTCGCGCGCCATCCTCAAGGTTGCTGGTCGGCGATGTTACATTAACATGCTGATCTCTCACATTAACATGCTCATCTCTCCCAGTAACATGCTCATCTCTCACATTAACATGCTCATCTCTCACATTAACACACTCATCTCTCACATTAACATGCTAATCTCTCACATTAACATGCTCATCTCTCACATTAACATGCTAATCTCTCACATTAACATGCTCATCTCTCACACTAACATGCTCATCTCTCACACTAACATGCTCATCTCTCACATTAACATGCTCATCTCTCACATTAACATGCTCATCTCTCACATTAACATGCTAATCTCTCACATTAACATGCTCATCTCTCACATTAACATGCTCATCTCTCACATTAACATGCTCATCTCTCACACTAACACGCTCATCTCTCACATTAACATGCTCATCTCTCACATTAACATGCTAATCTCTCACATTAACATGCTCATCTCTCACATTAACATGCTCATCTCTCACATTAACATGCTCATCTCTCACACTAACATGCTCATCTCTCACACTAACATGCTCATCTCTCACATTAACATGCTCATCTCTCACATTAACATGCTCATCTCTCACATTAACATGCTAATCTCTCACATTAACATGCTCATCTCTCACATTAACATGCTCATCTCTCACATTAACATGCTCATCTCTCACACTAACATGCTCATCTCTCACATTAACATGCTCATCTCTCACATTAACATGCTCATCTCTCACATTAACATGCTCATCTCTCACATTAACATGCTCATCTCTCACATTAACATGCTCATCTCTCACATTAACATGCTAATCTCTCACATTAACATGCTCATCTCTCACATTAACATGCTCATCTCTCACATTAACATGCTCATCTCTCACACTAACATGCTCATCTCTCACATTAAGATGCTCATCTCTCACATTAACATGCTCATCTCTCACATTAACATGCTCATCTCTCACATTAACATAGCCACCTTGGCATACTCTCCGTGGAGGATGCTCAGCCATCTCACATTAACATGCTCATCTCTCACATTAACATAGCCACTTTGGCACACTCGCCATGGAGGATGCCCAGCAATCTTACATTAACATGCTCATCTCTCACATTAACATGCTCATCTCTCACATTAACATAGCCACCTTGGCACACTCGCCATGGAGGATGCTCAGCAATCTTACATTAACATGCTCATCTCTCACATTAACATGCTCATCTCTCACATTAACATAGCCACCTTGGCACACTCGCCATGGAGGATGCTCAGCAATCTTACATTAACATGCTCATCTCTCACATTAACATAGCCACCTTGACACACTCGCCATGGAGGATGCTCAGCAATCTTACATTAACATGCTCATCTCTCACATTAACATGCTCATCTCTCACATTAACATAGCCACCTTGGCACACCCGCCATGGAGGATGCTCAGCAATCTTACATTAACATGCTCATCTCTCACATTAACATGCTCATCTCTCACATTAACATAGCCACCTTGGCATACTCTCTGTGGAGGATGCTCGGCCATCTCACATTAACATGCTCATCTCTCACATTAACATAGCCACCTTGGCATACTCTCCGTGGAGGATGCTCGGCCATCTCACATTAACATGCTCATCTCTCACATTAACATAGCCACCTTGGCATACTCGCCATGGAGGATGCTCGGCCATCTTACATTAACATGCTCATCTCTCACATTAACATCGCCACCTTGGCATACTCTCCGTGGAGGATGCTCGGCCATCTCACATTAACATGCTCATCTCTCACATTAACATAGCCACCTTGGCATACTCTCCGTGGAGGATGCTCGGCCATCTCACATTAACATGCTCATCTCTCACATTAACATAGCCACCTTGGCATACTCGCCATGGAGGATGCTCGGCCATCTTACATTAACATGCTCATCTCTCACATTAACATAGCCACCTTGGCATACTCGCCGTGGATGATGCTCAGCAATCTTACATTAACATGCTCATCTCTCACATTAACATAGCCACCTTGGCATACTCTCCGTGGAGGATGCTCGGCCATCTCACATTAACATGCTCATCTCTCACATTAACATAGCCACCTTGGCATACTCTCCGTGGAGGATGCTCGGCCATCTCACATTAACATGCTCATCTCTCACATTAACATAGCCACCTTGGCATACTCGCCATGGAGGATGCTCGGCCATCTTACATTAACATGCTCATCTCTCACATTAACATAGCCACCTTGGCATACTCGCCATGGAGGATGCTCGGCCATCTTACATTAACATGCTCATCTCTCACATTAACATGCTCATCTCTCACATTAACATGCTCATCTCTCACATTAACATGCTCATCTCTCACATTAACATGCTCATCTCTCACATTAACATAGCCACCTTGGCATACTCGCCGTGAAGGCCTCACAACGATCTCACATTAACATGATAATTTTTTACCTGGCAGCCCTTTGATTGGTGGAAAGCCCACCACCGCCGCGGTCGCTGCCCACCACTCACATTCTCATTGGCTGCTGACATTTGGGCTACGCCCATTTCAAACCTTTATAAACAGTTTGTCTTTAGAAGCTAACCCACCTTTTCCTGATGACGACCGCTTGTGTTGCGATCGAAACGTCGTAGCTTTTTGAAATTTTTGTTATTTCTTTGAACCTATCTACGTGACTTTACCAAAAGGACCAAAGAAAATAGGTTACTAATGACACTTCATTCATGGAAAATTGTGAAGGGGTCCAGCCAGAGTTCTCCAGATCAACATAAATACTTGCAGATTACCGCCTGCTACAGTAGATGCGGTTATATTTAATAATGGATTATAAACTATAGACCGGTGATACACGATCCACCAACCCTGCCTGCAATGTGTTGGGTTACAGTCACATGACATCATGCCTGCCTGGCAATGAGCCAATAGAAATGAGCCAATAAAAATGAGCCAATAGAAATGAGCCAATAGAAATGAGCCAATATAAATAAGCCAATAGATATTAGACAACAGAAGTGAGAAAATAGATATTAGACAATAGAAGTGAGACAATAGATATTAGACAACAGAAGTGAGACAATAGATATTAGACAACAGAAGTGAGACAATAGATATTAGACAACAGAAGTGAGACAAGATATTAGACAACAGAAGTGAGACAATAGATATTAGACAATAGAAGTGAGACAATAGATATTAGACAACAGAAGTGAGACAATAGATATTAGACAATAGAAGTGAGACAATAGATATTAGATAATAGAAATGAGACAATAGATATTAGACAGCAGAAGTGAGACAAGATATTAGACAACAGAAGTGAGACAATAGATATTAGACAACAGAAGTGAGACAAGATATTAGACAATAGAAGTGAGACAATAGATATTAGACAATAGAAGTGAGACAATAGATATTAGACAACAGAAGTGAGACAAGATATTAGACAATAGAAGTGAGACAATAGATATTAGACAATAGAAGTGAGGCAATAGATATTAGACAACAGAAGTGAGACAATAGATATTAGACAATAGAAGTGAGACAATAGATATTAGATAATATAAGTGAGACAATAGATATTAGACAATAGAAGTGAGACAATAGATATTAGACAATAGAAATGAGACAATAGATATTAAACAGAAGTGAGATAATAGATATTAGGCAATAGAAGTGAGACAATAGATATTAGACAATAGAAATGAGACAATAGATATTAGACAATAGAAATGAGACAACAGACATTAAAGGAACTACACGGCACGCGTTCATCAAAGTGGAAATGGCGGCATGCGGTACCTTCATTGGGCGGCGAATCGGACGGCTTGATGTAGCCCTCTCCACCTTGCAGTAACGAATCGTGCTCGGCTTCCGAATCCATCTCTTCTAAAACGGAGCTGAGGGGGTGGAAGGGAGGCGGAAAAACAAAGAAGCAAAAAACACAAAACGCGCGTTGCAGCTAAACGTCGTGGATGCCACCATCAGCACCACCAACCACCAGCACCACCAGTGCCACCAACACCAAAGATCCCCCGTGTAGCCTTAACAGACTGTTGGGGCAAGTGCTGTTAGCGAGCAGCACCTATGAAGGCCGGCACGGCACACGAGGGGGGTGGGTGGCCAGCACCACGCCCAGCCGCCTTCGTCTCCCCAGTGTTAATGTTTACACACCGCACCAGGTACTAATTTGAGGCTGAGTCGACCTAGGGGAGGCCCAGGACCGGTTCAAATAATGGTCACTGGTGTTGGCCGTGAGCGAGAATCAAACCCGGGTCGCCGGGTTCGTAGCACAGCGCGCTAATCGCTACACCACCGCTCCACACTAACACCAGCACCACCAGCACCACCAGCACCACCAGCACCACCAGCACCACCAGCACCACCAGCACCACCAGCACAACCAGCACCACCAGCACGCACCACACCTGTTGCGGTTTTTCCCAAGAACTTCCTCTTGTTGAGGAGGCAGTTGCTGTCCTGGGAAATCTGGCAGTCTCTTTTACTTTTTGTGTGTATGTGTGTATAGTTTAATATCCTTTCCCCACACCTCCGATTAGCACCGTTGGCTAGATACGGTTCAATATACACACATACACAGTCTTCCCGGTGACATTAAAAGTCCATTTTTTTTGCCAGTTACGTAAAAGTAATAAAGTAATGATGATACGAGGCTCCTTATGACAATGCACAACATCGTGCGGCTCTCCTCGTTGCTAATGAGAGATTTATAAAAAAAAAAAACGAAATTCTCTCCCTCCCCCAGGTTGACCGTTCCACTTCCCCCCCCCCCCCGATGAATCTGAGCACGTCGGGTACATCGCCCTGGTGGATATTTACGTGCGGTTGGTTTGTTTCTGTCACCCATCGTCCTGCTACGGGCCTTCATTCTTGCGTACGGCGAAAAAAATCTAATGTAAATATATTACAAACAAAAACCCCCTCACCTCTGGAGGTTGCTGGAGGAGCCGCTCTTCGGCAGAGTGGCAGTGCCAGCCATGTTGGCTCCAGGCGACGTGGCCAACGAGGAGGAGCTTATGGCGGCACCGTGGGGGAGCCTCCCGTCGGCGGGCGAACTCACGGAGAGTGGCCTCTGCGGCGAATGTATGTGGCCTAGGGTTAGGGGCGGGAGGAGCGGGGATGGGGAGAGACGAGGAGGGGTCGGTGAGAGGGGGACAGAAACGAGGGGGGGGGGGGGATAGGGAGAGATGGGGAGAGACAAGGAGGGATAGGAAGAGGAGGAGAGGGACAGAGAGGAAGAGACAGGAATTGGAATGAACGCGACGTTAAGGGTGCAGTCCCCCCCTTTATTAACCCTGACCTCTCTGGCCTCTCTCTAACATTTTATTTTTAAGGCAACAGTGTTATTGACGAACGTTGAGTTTTTCATTAAATTTAGTTTGACCGCAATACAACAACAATCATTTCCCTCAGTGGCAGAGAGGGTGGGGGAGAGTGCTCTCCTCCTACTGTGTGAACCAGGGCGACCTCTGGTTGACACAGTAGGAGGGCAACACCGCTGTATCCGCCACGAGGACCGCTCTCTTAACCCAAAGTGTCGCGCGCCTCTGCGAGAGACTCAGAATGGGATTATAATAAGAATCATTTAAAATAAGTTAAATTTATAATGCGCATTCCAACCCAGGATCCCAATGCGCAATGCGTGGAAAGCAGGAAACAAAAACAGAACCGGGGCAACCGACCGAACCAAAAAGGGAAGGCCGCTTTAAAAAGATGGGTTTTCAAAGCAGACTTAAATATTTCTACCGATTCCGATTTCCTGATGGAATTCCTTCCTCGCCTCGTGACGCGACGCCCAAAACGCGGCGCCATTTCCGCGGGTTACTCACCAGTGTAAGAAAACGAATGGAGATCTCCTCCAGCGCTCGACTTCGACTGCGCACGCGGAGAGAGAAAGAGAGAGGGAGAGAGAAAACGAGCCAGCGGTTGCACCATCCCCAATCCCCTCGGTGCAGGGATTCGCACGATCCTCTCAGAGCGATGTCCACCGTCGTCGCCATGACGTGCGGCAAAGGTTCGCTCTCGAGATTCGATGACTCGTCGTCACCCACCCCCCCCCTCCCCAAACCACCATTCGTGGTCGCGAATCAATAATGATAACAAATAATTTTTGCGAGTGCCGTTTGTTTGGCTTCTCATTGTTATGCCTCGATTTGTAGGTGTCCACTCACCTCACGTACTCGCGTACGTTCGCGTACGTTTTACACAAATAGTTAAATCGCCGATCCTGACACTCACGTCACGCTCGCAATCTGGAGCATGTGCCATCTGGCGTAGGAATCTTGGTATCGCCCCCCCCCCCCCCCACGTCTATCAATTGTATGATTTTTAAAACGGGGTTTGCATTGTCAATGGTGGGAGTGCATGAGCAGCTCCTTGGCCAAGAAGCCAAATTATTGGGCGAATTTTTTTTATGTCATTTCAACCTTGGTCAAGTTAACGTTGTCAGCTTTCAAATGAATCATCGTCCAGTAAAATTGGTGGAGCGGTCTAGGAAGCTATCTCTGGATATGGACACAAATATACGTACATACATACAGATTACCAGCTTACACGACGTATTATAAGTTCACACAAGGTAAACGGAGCTGTTTCAGAATGTTTCCAAAAGGTTAATCAAGGTCAGAGCGTGTCCCGGGTGGCACACATCTCCGGTTCAGTAAATTCCTCGTCTTTCCAAAGCACAACCACTGTTGGCTTTCCACAAAGGGGTACTAGTTTTATCGACACTTGGACGGATGATACGCTAAGTTCTTCCCTGAACAGGGGATTTGAAATTGCTATTCTGCGGCTCGATCGCTTGCTCCGGGCCTGGCTGGAGAGTTGTTGCATAAGTACTGCACTTTGGCGATCCACTGCTGGATCAGGGCCTCCCCACACCAAACGGGGCATGGCTATTTGACCATACTTCACCGTGCCGGTCAGTGCAGGTTTGCTGAAGGCGAGTAGCAAAGGCATGGAAGTAGGGGTACAATGGACTTCTCCGCACTGCTCTCTACACAGCCAACCTCGTAGTCCTGCAGCACAGCCTATAACAACGTGGTGGTGTGCACGCCCATCCAAGCACTAAACGAAGGGGGCTCGGGACTCCTTAGCTTTCCAAGAGCTGACGTGACCCGGGCGATTCTCGGTCAGAGGCAGGTGGTGGTTAGTGATCGGTGCGATGGACGATGCGGGATGACGACGATGATGATGACGACGACGACGATGACGACGATGCCAGTTCGCCGCGATTAACGTACCTTTGAAATGTTTTTGGGACAGGGACTCAAGTAATCCGAGCAATTCCGATGAGTGCACACATTGCAACCTGCACACGTCAAATACACACAAACACACGCACGCACGCGAGACAGCAACATTTTATATTTTGCTTGGGTAACACATCTATCATTTTCGCCATAGGCGGAGTTTGACTTCTACATGGGGGGAGGTATTGTCACTCGCATTAGGAATAGCGGGTGCACATAATTTTTTTTATTTTCCATCTTAATTGTAAACTACTGAAAATACATTAATAAGGGTGTCCAGTTTTGGAGGGGTGCTGCCGCCCCCACCCCCTCCCCACAAACTCCGCCCATGATCTTTGCTTTATATTTGGTTTATTATTGCGTTCATTTGTTTCTCTGCACCAGACAGATTCAGCTCAGCGGTGGACATTCTTTGTTTGCAGCCTCCCGTGACAAAAGAGATTCAGTCCTGATAGGCCCTCACCTGGCTATAAACAGAGTTCCCGTGCGCTTCTCTAGTTTCCGTGAGTGTATGAATGTAAACACAACAGCAGTGTAAACACTACAGCAGTGTAAACACTACAGCAGTGGAAACACAACAGCAGTGTAAACGCAACAACATCATCTCGCGCCGCACGCCGTGGGATCGATTCACCGCATCGCAAAACCGCCAAAGATGTCAACAGCTTTGGAAGGCCTTCATCCATCAGCGGATAGATCACGGCTAATGATGATGATACACACACACACTGACCATTTATTTATCTTGCACAGACTCCTGGAATCTAAGGTGTACGTCACTAAACTCTACAGCGCTGCTCTGCGAAGACGCAAACATCACCCTTCTTGCCGTACAGACTATTAGCGGGAGCTCTGTTAGCGAGCACCTATTAAGACCGGCACGGTGCACGAGGGGGTGGGTGTGGCCTGCACCACGCGTGGCCGCCTTTGTCTCCCCAGTGATGCTGTCTATGGACCGCACCAGCCGAGGATGACCTAGGGGAGGCCCAAAATAGATTGTGACACCCACTTACGGGTTGATGTAATCAGTAACCGGTAACTGAACTCAGGTCAACTGGTTCATGGTGCAGAGCGCTGAGCCATTGCATCGCTCCACATGCGAGCGCAAACACACGGGAGAGTTCAAACCAAGTTGTGTTGGGGAATTTCTACTCAGGATGGGGCTACTCATGAGGAGGGCATTGTGGCCAGCCAGGACCACATAGACCAGGCCGCCTCTGTATCACCATCGCTCGTATTGAGCTGGTACAAAGTTCAGGCCAAGTTAACCTTTAAGATAGGCCCCAGCCAGGCGCATCGACTATTGTAGTCGTAGGCCCAGACCCTAGGCCCAGAAATATCCGTATAACTGGGATTGTACCGCAATATTTCGTTATACTCTGAACACCGCGCGTAACGAATATCGACAACATTCGTCGAGTGGCGTTACACTACGCAACTATTCACTCTTAATACATAGTCGTCAATAACTAATATTTATTAACATGTGTCACAATTTATTAAACCGGCTCTGGCGGTCATGTGAGCATTTGACGAAACGCCATGAGGTCTCCCGCGCATCTCTCTCCCCGCTCTGCGCATTGTCCGTACTACAGGCGCTCCCTCGCGCGCTCTGGCATTCGATTTATCTACAGCTTCGTGACTCGCAGATGTCAGCGAGGTGGTGATGCGTCGAGCTCTAAGCTCTCTCCAGCAGAGCGGTGGTGCCCACTCCCCTCCGCGTTGGGTCGCGCACTTTCACAAAACAACACCAAGGAATTGAGGGGTGAAGGAGCTGTTGACGCCCTACGCTCGGCACACTACTCAGCCGTTGTCCGACTGCTCGGCTCTCCAGTTGGACACCTCCGCCGCGGATAAACAGCAGCACGCTCAGGGTGCACGGAGCGTCCAAATGGCGCCGTGCCTCTCGATGCTGGACAATTGGCGGGGAGAAAACGTTGCATCGAGAGGCCGTGGGAGGGGAGAGAGAATATTTGCCACCCCTTGCCAACTCCCAGACCCATCTCGTTTTGTATTTGTGTCTTGTCTTTAAGAACGGCCGTTTCGTTGTTGTCGGTTCCTTTGGCTTAACTGTAACACGAGTGCCTCATCATCGTCGTCATCATCATCATAAATCATCGTCGTCGTCATCTTCAGCCGAGATCAATCCACGGCTGGGTGCAGGCCTCCCGAGTCGTCGACAGAATGCGTACTTCGAACAAATACTCAATCGCACGATGTTGTGCGTTGTCATAAGTAGCCTCGTATCAGCATTACTTTTATTACTATTACACATCGACGCTTGTACCACGATCGTGAGGATCGATTTTGAATCGATGAACCCGTTACATGGACAGCTGCCAAATGGGAAGCATGGCCTAACCAGTTAGCGTGACTACACGGAGACAGACCAACACAATCACAGCTGAGACAGACCAACACAATCACAGTGGAGACAGACCAGCACAATCACAGTGGAGACAGACCAACACAATCACAGTGGAGACAGACCAACACAATCACAGTGGAGACAGACCAACACAATGATGGTGGAGACAGACCAACACAATCACAGCTGAGACAGACCAACACAATCACACTAGAGACAGATCAACGCAATCACAGTGGAGACAGACCAACACAATGATGGTGGAGACAGACCAACACAATGACAGTGGAGACAGACCAACACAATGATGGTGGAGACAGACCAACACAATCACAGTGGAGACAGACCAACACAATCATAGTGGAGACAGACCAACACAATCACAGTGGAGACAGACCAACAACAATCATAGTGGAGACAGACCAACACAATCAAAGCTGAGACAGACCAACACAATCACAGCTGAGACAGACCAACACAATCACAGCTGAGACAGACCAACACAATCACAGCTGAGACAGACCAACACAATCACAGCTGAGACAGACCAACACAATCACAGTGGAGACAGACCAACACAATCAAAGCTGAGACAGACCAACACAATCACAGCTGAGACAGACCAACACAATCACAGCTGAGACAGACCAACACAATCACAGCTGAGACAGACCAACACAATCACAGTGGAGACAGACCAACACAATCACAGTGGAGACAGACCAACACAATCATAGTGGAGACAGACCAACACAATGACAGTGGAGACAGACCAACACAATTATAGTGGAGACGGACCAACACAATCACAGTGGAGACGGACCAACACAATCATAGTGGAGACAGACCAACACAATCATAGTGGAGACAGACCAACACAATCACAGCTGAGACAGACCAACACAATCACAGTGGAGACAGACCAACACAATCACAGTGGAGACAGACCAACACAATCATAGTGGAGACAGACCAACACAATGACAGTGGAGACAGACCAACACAATTATAGTGGAGACGGACCAACACAATCACAGTGGAGACGGACCAACACAATCATAGTGGAGACAGACCAACACAATCATAGTGGAGACAGACCAACACAATTATAGTGGAGACAGACCAACACAATCATAGTAGAGACAGACCAACACAATTATAGTGGAGACAGACCAACACAATCATAGTGGAGACAGACCAACACAATCAATCACAATGGAGACAGACCAACACAATCACAGTGGAGACAGACCAACACAATCACAGTGGAGGCAGATCAACACAATCACAGTGGAGACAGACCAACACAATCATAGTGGAGACAGACCAACACAATCACAGCTGAGACAGACCAACACAATGGCAGTAGAGACAGACCAACACAATCACAGCTGAGACAGACCAACACAATCACAGCTGAGACAGACCAACACAATCACAGTGGAGACAGACCAACACAATCACAGTGGAGACAGACCAACACAATCACAGTGGAGACAGACCAACACAATCACAGTGGAGACAGACCAACACAATCATAGTGGAGACAGACCAACACAATGACAGTGGAGACAGACCAACACAATTATAGTGGAGACAGACCAACACAATCACAGCTGAGACAGACCAACACAATCACAGTGGAGACAGACCAACACAATCACAGTGGAGACAGACCAACACAATCATAGTGGAGACAGACCAACACAATGACAGTGGAGACAGACCAACACAATTATAGTGGAGACGGACCAACACAATCACAGTGGAGACGGACCAACACAATCATAGTGGAGACAGACCAACACAATCATAGTGGAGACAGACCAACACAATCACAGCTGAGACAGACCAACACAATCACAGTGGAGACAGACCAACACAATCACAGTGGAGACAGACCAACACAATCATAGTGGAGACAGACCAACACAATGACAGTGGAGACAGACCAACACAATTATAGTGGAGACGGACCAACACAATCACAGTGGAGACGGACCAACACAATCATAGTGGAGACAGACCAACACAATCATAGTGGAGACAGACCAACACAATTATAGTGGAGACAGACCAACACAATCATAGTAGAGACAGACCAACACAATTATAGTGGAGACAGACCAACACAATCATAGTGGAGACAGACCAACACAATCAATCACAATGGAGACAGACCAACACAATCACAGTGGAGACAGACCAACACAATCACAGTGGAGGCAGATCAACACAATCACAGTGGAGACAGACCAACACAATCATAGTGGAGACAGACCAACACAATCACAGCTGAGACAGACCAACACAATGGCAGTAGAGACAGACCAACACAATCATAGTGGAGACAGACCAACACAATCACAATGGAGACAGACCAACACAATCACAGTGGAGGCAGACCAACAACAATCACAGTGGAGACAGACCAACACAATCAAAGTGGAGACAGACCAACACAATCACAGTGGAGACAGACCAACACAATCACAGTGGAGACAGACCAACACAATCACAGTGGAGACAGACCAACACAATCACAGTGGAGACAGACCAACACAATCACAGTGGAGACAGACCAACACAATTACAGTGGAGACAGACCAACACAATGACAGTGGAGAGAGACCAACACAATGACAGTGGAGAAAGACCAACACATTCACAGTGGAGACAGACCAACACAATGACGGTGTAGACAGACCAACACAATCACAGTGGAGACAGACCAACACAATCACAGTGGAGACAGACCAACACAATGACAGTGGAGACAGATCAACACAATCACAGTGGAGACAGACCAACACAATCACAGTGGAGATTCCAACATTTTGCAAGGGTATCAATTGAAGGTTGAAAACCTGAAAGTCACTAACACTTTTTATTTGGCTGCTTTACTGCGCGCAATATCACCTGCGCAGAGGTACAAGTCCCTTGTTTATGAAGTGATTGGGCTGGCACTCATGGAATGCAATGACACATTAACCAGCCAAGCGATTTAATGAAGGAATGCATTAACAAGCACCACCACACGTTCTGCATCACTACTACTCCCCACATATACATAATCCACACGCACGGACACGCATGGACAAGCGCGCACGCACACGTACGCGCGCGCCCCACACGTTCCGCGGTCCACATCCGAAGCGCAACTGCGTGCGCGAACGGCGATCAAACACTAAACGTGGCCGCGGCCGCGCAGCCGGGCCACGCGGCACGACCTCCGCGCGGTGAACACGGGGAGCAGGGTAACGCCGCGACGGCCGTTTCACTTCCCGCTGTGGCGGCTACGGCGTCGCCCCCTCGCTTCCACCTCTCTCACGGCAAACCTCCGCCCGCCAAAAGTCATTCCCCGTGATTCCCAACTGACCCGAAAGTGGGAAGAATAATTTTGTTTCAGTACGGTGTGCACTGCGCCCGCAAGGGGAAGCTGAGAGTTCGAATCCCAGCTTGGGCTCCGTCGAGCCGAGGAGCAGTTGGTTAGTATCCCTGCCGTGGGCATGAGGCAATGCCACTGCTGCTGGCAATGCAGGGCTGTAAACTGAAATATAAACGATTTTAAACTAAACTTTTTATTTTTACAGGTAAGGCCCACTGAGCTATACATCTCTTTTTCAGAAGCGACCTGGCCACAAATGATAGCCCAATTAAGCGGCTTATCGTGTGGAAATTTACAGCAGCCAAATACTCTAAACGCGTGATGATTCTAAATGCGGAGGGAAAAACTGGAGGACCCGGAAAAAAAATCCACACGACCATGGTGAGAGAGACACACAAACTCCAAATATACAGCAGGCGTCAGGGCCAGGATCGAACCCACGACCTCCTGTATACCAGGCGAGGTAGTTAACATCTCCTAGCCACCGTGATGATGATTAGATAGAGAGAGACACAAACTCCAAATATACAGCAGGCGTCAGGGCCAGGATCGAACCAACGACCTCCTGTATACCGGACGAGGTAGTTAACATCTCCTAGCCACTGTGATGATGATTAGAGAGAGAGACACGCAAACTCCAAATATACAGCAGGCGTCAGGACCAGGATCGAACCCATGACCTCCTGTATACCAGACGAGGTAGTTAACATCTCCTAGTCACCGTGATGATGATGAGAGAGAGAGACACGCAAACTCAAAATATATAGCAGGCGTCAGGGCCAGGATCGAACCCACGACCTCCTGCATACCAGGCGAGGTAGTTAACATCTCCTAGCAACCGTGATGATGAGAGAGAGACAAGCAAACTCAAAATATACAGCAGGCGTCAGGGCCAGGATCGAACCCACGACCTCCTGCATACCAGGCGAGGTAGTTAACATCTCCTAGCCACCGCAGTGGCTGTAGGCGGGAGGGTGCGCACCAACATCTCAAAGCTCACATGAGCAGGAAACCACACCACGCTGACGGCGTATGGCAGAGAGCGGTGCTCCTCTGGACTCTCCGACGCTGCCAAGGCCGCACATGTGCAGTTCATGACGGGTTCGCTGAACTGAAATGCCGCACACTTGCTGGGGGGGGGGGGGGGGGGGGGACAACGTTTGTTCACCTGTTTCGTTTTCGCTGTTTTGCATCGGTGATTGGGCAAAGAGGCTAAGGAACGCGACAACAATTCACGCCACCGGCCACGGCAGACGTCGCGATTCTAAACAAAAACGACGCAGGAATGTCGTCCGGAAGATCGTGGTGACTTAGCGGGCCTCTAGCGGCCGCAATAAATGCGTTCACGCCACATTCAGAAGGAGTGACATGGGCTGGTCGAGACTAGCTACAGAGCGGCGGCGAGGAGGGAGACTCAGCTCGTGCGCACCCCGACTGCCCCGTCGCAGGGCCTCGGCACGAGGCGGTGGATTGGGAGGACTTTCATCCAGCAGTGGACTGATCGTGACTGATAACAACGAGCGTCTGCAGGGGTTTGCACGGGACCCCATCATGAGATACGTGTCCGGGTTGAAATTAAAAAAAGGCATTCTCGCAAACTCCGTGGTGAGACAAAACCATAAAGATGGCTGTCTGGTGTTGGCCATTCAGTTTCAAAGAAAACGCATATACTATCAGAGAATGTTTGTTTGCATGCTCACCACAAGTACGTGTGGTTAATGCAGACTTTATTCCTTGAGAAAGCTATCCATTTGGTGTTTGAACATCTTAACACTACATTGAGGAGCCTTTCAAAACTTTACCCTACATTGCGGGGATCACAAAAAAGATCTCCAAAATCTTGAATAAACAATATCCAGGTCCGATTCAACACATTACATAAAATCCGTGATCTGGTTCCGTCTGTAAAAGATGTGATTCCGGACATACAGTACCCTGGCGTCTACAAACTAAGTTGCCTCTGTGGTCATAGTTACATTGGAGAAACCAAACGACATGTCTCGGACCGCATTCGTGAACACAAAGCAGACCTGAAACACGGTAGGACCAACACCTCGGCTGTGGCAGATCACTGTAATAATTCAGTAGGTTCACATGACATTGACTTCTCCAAAACAGAGGTTATTTGCAAGCCATCTGGCTACCATGAGAGATTCGTTCATGAGGCTATCCACATATACAAACACTGAGACAATTTCAACCGAGAAGATGGATTCTGGCTTAGCAATCATTGGAAGGATTTGATAAACCACTTCGGGTCTTAATTGATTGATCACGCTTAAGGTGGCTTTCAGACCGCATCCATTATTTTCGTCTCCCCCCTCCTCTTTTCCGAACATAGATGGACTCGTCCATCTGAACAAACTGTCAAATCTCTCTCCGTGGTGCTAACGTTAAAAAAAAAAATTCCTGCTGTGGTTTTCACACTTGATGATGATTGCTTGTGTTCCAGTCGAAACGTCGTGAGAATTTGATTGTTTTATATTTGTATTATTTTATTGTTTCCCTTCTACGTGGTGACTTTACCGAGAGAACCAAGAATATCTTAACACCTCTTTTATTGCCAGAGAGAGTAATACATATTGTTATATTTCATACTGGGCAAACAAGGTCCCGTGATCTATTCCGTGCAAGTATCGCGAGCTTGACAATGATCGTTACCCAACGCATCGTTACACCCTTAGCAGAGAGAACGGGGAACTCTTCCCCATGTGTGTGGAGGCTGGGAATTGAACTCAGAATGTCTGTGTTGCTGAGCAGCAGCATTCCACCACCGACTCTTATCGAGTTCTGCCACCAGGGTCCACCTTAGGAAATTTAGATTTCAAAATAAAGGTTCACGACCACCTTCTGCTGTGCTGGCACGTCTCAACAGGGTTCAAAGTTGTGTTTACATTAGCCTTAGCTGTGTCACATGTTTTGCAATCACCACTGCCATTGCAGCCCAGATTACCACCACCAACATTCCCACAATAACCAAAGATCCCCCCCACCACCCCCCCCCCCCCGTGTAGTCTCGAACAGGCTGTTGGTGCAAGTGTTGTTAGCAGAATCAGAATATGCATTTATAATGGAGGAATCCGATGAGCCATAAAGCTCTTTTTCACAGATATCCAGCAGGGGCACGGGGTAAGGGCGTTACAACAACAGACAGTACAAAAACACGACAGTACTGCAAAAGTAGAAGAAAGGTAACCAAATCACCCAAACACAAACAAATACAACACTTAAACCATGCCCATCCAACCAGGCAAAGCCCACTCAGGTGTTAACTTGTTTCTCAGAAGCGACCTGGCCACAAATGATCGCTCAACAAAGTGGCCCCATCATTTGAGAGGGTGAGTAACCTGGTACACACCGTACCAGGTTACTCATTTAAGGCCGAGTCTACCCAGGGAAGGCGCAGGACTGCTCGAAACATTCGCCACTGTTATTTGCTGTGAGTGTGAATACAACAATTTGAAGCCCACGCTTTTCCAGCCTGCACAATTCTTCTGTCGCGACAACGGCGGTCGTTTCTCATCGCCGACGGATTTCGGTCATTACAACCGCTTTCAGAAAAACCGTGCCGTCGAAAGAGCCGAGTGAGCGAGCGATTGATGGCAGGACGTTCTCTCCCAGGCCGCCACCACTACGACAACAGCGGCGGCGGCTCGTTAGCGAGAGAATCATTCTAAACCCCGTCACCCAGCAGCAAGCCCCGCGCGCGTGCACTGTAAGCCGAAGACGTCAGCCGGGAGGAATGTGGGATTCCGAGCACACAAGGGTCATACACACAGCTGATCCATTATGCCATTTGCACACGGAGGCAGGGGTGGTTGCTGGTGGTGCTGGTGCTAGAGGAGAAGGGAGGTACAATTTACCCAGCTGTGCCGGAGTTGTACGCTCCCGCGGGCAATATGGGAGCGTTCACACCTGGAGACTTGCATGCAAGCCGCGCACCCAGAGGCGAGATCCCGTAAACTCTCACGCGTGGACTTGCCCTTCTTTGCTGTAATTCTGCAATGCGTGGAAAAGGCTCACGAGGCCCCACTGCTGGCACGCCCGCCACGCGACCGCGTGGGTCGCTGGCCCGACATTCCAACTGTTGGCCCCTTTATGACAACAAACGAGGAGATTAAAACCATGCCTGTGGTATCAGCATCGGCCACAATCTATCGACTGCTGGAAGGCCTCGCCCTCAGCCCTAAGCCATCGCTCGCCACCCTGTGACCCTACACCGGCACGTGGACTGAAGAAGCCTCGCGTTGGGGCAATCTCGCCGCCAGCCCACCGATACGGGCTTTCGGCAAAACCGGCGGAACGTTGAAAAGGAAAGCGACGGGTTTTGAGAGATCGGAGCCCGCCGTGAATGCCGGACGACGTCGGTTGTAATCTCGAGAGGAGCGTCTTCGTACAAAATTGCCAAGAGCTTGTGCAGCGTTTCAACATTATTCCGCTATTGAATCGGCAAATATCTGGACCCATGGGGTGACAACTTTGATTCGACTGGCTCTGTCGTCGGGTGGTGGAAGGTTATGGTTCGAACCACGACATCATACCTAAGCCATCGAAACCAAAAGAAACAAATAATTAATAAAAATTTAGTGCTTTCCGAAATGTTTTCCGAGTAATCGGCGGGGCATAGGTGGTTCCACAATGTCATCATTTTTGTCGCACTTTTAAATTGTGCAACTGAGTGTTGTGTAACTCGCAGCGTGTGTGTGTGTGTGTGGGGAGCGGTAGTGTAGCGGTTAGCGCGCTGCACTATGAACCTGGCGACCTGGGTTCGATTCCCGCTCATGGCCAACACCAGTGACGATTTTCTGAACCGGTCCCGGGCCTCCCCTAGGTCGACTCAGCCTCAAATGAGTACCTGGTGCGGTGTGTAAACATTGCCACTAGGGAGACAAAGGCGGTCGGGCGTGGTGCTGGCCACCCACCCCCTCGTGTACCGTTCCGGCCTTCATAGGTGCTCGCTAACAGCACTTGCCCCTACAGTCTGTTAAGGCTATATGAGGGATCTTTGTTGTATGAGCCGAGTGGTAGTGTAGCGGTTCACGCACTGTGCTACGAACCTGGCAACCAGGGTTCGATTCCTGCTCATGGCCAACATCGTTGACGATAATCTGAACCGGACCTGGGCCTCTCCAAGGTCGACTCGGCTTCAAATGAGTACCTTTGTGCGATGTGTCAACATCGCCACTGGGGAGAAAAAGGCGGCCGGGCGTGGTGTTGGCCACCCCTTCGTGTGCCGTGTCGGCCTTCACAGGTGCTACTCGCTCACAGCACTTTCCCCAACAGTCTGTTAAGGCTCTACGGGGGATCTTTGTATTTGTTATGAGCCGTGAGGGGTAGACAACTCGTCTTGGCGAGTGAAGTGCGGCCCAAGACCTTTTCCGCAACCATCGCTCAGCAACGACACGGCAGCAAAGTGAGATGCACACCGCACGGCTGCGTGGAACCGACGCCGCAACGATCACTGATCACCCCCCCCCCCCCCGTCGCGGATACGATCATCGCATCGCGATGATGCGATGATCGTATCATCGCATCATCGCGATATCACGCGGGCAACCGTGCTCGCAGCAGCGGCGAGCTGACGACGTCACCGCCGCCGCCACCGGAACTTCCTTAAACGCGAATGTGCACAAGCACACGGCCCGCGGGGTAACAACGCACAATCGTCCCAGACGAAGAGTATCTCAACATTAACGTTTAATCGCACGCGCGGCACTTAAAGCGGCAACGCGTGCCCACTTTGGCCGACGACCTTGAGCGCCAATAAGAGATTGCCGCATGGCATGCGGCACGCAAGTAAATCTCTCCGTCTGGCACCCGCCCCACCTGCCCTGACCGCCACCCTCACCGTCAAAGCGGCAGGCGGCACCCCGGTTCTGATATAAACGACACTTCTTTACGATGCAATGGTGGCGGATGGGGGGGTGGGGAGCAAAGGGAAAGTTCTGATACAAGCACACTTCAGACATAAGCAAACCTGGCCTTGCCCGCAATGGCTGAGCTCATATCCAGCTTCCACTTGAGTTCAGTATTTTTCAGAGTAACTAATAATTGCATGCGAAGGTCAAAATAATTCCCTGCTCGAATGAGCGTTGAGGCGGTGCTCACATCCTCTACACAGCCCTGAGCCAGTGGTGGAAATTCCACATTCCCATGACGAGGGCGAGTCTAGCCGTAGGGCAACCAATGCTGTCCTCGCCGTGAAGTGGAACTCGTTGTACTGACGAGGAAGGATGATGGTGGGCCACGTTCAGGAGTTGAACTCGCATCCGTCCGCCTGCCAGCCACTCAGGAATGTAAATTATTTCTCGAATTCATCAACATTACATTCCTGTCTCCCTATGAAGGACAAAGTCACATGTTTGTAAGCAAGCCAAGGGACAATGAGATAAATATAAATAAAACATTTTGACATGAAGTATTATGATCACCGTAATTCTACATTCCAGGATTCGAACAAATGTTTTGCGCACAAGCAGTTTGGCGATGTATCGTGGAAAATCACAACGTCTCGCCATCTCCCACGACATTATTTTTTTTCCCCTGCCGTTTCATTTTGCGATATTTGCCAATGGGCCATTTTCAAAACAAAGCATTCCAGAGTTTAGACAAAAGTCAATGATATTGAAATGGCGAGACTTTTTGTAACCGCTCTTCATTGCAACGAAACCTCTGCAAACTCGGGTCAGCACAAAGTGCCCCAAGGAGAAATGCCTGGTGGTGTTGAAATGACCTATCACTCACCTTACAGCAAGAGTAATAAACACTACCTACCGCACTGTACCATTACAGGGCCCAGCAACGCAGGTCAGGGGGAAAATGTAATCGCTATGTTGGAACAGTTGAACTCCTCGTAGAATACGGTCTCTTCTACTGCTGTATGAGAGCCACCTCCGTGGTGATGTTTACAACACACCGCACCAGGTACTAATTTGAGGCCGAGTCGACCTAGGGAAGGAGAATGACCGGTTCAGATAATCATCACCTGTATTGCCCGAAGCTTAAGAGCGGCGTTTCACTGCAACCTCCTCTGCAAATGGGACGAGGCCACCTCCCGGCTCTCGAGATTAACCGGGTCGAATGTGCGAGTTAATTAAAATCGTAAGAAATCGCTTCTTGCCCTCACGATTCCACGCATGCATCGCGCATTGATGACATACAACGTGCATGCATGCAATATGCATCTTCTGGATACACGAAGGGTGCATGTACACCGTAATATACGGCGATGATTACACCGGTGTCCAGTGTGGTGAACTACGATCAAACAACCGTCAGGACCGGCACGAGGCATGGAGACCTTCACCCAACAGTGGAAGGACAAAGCGGCTGTAAACAAAACGGCATTCGACCCTTGAACCCAACCCCGCGTGGGACGATAATAAGACGAGAGCCACTCCGTATTTGAACGCTGTTTATCTACGATGGACAAACTTGGCCCCTGTCATATGAATGTGGAATTCTTCACTGATGGCTCAGAATCAATGACACCATGAACTGAAGATTCAAGACAGCAAATACATGTCGTGGCAAGGACAGAAAAAAATGACTTTAAAAAAGTGGCATTTTTTTTTCTTCTTAAATGGTCATTCACAGCCCTTAAATAGTGGTGTAAATTCCACATTCCTATGACAGGGGACGATCTATTTATACAACAACTACTACATTTTGATTTAAAGCTTTCGTGACTGCAGGGATTCATATTCTTGGTTCTTTTGGTAAAGTCACGTAGAAGGGAAACAATTAAATAATAAAAAACATATATTATTTTATATTTTTATGATTTCATTGTTTCCCTTCTACGTGACTTTACCGAAAGAACCAAGAATAAGAACAACCACTGTTAAGAGTCGCACACACTCGTCGAGGCCCCTTAAAGGACAAACAGAGCACAGCCTTTGCCGCCCCCGTGGTCGAGGGCTTTGGATCAATACGACAAGAGACCTGTCCCAACCCACCGGACTCCCCCCACAAGCCACGTCGTCGCTCGTGAGCGTTGTTTGCTTGGGTTATTTTGACCATACTTCACCCACCCTGGCCGGTCCGGGTTGGGGAAGGGGAGGCCGGCGGTGGAGGTCGGGGCTGGTTCATTGGCAATGTCCATAGCCTGGAATCAAACTCGGGGGGCAAACGGTTCAGCGTGCCGACCACTGCGCCACCGCTCCATCCCGGAGAGCAGTCTCGATTCAACTGCGCCACGTGAAAAACAGTGCACTTTGGTTTAACGCGCTCAGGCTATTCGTCAGCAAGGCACCGGCTACGCAATCGTCACACGACACGACTTTGCTCGTGACCAAACTGCCCAGAATGTGCCCGAGCTTCACCAGATCTTGGAAGCAAAGAGAGGATCGAGTCTGGCAAGTACTTGGATGGGAGACCACGGCCAGAATTTTCCAGGAATTGTAGGCGTGGGGCGAAGAATTGGCAAGGGGACGGCAGTAGTGAGTGTCGACCTCCTCCCTCTGCGTGGAGGGATTTCTCCGGGTTTCCGGGAGTCACCCCCACACAGAGCCAAAACTCAATGACATTTGTCGAGCATCCCAGTGTTGCGGGACTCTCCCGCACGAAGGTCTGGGACTCGGTGAGGGCTGTTTATTAAAGCAGTCACTGCGTGTAGATCTCCGCCGAGACGTGCACAACACCGGTGACAATTCCACGTTGTTAATGTTGAGAGCCAGTCTCTCCAACCATGACTGCGTAATCCAACACGGCGAACCGTGCTAACGAGCGCGAGAGACGCGGCTCCTCGTCATTGGTGTGCCTCGAGCGAGCTGTGAAAATACCACCTTCTCACGATGGGGGGGGGGGCAGTATATCTGTAGGGTGGCCAACGTTGACATGCCACAAAGTGGCACTCGTTTCATCGGCCCCAGAAAGATGATGGGGCACGAGTCGACCACGAACATTTTGCAACCTTCAAATCGCGATTCTCGCTCGCTACGACTCGCAACGGCGACATTCCGCGCCGCGACGGGGCACTTTAAATTTCAGCGATCAAATTTCACGAGATCACTTTAAGGCGTGCAAAACACAATTATGTGTGTGTGGGCAGCACCACGCCCAGCTGCTTTTTGTTTCCCCAATGCTGATGTTCACTCGTCGTGCCACCTACTCGTTGATGAAGGCTTATCCCCACCCAGGCGAGGCAAGGAAATGGTTACGAAATCTCTCGGGGTTGGTGGGTAATAAAATTTTGGTTGCCGAGGTTCGTATCGTGGTGCGCCAATCGGCCGTGCCACCAGACCACCATTGGTTTACCAAATAGCTGGGACAATTCGTCAACTAATTCCATTAACCAAATATAAATGGTACCCAACTGCTCGTGTAAATCAACTACACGTCCCCCTTTGGACAGGGCAGCTGCCTAGGCATCCCGCCTCGCAAAGGCAGAAAACCCCCGACTACAAGCCACACCCAGCGCGACCAAGCCAATTACATCACCAAGCGCCCCGCCCCAACACCTCCCGTCCAGCGTCACACGCGGTAACAGGAGGCGAGGACTTTATTTTCTCCCCATTTTCTTTTTTGCATCAACCGATTAGTCGAGTAAATCGAAGCGATAATCGGCGGAGTAATGGAGAACTCGAACGACCAGACAGCCCGATTCTGTTCGCCGCACGCGGACGCGCGCGGCAGAGCAAGGCAATGGAATTTGGGTCGCATCGACACACCTCGATTGAGAATTTGTTCCACTCACTCTGCGCGCCCGAGGAGCGATCGTCTGTACATTGGCGGTTTGCCTGCAGCGAAATCCGAGGGCTCCCTTTTATTGCAAAAACAACCGACTGGGTCGGAATGAGCACGTGATGGCGACGGCCGCGGTTAAGACTTTGTCTGCCTACACCCACACAGAACAGGACCAGGCCGGTACTGGGGGTGGGGGGGTACAGGGAGGGAGGAGGCGCGGGCGGTGGCCTGCACATCGTCGCTGTGATCCTACAGGTAAACAACGACAACCCCCCTACTGTACACCCCCCCCCCCCACAACGATCATCATTGTTTTACTGTTCGTCATCATCACCATCCTCGTAGATCAGAATCAGAAAGGGTTTTATTCGCCATGAAAGTTCGCACAGACAAGGAATTTACTTTGGCAGGAAGGTGCATACATTCAATATATAGGAATGTTAAATCTTAATATAAAGTAGCTATAAGATGCAATCTAAAAATACAAAAAAATACAAATAGGGTAACATAGTGTAAATATGTCAAGATGTCATTTTGTAGATAAAATGTCAAAGTCAGTGTAAGCCCTTGGCCTTGTTGAAGAGGCCAGCAGCGGATGGGAAGAAACCGTTTTTGTGGCGTGAGGTTTTGGTCCTGATGGACCGCAGCCTTCTGCCGGAGGGGAGTAGCTGGAACAGAGAGTGTCCAGGGTGGGAGGAATCGGCCACAATCTTCCTCGCTCGCCTCATGGTCCTCGAGGTGTGCAAGTCCTCGAGGGTTGGTAGATTGCAGGAAATTACCTTCTCAGCAGTGTGGATGATACGCTGCAGTTTGCTCTTGTCCTTGGCAGTGGCAGCAACGTACCAGACGGTTATGGAGGTGAGGATGGATTCAATGATTGCTGTATAGAAGTGCACCATCATTGTCTTTGTCAGGTTGAATTTCTTCAGCTGCCGTAGGAAGTACATCCTCTGTTGAGCTCTCTTGGTGAGGGAGTTGATGTTCAGTTCCCACTTGAGTGCCCGGGAGAGAATAGTGCCCAGGAAGCAGAAGGACTCCACAGTTTTGACTGGGGAGTCGCACAGGGTGATGGGGGTGAGTGGGGCTGTATTCTTCCTGAAGTCCACAACCATATCAACTGTCTTTAGAGCATTTAGCTCTAAGTTGTTCTGGCTACACCAGGTTGTCAGCTTCCCACCTATAGTCAGACTCGTCCCCACCAGAGATCAGCCCAATGAGGGTGGTGTCGTCCGCAAACTTCAAGAGTTTGACGGACAGATGATTGGAGGTGCAGCTGTTGGTGTACAGGGAGAAGAGCAGTGGGGAAAGGACGCAGCCCTGAGGAGTTCCGGTGCTGATGGACCTGGAGTCAGAGACTTGTGTTCCAAGCTTAATGCACTGCTTCCTGTCAGACAGGAAGTCTGTAATCCACCTGCAGGTGGAGTCGGGCACGTTCAGCTGGAAGAGCTTGTCTTGAAGCAGGGCAGGGATGATGGTGTTGAAGGCAGAGCTGAAGTCCACAAACAGGATCCTGGCGTAGGATGCTGGGGCGTCCAGATGCTGTAGGGTGAAGTGGAGGGCCATGTTAACTGCGTCGTCCACAGACCTGTTGGCTCTGTAGGCAAACTGAAGGGGGTCCAGGAGAGGGTCTGTGATGGCTTTGAGGTGTGCCAGGACCAGGCGCTCAAAAGACTTCATTACAACAGAGGTAAGGGCGACCGGTCTATAATCATTTAGTCCTGTTGGCCTTAGCTTTTTGGGCACAGGGATGATGGTGGAGGACTTGAGACAGGCTGGTAGATGGCATGTCTCCAGGGAGGTGTTAAAGATGTTGGTGAACACCGGAGACAGCTGGTCAGCGCAGTGCCTGAGGGTGGCTGGAGAGACAGAGTCCGGCCCAGCTGCTTTGATGTCACTGTCCGCTGCTCTCTTCCCGATCCTCATCGGCAGCAAGTGTGACGGCGTCATCGTCGGCAGCAGCAGTCACCGCTGCCGGAATTGACCAAATATTCCAATATAGGACCACAGAGCTTGGGCGATGTTTGGCTCCGGTTCGGGCAGCCTTCCCTGCTTCGTCTGTGGTTTCCCGCGCCTCTGTGCGCATTACAAGCCCCCACGCGATGCAATCTGCACGGATGACGCAACGTAAAATCCAATTAGGATTATACGTCATTACCTTCAGGCGTGTAACAATGCACCGGATGGTTGATGAAAGTTAATTCTGACGCGAAACGATGGACGCATCGAGTCGAGCGCGTGAGAGGTTATTATTCAAGCTGCGTGCAAATGATACACGCTGTTAGCTTTAGGCTAAATGGCATAGACATGAGATGAAAACAAGATGGGGAAAAAAAACAAGACAACAATAATCGATTTATTGACTTGCAACCCCCGAATCATGATAAATGTATAACATTTCTCGGTCGGGTGGGGATACATCGTTAAGTACTTTGTCATCATCATCATACACTGCTCAATTCCACAAAACCCACAGAATCCCACACCTGACTATCCATCTCACCTGAACAGGCGAGCCAAGTCACCTGCACCCACGTGCACACAAAGGTGCGACCGATCGAAGAGCCCAAGCCGTCTTGCACGCAGCCGTGTTTTCCGGCCAACACCCACCAATACCGATACCCGCCATTCGCCACTAAGTAACGGTGACATCACCACGCTGCCTGTGCCAGGCCAGGTGCATAAAGTGCACCGACAACCCACCACATGCAAGGGCACGTGCCTATTTGTCTTTCCCCCCCACCACCACCACCACAACTTTATCCCGAATCCACTCACAAGTCACGCAAAGAGGAGCAAACTCTAGACGTTATTAGAGCAGTCCGTGGAAACGCATCTCACGGAGCTACTTCTGAGCTCCCTACTTCGAGTGAATTCTTATCCACATGGGGGGGGCGGGGCCACTTTGCCACCCATCCCGCTAGAGATAAACGTTCGTCTCGTGACGTGGAACTGATATTTTTAATTCTCAGAGATGGAATTTGGTGGCCAAATTCACGGGAGAACCAAATTTATACGATGGGTTTTCTTTATATATATGTGTTTGTATGTAGCCATTCATGACCAGGCTGAAACTATTAACTCGCTACACTTGAGAACCCGGATCAACCCTGGGCCGTTGATTGGATTCGAACCCAGGCTCTCAGTGGTGCTTGGCTCAGCGCTCCGACCTCCGAGCCAGTCAACCACCCTTGCGATGGTTTTACAGTGTAAAAGGTGTCCAAATGTTAACGGAACTCTGACGAAAATGCTGCCCCAGCAATAATCTACTTAAAATTATTGCTTTATAGCCTCACTAAAATGGTTCCAGTCAACAAAGACAAAGATCCCTTGTATAGCCTTAACAGACTGTTGGAGCAAGTGCTGTTAGCGAGCACTTATGAAGGCCAGCACGGCACATTAGGGGGTTGGTGGCCAGCACCACGCCCGGCCGCCTTTGTCTCCCTAGTGGCAATGTTTTTACACGTCGCAACAGGTACTCATTTGAGGCTTAGTTGACGTAGGGGAGGCCCAGGACCGGTTCAGATAATAGTCACTGGTGTTGGCCGTGAGCGAGAATCGAACCCGGATCGCCAGGTTCGTGACACTACCGCTCCCCACACGCACACACACACACACCTCTGCACTGGTCATGTGTGTTCACCCGAGTGATCACACCACCGACACAGTGACATCAAAGACAGCGACAAATGAATGACAACTCTGCGAGCGCGAGGACGATGAATCCACGAAGGGCCACTAATCCACTCAAGATTGTGAGCACTTTAAAAACGGTGGCCACCCCTCCCCCCACATGCTGCCGCCCCGAAGGCTGGAAACCCCCGACAAGCCACGCCCAGTGTGACGCGGCCGATGATAATATCACCAAGCCCCGCCCATCACCTCCAGTCCAGCGGTACGAGTGGTGAGACTATTGCACGGGGTTATTCGGTTAGCTCAGCGACCCAACAGATAGTCGGTAGTGATCGTTAACCGAATAACCAGACAACCATGCTCTACTCCATACTCTAAATGAACAACAAACATCTGTTTCTGGTATTTACAACCGGAAAAAAAAATATTTGCAAGCCTGTGATGAAAAGCAGGGTTCTTATCATCATCTGATGTTATCTTTAGTGTAGTGTTCTCCCAGAACACTGACAAACACCTTTACACCGCATAGCTCAGCGGCACGCTCGAGCAACACATGGCCTCCACCGATTTAAGCCGCTCGCATGCAGCGACCGGGCAATAGTCCGGTGCAGCGATAATTCCGAGTAATGTCCGCGCACTTCGTGAAACGCGCACGCTCCCGCATTCATCCCGCAGCTGCGCTTGTCAGATGGAGCCGCCTGGTTCCACTCGATGCTTGCCCCACTCCGTGTGAAACAGTGACTTAGGAATACAGAGGTCGCCAGTTCGATTCCATCTCGCGGCCCGGTAGTTTAAGCAATGGTTGGAACGTTCCTTAAATCGCCTCCCTGCCACGGTAATTCGGCCGGCGGGGGGTACAGCATGTGTTCTTTTATAATAATGAACTTCTTAAAATGTTTTTTTCTTCATATATAAGGTATCTTAGTTCCATTTGGTGCAGCCCAATTCTTTTAATTAATTAATTCTGGGCCCCTTGAGCTCCTTGGGACCCTAAAAAAAGTTTCTGCTCGGTTTTCTTGCGCCGAGCGCTGCTGCCACTGGACATGGTGAAAAAGTTTGGCGACCGACCAACCAGAAGGGGGAGATGGAGGGGGGGGGGGACCCAACAACAACATGCGGCCAAACTGAATGAGTACAGCGCGGCATCTCCGCCGCTGGTCGTGTGGCGGAGAGGAGGAGGCCGCTTCAGAGACTCAGAGACTCCCTGGGGCAGGGGGGAGGACACTGAGACACCACGGCCACCCCCACGAGCCCAATAACAACCTCCCACCATCGCCACCGCCGATGCCCCCTCTGTCATTTTATTAAACGGCTGACGAAGACGCAAGGTCCACCGGACCGGGCATGGGGTGGCACCCAAGCTAACCTATAAACTATACTTTTTTTATTTTACCAGGTAAGGCTGACCGAGCTGTATAGTTGTTTTCAAGACGCAACCTGGCTATCGCAAATGATAGCTCAACGAAGTGGCTCATCATCACGTGCAAATTGACAGCAGTAGCCAAGTGCTCTCTAAATGCGTCATGTTGATTCTCGATGTGGAGGGGGGGAAAAAAAAAGGACCCGGAGAAAAATCCACGCGACCACGGGGAGAGAGAGAGAGAGAGACACGCAAACTCCTAATATACAGCAGCAGGCGTCAGGGTCGAGATCGAACCCACGAACTCCTGCATATCAGGCGAGGTAGTTAACATCTCACCACCGCGGCGCTAACGGAAATTATAATGGACGTTATGTATTATCTCCATATATATAAAAGGCAAAGTTGTGAATATGTGTGTCTGTTCAAAATGTTTAGCGTACTTCCCGACATGCAACAAACTTGAAATTTGCCATGTGGGTACTTTCCAGACTGTACACCATGCAAACATAAAAATAAACTTTTGGTTTTTTTTTGTGGGGGGGGGGGGAAGCTCAATAATGCATTTATTTTTTTGCACGGCAAGTGAGCTGTGACGTCAAATCTGTCACGTGACCCGCGCATGTGGAAGCGTAACGCATTGTAGTGTCTTGGTTAGCGCGCCGCGCTACGAACCCGGCGACCCGAGTTCGAGTCCCGCTCACCGCCACCACCGGTGACGATTATTTGAACCGGTCCTGGGTCTCCCCTAGGTCGAATCAGCCTCACAACTAGTAACTGCTGTGGTGTGTGAACATCGCCACTGGGGAGACAAAGGCGGCCGGGCGTGGTGGATCCAAGTCCCGGGCGAAGCCGGGTAGTACAGCTAGTATATTTATAAAAGTAAAAGTTAAGGCACAGCCCTGCAATTGCTTGCTCAAGCCACTGCAGGCAGGAAGGGCCTCTACCCGAAGGAGCTCTGGAGAGCACGTCTAGTGTGCTTTGGCCTGCTCTTCCACACTTTACCCGCCGCTATGTGCAGATGCATTTATTTATTTAATGTTGGCACATACTTCCGTGATAAATTTTTACTTTTCCAGTGATGCGATCATTCCTCTCCCTGTTTGTCATATTTTCCCTTGGCTTTTTGTAACTTTCTGTGATTCAGGTCACTCTTGCAAATGAGAATATCCTGGTATTTAGGTCTCACCTGATTAAACTAACTAAAATCAACTGCAGCTGACCTGGGGCCAATTACGATTGTAACTGCAATTTTACAATTGACAACAATGTCCCTGGAAATGTAATTTATTTCGCGTTGTTGTTCTCGTTTGTAATTGTGATTGGCCCAAAGAGTGGCTCATCGGTACCACATAAAGGTGACAAAATGCTAACAATGATTCACCATAATCTTTTCATCTCTAAAGCACAAAACTTGAATGACGGCAAGTAATCGGGCGGTAGCTTTAACACGAACGTAATGACGCTTTATTTAAGGGTATCTCCGCGTGCTTTGTAAGAGAATAACATTTTTGGGAAAAACCCAGATTGCTATGCAACTCATCTCGGGAACACGGAAAGACTCCGCGCCCTTCTGTGCCTACCTCGGATCCTGGCCGGGCACTCGCTGTGTCTGCGCCAAGGTGGTGGAATTCCCTGCCATTGTGAAAGTCGTTTATTCAATAATGTGGATACTAATCTTGATTTGAAGCTTTCGTGACTGCAGGAATCCATGCTCTTTGTGTCGCGATCGAAACGTCGCGATTTATTTCATTTTACTTCTGCCCACGTGACTTTACCAAAAGAACCAAAGAGAATGTGGACACTTTTAGGTCTCGTCTAAAAAAAAACATCTTCCCAAGTCCGTTTATTCTATTTTAGCTTCTGTGTTCTCTCTTGGCCTTCTCTGATCCTTATTCCTCCAAGGCGCCTTCGAGACATTCGTCGAAGGCGCCTTACAAATACATGTGAATTATTCATCGGTGAATGTGAAGCATGCGCGTGAAACAGACGGTCACTAGGATCTAAGCCTTCTGCCTGCGGTGGACTCCAGCAGCATTTTTCACCCCGTGTGGTACCCCAGCATTGGCTCTAACCGCACGCCGTCCGTGGAAGTGTTCTTTCCTCCTTGCAATTAGCACGGTGTCTCTGTAATCTACTCGGCATATTTACCCCGAGCCAAGGGCAAGCGGGTTGGTACACACACACAAAGACCCCCCCCCCCCCCGTATAGTCTTAACAGACTGTTGAGGCGAGTGCTGTTAGCGAGCAGCACCTATGAAGGCCGGCACGGCACACGAGGGGAGTGGGGTGGCCAGCACCACGGCCGGCCGCCTTTGTCTCCCCCAGTGGTGATGTTTACACACCACACCAGGTACTCATTTAAGCCTGAGTCGACCTAGGGGAGACCACGAACTGGTTCAGATAAACGTCACTGGTGCTGGTCGTGAGCGGGTCATCGGGTCCATAGTGCAGTGCACTAACCGCCACACTACCGCTCCCCACTCACACAAAGACAAAGACCGCCCATACGGATCTGCATGCGTGCGAATGAGCACCTATTACGGCCGGCAGCGGCAAACAACTAAGCGGCGTGGTCAGAACCGCACCCGGCTGCCACCTGTCTCCCCCGGTGCCAATCTTTCCGAAAACCTAAGCAGTTCTCAAGCCACACATGTGGGTACACAGACATACGTAACGTACAAACGTAAACATCAGTCCACTGTTGGACGAAGGCCGCACACACGCACGCAGAGTCACGCGTAAATACATTCCGACTTCCATAACAAATGTCTGGGATCGTACCATCGGGGGATCGTGTACCGTGTCTGGCACCGTACCATCGGGGATCGTGCACTATGTCTGGGATCGTACCATCGGGGGATCGTGTACCGTGTCTGGGATCGTACCATCGGGGGATCATGTAACCATGTCTGGGATCGTACCACTTGATCGGATTGGATGTCAGAAACTCAGCAGGTTGGGCCTGGGCAGTACTCGGCGGATGGGCGACGACTATGAATAAAGACCGGTGCTACAGGCCACTGCGATGGGGTTACGTTGTCAGCAAGATGGAAGGGTAGCAAGTATGAACAAATGTAGCCACTTCCGTGCGCTCGTTGAGGAGGCCGCTCTCCTCCCATCTTACAGTGACACGTTAATCTCTCACATTAACATCATGCTAATCTCTCACATTAACATCATGCTAATCTCTCACATTAACATCATGCTAATCTCTCACATTAACATCATGCTAATCTCTCACATTAACATCATGCTAATATCTCACATTAACATCATGCTAATCTCTCACATTAACATCATGCTAATCTCTCACATTAACATCATGCTAATATCTCACATTAACATCACGTTAATCTCTCACATTAACATCATGCTAATATCTCACATTAACATCATGCTAATCTCTCACATTAACATCATGCTAATCTCTCACATTAACATCATGCTAATATCTCACATTAACATCACGTTAATCTCTCACATTAACATCATGCTAATCTCTCACATTAACATCATGCTAATCTCTCACATTAACATCATGCTAATCTCTCACATTAACATCATGCTAATCTCTCACATTAACATCATGCTAATCTCTCACATTAACATCATGCTAATATCTCACATTAACATCATGCTAATCTCTCACGTTAACATAATGCTAATTTCTCACATTCACATCACTAGACCCGGCCACTTCTTTATGACCCTTGAGCTACACCCATTTCAAACCTTTTAAAACAGTCTGCCTCAGCAGCAGACCATGGCTTTCCCACCTGATGACGGACGCTTGTGTTGCGCCCGAAACGTCGTGATTCATTTTATTTTATACCTACGTGACTTTACCGAAAGAGCCACAGAGTATGGACAAATAAGAATAGGTTTTACCCATTCTGGCAATAAAACAGGAGCCGTTCGATGTTCAAACACCAAATAGAGCCCTTTTGTAAGGAATCATGTCTGCATTAACCACACACACTAGCTGAGGTGAACACGCAAACAAAACTTGCTCCGATAAGTATATATGCATTGTCCTTGAAACTGATTGGTCTACACCAGAGACAGCTTTCTTTAGGATGTCAGACCAGAGAACGGCTAAAGGTGAACACAAGTGTTGTACTGTACTTATACGCTGCAACATCTACGCTCCCCCCCCCAAACCTCCGTCTTCACCAACCGGGGCTGGCCAGCGTGCGGTGGTCAAGTACGGTCAAAGATAAACCCCCGTGGCCCGCATGGCGTGCTGCAGACAGAGGTTGTCATCCAGCGGTGGGCCGACTCGAGGGCTCTGCAATGTACAGACACACGTACCCCCCCACCCCCCTGCCGCCACCACCCCCCCCCCCCCCCCCCCCTGTACAGTCGTGTGTATCGGAGCTGGTTTGGCGAGCAGTCCCTGCCCAGGTAGATTTATTGGCACACACCCAACAAGTAACAAAAAGTGAGCATGTTTTTTGCAATAAAAAAATAAATATACAGGTCGCTTCAAAGGGCAGGGTGTGGAGTCTTTGCCTGGCAGTTGGTGGTGATCTCTGTAACACAGCGAGTAAACGAACACACACACAACAACAACAATCGCGGGCGGAGCTGCTGCAGTTGAGTGCAGAGTTGGAATCGCTCGGCTAATTCCCCGGCCGATCAGTTTTACGTGCGGGAGGGAACCGGACAGCCTGGAGCAAACCCCCACACAACCCCTGATCGGTGCCCTACCTTGTCACAGACCAATTCAGACCTTATTCGTCATCCGCCGTACCCTTATATCAACGTTCATCCTACAAAGTCCCATCACAAGGGAGAAACACAAACAAATAGACACTCACCACTAGTACACTCACCACTACATACCTGTCAACCCCGTATCAGTGCCCTACCTTGTTACATACCAATTCAGACGTTATTGGTCACCCCTGTGCCCCTTATAAATGATCAACGTTCATCCTACAACGTCCCATCAGCAGGGATAAAACACAAACAGCCGAAAAATTAGATTTATATTTTTTTGGCCTCTATTGAAACGGCTGTACGCCGTGTGGACCTGAAAACTCAATTTCCCTGCACAAGAATACGGGGTAAACCGCATGGGTTGGCACGGCATGTAGGCAAGAATACGCTCTTCTGCAAGGGTCACAACAGCACCGAGGCGAAATTATATTTATTTAGACGGACCGACTCGGAGTTAACAGGGCTGAAAAGTGATGGATGGTGGTGACAAATAGCGCGACAGGCTTGTAGCAACAGGCTTGTATCGACAGGCTTGTAAAACCGGGCAGAAGTTGTCACAAAACAAAAAGGAGAATTGGGCTTTTGCTCTTCATGGCAAGAGAACGGGAGGTGTCAAGATGTTCAAGCAGAAAAAACGAAAACCTATTGCAAGGCATCAGAAGTGTGCGTTAGCCACACGTACTTGTGGCAATTACAGCAAACAAACATGCTCTGATAATGTATGCGTTGTCTGTGAAACCGATTGGCCTACACCAGAAGAGAGCCTCGTCTCGTTTTTTATCCGTGTTAGAGATAGGGGGGGGGGTTGGCGGGGGGGGTTATGACGTAATATGCGTCACCCGTTGTTATTGTTGACGAGAGCAAATTGTTTACGCGCGGGGAAAAATGTGCATAACATTGGCGTGAGCGGGCGAGCGAGCGAGCGAGCCCTTAGGGGAGTGAGTGAGAAGCAGATTCTCAAGGAGATCGCGGGCAAGCAGCGACCAAATCGACGTCGAATAACGATGGGGAAAAAACCCAACATCGCAACGGAAGGCGAGTTCCACGTAACAACACATGCACACGCCGGACGACACGTGTACAGGGGGCGGACGGCTTCCGTGCGGTATGCAAGAGCGTCAATTGCTGTCGGTCGGTCACACTCGATCTAATTTGTTTTTGAAGGCCCTGTTTCTTCGGGAATTGTCGATGGCTTTTTTTTTAATCAACAATCGCCGTGTGCTCGCTCTCTCTCTCTCGCACGTCTTTGTGCGTCTCGTTTAAAACGATGAAATCCGGGACCCAGTGAATCTGCCCAGAGACACGTGGAGAGAGTTACCCCAACGTATACACCAAGGAATCACGCACACACACACAGACATTTCACACACCAACAAAGACAAAGATCCCCCGTATAGCCTTAACAGACTGTCGAGGTAAGTGCTGTTAAGCGAGCACCTATAAAGGCCGGCACGGCACACGAGGGGTTGGGTAGCCAGCACCACCCCCTGCCGCCTTTGTCTCCCTAGTGACGATGTTTACACACCGCACCAGGTACTCATTTAAGCCTGAGTCGACCTAGGGGAGACCCCGAACTGGTTCAGATAATTGTCCCTGGTGTTGGCCGTGAGCGGGAATCGAACTCGGGTGGCCAGGTTCGTAGCGCAGCGTAGCGCTAACCGCTGCACCACCGCTCCCCACTCTCACACCAACGGGCACGCAAAGACATACGCTGGGTAGAGCTGTGGTTCCCACACTGCAATACGAACTGGTCCTGGGTGCCTCCTCTCACCAACCCACAATGACCGGCGTGGTGAAGTACGGTCAATGAACCCCTCAAACAGCCCCCGAACGAACAAAGCGATGTGAATCAGGAGTTATAGAATACGTAAACGCCCAACCGAACGTGGACCATTGTTGCAACTATCTTTCGCTTAAGAAAGCCTCGGCAAAATCTCATGAACCTGTTTCAGGCGAGTCCTGCTTTTGGATGTTTCAGCCAGACCATTATTGAGCATTTATATTCGCGAGGAAATTTCTCTTTTTGGCCCAGCACTGCGAAGTACACGGTGAGATAACCCGCGTGACCCAACACGGCCTTTCATCCAGCAGTGGAGCGAGTAAGGAGCGCGCATTTTTGTGATTCCCTTTCGTTGCAGAGCGAACGCCGGCTAAACTGGACTGGAACGCGATTAGGGCACGAAAGCAATTCGAGCAGAACAGCTTAAGAGTGACGACAGTGGATCCATACAGTGGTGCACAGAGCACACACACAATGAGGGTTGGCGAGCCATTGTGCAGATCCTGATCTATGCCCCTTCTCCTCTCGCTGACGCGCACGCACACATACACGCACGCACACATACACGCACGCGCACATACACACACGCACACATACACACACAACAACAACAACAACAACCGCCATTCGCCACTAAGTGGCGGTGACGTCACCACGACGCTTGTGCCAGGCTATGTGCACCCTGAGGCCACGTGAAGTGTCGAACGCCCGCTGGCAGGAGGTCACGGGGCAGACCCAGGTGCCACGGGTCGACTGACTGAGATGACTGGCTGATGCACCACCTGTGCCCCCTACTGTGCCAACCTGCTGTGCTTTAGCCACCCGGCGCTCCGCTCGCTGTTGTGAGCGTCGCTCCTCCGCCCTCCGTTGTTGTTGGAGGGCGACTGCCTCCAACTGCCCAGTAGCATCCTTCACGAGCCTCCTCCACAGAGGCCGATCTTGACACCGCTGGTACCAGTCATCGGCAAGTCCACTCAGCTCCACGTCCTCCTGTACCACATCACTCCATCTCTTCTCTAGCCCGTGCCGCGCCCGCTTAGCCCCCTCAATCCGGCCAAACAAAAGCTGTTTCGGCATGCGGTGGCTGGGCATGCGGGCTACATGACCCAGCCATCGCAGCCTTGCCTGCCGGAGGAGCTCACCGATGGGACCCTGCCCAGATCTTTCAAGGATTTGTGAGCTCCTCACACAATCCAGTCTGGTTAAACCCAGGATGGATCGTAGGCAGGTCAGCCTAAATGTTTCTAACCGGCGAAGATGTTCCATTAGGGGGGTCCACGTTTCGCAAGCGTAGAGAAGGGAGGGAATGACCGTGGCCGAGAAGACCTGAAGCTTAGTGCGGAGCGACAGACCAGGTAGCTTCCACACAGCGTTACGCAACCGATGAAAAGATATTGCCGCTCGACTGATTCGGAGTGAGACCTCTGCTGTTAAACTGGAGCCAGTCATAAGCACACTGCCCAGGTATGGGAAACTCTCCACTCTCTCCACAACTGCCCCATCACCGATTGGGAGTTGTGGGGGTGGAGTGTCCGATGGTACAAAATACCCAGGCAGGTGCTTAGTTTTGGTGGGGCTGATGGTAAGGCCCCACCTCTTAGTGGCACGCTCCAGTCTCAGCAGCAGCGTCTCCAACTCCTCCTCTGACTGAGCAGCTATTACCAAGTCATCAGCATACATAACGTGGTTGAGCAATAGGGAGCCATCCCTTGACCGCACCCGGGCATCGATTAGCCTCCCATTATATCTGTACCATATGGAGATTCCCCCGGTACAGCTATTGAAGGCTTCACGAACTACGTGGTCAAAATAGATGTTAAATAATGTGGGAGCCAGAGGACATCCCTGTCGCACCCCAAGGTGTACAGGGAATGGCTCTGACTCCCGGCCACGTAGTTTTACCCGGGCCCGCTCACCATCATGAAGGTCCTTAATGATCGTGAGCAGAGGGTCAGGTACTCCAAAAGCACGAAGAACGACCCAGAGCCCAGGCCTACTGATGGTATCATAGGCCTTGACCAGGTCAATAAAGCAGAGATGTAGGTCTTGTTGGAATTCCCTACACCTCTGCTGTAGCAGACGGACAGAAAATATGGCATCTGTGCAGGACCGCCCTTTCCTGAAACCGCATTGGGGCTCCGCAAGCCTCTCCTCAGCGTGCCTGGCAAGGCGATGCTGAATAATCCTTGCCAGGACCTTTCCCGGCACACTGAGGAGTGAGATGCCCCTGTAGTTGTTACAGTCTGTGCGGTCCCCCTTCTTAAAAAGGGGGACCACCAGGGCATCCTTCCAATCCTGCGGAACCCGTCCAGTGGTCCAGACTGTTGTTATGATGTCATATAGGGCAGTCTGTGCACAAACGCCACCCTCCCTCAGCATTTCGCTTGGGAGATCATCTCTGCCCGCTGCCTTTCCTGGTCTCAGACTCCGGATCGCCTTCAATACTTCCTCAGCAGATGGCACCTCAGCCAGCCACTCACAGGGGGTGACGTCATCCAATATTTGAGGCACCGCAGCCTCAGCAGGGTCATCCTCACTTTGTGCCACGATGTTTTCCTGGCTGTCGGATTTTCCCTCCCCCAGGACCTCACAGAAATGCTCAGCAAATCTGCGAACCTGTTCCTGGGGGTCGGAAATTGGATCACCGTTTTTTCCCCTAATGATGGTAATAGGTGTGGCGCTGCAGGTTACTTTTTTGATGGAGTTAAATAGCGATTTGTGATCACGGGCCACTGAGGCAGACTCCATCTCCTCAGCAACCCGCGACCACCACCCATCCTTGCAGCGCCTCACGGCTCTCCGAACCTCCGAGCGAAGGCTGCGGTAAGCCTCCTCATTCTCTGACGTGGGATTCTGTAGCCGATGGCAGTGGGCCTGTCGCTTTTTCTCAACCATCCTGAACAACTCCTCTGTCATCCAGGGTGTCTGGGGAGGTCTGGACCGCGTACCCAAAGCAGCCATTGCAGCTGCCTGAGTCACAGTCCTAAACCTCGCCCATTTTCCCTCGACACCAGGAGGAGTCGGGGACGATGCCAATCCCAGCCGCAAGCGATGATGAAATTCTCGCTTGCAACTTTCATCAGATAACTGAGACCAGGCCACTTTAGGTTGGAATGGGGTCCTGGGTGTACACCCACCACCGGAGTGGAAGAATGGCAGGCGCATCTTACAGATGACTAGTCGATGGTCAGAGGGCAGATCAGCTCCACGGTAGGTCCTGGTGTCAAGGACATGGGCTCGCATTCGCTGGTCCGTCACTATGTAGTCCAGCAGATGTTCTTGCTTGGACCCGGCATGCATCCATGATGTTGTGTGGATGCGCCGATGCCGGAACAGCGTGTTGGTAATTACAAGCCCATGGGCTGCACAAAAATCTAGCAGCCTCCTACCATTGTTATTGAGCTGATCTGGCCCATGCCCTCCAATCACTCCAGACCAGGTGCCAGTATCATGACCAACTCGGGCATTGAAGTCACCCAACATGATGACTCTATCCCGAGGGGCCACTTTAGCCAGCACCTGTGACAGGAGGTCATAGAAGGCATCTGACTCATCGGCTTTGCCTGCATCCCTCCACGGATGTTCATCTTCGGTGGGGGCATAAGTAACCACGACCACCATTCCTCGCCTCCGGTTGATGGGAAGGCGAGCCCAAAGTAGCCTGGGGCTTACAGCTTCCCACACCTCACCGCCACGCTCCCACGCCCCCTTCATTCTTTTGTTCAAAAGAAGACCCACACCCTGTTGTTTGGCAGTCTGCTGCCCCGAGTAGAGGACTGTCCACCCCTCATGGTGGCAGGAGCCAGAGCCGGTCCACCGGACCTCCTGAATGCCGCATAGATCCAGGCGGTACCGGTCCAGCTCCCGACAGAGGAGTGGCAGCCTCTCCTCTGCAGTGAGCGTTCGAACATTCCACGTGGCCACCCGTAGTGGCTTTTCGTTGTTTCTGGAGTAGCCCCGAGGGTAGGTATTCAATCTCCTGGCTCCGCCAATTGGGGTTTGGCCAGGAGACGTCATAGACGCCTGGCCCCCCGGGGCCTCCGGCACAAGCTTAGTTGTTACATATTTCACTTTAATTCGTGGTTTTGTGGTAATTAATTGAAGGTGGAGGGGTTACCAGCCCCTCGCACCCGTCCAGAGCCCCCGTTTAGCCCCTGTGGTGGACACATATGCCATGAGGGGAGGAGCCAATCAAAATTGGAACTCCCCCCACAGCACTGTCCACGACAGAGTTGCCCGTCCGGCACCGCGAGGAGGTAGGGGGTTGTTTTGCCGGGTACATACACATACACACACGCACACATACACACACGCGCACAGACACACACGCGCTGTGGCCGGTCCTGCAAATCAAGAGACGTTTAAAGAAGGGCCGCTCACGACAAAGAGGCAAACGTCCCCAGACGATCTCGCTCTCCCCTGTCGCCTCCCTCGCTGCTGTGCTTCCTCGCTCGTCCATCTGGGCTTGACAATATTCAACTGTGGGCCCGCCCCCCCACCACCCGCTCAGAGTCCCACACCGACAATCGGCAACGGCAGCGGCATCACCGGTGGTGGCGGCAGCCGGAGCCCGCGCCGGCGTCGCCCCCGCATTCCACGTACGGCTTACAAACGAGAAAATAAATAAGGGCAGCCAGGACGAATGACGGAGCGCGAGCGAGTGGCCGGGCGGCGCCCCCCCCCCCCCCCACTCGCCGTTGCCCCAGACCGACACTTACCCCCAGCGCGCACGACGAGAGATGGAGAGAGATGGAGAGAGATGGAGAGAGACGTCGGGAACGGTCAGGCCCCCCCTCCGCCCCGCCGACCCCGTCCTCAACGTCGAAAAATAAGAAAATAGAAAATCCCAAACTCGCGAAGGCAGGCGAGCAGGCGCTCACCGCGGCGCGGCCACGGAACCGGAGACCACAGCGGCCGCCGCCGCCGCCACCACCACCACAAAGCCTCGTTCCCCTCTCGCTTGAGCTGTCCTCGTTTTTTTTTCAGCCTCAGCTCTGCCTCTCTTGTTGGCCTAGTCCCCTCTTCCTCTCTCGGCTCTCTCTCTCTCTCCCCCCCCGCCGTTCTTCCCTCCGCCCCGTAGGCTCAATTGCCTCTCACTGGCCAAGGTACACGACCAACACCCAACCAGAACATACCTCCATATCGTCAGGGGCAAGCTTGCTCCTCCCATTTCTCACCCACCGGCACCCGGCCCTACTCTCTCCCTCCCACCGCCGCCGCCGCCGCCGCCCCCCCACTGCCGCAAGTGAATCTGGGAGGCAGCAAGCGATTAGCATAGCCAAAGATACTCTCGGTGGGCCCTCCTCCGTGTGCCACAACCGTGGCTGCACAGCAGGGGCCTGGCGGTTTCTTTGTGCTCTCCAATCGCCACGTGTACTCCGCCCGTACTTTGCAGGCTGAGTTTTATTGAAGAGATAGCTTTCAAGGTGGGAGGTGGGGGGGGGGCAGAGGGAGGAACGAATAGCGCTCGCACGCCGGGTTTGTAACGAGAGTCGGCGTCGCTCCCGAAACCCTGGCACACGCCGGGGATGATGTCTCGTCTCGGTCTGGCAAAATCGGCGGGGGGAAAAAACCGGAAACAACGAGGTCCCTTCCCGTGCAATTGCCACGGCCCAAACGTTTCGCGGGGGCCGCGATTTCACGGGGGCCGCATTTGATTACTGACGGCTCCTCTCGACGCGTGTCGTGAGGAGCGGAACCACGGCGCGCCGCGTCCCAGAGAGACGCGAGAAAGGAAAACGCCGAGCGGGCGGGCGATGCCGCACGGCCACAGTTAAGCTTACCGTCAAGTGATTTGACATTGGAAATCTTTGCGCCAAGCATTTTGAAGACAGAGAAAAAAAAAGAAAAGTCTCCTCTGCCTACGACCGTCCCTGCGCCTCTGTTTCTCAAGTAAAAATGCCAACCTCTGCCTGAACACCGTAAGATAAAACAATTTCCCCATAACGAAGGTAGCGATAAAGTTTGGCGAGATACAATGGACCTGCACACTCGAGGCCCGCCGCCGCGTTACTGTATCACTCCACGCTCGGTATCACTCGGTATCACTCGGTACCACTCCACTCAGCCACGCAGCTCAAGAGAACAGTTCGTCGTCGGCCGCTCAGTAACCGCGCTATAACGGTGTGTGTGCTCCACGCTATAACGGTGTGTGTGCTACACGTTATAACGGTGTGTGTGCTCCACGCCATAACGGTGTGTGCTACACGTTATAACGGTGTGTGTGCTCCACGCTATAACGGTGTGTGCGCTCCACGCTATAACGGTGTGTGCTCCACGTTATAACGGTGTGTGCTCCACGCCATAACGGTGTGTGCTACACGTTATAACGGTGTGTGTGCTCCACGCCATAACGGTGTGTGCTACACGTTATAACGGTGTGTGTGCTCCACGCTATAACGGTGTGCGCTCCACGCTATAACGGTGTGTGCTCCACGCCATAACGGTGTGTGCGCTCCACGCCATAACGGTGTGTGCGCTCCACGCCATAACGGTGTGTGTGCTCCACGCCATAACGGTGTGTGTGCTCCACGCCATAACGGTGTGTGTGCTCCACGCCATAACGGTGTGTGCGCTCCACGCCATAACGGTGTGTGCTCCACGCTATAACGGTGTGTGCGCTCCACGCCATAACGGTGTGTGCGCTCCACGCTATAACGGTGTGTGCGCTCCACGCTATAACGGTGTGTGTGCTCCACGCCATAACGGTGTGTGTGCTCCACGCCATAACGGTGTGTGCTCCACGCTATAACGGTGTGTGCGCTCCACGCTATAACGGTGTGTGCGCTCCACGTTATAACGGTGTGTGTGCTCCACGCCATAACGGTGTGTGCGCTCCACGCCATAACGGTGTGTGCGCTCCACACTATAACGGTGTGTGCGCTACACGCCATAACGGTGTGTGCGCTCGGCGTTATAACGGTGTGTGCGCTCCACACTATAACGGTGTGTGCGCTACACGCCATAACGGTGTGTGCGCTCGGCGTTATAACGGTGTGTGCGCTCCACACTATAACGGTGTGTGCGCTACACGCCATAACGGTGTGTGCGCTCGGCGTTATAACGGTGTGTGCGCTCCACACTATAACGGTGTGTGCGCTACACGCCATAACGGTGTGTGCGCTCGGCGTTATAACGGTGCGCGCGTTTCGTGTTGTGCGAGAAGCGTTCCGTAACAACTGCGTCATCACGGAAGCACGTTATAGTGTGAACACCGCGCGTTAAGCGAGGACCCACCGTACAACTTCGCGCCAAACTAGGACCCAGGTCAGAAGGAAGGGGTTTTCCATTGCCTATGGACACCTGGCAGTTCACCAGCGTCGATTCAACACGAGCCTCACTCTGCTGGACGAGACACTGTGTGCCAAAAACCAGACCACAGTTTGCTTGTAAGGAACCGATGCTGCTGAAATTATGTAAGAAGATATTTTTATGTTGTATGTGGACGGGACGTATAGACGTTGGGAATAATGTTATCTGCTTAGGTACAAAAAAAAATTGCATGGCTACTCCCCCACAGCCAGGTGCACTACCGCCCTCTGCCGTCTGCAGCTTGTATTTTTGCAGTGCATGGACAGAGGCCTTTTTCAATCCACTGCTGGATGAGAGGGCTTTCCGCCCCCATGCCTCAAGAGTCGTGGGGTTTATTTGACCATACTTCACCATACTCATAAGTACGGTAAAGACGGGGCTTGGGGGCGGAAGCATAGACCTTGTGGCATAGTAGAGTACAATTTATATTGTTGCACTGCCCTCTGCTGGAATGCATACAGCAGCAGCAACCTTGCAATAAATGGCCAACGGCCATACGGACTTGCACCGCGGGTGCGCTCTTTCTAAATGTCGATTCGTATCTAGTCGCATCGATTTTGTCCTTCTATTTACGGGATTTCACCCGAGAAAGGCCGAGTCTCGTTACTTTCACACGAGGGTCCTTGCAAGTCTTTTTTTTTGTTTTGCTGCAGTAGGGGGGGCCGATGCTGCTGCTGCGCAATCCCAATTGAGCAACTTTCCAGGTGATTTGTCAGCACGCGGATCTTATTGGTCGATATCAGTTACATTGTGTGTGCATGTGTATTTTCATCGACAGAAATCGTAAAACCTGGAAGATACCCATTGCTGAACTAGGGGGAAACCATGAAAAGAACACTCCACACAAAGAGAATATACAAACGCTCCACACAGAGGCGCCCCGAGCTGGGAATCGAATCCAGTTGACATGCCCCAGGTGGTCTGTGTGTTCTGCAGAGCATACCCGCAGAGGGCAACCACAGAGCGTACCACAGAGCGTGCCGGGGGCACGTGCCGTGCGTGCGTGGTGACTTACTGAGACACTGCAAGGCGTCCCGTGCTCCCAGCGCCTTCCCGCAGTGCGAGCAGTGCGTGGGGCTGGAGAAGGTGGCCGAGGCGAAGCGATGAGCCCCACCCTGCGGTGGCTTCTCCTTGCCCTCCTTGGTCTTGGACTGCGGTAACAGCGGAGGAAGAAACGTGAAGACCAGAGAGAGTTATTATAGCGAGCAAGAGAATGAGTTATTGGGCAGAGAACGATCCAACCCACCCCACCGAAACGTCCACCCCCCCCCCCCCCAACTCAACCCCAGCGACACGACCGTCCACAGTTGCGGGCTCAGAGTTGGATTCGACAGTCGATGATTTCTGGTCTCGCTCGGCTCAACGCCGGCGTTGCAGTCAGTGTCATTCGTTACGCTGCAAGGGCTCAGATGGACCGCCTGGTAACGCTGAGCAGCGGCGGAACTACCGAACCACCACGATCCCACACCAGCAACTTGATGGCACCACGGTGGCTAGGAGATGTTAACTACCTCGCCTGGTGTACAGGAGACCGTGGCTTCGATCCAGACCCCCGAAGCATGCATATTTGCAGTATGCATGTTCTCCCCGCAGTCACGTGGAATTATTTCCGGGTCTCCCGGTTTGTCCCTCCACATTTGGAAACGTGCACTGAAAGTATTTGGCTGGTTTCTATTTCCACATGATGATAAGCCACTTAACTGAGTTAACATTTGTGAAAGCCAGGTCGCTTATGAAAAACAGCTATACGGGATCAGTGGGCCTAACATGGTAAAATAAAAACATGTTTTTCGTTTTTTTTGTTAGACTGCAATGGTTCGCAGGATGAGGTTTGATTCTACAAATCGATTGATTTTTTTTTGCCTCATTTGTCTTGTTTGCTGCTCGGTTCTTTTCTCACCCATAAGGCTTCAGCGTTGGAAAAGGTAGAATAATTTCACAACCCCACCACAAAAAACTCGATTTCACGTAACAATTTAAGATGTACGTTTTAAACAATGAAGCGACATGGGTAACCCTATTCTTGGTTCTTTCGGTAAAGTCACGTAGAAGGTCTCATTAAGAGGCTGTCTTTCTGACAGCTCTGCTTCGTCACCTGAGGACGGCTGCTTGCGTTGTGGCCGAAACGTCGTGAGAATTTTATTATATGTTTTATTTTTATTATTGTATTATTTCCCTTCTACGTGACTTTACCGAAAGAACCAAGAATATGAATCCCTGCAGTCAAGAAAGCTTTAAATCGAAATGGGTAACCCTATTAATATTCTTGGGTAACCTTTCGTAGAATCACCGAGTTGCTTTTATTTGGCGCATAGCACGTCAACCGATTATAAGTGTAAGCCAGACAGAACACGATTTGTCCCACCAGTTTTTTTCTATATATATAAAAAAAGGTTATGTACGGGCAGTGTCGGATGCACTTGGGCAAACCGCCCCCACCCCCGCCTCTACTGGACATCTGTGAAAAAGAGCTTCATAGCTCGTCAGATTCCAACCTCTGGTCTAAACCAAGAGACTGACTCTGAATCGATTTTTCCATCCACGCTGGGATGGTAGTGAAGCTGCTTTCAGTGTCGTCCATTTCCCCATGCACTGACTTGTTCCACGTACAGTGAGGGAAAAATGTATTTGATCCCCTGCTGATTTTATACGTTTGCCCACTGACAAAGAAATGATCAGTCTATAATTTTAATGGTAGGTTTATTTGAACAGTGAGAGACAGAATAACAACAAAAACATCCAGAAAAACGCATGTCAAAAATGTAATGAATTGATTTGCATTTAAATGAGGGAAATAAGTATTTGACCCCTCTGCAAACATGACTTAGTACTTGGTGGCAAAACCCTTGTTGGCAATCACAGAGGTCAGACGTTTCTTGTAGTTGGCCACCAGGTTTGCACACATCTCAAGAGGGAATTTGTCCCACTCCTTTTTGCAGATCTTCTCCAAGTCATTAAGGTTTCGAGGCTGATGTTTGGCAACTCGAACCTTCAGCTCCCTCCACGGATTTTATATGGGATTAAGGTCTGGAGACTGGCTAGGCCACTAGACCTTAATGTGCTTCTTCTTGAGCCACTCCTTTGTTGCTTTGGCTGTGTGTTTTGGGTCATTGTCATGCTGGAATACCCATCCACGACCCATTTTCAATGCCCCGGCTGAGGGAAGGAGGTTCTCACCCAAGATTTGACGGTACATGGCCCCATCCATCGTCCCTTTGATGCGGTGAAGTTGTCCTGTCCCCTTAGCAGAAAAACACCCCCAAAGCATAATGTTTCCACCTCCATGTTTGACGGTGGGGATGGTGTTCTTGGGGTCATAGGCAGCATTCCTCCTCCTCCAAACACGGCGAGTTGAGTTGATGCCAAAGAGCTCCATTTTGGTCTCATCTGACCACAACACTTTCACCCAGTTGTCCTCTGAATCATTCAGATGTTTATTGGCAAACTTCAGATGGGCATGTGCATGTGCTTTCTTGAGCAGGGGGACCTTGCGGGTGCTGCAGGATTTCAGTCCTTCACGGCGTAGTGTGTTACCAATTGTTTTCTTGGTGACTATGGTCCCAGCTGCCTTGAGATCATTGACAAGATCCCCGTGTAGTTCTGGGCTGATTCCTCACCGTTCTCATGATCACTGCAACTCCACGAGGTGAGATCTTGCATGGAGCCCCAGGCCGAGGGAGATTGACAGTTCTTTTGTGTTTCTTCCATTTGCGAATAATCACACCAACTGTTGTCACCTTCTCACCAAGCTGCTTGGCAATGGTCTTGTAACCCATTCCAGCCTTGTGTAGGTCTACAATCTTGTCCCTGACATCCTCGGAGAGCTCTTTGGTCTTGGCCATGGTGGAAAGTTTGGAATCTGATTGATTGATTGCTTCTGTGGACAGGTGTCTTTTATACAGGTAACAAGCTGAGATTAGGAACACTCCCTTTAAGAGTGTGCTCCTAATCTCAGCTCGTTACCTGTATAAAAGACACCTGGGAGCCAGACATCTTTCTGATTGAGAGGGGGTCAAATACTTATTTCCCTCATAAAAATGCAAATCAATGCATATCATTTTTGACATGCGTTTTTCTAGATTTTGTTGTTGTTATTCTGTCTCTCACTGTTCAAATAAACCTACCATTAAAATAACAGACTGATCATTTCTTTGTCAGTGGGCAAACGTACAAAATCAGCAGGGGATCAAATACTTTTTTCCCTCACTGCATAACCTCTTTGTTTTGATTGACGATCGGATTCCTTTGGGCTGTGTCAACGGTGGCCACTACGACACCGAGCCCCACAATGCACCGTGGCGGATCTCAACCGGCTCCAGCGATCCACCGCCGGAAAGCGATGACCAACAATCACCCGGACGGATCTCACCCCGTAAATCACGACAGCATAGGCGTACAGTGCTCGCGGCCATCTACTGGTAGACGTTGCCGTTATTTAGATCAGGGTTCTGCAACCAAAATAACAGGAACACTAAACAAAATTCGAAGTCGGTAAAAAAAAAAACCCTCAATATTTCAAGAGCCGCAATGCATGTGGTGAATACGAGACGGCGAGTCCTTAATAAATAATGTCACGAAACAGTCCTGAAAGAGCCACACCTGTCAACCCGTACAGTTTACTCGTATTCTTGTACAGGGAAATTGAGTTTTCAGGCCCACACGGGGGTAACAGCTGTTTCGATAAGGGCAAAACCATTGTTTTGTCTATTTGTTTGTGTTTCTCCCTTGCGATGGGACTTTGTAGGATGAACGTTGAGATTTATAAGGACACGGGGTTACCAATAGGGTCTGAATTGGTCTGTAGTAATAAGGTAGGCCACTGATAAGGCGTTGACAGGTATGAAGAGCCGCATGCGGTTCTGCAACCGCAGGTTTCCAACCCCCGGATTTAGATGAATAAATTCTTCAATCTAGATTTGAAGCTTTCGTGACTGCAGGGATCCATGCTCTTTGGTTCTTTCGGTAAAGTGACGTAGTTAGAAATAAAATAAGTAAAACAAATCACGACGTTTCGGGAGCAACACAAGCGTCCATCATCAGGTGGGACAACCTCTTGCCACGGCAGCTCTCTCGCCCACTTCGGCAATGCATTCTTCGTTGGAGACTTATATTTGCCATCATTCGGAATGAGAATTGATGTCTGTTTATGCCGTGGTGTTCTGATTTGTACTTTTATCCGGCGGCGGAAACAACTCAAGACCCGACGACGGACGGCCAATCGGGAACGCTGTCTGCAAGGTGCGGGGGGGGGCAATCCTTAACGCAGCAGTGGATAGAGCCCGGCCAAGCCCACCTTGTTGCGGTTCTTTGTGCTGGTCATGCGGTTCTTGAGGAAGCTGAACGTTCGTGCCACCCGGGTTCCGGCCTTCTCCCCGTCCGGCTTGCTCGGGGAGACCACTCCCGGATCCTCCGTCCTGGACGCCGCACAGCAATCATCAGTGAGCACGGAATGCTGTGGAGGCCTTAGCTCCAGTAGTGGGAGTCACAAAGCGACGCAATACATCATCATCACCACCATCATCATTAGTAGTATTGTCATTTTACTGATTCGGCGATTGCAAGTGGCGTCAGAATAATATGACGAGATAATCGTAAAAGAGGCACCCGACTGTAACCTCTTCTCGCAATCAGACGGCGTCGAACACGTGACACACAGCCTGACACAAGGCCTGATACAAGGCCTGGTACAAGGCCTGGTTACAAGGCCTGGTACAAAGCCTAGCACGCGGCCTGGCACGCGGCCTGGTACAATGCCTGGTACACGGCCTGGCACGCGGCCTGGTACAAGGCCTGGTACAAGGCCTGGTACAAGGCCTGGTACAGGCCTGGCACAAGGCCTGGCACGCGGCCTGGCACGCGGCCTGGCACAATGCCTGGTACAATGCCTGGTACACGGCCTGGCACAAGGCCTGGTACAAAGCCTGGTACAAAGCCTGGTACACGGCCTGGCACAAGGCCTGGCACACGGCTTGGCACAAGGCCTGGTACAATGCCTGGTACAAGGCCTGGTACAATGCCTGGTACAAGGCCTGGTACAAGGCCTGGTACAAGGCCTGATACAAGGCCTGGGACAAGACCTGGCACACGGCCTGGCACACGGCCTGGCACACGGCCCAGCACGTGGCCTTGTGGGGGGCCCCAATGCGGTTCTTACTGCGGCATGACGACCGACGAGAGGCTCATGTTGGACGGAAGAGTGGCCGACTGCGTCCGCCTGGGAAGAGACATGGGCAACAGATGCACCTTGAGAAACAGTTGAACAAACCTCTTACCAATCCATACCAAAGCGGGGTAACGTCCTCTAAAAACTGGATTATTATTACGTTTTTTGGTGGGATATTTCCAATTTTATTCTGATTGTGCGTTGGTGAGACGTGATTGGCCGAAGCATCCACATGGATCTCGCGCACGGCAGTGCATCCCTCCGTGCTAGACAATGGCCCCCGGAAGCAGACATTACGGAGCTATCTCTGAGATCCCTTTGTGTGTTGGCGGCAGCATTTAGCCACACGCTCTGCAACTGAGAATAATGTTCGTTGCATGACAATCAAACCAATATTTTCTATTTGTTGTTTACACGAACCATGGAGAAATGTAAATACCTCACACAATACAGAGAACTCTATAGGGAAAAATACTCATCAGCTACAATGCACAGAGGTTATTCGAGGAGCGTGCATATTTTTAGCGACAGCAAAGCCGAGCTGAGATGGAGGCGAACGTACCATTCGGGTGATGGGACATACGACACGCTGCGCGACCTTGACTCTGAAAATACGACCACACAATCGCGCGCGTGATTAGCAATGCGCAGTTACGCTTTCACATCGTCGTCGTCATCACCATCGTCATCATCATCGTCGCTGCAAGCACCACCATCAACATCATCATTCTTGTGGAAGAGATCAAATAATGAGGATGCACGTGTATGCATGTAGGAGCGGTGGCGCAATAGTTAGTGCGGTGCGCTATGAACCCCGGGGCCACAAGCTCGATTCCTGCTCACGGCCAACACCAGTATCGATTATCTGAGCCGGTCCTGGGCCTCCCCTAGGTTGACTCAGCCTAAAATGAGTACCTGGTGCGGTGTGTAAACATCGCCACTGGGGAGACAAAAGCGGCCGGGCTTGGTGCTGGCCACCCACCCCCTCGTGCGCCGTGCCGGCCTTCATAGGTGCTGCTACTCGCTAACGGCACTTGCCCCAGCAGTTTGCTAAGGCTATCCTGGGAATCTTTATCGTTTGACCAATGTGTGTACACGGGTATATCAGCGTGCGCATGCGCGAGCGTGCCGGGTGTACGGAAACGACCCTGGCCGGAGCGCTTGCGGCGACGCGACAGCGCTGTCCCGTGGGCGCCGCACTAACTCACCTCGACGGGGCGGGGGGGGGGGCGTACGCGCCATTGCCCCGTTTACTTTACGACGGCAGCGAGCGACTGCTCGCCGTGATTTACAAACGGACGCGGAAAGAGTGAGTCAGCCCAGCCACCAGCTGCGCAGGTGGCTCTCGGCAAGGCTGGGCCGACGGCGGTCCGAGTGGTAGCATACGCTTGCGTGTACGTTGAACTTCTTTCGCGCTGTACGTGGCCAAACCGCGGCCGATCGGAGGTGCAGGAAACACAACCCGACGGTGGCGCGTTTACGTGGTCACCGGTGAACGGACTGAGACCGTCAAGCCGGTTTTTTTTTTTTTTTACCAGGCCAACACGGCCGCTTTTGCTGAAACTGCTTCGTCGTTCAGCCGACGGCGACGCGGCCCAGCGGAAGCGCGTTCCACTACTCGTTGGCAGAGGTTCGCGGTTCGAACCTGGCAGGCGCCTGTGGTCAATACTGCGGGCTAATGCTAATCCAAATGTTCGCCGTGAAACGATCGCGTGTGTCTCGCGATGTCGTTTGAGTAAGAGTGGCGGGCGTTGCCGCGAGCCGTCGTCACTGTCCAAACTCGAGAAACTTGAAAACTTTGTCCCGTAAATGTACTTCATTGGGAAACGGACGGCAATCGTCGGCCACCGCTGAGACAACGAGGCAGGACTCTTCTGAAAAGGTCTTGAGACTCAGTGAGGCTTTCCCTAGGTAAATAAGGATAATAATATTAATAAAACATCGTGACCACTTTCGGCAGGGGATTCAAAAAGATTTGCTTCCTAGTGTGGATAAAAAAAATCTACGATGAGCCATTGGTGGAAATTCCACATTCCTATGGTTGGGACCAGTCCTATTTACTTCTTATTTTGTCATTGCTATGGACAGCGCGCACGTGTGTAAAGTGCACACAGTCATCATCCTTCACAGAGGAAGCTTAATTATCGGTTTTCAAGACCGTAACCCAGGTGTTTTTGGGTAAAGTAAAGAGACTCAAGAGAAGACACACGCGGGCTATGTGAGAGCGATTTTGGTAAACACCGTGTGGGGGCATGACCCTGGGAATTGTTGAATGTCCAACGATATATTATTTAAATTTTTTATGGCAGATGCATCACATGACCACTAGATGGCAGAGGCGTCACATGGCCAAAGACGGCGGTGGCCCTTGCCCGACTGCAATTTAGAAGTGCAGTGGAGACGCGCGATCCCCAATCCCTTCCGTTAAAGACATTCCAAGCTGGTAACGAGGCAAAACACTCACTAGTAATGAAGGGCTCGTGGTCCGGGAGGTGTGGCATCATCGCCGACTTCCTGTAGGGCATTGGGCCCAAACCCAGCGCTCTGGCCTCCTCGCCGTCCTGCGGACCGCGAGACGGGGTGGGAGCGGCAATCCCAAGGCAGGGTCAGCGGAGCGACCTTAAGTGGCCGATTGTCCTGTTTAGACTTATTTCTTTTATCCCCAGGTCAATCTCGACAGTGGTGTTATCGCCGCGAGACAAAGAATCTCGGGAAGGCCGGTGCACCAACCAACCATGTTCGAGGACGGCTCGGCAGAAGCAGATTGCACAGAACTACCTCCGAGTTCCACGCCACACGAGGGGGGCGACAGCTTTCCCCTCCATGTTTGCCACCGACGGTGCTCGTCGCACAACAGTGAAATCAGCATTGTGCATTTACAATAATTTCCACTATTACATGAGTGGGGCGTCTGTAAATGGATGACCCTGTGTGTGTGTGTGTGTATACCTACATATCTTGAAAATAAATTTGAAATATGCTGTAATTATGCAGCTATTCTGGAAGTTATGTTTACCACTTAAAGGTCAAAGAAGGATGAGGAGGGGGGACGGAGGAGGGGAGATGGAGGTGAGAGGGGCTAGGAGGGGGGTAGAGGAAGGGGGGGGTGACACTTGCCGGTGAGAGGTCGTGGTGCTCGTGGAGAATCCCGAATGGAGGCGAAAGCCCCTCTAACGTTTGAGGGCGTTCCCCAACGGTGCCTCCCACTTTTGCCAAACGTCGTTTTCTTTCCACCTCCTCCTCCTCCTCCTCCACCACATCGTCCTCCCCCTCTTCTCCATGTTCCTCAGCCACCACCGTGGACATACGTGCACCCTCTTCCTCCACCTCCTGCGCCTCCTCCTCCCCCTCGCTGTGACTGTCGAGCTCATCTACGCTGGCGCTGCTCTCGAGAAAAGCACGCGGCACACGGTCGCTCCGTCAGCTACCACCACCACCACCACCATCACAACGGCCACCGCCACCACCACCACCACCACCACGACCATCACAACGGCCACCGCCACCACCACCACCACCATCACGACCATCACAACGGCCACCGCCACCACGACCACCACCACGACCACCACCACCACGACCACCACCACCACGGCCACCACCACCAGGGCCACCACCACCATAGCCACCACCACGACCACCACCACGACCATCATAACAGCCACCACGACCACCACGACCACCACCATGACCACCACCAATATGACCACCACCACCACGACCACCACAGTGACCACCACCACCACCACGACCCATCACCACAACCACCACGACCATCACCATAACCATCACCACAACCACCACGACCATCACCATAACCATCACCACAACCACCACCACCACCGTAAAAGTCACCGTGTCATTGAAAAAACACTATCAGTGCAGTAGGATTCACAATGCAACAGCAGCAATAACTATAAAATCAAGACAGGTTGAAGATACAATCAACACACGTAACCGCACTGAATTGGCAGATTGTTTTTTTTTCTCCAAAAAACATCTCACATATTTTATCAACCCAATTTTGTCCTCATTTGTTGGGCGTCGCAAATCCTGGGAGCAAACAGCAGCATCGCCACCTTGCAAAGGAGAAGAGCCCCTGCAAGCTGACGTCAGTGAACTACCCCTCGAGTCACTTCAGAGGGCCTCTCGTCCACACACTTGGGGGCACACGCGAGGTTTTATTTTATTTGCCCCCGCAAACGGCGTTAATTTGCATGTCCATTAAAACCCAACGTTTTACGCTCCCAGAAGCTGAAATTCATGCCATGTTAAGTGGAAAAACCAGGTTTCAAATGTTGGGTGCGCCTTGAGACCATCAACTCGCTGCCCTTCCCGGTTTAATGACGGGCAGCGGCTGAAACCCCAGATTCCAACCCAGGCTCTGGGCGACGGTGGCCCAGTATCTCAGCCTCCTGAGCCCACCCCCGACCCACCCCTCTCCGAATCTCTCCGATTCCTCTCCACTGCAATTGCTTCAATTCCTGCCCCCTCCGTCCTGGCTCACCGCCTGGCCCCCTTCTCACCCCCTTTGTCGCCCCCCTCCAGTCTCTAAAGAACAAGGTCCCCCCCCCCCCCCCGGGGCAAGTGCTGTTCACGAGTGGCACCTATGAAGGCGGCCAGGGTACACGAGAGGGTTTGGTGGCCAACACCAATCCGCCCGGCCGCCTTTGTCTCCCCAGCGGCGATGTTTTTACACACTGCACCAGGTACTCATTTGAGGCTGAGTCGACCTAGGGGGAGGCCCAGAACCGTTTGAGACAAGGCCGTAGCCATGGAGTCAAGATTGGGGGGGACCAAATCTTCCAGGGTGTCTGGATGTCCCAACCCAGAAGAATATCTCAATTTGAAAACTAATTTCCCGTCTAAAATATTTAAAAATTCCCGAACGCATGGGATGAACCTTAAAATATTTTTTTTACAATAACGTCTAATAGTGTATTGTATTACATTGCTCTGTTTTTACTTTTTTACCATTTCTTGTTTCATTGTATGTAATGGCAGAGATTAGGGATTAATAAAGTACAACCATAACCACAATCATATAAACATAAATCTATGCATTGATTTATATGAAGACAAGTCCAGATATTGTGGCCAAGGTTTAGCAAATTGTTGTTTTTATTATTTTTTATAGCAATATATTGGGGGGGACATTTTGAGCATATTTTAATATTGGGGGGGGGGGGGATGTGTCCCCCCACAAAATATATTATAATTACGGCTTTGGTTTGAGATAATCGTCACTGGTGTTGGTGGCCATGAGCGGGAATCGAACTCGGGTTGCTGGGTTACGTAGCACGGCGTGCTAACCGCTACACTACCGCTCCCCACAAACGCAAACTCGCGCGCACACGCATGCACACACACAAAGACAAAGACCCCCCCCCCATACGGTCTATCAAGCGTGTCAATGAGCACCTATTACTGCCAGCAACGGTAAACGACTAAGCGGCGTGGTCAGGGACCGCACCGGGCTGTCTTCGCCTCCCCCGGTGCCAATGCTTCCAAAGGCCGAACCTAATCTGAACCGGCCCTGGGCCCCTTCAATATAATCGGTGTTGTCCGCGAGCGGGAACCGAACTCGGTGTCGCCGGGTTGCGTAGCGCGGCACCCCGGCGGCCGCGCCGTAGGGCCCCCCCCCCCGGTGGCCTCACCTGCGTCTCTTGGACTCGACCACCGCGCGCTTCTTGGCCGGCTCCCAGCTGTGGCGCCGTCCCGGCGAGATCGAGCGCATCGACATCCGCAGGCGCGACAACCGGAGCGCCGCGTTCCCGAACCCGTTCGCGTCGCAGCCGCCCTCTTCGTCGTCGTCGTCGTCGTCTTCGTCGTCTTCGTCGTCGTCTCCGTCGTCGTCGTTTTCGTCGTCTGCGGCGACGGCGGCGGCATCGTCGTCGCCGCCTCCGGTCGCCCCCCTCGAGCCCGCGGCTCGGTCCGCCCGGCGCCGCGACTCGCCGCCGCCATCGTCGCCCGCTCGGTCGTCCCCGTCGGGTGGCTCGTCGTCGGGGCTTCCCATCGCCGTCACCGCGAGCATCCGTGGCGGGCGATGCGCGTCGGTGGATGACGAGGTGGTGGCGCCCGGGACGAGGTGGAGGCGGTGGTGGTGGTGCTGAATGCAATCGTCGTTCTCCTCGTCCTCTTCCTCGTCCTCCTCATCCTGCGGAGACGACAAGAGGATTGGGGTGATTGCAAACACGACCGTGAATTGCCCTCGCGGCGTGCTCGACAAAGCGTGGTCAAGCACTCCGTCGCCAGCGGCGAAAGTTTAACACCTCAACTTCATTTTGTGTAAGCACAAATCAAAGAGGCCACGCGTGGCGAGCGTCCGCGGGCATCGAGCGTCCACGCGTACCTGCTCCATGGCCAACTTGTTGATGTAAATCTCCTCGCCTCGCCGGATCCCTTCTGAGCACCGCATCCCCGCCGAGCCGGCCTCGGGCGGAAAGGCCACGGAGGACGAGCCCATCATCATGGCCAGCCCCGACGGCCTTCGAGGACCTGGGCAGGGCCAAACAAACGCATCCCTGGTTCACGCGGGGGCCAACTCCTCGCAGCAGACAAGTGGCCAGATGTCATAAATACCGTGCGAGAAGACTCAGTATTACACGCAGCTCCGATTAGCAGCGATTGCTACGTACGGTGCACAAGAAGTTCAACGTACATACATACACACAGCGCACTGAAACAGGCGCTCCTTAAAGCGCACTGGGAATTAGGCCTCGGCAAGGTAAGGTAAGAGGTAAAAACAACGAGCCTACCTTTACCCTACCTTTTACCCTTGCCCCATACAAATGACCCGATTACAGGGTAATTACTGGGGTACTAATACACTTGATAAAGGTTTATAACAGGTAAATGCTAGGTAGAGCGCTTTATTCATCTATAGAATACTCCCGATGATTCAAATTTTAAATTGAGGCCACGGACTGCGCCACGGAGCTTTTAGCGAGCGGTAAACAAGGTGTTTACGGTAAACAAGGTGTTTACGGTAAACAAGGTGTTTACGTTTTGATTTAAAGCTTTCGTGACTGCAGTAATTCATATTCTTAGTTCGTTCGGTAAAGTCACGTTGAAGGGAAACAACAAAATAATAAAATATATATAAAACAATAAAAAATTCTCACGACGTTTCGACCATAACACAAACCAACACACCTGAAGACGACCGTTTGAGTTATGGTCGAAACGTCGTGAGAATTTTTATTGTTTTATATATATTTTATTATTTTGTTGTTTCCCTTCAACGTGACTTTACCGAAAGAACTAAGAATAAGGTGTTTACGGTAAACAAGGTGTTTACGGTAAACAAGGTGTGTACCGTAAACAAGGTGTGTACCAGGCAATACTTTGCACTACCTTTACCCTACCGGGTAATTCTTCCGCGCTACCGTTACCCTACCCTTTACCTTCACCCTTGGCATGTCGACACCTTTACCTTTACCCTTTTACCCGGTAAAAAAAAGGGGTAAATTACCTTACCTTGCCGAGGCCTACTGGGACTCAGGTCGCACTGGGGGCCACTCTAAAGCTCCTCGAGAGGAGTACACCGGCACAGGATCATTACCGGGAGACCTGGATTCACACCTCGTCCTAGAAAGCCGCCAGACGGGGTGGCGAGAATCGCTCTTGAAAACGCCGTTGGCAAGGGAAACGGGAAAAAAATGCCCCAGGGCCAGCGACAATCTTGCCGAGTTTAGCAATGGCCGGGGGCCCCAATACCGTGAGACCAACCCGGAGCCCGTCACCACGAGCTCCGGGTTTCAAGTCGCCCGCGTTCGTCCGTCGCCTTCCTTGGCTCGTGCCAAGACGGCGGCAAACCGGACGGCCGGAGGCGAACGATTCCAAAAGACGTCACACGGACCAGCGGGGGAGGCCTCGACTTTGCCAAACGCTCGCGAAGGTTTTACGCGACGAAGGCATTTGTACTTTTACCTCTTTTGTCTAAGGCTACGTTTTCTCGCTCTCTCTCGGCCACGAGCTTTGTACTTAGCACACCGGGCCCCTTCAGCATCGCCGCTGGCAACCCCCAGCGCCGCCCCCACCGCCACCCCCACCGCCACCGGCACCGGCCTCTTTACGAGCGGCGTGGGTGGTTTTCGTGGCCGTGCCGTACGGCTCCCCCCGGTCGAGTCAACCGAGTCCCCGCGCCGTACGGGTGTTTTGCCGTTCGGCGCGCGACGTCCCGGGGGGCCAAAGAAAATCCGCGTGGTGCAACCGCCGGGAAAACCGCTTGGGACAGCCGTAAACCACCCCCCCCCCCCACAACCCCCACGTCCCGCAGCCCCCCAGACACTGCCGCGCTCACACCTGACGTCGGCAAAACCGGCAGAAAAATGACGTCGCGAAATATGACGCTGCCGTCCCGCTAACGCTCGGGTGGGGGGGGGGGGAGACGAGAAAGTTACGGTGCAAAAGGTAAAAAAAAATCCTCACCCACGCGAGTAGAGGCTTGCATTTGCCCCCCCCTCCCCCCCCCCCGTCAACGTGGAAACTTGTCCGCTGAACCCACGATCTTTAAACCCAGCGCACGGCGGGACATGAAAGGGGCTACCTCCAGCAGAGATACCGGCGGAACCGCGACCTTTCGTTTACAGCCCCACAATGAGGAAGAGTGAACCGCCGATTATTTTACTATCGCGACAATGATGGCCTCACCGTGCACAATAACCACAATAATGGAACAACACCATAGGACTTATTGAGTGCTTGCGTGCCGTTTCATAAACACACACACACGCACACAGGTAAAACGCAAAGACAAAGGTCCCCAATATAGCCTGTAAGAGACTTTTTGGGCAAGTGCTGTCAGCGAGCACCTATGAAGGCCGGCACGGTACACGAGGGGGTGGGTGGCCAGCACCACGCCCGGCCGCCTTTGTCTCGCTAGTGACGATGTTTACACACCGCACCAGGTACTCATTTGAGGTTGAGTCGACCTAGGGGAGGTCCAGGACCGGTTCTGATAATCATCACTGTTATTGGCCGTGAGCACGAGTCAAACTCGGATCACCGGGTTTGTAGCACAGCACGCTAACCGCTACACTGCTGCTCCCCACTGAGATGCATGCACACACACACGCACACCGCACACATGTGCACAACCGCACACAAAGATAAAGACACCCCGTTCTGCCACACGGGCTTGCCAGGGCAAGTGCTGTTGCAAGCGCCTATTAAAACCGGCAAGGCTTACCTGTCAAACAATTCAAATGTGTCCCCGAGTGCTCTGAATGGCTGATGAAGGAATTTCAGTCATTCGCCCGAAATCAATCTCAAATGTGCCGCCTTGTTGTAAATCCCCTGTTGATGCGGTTCCTCCACCCCGTGTGGGACATGGGGGGGTGGGGGTGGGGGGTTGCCTGGCCATACTTCGCCACGCTGGTCGGTGTTGGTTGGTGAAACCGAGGGAAGGAGGGCGGCCACAGGACCGGTTCTGATATCGCTCACCGCCGATCTTGGCCGTGGCCGAGAATGGAACGGGACGAGGTCGTCGGGTTTATTGTTGCGGCGCGACAACCCGCCAGGACCCCGCCAGGACCCCGCCAGGACCCCGCCAGGACCCCGCCAGGACCCCGCCAGGACCCCGCCAGGACCCCACCAGGACCCCGCCAGGACCCCACCAGGACCCCGCCAGGACCCCGCCAGGACCCCGCCAGGACCCCGCCGCCGCTCTTGCCGCGGCGTCGCTGGGACTCGTCGCTGGGACTCGTCGCTGGGACTCGTCGGGACGGAGCCCCTCGCCGTTGTGACGCATGGAGCCGCACGGCCCCCCCCTCCCCGCCCCCCCCTGGCACGTTGACGCGCTCCCAAATCCACTCCCAAACCCACTCCCAAATCCACTCCCAAACCCACTCCCAAATCCACTCCCAAACCCGTTCCCAAACCCACTCCCGCTCTCAATCCCAAAACCGCTCTCGCTTCCGATCCAAAACCCGCTCCTGATCCAGCTCCTGATCCCAATCCCACTCCCAATCCCGATCCCAAACCCGCTCCCGAACTCGCTCCCGATCCCACTCCCGATCCCAAACCCGCTCCCACTCCCACTCCCGATCCCGCTCCCAATCCCGATCCCGATCCCACTCCCGCTCCCACTCCCGAACCCAATCCCGATCCCGCTCCCGATCCCGCTCCTGATCCCGCTCCGCCGCGGCCTTGACGACGCACGGTGGGGGGGAGGGGGGGGGGGTGTTAAGAATACCCCTTGACGGACGGGCCCCTATTTTTAAACGTCGCCATATAAAGCGTCCACGGATATCGCGTTACGTAAACACAGCAGGCGCTCTCCCGCGTTGCCGGGCCCCACTCGCCGACGGCGGGGGTCCTCCCTGAACGTGCGTGCTCTGCGATCTCGGGGGACCTGGGAAGCTCGGCTCAGCCGAGCAGGGGAAAAATTGAGCTCGGGTTCGTAAAAAGCGGCCTGCGTGTCGACCCCTGAAGGTGAACTGTGAAAGGTTATGGGTAGCGAAGAAAAAAAAAGGGAGACGCTTGAGATCCTGGATCACGTGCGTCATGTACCTGGCTATCACTCGTCCCCCATTCATTCCATTCCGCTTGTCATCATTTAGTGTCATCGACTTCGCTTCCACCGAATTCACGCAGCATCACAGACTGGCCCCCACCCCCCCCCCCCCCTTGCTTTGTCTCACCTATTTCATATTCACATCACCTCCACCATGCACATTCATACTTTGCACCCGTTGTTAATGCTTCGTTAAGCGCCTTGGTTAAGACACCACATAAATTACGCTTGAGGCAAGATAAGATGTCCAACTTCTTTTCGCGCCGTACGTCGCCAACCTCGCTCGTTGGAGGTGCACCGACAATGGAAATCGAACGTTAAAAAAAAACAACAGAGACAAATATCCCCCGTATAGCCTCAACAGACTGTTGGGGCAAGTGCTGTGAGCGAGCAGCACCTATGAAGGCCGGCACAGCACACGAGGGGGTGGTGGGTGGACAACACCACGCCCGGCCGCCTTTGCCTCCCCAGTGCCGATGTTTACACACCGCCACCAGGTACTCATCTGAGGCCGAGTCGACCTAGGAGAGGCCCAGCACCGGTTTAGACAATCCTCACCCGTGGTGGCCGTGAGCAGCAATCGAGCAAGGGTACGCCGGGTTCGTAGCGCAGTGCGATAACCGCTACAACCACCGCTGCCCCCACAATCGAACGCGAGCCGGGGCTCGTCAAGATTCGGCTTTGCAGGCCAAGGTGAATCTGCAACGCCGGTGGCGGGTCACGGGTGACCACGGGGTTAAGTCGCTCGGCTGTACGTGACAACTCGCACAGCGCGCGCCTTTCTTGACGAAGGAACTCGCCATCAAACCGACACGTCCAGTCACGAGAAAGGAGCGGACGCAAGGTGAAGGCGCAGGCCTTGCAAGTGCTCGCTCAGGCCACTGCTGGCGGAAGGGTCTCCTCTAGAGGGAGGTCGAGAGAGCATATCTCCTCTCTAGAGTATTACCCCTAAAGAGAATAACCCCCTAGAGAAAACAGATTATACACTTCAGAGGGTATACTCTCTAGAGAGTACACTCACTACTCTCTAGAGAGTACACTCACTACTCTCTAGAGAGTACACTCACTACTCTCTAGAGAGTACACTCACTACTCTCTAGAGAGTACACTCACTACTCTCTAGAGAGTACACTCACTACTCTCTAGAGAGTACACTCACTACTCTCTAGAGAGTACACTCACGACTCTCTAGAGAGTACACTCACGACTCTCTAGAGAGTACACTCACGACTCTCTAGAGAGTACACTCACTGCTCTCTAGAGAGTACACTCACTGCTCTCTAGAGTACACTCACTGCTCTCTAGAGAGTACACTCACTATTCTCTAGAGAGTACACTCACTATTCTCTAGAGAGTACACTCACTATTCTCTAGAGAGTACACTCACTAACTCTCTAGAGAACACACTCACTAACTCTCTAGAGAGCACACTCACTAACTCTCTAGAGAGGACACTCGCTACTCTCTAGAGAGTACACTCGCTACTCTCTAGAGAGTACACTCGCTACTCTCTAGAGAGTACACTCGCTACTCTCTAGAGAGTACACTCACTACTCTCTAGAGAGCACACTCACTACTCTCTAGAGAGCACACTCACTACTCTCTAGAGAGTACACTCACTAACTCTCTAGAGAGTACACTCACCACTCTCTAGAGAGTACACTCACCACTCTCTAGAGAGTACACTCACTACTCTCTAGAGAGTACACTCACTACTCTCTAGAGAGCACACTCACTACTCTCTAGAGAGTACACTCACTAACTCTCTAGAGAGTACACTCACTAACTCTCTAGAGAGTACACTCACTACTCTCTAGAGAGTACACTCGCTACTCTCTAGAGAGTACACTCGCTACTCTCTAGAGAGTACACTCGCTACTCTCTAGAGAGTACACTCACTAACTCTCTAGACAGCACACTCACTAACTCTCTAGAGAGCACACTCACTAACTCTCTAGAGAGCACACTCACTAGCACTCTAGAGAGCACACTCACTACTCTCTAGAGAGCACACTCACTACTCTCTAGAGAGCACACTCACTACTCTCTAGAGAGCACACTCACTACTCTCTAGAGAGCACACTCACTACTCTCTAGAGAGCACACTCACTACTCTCTAGAGAGTACACTCACTACTCTCTAGAGAGTACACTCACTACTCTCTAGAGAGTACACTCACTACTCTCTAGAGAGTACACTCACTAACTCTCTAGAGAGTACACTCACTGCTCTCTAGAGAGTACACTCACTGCTCTCTAGAGAGTACACTCACTGCTCTCTAGAGAGTACACTCACTGCTCTCTAGAGAGTACACTCACTGCTCTCTAGAGAGTACACTCACTGCTCTCTAGAGAGTACACTCACTGCTCTCTAGAGAGTACACTCACTGCTCTCTAGAGAACACACTCACTAACTCTCTAGAGAGTACACTCACTACTCTCTAGAGAGTACACTCACTACTCTCTAGAGAGTACACTCACTACTCTCTAGAGAGTACACTCACTACTCTCTAGAGAGTACACTCACTACTCTCTAGAGAGCACACTCACTAACTCTCTAGAGAGTACACTCACTACTCTCTAGAGAGTACACTCACTACTCTCTAGAGAGTACACTCACTACTCTCTAGAGAGTACACTCACTACTCTCTAGAGAGTACACTCACTAACTCTCTAGAGAGTACACTCACTACTCTCTAGAGAGTACACTCACTAACTCTCTAGAGAGTACACTCACTACTCTCTAGAGAGTACACTCACTACTCTCTAGAGAGTACACTCACTACTCTCTAGAGAGTACACTCACTACTCTCTAGAGAGTACACTCACTAACTCTCTAGAGAGTACACTCACTACTCTCTAGAGAGTACACTCACTACTCTCTAGAGAGTACACTCACCGCTCTCTAGAGAGTACACTCACCGCTCTCTAGAGAGTACACTCACCGCTCTCTAGAGAGTACACTCACTACTCTCTAGAGAGTACACTCACTACTCTCTAGAGAGTACACTCACTAACTCTCTAGAGAGTACACTCACTACTCTCTAGAGAGTACACTCACTACTCTCTAGAGAGTACACTCACCGCTCTCTAGAGAGTACACTCACCGCTCTCTAGAGAGTACACTCACCGCTCTCTAGAGAGCACACTCACTACTCTCTAGAGAGCACACTCACTAACTCTCTAGAGAGCACACTCACTAACTCTCTAGAGAGTACACTCACTACTCTCTAGAGAGTACACTCACTACTCTCTAGAGAGTACACTCACTACTCTCTAGAGAGTACACTCACTAACTCTCTAGAGAGTACACTCACTACTCTCTAGAGAGTACACTCACTACTCTCTAGAGAGTACACTCACCACTCTCTAGAGAGTACACTCACCATTCTCTAGAGAGTACACTCACCATTCTCTAGAGAGTACACTCACTGCTCTCTAGAGAGTACACTCACTACTCTCTAGAGAGCACACTCACTACTCTCTAGAGAGTACACTCACTACTCTCTAGAGAGTACACTCACTACTCTCTAGAGAGCACACTCACTACTCTCTAGAGAGCACACTCACTAACTCTCTAGAGAGTACACTCACTACTCTCTAGAGAGTACACTCACTACTCTCTAGAGAGTACACTCACTACTCTCTAGAGAGTACACTCACTACTCTCTAGAGAGTACACTCACTACTCTCTAGAGAGTACACTCACTACTCTCTAGAGAGTACACTCACTACTCTCTAGAGAGCACACACTCACTAACTCTCTAGAGAGTACACTCACTACTCTCTAGAGAGTACACTCACTAACTCTCTAGAGAGTACACTCACTACTCTCTAGAGAGTACACTCACTACTCTCTAGAGAGTCCACTCACTAACTCTCTAGAGAGTACACTCACTACTCTCTAGAGAGCACACTCACTAACTCTCTAGAGAGTACACTCACTACTCTCTAGAGAGTACACTCACTACTCTCTAGAGAGTACACTCACTACTCTCTAGAGAACACACTCACTAACTCTCTAGAGAGTACACTCACTAACTCTCTAGAGAGTACACTCACTACTCTCTAGAGAGTACACTCACTATTCTCTAGAGAGTACACTCACTACTCTCTAGAGAACACACTCACTAACTCTCTAGAGAGTACACTCACTAACTCTCTAGAGAGTACACTCACTACTCTCTAGAGAGTCCACTCACTAACTCTTTAGAGAGTACACTCACTACTCTCTAGAGAGTACACTCACTACTCTCTAGAGAGTACACTCACTACTCTCTAGAGAGTACACTCACTACTCTCTAGAGAGTACACTCACTACTCTCGGCGACCTCCGCATCGGCGGAGCCCGGCGAGCGAACCGCCGGGCCACTCGCTGCAGCGTGCCCGGTCGTTGTCACCAGCACCACCAAAGTGGCGTGCCATCGTCTGGCGAAAACTGTGTGTGGTGGCTCAGAGTGCTTGGGGAGGGGGGGGGCAAGGGTTGGCGGATCACGACCTAAGGGAGGGGGGAAGACATTGAAAGTGAAAGGAGAAGGGGGGGGCTCGGGAAGACCACACAGCAAGAGTGGTGGGGGGGGGGGTGGTGGATGACCCTGGGAGGACGTCGCCCCGCAGAGACGGAGCCCAAGAGGTCGGCTTCACGTGCGGCGGGGAGCGAGGCGAGACTGTGGCCGTTCGGGGGGGGGGGGGGTGGAGGCCTTGGTCCAGCAGTGGATAGACCACGACCGATCACGACAAGAATAAATGATTCCTTAGGGGCACGCACGCGCACTTAAAATTGTTTCCGAAGTTAAGGAGGAGGAGGAGGGCGGCAAGAGGGCGGGCGAAGGGGTGAGCGCGAGAAGGGGGGGGAGGGGGAGGGAGGGGGGGGCAACACGAGAGGAGGAATGAGAAAGGCCATTAAGCGACGTCGCATCAAGCTTCAAGTCAAAACCAAATACAGCCACAGGCACGACGGCACACGGGGAGAGAGAGAGAGAGACGTCGGAATAAAATAAATAAAAATAAATTAATTTACACCGGGGCCTCCCAGAGCGTCGAGCGTGACCCTGCCCCGTACCGTCCGCCCTGCACAAAGAAGGCAACAGCACGGAGCAAGAGGACAGAGACCACTTGTGTGTATCCACCACCCCCCCCCAGTCGTAAATCCAATTTGCGTGGGGTGGGGGACGAGGCGGGGGGGGGACAAGGGAGGGTAGTTGGGGGTGGGGCGCGGAATATGAAAAAAGTTATTCGTAAATATATCTGCTGTTACCCATAATGCACCACAGCAAAGCATGACGGGTGTGTGTGTGTGTTCCGATACTGCTCCGTGCAGTGCGCAGTGCCCCCTTTTAGGTGAAGAGCATCCGGCGAGCCAGCGACATTTGTTTCACAAAGCCCCCACGAGACCCAGAAGGTCGAAATTGCTTTTCTGGCTTAAAGAAATGCGGCTGAATAACATTGGTCCGCACCACCAAGTGGCCGATGGACTGGAGAAGAATAATAATAATAATAGCTTGCTCACATTCTGCTCACACCGTGTGCTCGGGAGCACACGGGGGACGCGCACTTCCCGAGAGACGGCACAGAGGAACAGAAAGCGGAGCAGGGAGCCCCACGTGGGCCTGGGCAGGACAACGTCACGGCTAGACGGGACGGCGCCACGGCGGTCAAAACCGCAAGGCCAAAGGAGCGAACGAGCCGCCCAAGAGGACGGACGTCCATCAGGGAGATGGAGCGTGAGGAGGCCGTCCCTCCAGCAGTGGAGAGACCGTGACCGCCGATGGAGATCGCCGATGCCCCCGCGTTTGCTGGTGGGACAAACCTCAAGGAGGATGAGGCGAAAGTTAAGAGGCCGGTAAAATTTAACAACCGGTTGAAAATAAAAAGGAATAAACAAAGCCGGTTGGGCAGCAGGAATTTGGGAACCACAATGGCAGGCGATTATTTTTTTTTTTTAAACATTCACGACCTTCGCTTCCCTTCCGTAGCACGGCCCCCCACCCCTGCCCCCCACCCCTGCCCCCCCTCCCCCCACCGTGACCCCCCCCCCCAGCCCTGTATCTGCTGTGAGAATTCGAGCATTCACCCCTCGCGGTGTGATCAGAGCGACAGCGCGCTTTAAGACACATGAGAAAATAGCTCCTTTAAAAGATAATTAATGAATTCAGCAGCCAAGCTTGGTATACCCATGACTTTTGTACTCTACCCGGCCCCGATTAAAGATTAACTTCTTTCTTGTTTAATAACATCACACGAAATCTCATTATGCATTGGTGTGGGGCATTATGGGTAAGAACACGTATATATCTTGATTTGAAGCTTTCGTGACTGCAGGAATCCACGCTCTTTGGTCCTTTTTAGCCATCATTAACAACGCAGCACTGAATCCTGTTCGTCCATGGGCCTCCAGGATTTCCAGACCAATAACATCCCGCGCAGCAGCGTTTCCATCTAACCAAGCAAACCCTGGATCGGTTTCGACCTTCTGGGTCTCATCAGCTCGCCATGTTTGTTAAACATGCTTATTGCATTGGATGCATTTCTCCAGCTTTTTTTTTGTATTTTTGTTATGTCAACACAACGATGTTTTGCAATTAGCCGTTTGCATGGCTGCGCGGTTTTTATGTATATGGACTGCAGACAGATGGGTCAAGGATTCCCTCCTTGTCGGCCTGTTGTTTTCTCCAGGTTCCCGAGCTGACTGCCAAACGAACAAGGCTCATTTAAGAATCAGCCAAACATCCCAACGCGTGTACCCCCTAATGCAGGGGGTCTCGGAACTCAAACAAAGCGTTTCTGCCTAAATCAAGGCGATACTAATTAACAGCGTATATATGCGTGGTGTGCATATACAAGGGGAATCCGTCCATCACGGAGATGGAGCAATGAAATCGGCTCGTGTGCTGTAGCAGCAGCGAGATGGATTAGCGCATCGCGCGATCGCGAGCGTTGGCGGATGCCTTTTTGGGAGCCCCTTCATCCAGCAGTGGATAGACCAACGGCTCCACTACGACAAACGCCGCCGTCGCCGCTGTCCCGGGACGTCCACCTCTCGTGCCGTCACAAAATCTGGGGCCCGCAACGTGCGGCGCACCAACGAGAGACCGACGCGCGGCTCTGCCGAGGCGCCACGAGCCGCCGGCTCCACAGCCCCCTACAAGGCGCGGGGGGGGGGGGGGCGCGCACCGTGGCACCGGGCCCGGCAGCACGCACAGTCCACGCCGGCCCGCCGGCCCCCCCCCACGAAGCTCGCCCCTGGTGGGCGTGCCGCCAGCGCTTTGTGTAGAGCGGCGACGCGAGTTAATCGCGTGCGAAAAAAAAAGGCCGGGCTGGTGAAAAAGCCGTTTGGGGATGGGTGGACGGCACAGGATGCGAAGTACTCAACACGGACGGGCGGCTTGGGAGAGATAAACACGACACACCCACTTACGCAGAAAGAACACAGACACACAGGGAGAAACAGACACGCACACACAGGCAGATACGAGTAGACACACACACAGACACAGCGCCGTCAGAGAGACCCTATTAAGGTCGTCACGGCGTTTGCTCGGTGCTGACGTTTACCAGGTACTCATTTGAGGCTGAAGTCGACCTAGGGGAGGGCCAGGTCCAGTTCAGATAAATCGTCACTGGTGCTGGCATTGAGGGGGAATCAAATTCGGGCGCTGGGTTAGTAGCGCAGTGCGTTAACCGCTCCACTACACACACACACGTACGTGCGTTCGTACAGGGCGGCCCAACAGTGAAGTTTCCCCGAGTTCAAGATCAATATCTACTGCCGCTAAATTCAAACGTTCCTGCCACAAGTAACCAGGAGGCCCTTGGCCCCCCCCCGCTTTTTTCGCCGACCGCTGCTCGAATGGCAAATAACTTGGTTCACCGATTCGGGGGAGCTCGCGTTTGCCTTTTTATCGGAGTTCTTCGGCGCGAGATTTTAAGGCAACGCGTGGAGATTCACGCCGACCGCCACTTCCTGCGCTCCGAGAGAAACCAAATGTAAACATTCGGGGTCCCAGATTGTAAAATCGTAAGAAAGTTTGTTTTATATTCTTGGCTCGAAGCATCGGCTCAACTCGCTCTGTGCCAAATGCAGTCTTCTCTCCAGCGCCGATTCACGATTCGTTTCTTCTGGGTCAGAGATCGCCAGCGTAACGTCAACTTGTAACCAAAGCCCCCCACCACCCAGCGGTGTGACGTCAACTTTTACCCAAAGCCCTCCACCACCCAGCAGTGTGACGTTAACTTTTACCCAAAGCCCCCCACCACCCAGCGGTGTGACGTCAACTTTTAACCAAAGCCCTCCACCACCCGGCGGTGTGACGTCAACTTTTACCCAAAGCCCTCCACCACCCAGCGGTGTGACGTCAACTTTTACCCAAAGCCCTCCACCACCCGGCGGTGTGACGTCAACTTTTAGCCAAAGCCCTTCACCACCCGGCGGTGTGACGTCAACTTTTAGCCAAAGCCCTCCACCACCCGGCGGTGTGACGTCAACTATTAACCAAAGCCCTCCACCACCCGGCGGTGTGACGTCAACTTTTAACCAAAGCCCTCCACCACCCAACGGTGTGACGTCAACTTTTAGCCAAAGCCCTCCACCACCCAGCGGTTTACCGTCAACTCTTAACCATGGCTCCCCACCACCCAGCGACAGAGCTAATCAAGTCCCTCAGGACATCTGCGAAACCTACTGGACATCTGTGAAAAAGAGCTTCATAGCTCATAGGATTCCTCCGGTCCAAATAAATATTCCGGTTCTGAAGTTGTCACGCCATGGCCAAATGTGCCGATCGATTTGGGTTTTCTTCAGCAAACCGTTGGAACATTAAAAAAAAGGAACCAACATTTTTGACAATTTCTAGATGACGGCTAGACTTCAGTCCACGCAGTCACGAGCCCTTCCAGGACATCACGATACATCAGCCACGCGGTCACGGTTGCCTGCTAGTGTCCAGACACATCCTGCACACACCAACGCGTACGCGATAGAGACAGGGATCTCACCGCGTCACGACTGTTGGGGCCACCAGCGTTGTTAGCGAGCGCTTATCACCTCCGATTAGTACGGTTGGCTACGTACGGTGCGAGAGAAGTTCAACGTACATTCATACAAAATTTGCGCGGCACAAAAGCGGGTCAGGCTCGGCCATCACCAAGCCTGTCCACCTTCCGTCTCCACCATTTTTGCGAATGTTTACAGAGTGCAGCAGGAACTCATTTAAGGCTTGGGTCGACCGAGGAGAGACCCAGGAACAGTCCCGATTCCACTTCACAACGACGTTAAACAAGATTCACAGGCGTGTGTAGCACACTGCGCGAACCACCACGCCGCAGCTCCCCACTAACTTACCAAGTCATTACATAACCGCCACGTGACTAATCACGTAACTAACCAACCACGTACGCGCGCGCACGCACACACACGCACACAACCCTCAGCTGAGGGCCGCCCTGGACCGACAGCGGAAGTAAATTAAAGACGAGTCGCGAGAGCAAAGTGGCGAGCGTGCAACCACGAAGCAGAGAGAGGGGCACCGTCGCTCCGCGCGGCCCACGGCAGGCTGCAGCGGGGAGGTGTGCGCGCGTGTCGCCCCGTTCACCTCTCTTCAGCGACCACCTCCGCAGCTTGAGCTTGGGGAAGGACGGCCACGAGTGGTTGAACGGCGAGTCCGAGTCCGAGTCCATGGCGGCTGCGGCGTGCGTGCGTGCGTGTGTTGGCGGCGGGGGGGGGGTGTGGGGGGTCGGGGGTAGTAGTCCGAACCGTTTGCTACTCTCCGCCGTTAATTCCGACGGACGCTGCCCCGGCCACGAGGGCAGCGGGCGCTGGGCAGCGCGGCGACGGCATGGCGCCCAAGGGGCCACGGTTTACGGAGGGCGGCCGGTGGGTTGGCGGGGTGTTGGTTGGGGGAGTAGGGGGGGGGGGGGCGGCCTCAGGCGCCGGGCGCTTGCCGAGCCAAATTTACACAAAGGGGGCCGGACGTACGCGGGGCGGCACGCTCGGCCACTATTTTGGCAAAGGGGACCCGCGCTCACGGTCGCCGCGACGGCCCTCCGAGCGGAAACATCGACATTTAGGAGTCGACAAGTAAGCACGCGGCGTGGCGCGCGAGATTCATAAATTAAACAAGAGCGTCGATTTGTCGACCGGATTTTTTTTCTTCTTTTTGACTGACGTCGTCCCAGCAGCAGCAGCAGCAGCGACAGCAGCAGCAGCTTTCGAAAAGTAAAGATGAAAATAATTGCGAGCCCGGATCATAAAAAAATAAAAATAAAACCCGGGGGGGGGGGGGAGGGGAAAAAAGGCAGGGGAGGCCGGCTCTCTCGGAAAACGAAACGGCGGGAGCGTGCTCGGTCAAGTCGCAAACTAAAAACCTCGACGCGCACCTCGAATGACGCCTGCCTGAAACGGTGGGGGGCGGGGGGTGGAGTGTGAAACGCAAATAAACGTTGGGGCATAGACGACGTTTCGGGCGACGGCCCTGGCCCGTAGACGCGCTCGTCTCGCGGAGCGCCGGCGTTGCGATGCCGGGGACCGTGCCGAGGCCGATTCTGCTGCCGGTGATGGGGGCAGCTGGCGCACGGCACCGAGAAGTCCAAGTGAAGCAGAGGGGAAGGGAGGGAGGGTGTTTGGTGTTTTCTGGACAGGCAAAAAGCCTTGGGGGGTGGACGGGGGTGGTGGTGTGTGGGAACACCAACCCCCAACTCCCTGCATTCTAACTCCACCAACTAAATCATTAACCAACATTTTTTTTCATCTCCATGCTAATCGCTGGGAGTGAGTGAGTGAGAGTGCGGGAGAGAGTCGTGCATGCGAGGTTAGAATGCGCCCCGAGTGAGCCCGTGCGTCTGTCTGTAGTGAGCCCGTGCGTCTGTCTGTAGTGAGCCCGTGCGTCTGTCTGTAGTGAGCCCGTGCGTCTGTCTGTAGTGAGCCCGTGCGTCTGTCTGTAGTGAGCCCGTGCGTCTGTCGGTAGTGAGCCCGTGCGTCTGTCTGTAGTGAGCCCGTGCGTCTGTCTGTAGTGAGCCCGTGCGTCTGTCGGTAGTGAGCCCGTGCGTCTGTCGGTAGTGAGCCCGTGCGTCTGTCTGTAGTGAGCCCGTGCGTCTGTCGGTAGTGAGCTCGTGCGTCTGTCGGTAGTGAGCCCGTGCGTCTGTCTGTAGTGAGCCCGTGCGTCTGTCTGTAGTGAGCCCGTGCGTCTGTCTGTAGTGAGCCCGTGCGTCTGTCGGTAGTGAGCCCGTGCGTCTGTCTGTAGTGAGCCCATGCGTCTGCCGGTAGTGAGTCCGTGCGTCTGTCTGTAGTGAGCCCATGCGTCTGTCTGTACGTGCGAGCGGTGAGGGAGGGGGGGGGCTGAGATGTTACGAGCTGCTGGGTTTCCTGTTTGTGTCTCCATGCTTCGGTGCGCGCACGCCACAAACACGCACACTCCCAGGGCCGCAGCGCGCCTTTAAAACGATGCAGCTGCTGGGTCCACGCGCTCAGCTGACGCATCAGGCAGGACCGGGTGCTTTGGGAGCGTGCTGGGAGTGTGTGCGCTTCGCGTGTGCCTCGGTCTTTATCTGGGCTTCACCACCTGAATGCGAGACTGTGGTTGTTTGCGATGCATCCACAACAGCAGCCGTACGAAAGAAGATAGGTGCTCGCTCACAGCAGCACTTGCCCCAAAGGTACGTTAATGATATGGGGGGGGGGGGGGGGGGTAGGGAATCTTCGTCTTTTTTGTGTACATGCAATAACGGGGAGCGGTAGTGTGGCGGTTAGCGCGCTGCGCTGTGAAGCTGGCGTCCCGGGTTCGATTCCCCCCCTCATGGCCACTAACACTGGCTACGATGATTTGAACTGGTCCTGGGCCAGGTGCGATGTGTACACGTTGCCACTGGGGAGACAAAGGCGGCCGGGCGTGGTGCTGGCCATCCACCCGCTCGTGCGCCGTGCAGGCCTTCATAGGTGCTCGCTAACAGCACTTGCCACAACAGTCTGTTACAGGCTACACCGGGGGATCTGTGTCTTTGTATATGCAGTCGTCACAATGGGCACCGAAATCTAGGCTGTGGCCCCCTCCTTAGGAAAGCTCGGCCTATAATTAGTCCATGATGCAGTGTGGTCGGGTGAAGGACAGCGGTGGGGAGACAAAGGTGGCCTGGCACACACGGAGCACGTATTAGCGTGCATACCTTAATAGGTGCTCGCTAACAGCACAAACACCGAAAGCAATCTAAGGATGTCATGGGCACGTGATCCTTGCATTTTGGCGAATGCGCGTGTGTGTGTGGGTGTGTGGGTGTGTATTGTGTGTGGGTGTGTGTCGGTGCGTGTGCGCGCTTGTTTACGTGTATACGTGTTTCATAATCTATTGACGTTATGTTTGTATTTATTTGCGTCTGGTCGGCCAACTGGCTTAGATGGCGCATCAACAGAAACTTGGTTGTTAGCAAAGTATTTTGATCGCGAGTTGAGACGCCTGTTCATCTTCGAGACGCAAGGCAGCCCATGGACACAACCTCCGCGCGTTTCATGAAAATTTGGGAGTCGACTTTTACATCGGCGCGGTGTCTCTCTGCATTAGGGTCTCGGTTCAATACCTGACCGTGTACGTCATCGTCGGCGCTCGCTGATGATGATGATGGAGGAGATTGACATTTGTGGATATTTGTGCTTGTGTGTGTGTGCCTATGCGCGTGTGCTGGCATGTTGGCACATGCCAACACTCTCAGTCAGCCCATGGCACCTCGGGTCTGTGTTCAGTGACCTCCTGCCAGCGCACCTTCCTCCCTTGACGTGACCTCAAAGTGCACCTAAGCCTGGCACAAGTGGTGATGTCACTGCCACTCAGTGGCGAACGGCAGCTGATGTCGTGTGCTTGCGTCGACTCGGCCTTAATTGAGTATCTGGTGCGGTGCACAAACATCGGTCCTGGGGAGACAAAGTTGGCCTGGCGCGGTGGTGGCCACCACCGGCCGTGCCGAACTTAACAATCGTACAGCGCCCCTTGCATCCATCCCACTGCTGAACGAGGGCCTCCACACACCGTGCATACTTCACCGCTCTGGTAAGTGGGTGGGTGGGTGGCGGCTGCTTACGAGCAAGAGGTACGCACAACAATGGATGTCGCTGCACTGGTGATACGGTCACAGGCACCACCCGCCTTGACAGGTGCTTGGCGAACAGCACTTGCCCCTAGAGTAGGTGGGTGGGTGGAGGGGGGCAAGTCTACGGGTCTCCGAGTATTGCTGCTCATGGCTCCGAGTTTTGCCAGCGTGTGCACACGTGACTATGGATCCGACCTCTCCATCTCCACATTCCTCGCACCACCCACCCCTCCTCCTCCTCCTCACCCCCCCTGAAGTTTGGGGAGAGGGGGGGGGGTAGAGAATGCCGATACGGAGTTAACAATTCACAAACGAGCCAGGCGAGGCCGGCACGTTCATCCATTTAACTCTCCCGCAAGGGGCCAAATAAACTCGGCTATCGTGCGGCATTGTTGACCAAGCACATCATCCTTCCTAGTGGGGCGGCGGGGAGGTGGGGGGGGATAAAATAAGTAAAGGCGCAGCCCTGCAATGGCTCGCTTGTCCCAACGCTGGCGGAAGGGATTCCTCACCACCACCACCACCACCACACCCCTTCCTCCCTGCTGCCGTCTCTCCTCGCTGAAACCGCTCTTTAAGAAAAAAAAAGACGCCAAAAGAAAAACCCCACTCGTGTTCCTCCCCACGGGAGGAGAGCGAGCTCCAACCCACAGGGTTCCCACACCCGCCGCCGCAGCGGCTCAGCTCAGTGCGGAACCACCGCCCTTCGTCGTAATGAACGGCACACGGTGTTTACACACTACACGGGTAAACAAACAAACGCGCTCGCGCGCACGCACGCACACACACACACAGCTGCGGCCACATGCGCGGTGCGCACAACCACTTGCGTGCAACCACGCGGGAACGCAACCACTCGGGAACGCAACCACGTACGCACGCAACCACCGTGCGCACGCAACCACCACCGTGCAAATGCGGGAGCCGAGAGGCGTGAACACACAAACGAACGTGCGCGTGAAATTGCGCACACCGGCACACACAAAAACAAAGGTCCCCCATCCCCATACTTGTAAATCCATAACAGACTGTCGGGGCAAGTGCCGTTCGCGAGCGCCTACGGCACAACAGACGGGGTTGGGTGGACCGCCAGCATGCCCGGCCGCCTTTGTCTCCCGAGCGATATTCACAGTCCACCGCGGGGTACTCATTTAAGGCCGAATTCTTTTCCGCGAGCGGTTCGTAGCGCGGCTCCCCACTTACACACGGATAGACGCACACACACACGTACGGGCATGCACACACAAACGCGCACACGCGCGCACAATGCACCCATAGATATAAAACGCAGGTGTGCAAACATGAACAACGCGGATACGCACTCACAAACACATGTAAAGACACAACCAGCTATGCGTGTCTATACAAAGGTCCCCCGTATAGCCTTAGCAGGCTTTTTGGGGCAAGTGCTGTTAGCGAGCAGCACCTATGAAGGCCGGCACGGCACTACGAGGGGGTGGGTAGCCAGCACCACCCCCTGCCGCCTTTGTCTCCCTAGTGACGATGTTTACCACACCGTACCAGGCACTTATTTGAGGCCGAGTCAACCTAAGGGGAGGCCCCAGGACTGGTTCAAATAATCTGGCTTTGGTGGCCGTGAGCCGGGAATCGAACTCGGGTCGCCAGGTTCGTAGTGCACCGTGGAAATAATTGCGCTATCACTAAGTCGACCACGTGCACACAAACAGGAGCATGCGCGCGCACACACGCACACTGCCATGAACACACAAAAACATAATAATACACACGCAACACACAGGCACACAAACAGGAGCACACACGCACACTGCCATGAACACACAAAAACATAATAATACACACGCAACACACAGGCACACAAACAGGAGCACACACGCACACTGCCATGAACACACAAAAACATAATAATACACACGCAACACACAGGCACACAAACAGGAGCACACACGTACACTGCCATGAACACACAAAAACATAATAATACACACGCAACACACACACACTGCCTTGAACACACAAAAACATAATAATACACACGCAACACACACTAACACAAACAGGAGCACACGCACACTGCCATGAACACACAAAAACATAATAATACACACGCAACACACACTAACACAAACAGGAGCACACGCACACTGCCATGAACACACAAAAACATAATAATACACACGCAACACACACTAACACAAACAGGAGCACACGCACACTGCCATGAACACACAAAAACAAAATAATACACACGCAACACACACGCACACAAACAGGAGCACGCGCACACACACACACTGCCATGAACACACAAAAACATAATAATACACACGCACACACACTAAAACAAACAGGAGCACGCGCACACACACACACTGCGATGAACACACAAAAACATAATAATACACACGCAACACACACGCACACAAACAGGAGCACACACACACTGCCTTGAACACACAAAAACATAATAATACACACGCAACACACACTAACACAAACAGGAGCACGCGCACACACGCACACTGCCATGAACACACAAAAACAAAATAATACACACGCAACACACACGCACACAAACAGGAGCACGCACACACACGCACACTGCCATGAACACACAAAAACATAATAATACACACGCAACACACACGCACACAAACAGGAGCACACACGCACACACACACACCGCCATGAACACACAAAAACATAATAATACACACCCAACACACACGCACACAAACAGGAGCACGCGCGCGCTAACACACACACCGCCATGAACACACAAAAACATAATAATACACACGCAACACACACGCACACAAACAGGAGCACGCACACACACACACACCGCCATGAACACACAAAAACATAATACACACGCAACACACACGCACACAAACAGGAGCACGCGCACACACACACACTGCGATGAACACACAAAAACATAATAATACACACGCAACACACACACGCATTCACACATCCTCGGAACATCCTCAGGGATTTATATAGGGCAGGTCAGGTGAGGGCGTTACGGGGCTGGGGCTTTTGTTCGCCGGCAGGAACAATGAAATGTCACAGAGCGATCACTTGAGACTCAGCCAGGGGTCACCGGGGGGGGCGGGAGGGGTCCACGCCAACGGCCGTCAGAACTCCCGTTCCTCTCAGCGCGAGAAGCTCCGGTGATCGCGCTACGATAGCGTGTCCAGGGGGGTCACGCGAGGTGGGGGGCATACGAGGTGGGGGAGGGGGGGGGGCAAGCGAGATGGCGGGGCACGCAAGTTGGGGGGGTGGGTGACTCGTGGGGAAGCGAGACGGAGAATCTCTCGCCGAGCGAGAAGGCAGAGCCACGCGGGAATGCGTCGTCTTGGTGAGCAGTGGCAGCAGTTGTTGCTGTTGTTGTTGTTACGCGGCTGACGAACGCCAGGACTTTCGTGCGTGTATGCATGCAGAACCTCTTTCGAAGCCTACACAGCCAACCGTGCGCTAATGGGAGGTGCGAACGTCTCCGTGTCGATCGAGACGTTCGTTCCCCGGCACGGCCGCTACCGCCTCCTCTGTCACCACGGAGACGACCCCCGGCGAGCCAGGACACGTGGCGACCCCGGGCGTACGCTACGATCCGGCGCTCTGGAGGCGAGGGTCGGTGGACCACGCGGAGATTCGCGAAGCTCCCAAACGACGCCGGGCTGCGAGTGTGGCCAGGAGGTGGCAGTGAAGCGAACCGATTATTGAATCCATCTGTGCGTAGCATTGAGCGTTTGCCAGGGCTCAATCAAAGAGTGGGGCTTGGTTTCAGGCACGTGCCACCTCCTCTAGTCACGCCCGGCACACCACGTCCAGTATATTTTCCACTATAGCTGTGGCTACCACTCCCAGTGTCGACTCCAGTCTACCAGCGACCCGGAAAGTAGTATCCCTTCATACACGGTGTGCACACACACATACACGGTGTGCACACACACATACACGGTGTGCACACACACACACACACGGTGTGTACACACACACAGGATGTACACACACACACGGCGTGCACACACACACACACGGTGTGCACACACAAACAGGATATGCACACACAGTGTGCACACACACTGTGCACACACACACTGTGCACACAGTGTGCACACACACACACGATATGTACACACACACAAGATATGTACACACACACACAAGATATGTACACACACACACACAATGTAAACACACACGCAGCGCGCACAGCGGGCTACTCACTCGGATCGGGAGTGGAGTCAGAATTCTCTGGGAAGCTCTCACCGAGATCAGGGCAGGAGACGCTGCGGCGTGTCCGGCCGTCCGTGTACACCTGTGCCACAGGCAGACGGACAGGTAAGCAGACAGTCAGACAATACAGACAAACAGAAATACAAGCAATCGGGTCGAGGCAAACAGACGGTAAAGAGGGGGCGCGAGGGTTACGTGCGTTTGGTCATCAACCCACTTCGCTCGCTCGCCCAACGCCCGCCTGCCCACCCACTCGACCGCTCGCTCACTTCCTTACTCACCTCTCCTACTTGCCCAACCATCCACTCACTCACACGGTCACACCCACGCGTTCACATGTTTCGCCTGCCAGCTCACCTTGTCACATGTCAGCCCACCAACTCTACTCTCACCCGCCCGCTGCTCACCCACCCATTCATCTAACCGCTGACATCTTCCCTTACCCCCCACCCCACGAGTCGCTACCATCCAGCACACTCCCCCCCCCTCCTCTCCACTCGCGCAGCCCTGCCGTGGAGCGGATGGTCGTCGCCTCTGCCGCTGCCGTCACCGCCGCGCGTGGGCAGTGCTGCCCACGCGCGGCGAGAGCACGCGCTGCCGTCACCGCTCGCCAACAGCTCGGGGCCTGCAGCCCCACTCGGCGTTGTCACTCATCGCTCCCCTTGTCGGCAGTTGAAGCAATGGGACAAGTTTCTTAAATGCCCCCCCCCCCTCCGCCTCCCCACTGCTTCTGTCCAGCCAGCAGCATACATCGGTTAACCACCACCACCACCACCACAGTGAGTCCGTCAGCAGGCCGCGTGCGGTGGGGTAAAGCGAGGGTACTCGCAGCAATTCCAAGACGTCTGGCCAGCGTGGAAGATTAGGCCAAATACCCTCTAGAGGGGCTCTCTGGCGCTCTCTGGAGATCCCTCTATTTGCAGATGAATTTAATCTGTTTCAATTAATAAATGTCCCCACAAGACCCAACCTAAAAAATCCGGGACAGTCAACTCTGCTTAACGTCCTATTGACAAATGCCCCTCACAATTTCACACTGACTGGTGTTCTGGGTAATAACCTTAGTGATCACTCCTTCATTTTTTGGGTGAGATCATCAGCCAGACCCAAAGCCCCCCCTAAATTGGTTGAGAAGCACTCTATGAGACACTTCAGCACTCAGGCATTTACTAATGATGTGCTTCACTCGGATATTGACAAGGTCTGTGATATCCCCAACCTGACTACGGTTTGGGAGACCTTCAGGTACACGTTTCTCCAAATTCTTAACAAACATGCTCCGTTGGTTAGATTTAAAATTAAAGGAAACTGCCCACCATGGTTTGATGCTTTGATTACAAAGCTCATGAAAACTAGGGACAAGGCTTAGGCATGTGCTCAGAAAAGTAATTTGGTCAATGACTGGCTAGAATACAAGATTTTAAGGAATAAATGCGTAAAAAAAATACGGCATGCAAAAAATGCCTACTTTTCCTCCACTCTCCTGGAATCACATGGAAATGCCAGGATTTTCTGGAAAACAATCAAATGTATCGAAAAGGCATCCGAAATAGACAATCTGCCCATTGAGCTTAACCGAAATGGGGAATATTTTTCAGATCCCAAAAAAATAGTTGACAATTTTAACCTTCATTTTTCTGAAGCTGGTAATCTTTTTGATAATGTATTGGGAGTCACCCCTGCTCATGCAAATTCATACACCCCTTTCCAAACATTAAACGAATTTAGTTTCCAGCCAATCCACGAAAGTGATGTTCTGAAACACCTGTCCTACCTCAAAGGGTCCTCCTCTACCGGAGCAGGTAGTATTCCCGTCTTTGCTCTACTAACTGTTGGTCACCTAATATACAAACCTATAGCCCATATTTTCAACCTGTCCATCAAAGAAGCATCAGTTCCTCTAGAATGGAAACATTCCTATGTCCGTCCACTTCACAAAGGGGGCCCTAAAGATGATCCAAATAACTACCAACCTATCTCAATTTTGTCCCCATTGATGAAAATTTTTGAAAAATTATTGACCTACCAAATTAGCAGTTTGCTGTCCACCAACAATCTTCTACATATTATTGGTTCTTTCGGTAAAGTCACGTAGAAGGGAAACCGAAAGAACCAAGAATATGAATCCCTACAGTCACGAAAGCTTTAAATCAAAATCTACTACATCTAAAACAATCTGTGTTCCGAAAAAATACAGCACCACGTCTGCTGCATTAGACTCTCTGAATCACATTTACAGTAGCCTTGATAATAAGCAGTACTGTGCCTGTCTTTTTCTAGACCTGTCCAAAGCTTTTGATACAGTAGACCACAACACCCTGCTTAGTAAACTAAGTTGACTCGGTTTTTCCGAAAACGCAGTAAAATGGTTACAAAATTACCTCTTTTCTCGCACCCTAACTGTATTCACAGATGGTTGAAGGTCAAACGGTGTTAAGATAACAAAAGGGGTTCCACAGGGTTCCATCCTCGGCCCCCTTTTGTTATCTCTTTATGTCAATGGCTTGGGCACTGACCTGGATCATTCCAGGGTAAATCTTTTTGCAGATAACACGATACTGATTACTGCTGGCTGCTCTCCGGATGACGTGATTGCTAAGCTCCAGGGTGATTTCAACAAACTACAACATCAGCTAGTTGCTCTTAAACTAGTCCTGAATACCTCCAAAACCTTGGTGCTATGCTTCTCACCGGGACTAAAGCAGGAAGTTATTTTCCCTCAATTACATTCCTTAAATAATTATCAAATAGAGCAAGTCAAAATCTATAAGTATCTTGGGGTCATCCTGGATTCAAAACTTAATTTTGAAGATCACATTGATTATATTGGAAAAAAGACAAAAATAAAAATTGGTTTTCTGTATCGACACAGGCACTGCTTCCCCCCTATGTTCCGTTTGGAATTGGTAAAAGCTACCATACTGCCTCTACTTGACTACTGTGACATCGTGTATAAATCAGCCCCAAGTACTGTACTGAAGAAGCTTGATTCCATCTATCACTCAGCCTTAAGATTTACATTGAACTGCCCATATAGGACTCACCACTTTGATCTCTACATTGGGTCAAACTTAACATCTCTTAATGTTCGACGGCTTGTGCACCAGATCTTATTTATTCACGATGTACTTACAAAAAAATCCGCAGACTACCTGCTGGATCTCCTCTCTGTTTCAAAGAACAAATTTGACCTCGGGTCTTCGCTCATTTACCAGCTTCACATTCTCTATTGCCGTACAAAAACTGGAAGGGCCTTTGCTATTGATGCACCCAGAGTCTGGAATGCTATTGCCAATAAACTGCAACTTGAATCGCTACCTATGAGATCTTCTCTCAAAACTGCTCTAGAGGAGTTGTACACCCCTAGCTGCCACTGCTATTCATTGGCGTAAAGTAAAATAAAATGTTTCGCTCCGGATGACCGCTGCAAAGTATTATCTGTATTTTGATTTAGCGTGCTGATCTGAGAGGTGCATTGAAAAATGTGATACTCCGACTGATGCTCCTGTTGTTGTGGAGTAACTCATGCAGCAAGCTATGGCTCTCGGGTTTGGTGTTACATGTTATTTATGTAGTTTATTGTAAAAATTCGGTCACAGTCCCTGTGATCACTCTTTACTTTGCAATTATGGCTTTATTTTTTGGTGATTCGAAAAGTGTTTTGGTTTAGACATGTTTGTTTTGTTGTAGTACGGAGTTAGACTGATGGCCTTAATCTAAGTTTTCTTGTGGTTGTTGTTTGACTTGCATCCCACTGGGATGTTTTTGCACACAGCGTTGGTGTACGGTGCTTTTTTCAGGAATATTTTTGCTGTTTTTTTTATTCATGTTAGCACAGTCACATAGTCACTTTAAGATGTTTTTCTTGTTCGTGTTTTTTTGTTTGTTGTGGTTGCACCCGATTCAAGAGCCGAATGGCTCACAGGGCTATACCTAAATAAATAAATAAACTGAAACTCTAGAGGAGCTCTCTGTGGAGCTCTGTGGAGCTCCCTCTAGAGGGGCTCTGTGTGGAGCTCTCTGGAGATCCCCCTAGAGGAGCTCTCTGTGGAGCTCTCTGGAGATCCCTCTAGAGGAGCTCTCTGTGGAGCTCTCTGTGGAGCTCTGTGGAGCTCCCTCTAGAGGGGCTCTCTGTGGAGCTCTCTGGAGCTCCCTCTAGAGGAGCTCTCTGTGGAGCTCTCTGGAGATCCCTCTAGAGGGGCTCTCTGTGGAGCTCTCTGGAGATCCCTCTAGAGGGGCTCTCTGTGGAGCTCTCTGGAGCTCCCTCTAGAGGGGCTCTCTGTGGAGCTCTCTGAAGCTCTCTGGAGATCCCTCTAGAGGAGCTCTCTGTGGAGCTCTCTGGAGATCCCTCTAGAGGAGCTCTCTGTGGAGCTCTCTGGAGATCCCTCTAGAGGAGCTCTCTGTGGAGCTCTCTGGAGATCCCTCTAGAGGAGCTCTCTGTGGAGCTCTCTGGAGCTCCCTCTAGAGGAGCTCTCTGTGGAGCTCTCTGGAGCTCTCTGGAGATCCCTCTAGAGGGGCTCTCTGTGGAGCTCCCTCCAGTGGAGGCTCCTTCCGCTAGCGGTGGCCCAAGCAAGCAATTACACGGCCGCTCCTTTACCCTTCCGAGCTCAAAAAGTCAACATATCAATGAGCACCCTGTTAGACACGGATATCGAATTCATTAGCAGCCACACAATGGAGGGAATATAGAATAATGAGCTGGAGGGGGGATACATTGGAAATTCAACGCCTGCCTTGTGTGCGCAACACCTGTGTGAACGGCAAAATATTTACCCAGCGCCCGAGAAACTGTTATTAGATGATGTAAGAGCAGAAAGCGCAATGACCGAGAGGCATAAACACGAGCAGGCGCATCTTTGTGTTCACGCTTCCCTTTTACGTCCCTCGCACAAGCTGCACCCACGATGCGCTACGTATGTTGAACTTCTTTCGCACCGTACGTAGCCGACCGTGCTAATCGAAGGTGCGGCAACCACCTGGAGATTATGGCCGGATCTGCATTGGAGGCATGTCTCCGTCTCCTTTAGCGGACCGCCACGGGTTCAGCAGGGAAACATCGCCGAGCCTCAAGGTGTACTTTTCAGGAGGGTCTCTGGTTCTCCATCTCTCGATGGACTCATCGCGGCCACGTCAGAGTGAACGCATGTATGTTGAACTTCTGTTGGCACCGTACGTAGACAACCGTGCTCATCGGAGGTGCGGGGCGGGGGAAGGACAAGGCGAGCAACCGGCAATTAACCCGGAGCCATCGGCCCTCGCTCGGGAAGCCCTCTCCCTCCCCGGGGGCTTCCCAGCGATGAGGTTGATGGTCCCAGAATCGGCCACAAACAACAACAACAAAACGCCGTCGCGAAAGAAAATCTCTTGGAGCGGACAAAATTAGAGAGCGGTCTGGGTCTGCCACTTTGGCTCACGGTTCCTATCCCTTGGGGTTTATTTGGAGTGCCAGTGGGGAGGAAACTAAAAAGTGGGATAGGAACCTCGTACTTATAATCTCAGGGAAAACCAGTTTGTTACCCTGCTCAAAGGGGAACGAATGAATGAGTGTATATGGGGTAGGATATAAACACAGGGCCCACACGGGTGAACAGATAGCAGCCGCTGTATTTATAGTGTGAGCTATGCGGGGGAAATCTAGATTGCTGTGAAAGATAAACTCAATCTCCTCAAATAGATCTATCTACACCAGGCAGGGCTGGCAGGAAGGCGACTATGATATTGGACGGGACGGTTTCCTATCCTGTGTAGAGCTGAGTTATCTGATTAAGTCACCGACTGCTCTCCTCATTACCGGTGTCGTGGTAACACTTGAGAGCTTAATGGCAAGAGAGGTCTCTTCTTCCTGTGTGGAGTTCGTATTTTCTCCCCCCGTCCCCCCCCCCCCCACCCTGTGCTGGAAGGGTTTTCTCCGGGTTCACCGGTCTCCTCCCATCGCCAATGTGAACCAAAACAACGCTACGCGCTTTCGGCCAAAACATCCCAACAGCTGAAAATTTACGAAACTGTCAAAACACTTAACAACAGTACCCCTTTCTCTCACAGCACCCACCTATCCTAGCACTCATGTATTCTAGCACCCATCTCTCCCAGCACCTATCTCTCCAGCAACCATCTCTCCCATCACCCATCTCTCCCATCACCCATCTCTCCCATCACCCATCTCTCCCATCACCCACCTCTCCAGCAACCATCTCTCCCATCACCCACCTCTCCCATCACCCATCTCTCCCATCACCCACCTCTCCCATCACCCATCTCTCCCATCACCCATCTCTCCCATCACCCATCTCTCCCATCACCCATCTCTCCCATCACCCACCTCTCCCATCACCCACCTCTCCCATCACCCACCTCTCCCAGCACCCATCTCTCCCAGCACCCATCTCTCCCAGCACCCATCTCTCCCAGCACCCATCTCTCCCATCACCCATCTCTCCCATCACCCACCTCTCCAGCAACCATCTCTCCCATAACCCATCTCTCCCATCACCCATCTCTCCCATCACCCATCTCTCCCATCACCCATCTCTCCCATCACCCATCTCTCCCATCACCCATCTCTCCCATCACCTACCTCTCCCATCACCCACCTCTCCCATCACTCCGAGCACCCAGCCCTCTCACAACCCTTCGCACCCAGCACCCATCAGCCTCCGCAGCTGCCCCATTGATCCGTGGGAGCCAGAATGCACTTGTTGATTGAAGAGCAACGATCAATAGAGCATTACTTGGTAGAAAGGCATGTTCACACACACTCAAACACATACATACACACTTACATCCACAAAGACAAACATCCCCATAAGGCTGAATAGACTGTTGGGGCAAGTGCTTTTAGCGAGCACCTATGAAGGCCAGAATGGCATACGAGGGGGTGGGTAGCCAGCACCACAACCGACTGCCTTTGTCTCCACAGCAACGTTTACACACCGCAATAGGTACTAATTTGAGGCTGAGTCGACCTAGGGGAGCGCCCAGGACCAGTTCAGATAATCGTCACCGATCTTGGCCGCGAGCCGGGAATCGAACTTGGGTCACCGGGTTCGTAGCGCAGCACGCTCACCGCTACGCCACCGCTCCCCTTACACACACACACAAATGCGCGACGCTTACACACGCAACGCACTCTCACACACACTCACACTTGTCGTTCCCCAGGCCCCAGGTTATGCATCGGAAGGAAACTGGACAAGTGGGTCACAGGGGGCCATGCCAACCATGCCATGACACTGCTCCTACCCCCGTTTTTGTTTAACCGTGGGTCGTAAATCACCGCCCACCCCACCCCACACACAGCATCCATCCCACCTCTCGCTTCCAGCCTGTGTTTGCGTGGAGTAATTGAGAAGGAAAAAAAAACACGCGAAGATAAAGAGTCCCCCATCGGGCCTGAACACACTGTAGGGGGCCAAGTGCTGTTTGCGAACAGCACCTATGAAGGCCCGGCACGGCACACGAGTGGGGTTGGGGTGGCCAGCGCGCTAACCACTTCACCACCGCTTCCCACACGGCCGAACACGCGCACATTACAAGGCTGGCATGGCACAGAGCGGCTGTGACCACCATGCGCACCGCCGGCCGCCTTTGTCTTTCCAGCGGCCGATGTTTGCACTCCGTGTGACCAGGAACTCGCCGCACGCGTACCGCACGGCGTGTTGACATAAAACAGGGCCCCGACACCGGAGTTACAATCATCTGCTGCCCACTTTTTACTTGCCCAAATACTCGGTGCGACCTTCAAATATGTACAACGCACGGAAACGTTCTAAATACTGCAGTAGTATCACACACACACATTGTTTTGTTAAGGCACGGATAGGAAAATGAAAATACCAGTTTGTGCCATCCATCGTCAGATGGACTGGCTGATTATGATTATTTTTGTAGAACATGCTCATGGTTTTCGGAGCCAAACTAAGGCAGGAACGGATAAGGAACGTACACTGTATTATACAGGGACTCTTCGACTTACGAACAAGTTAGGTTACAGAGGTCTGTTCGTAAGTCCAACTTTACTCCTGTCGATTCTAAACATGTGGTACGGCATTGTACACTCAACACGGGGAATGGCTTTAAAAGTTGTATCATCTCCTGTAAATGTAGATGCCACTGGCTCTTCACGTTCTGCTCATGTAGATGCCACTGTTTCTTCACATTCTGTAGATGCCACTGGTTCTTCATATTATGGAGATGCAGATGTCACCACCACCATCTATTGCGCGGCAGTTGAACTTACGACTCTCGGTCTGAATAGGCAACTGGACATACAGACAGGTTTGTTCGTATCTCAAAAAGTTTGTAAGTAGCAGAGTCCCTGTACACAGATTATACATTGTTCCCATTACACACGAGCACACCGCACGTGCACACACACACACACAATTAGATGTATACAACATACACACACATTACATGTATACAAAAAAAGACAAAGATCCCCCGTATAGTCTTAACAGACTGTAGGGACAAGTGCTGTTAGCGAGCACCTACGAAGGCCGACACGGCACATGAAGGGGTGGGTGGCCAGCACCACGCCCGGCCGCCTTTGTCTCCCCAGTTGCGACGTTTACACACCGCACCAGGTACTCACTTGAGGCCGAGTCGACCGAGTGGAGGCCCAGGACCGGTATAGATAATCATCACCAATCTTGTCCGCGAGCCGGGAATTGAACTCAGGTGGCCGGGTTCGTAGTGCAGCGCGCTAACCGCTACACCACCGCTCCCCACACACACACATTCATATTACATGTACACAACACACACACAACATTATTACACACAATGCACAGCCCTGTGTCAAACCACGACTCAGGGACTGCCAGTATCGTTCAATCCATAACTCCACCTCCGCCGCTCAGCGCGGATTGATGAAGAGGACCCCCAAGACCGGCTGAGACTAAACACGCGCCATTGGTGTCAGCCTTGGCCCGGGACTCCAATTCCAGGTCACAGAGCCATCGCGCTAACCATTGCACCACCGCTCCACACATCCCCAGCCCCCCACAATTACACGGAATATAAAAACAATGAAACACACACAAGGCATACGCAACCCCCTCCAAACAACACCCGTCGTTTGCCACTAGGTGACGGTGAAATCACCACGGCGCCTGTATCCAGGCTAGGCGCACTTTGAGACCACGTGAAGTGTCGAAGGCTCTCTGCTGACAGGAGGAGGTCTCGGGACAGACCCAGCAGGTGCCATGGGATGGCTGATTGAGATGACAGGTAGATGCACCACCAGCTGTTACCCCCCTACTGTGCCAATCACCACCAACACACACACAGTACATAAATACAAGACGCGTGCACAGTTCAATTACAACATTACAAATCGTGCACAAGAAACAAAAACGTTGTCAATCTACAGCCGCACCAGTTGGCTTTCCCTACGTGGCGCGAGGATCGCCGTGGGTTATTTGACCATACTTCCCCACGCCGGTCAGCGTGGGTCGGCGGTTAGCACGAAAACATACGCGGTCGAATTCGGCACGATGACAATCCACTCGTCACAGCAGCACAAAGAGGATGAATAGCAATAGCACTTCAAAAACAATTAGCAAGCACCTATTAAGGCTGGAAGAGCAGGCGAGGTGGCGGGGTACGTAGTTTGCAACACGCAGGATGTCCCTTCGCGTTGTCTCGCTCGTCACTCATGTCTTTACGCACTGCTCCAGGCCCCAATTTCAGGCAGAGTCAACCATACTTCAGCTACATGACCGGTGGCGAATATTCACCGGTGGCGTGATGCCGTGGCAAGGAATTTAACTCGGTAATGTTGGACTTATAGAGCAGTGCATCATAGTGTGTGTGTGTACACACCATAGCTGTCAGCCCATACGGTTTACCCGTATTCTTGTACAGAGAAATTGGGTTTAAAAAAAAAATAAGAATTGCGCCAATTTTTTTGGTGTTTCTCCCTTGTGATGGGACTTTGCAGGTTGAACTTTGAGATTGAACAGGGTCACTGGGTGACCAATACGGTCTGAATTGGTCTGTAATAATAAGGCAGGGCACCGATAAGGGTTTGTTGATAGTTATGACAGACACACAACGTGTATACAACACACGTTGACTGTACCCGTACTTTATTTATTAAATTCCTGATTCCCTGCTAAAATGAACATCACGGTACGAGTACTCATCTAGTGGTTTACTTTACAGCAACCTGAGCCAGTGGTGGAAATTCCGCGTTACCATGGCAGGGGCTTGGCTAACCACAAGACAGCCAACTGTTGACTTCCCCAGAGAGCGGTGCTCATTTTATCGACCCCAGAGGGGAGTGATGGGCTGGGCCAACCCCCCACTACCGGGATTAGAACAGGCATACGTCTTCAAATCGCTCACTCTTGCTTCCCTCTTGAGCCACGCCATTCAAGCACATTACAGTAAAATTGTGTAAACTATGAACGCGTGACAGCAAAGACGAAGATCCCCCGTGTAGCCTTAACAGACTGTAGGGGCAAGTGCTGTGAGCGAGTCGCGCCTACGAAGGCCGGCAAGGGCACACGAGGGGGATGGGTGACCACCACCACGCCCGGCCGCCTTTGTCTCCCCAGCGGCGATGTTTTACGCACCGCGCAAGGTTACTCATTTGAGGCCGAGCCGACCTAGGGGAGGCCCGGGACAGGTTCGGAAGAATCCGCCACCGGTGTTGGCCGGGTCTCTGCCGGGTTCGTAGCCCAGCCACGCACGAGCCGCCGACAACAACTCCTACTCACCATGATGATGTCTCCGTGGGCCACCCGCGTGGTTTTGTGTTTGTTGTTTGTCACGGCACGAGACGGATGATCGTCGCGCGAGACAATGCCGCCGCCGTGACTCGGGAGGCGCTCCGTGCGCAGAGGGTTCCCATGTGGGCGACAGCGAAGTTGAGCGAGCGAGCGGGCCAAGCAAGCGCCGGCCGGACGGGCAGCGGCAGCAGCGGCGGCGGCGAGGGAAGAAGGGAAGGAGGGAAGGAAGCTTCTGAGCGGCGGGGCAGCAGCAGCGGACAGCAACGGAGGAGGAGTGGCGGGCAGAAGCGGGCAGCGAGGAGGAGTGGCGTGCGCGCGCGCGCGGGGGGAGGAGTAGGCGGAGACAAGTGGGCGTGGTCCGCGGCGGGGTGGGCGGAGTTTGCATAATCATTCCCCATCCATCATCCCCCATCAATCAGCCATTCATCATCCGTGAAAGTTCTTAAGTGAATACTGCATACATGTCAGCCCCCCTTATCAGTGCCCTTACCTTATTGCTGCAGACCAATTCAGACCTGACTGGTCACACCGTGCCCCTTATAAATCTCAACGTTCATCCTACAAATTGCCATCACAAACTAATAAGACAAAAAAAATGTTGTTGCCGTATGGACCTGAAAACTCAATTTCCCTGCACAAGAACACGGGAAAACCGTGTGGGTTAACAGCTATGATACTGCACACATTAGAATAAGTTAAACGTCGATTTCATGCCCAAACGAGATGCGAATGCATTTGTGCCCATCTCCAATTCACACGGTGGTGGGAATTCCACGCTAATTTCTGTAAACATGCTAACTACATACCCCCCTACCTGCCCACTTACACACATGCCTTCCTACCTACCTGCCTGCGTCATTCATGTCACGGGGCGCGTTTGACCATACTTCACCACGCTGGCGAGCACCGCGACGGGGGAGGGGAGGGACTCGAACTCGTGTCGTCAGTTTCACGGCGCAGGGCGCTAACCACTGCGCCACCACTCCCACCCCAATACACGCGCGTTCTGAGTGAACACAAATGCGCTTCTTAACAACCACACTCGTAAGAGTGTAAATACGCGCAGTTAAATATTTGACACTTTATAGAGGCGACAGCTCAAATAAACTAAAGCACGAACGGGTAACTGTGATTGGCCAAGCATCTCCCCAGTGCTGAACACTCAATAGTGGTGAGACTCGACACGGCAGAACTCCTGCTGACAACGAGTCTCGAGACTCGGTGAGGCTCTCCCGGTTAAACAAAAAAAAAACCCAAGTGGAACAGTAATAACAATATTAATAAATAAATAAGCGACACAGAAATACTGAACTGGGTATAAAACCGGTAATTCTAAAAGTATGGAACTGGTTGAGGTCGGAAACACGGCAGCGTGACCTCTCCAAACGTTGGAATAACGACCACTACGGTACAGTGCTGAATTACCTTCATCATCATCATTATCGTCATAGCTGAACACGTTCGATTGCTGTCCACGTAGCAGCTTTGGAGTCCACGCACAGATTTGATGCGGCGGTGATTTTATTGCTGAAATGGGTGACGAAATTCGCGCGTTTTTCTTTTCTTTGAGACGAAAAAAGATTTACCGATTTAAAGCTTTCGTGACTGCGAGGATTCATCCTCTTTGGTTCTTTCGGTAAGGTCACGTAGAATGAGAATAAAATAATAAAATAAGACAATAAAATTCTCACGACGTTTCGGCCACAACACAAGTAGCCTTCTTCAGGTGAAAGAACAGAACTGTCGGGACGACAGAGCTTTTGAAGCTTTTGAAGCTCTGTCGTCCCAACAGTTCTGTTCTTTCACCTGAAGAAGGCTACTTGTGTTGTGGCCGAAACTATTTTATTCTCATTCTACGTGACTTTACCGAAAGAACCAAAGAAGAAGATTTACCGAGTTCACCGATTGTCCCGAGCCGATTAATATTGGACTCGAAACAATCGCGAGCATCCGTTGTGGAGATCATTAAATAACAAAGTGCATCGTCAATCAATGTCTCCTTCACGTATCCGCATCTCCGCATTAAAACGAGGATTAAATAAACCCCGAAAGTCGAAAACCCGGGTCGAGAGTGTCGATCGTCTTGAGTCAACGCTGGCCAGCGGCACGCTACCCGGCACGGCCGTGCGTGCCGGCTGATGGAATAAGTCCGAAATACCGCTGTTATTGTTTTAACGTGGAGAGACATTGCCCCCGTGTTTATTTTGAAATATAGCCGGGGTGCCGGGAGTCATAACTTCGCACCCCTCACAGCAACATTCATCGCTCGTCGGCGGGGGGGGGGGTATTTACAGAACCTTTTTGCCAAAGTATGAAAAATAGGAATATGTTTTACCCGTTCTGGCAATAAAACAGTAGGTGTTAAGATGTTCGAACAGCAAATAGATACCAAAACACGCAAACAAACATGCATATATAATTATCAGAGGATGTTTGTTTGCATGTTTTGCCACATGTACGTGTTTTTAATGCAGACTTGATCCCTTGAAAAAGGTAAATAGATTGGTGTTTGGACATCTTAACACCTCCTGTTTTGATTTAAAGCTTTCGTGACTGCAGGGATTCATATTCTTGATTCTTTCGGTAAAATCACGTAGAAGGGAAACAATAAAATAATAAAAATATAAAACAATATTGTTTTATACTTTTATTATTTTATATATTAAAAAAATATTTTTATTATTTTATAAAAACGTGGCCTCCGCAAAAAATATTATTTTTATTATTTGATCAAAATAGAAAACAATCTTGTTTTATATTTTTTTATCATTTTATTGTTTCCCTTCTACGTGACTTTACCGAAAGAACCAAGAATATACCTCCTGTTTTATTGCCAAAAATGGTAAAAAAAAACTATTCCTAATTTTTCATAATTTTGGATACTGGAAAAAAGGTCCCATAGATATAACTGCTTGACCCAAGGGTTGTCTTCGTGCTGTTCGCCTCTTGGCGTTGTTCCCTGGTCTAACACTGATGGGGAGACTGGGCCATAAAGAAGGCTCTCTCTCTCTCGTGCAGGCCAATCAGTTTCAAAGACAATGCATGTATCATTATCAGAGCATGTTTGTTTGCACGTTTTGCCAAAAGTATGTGCGGTAAATGCAGACTTGATTCCTTTCCAAAGGTTTATAGTTTGGTGTTTAGACATCTAAACACCCCCTGTCTTATTGCCAGAAAGGGTCAAACCTATTCTTATGTTTCATACCTAAGAACGTGGGGGGGGGGGGGTTGACTCCACCGTTTGACTGCGCGAGTCAGCCAGAGCGAGAGAACGACCACGTGGCCTCCGCACGCGAAGATGAAGACTCACGACTGTGACTCACACAGAACACAGCGGCTACACCGGCTACGCGAAACGGCACCTACATCTCTCTTCCCATCCACGTGTTCCATTCACGTTTCCCCATTCAGTGGGTGCAGTACATCAGCAACTTTGGCACCGTCGTCGTTAAAATAGACTTGGCTGCTCTCTCCAACCCAGACAGGGACATCGCGTGAAAAGCATTTGTACAAATTTAAATTATTTCTTAACACATCCCATCAGCCGCACACACAGCCTTCCCTTTCCGGGAGTGCATCGTTTCAGCAGCGTTGATTCCAGACGAGCACGACTCTGGAACGGTTTTGACACGACAGCGTCTCATCAGCAGTCCGGGCTTGCTTGAGCCAATGCTGGTGAACTGCCGATGTTACACGCAAGGACCCTTTGACGACAATGGGGGGTCCTTTCCTAGTTTGACAACAACTCATTGAAGAGGAGGACCAAGACTGGTTCAGATTTCACTCCGCACACACACACAAATGGCACACATGCAAACAACTCCTCATGCATTAAAACACAAGGACACAGATCGCCCGTACAGCCTTAAAAGAAGGTTGGTGAAGGTGTCGTTAACGAGCTCCTCCCATTAAGGCCGGCACGGGGTCAGCGAGGAGGGAGGGGGTGGGTGACCAGCAGCCCCCCTCGGCCGCCTTTGTCTCCCCAGTTTGCACGTCGCACCTCGGTGAACGCCGATAAATAATTTCTGTGTGCGGAGTCGAACCGGCTAAACCACCCACATTCCGCCGGCACTCTCACTTCCACGTTCACACCTCGCCGCACGTGGGAGAGACGCAGATTATACAACAAACAAAAAAAACGCGTTGGCAAGTGCGCAATGATTTTGAAAGAGCTTCCTCCTTAAAAAAGAGAAAATGTTTCACTTATGAAAATAACAAATTAACTGGCAGCCGTGATGGGCGGCACGAGTGAACTTGGCTTTGGTTCCACGTGGCACGGAGGAGCGGTGACACACGGAGCGGGGTGGGGGTGGGATAGATGTGTGGGGGGGGGGAGAGTGAGAAGTGAACCTCCCCGTGACGTTCGGTAGAAAGCCAAGGCAGAGGTGCAGCCCTGAGATGTCGTGCCCACGCTCGTCGGCCCCAGCTCTTGCGTCACGGTTACAAAAGGTGCGCGGTTCGAATCTGCCGGCAGGCCCGATCCCGTTGACCATAACGTACCGATCGCCCTCTGCTGCAACGGTGGACGCTAAAGATCCCGTGGCGTCATTCGAAAAGAGGGCCAATGTGCGCCGTGGTGGAGTTCCCACTTTGGCAGATGTTGCCGCGCAATACTCATTTGGGATGACACGTAGCGATGGCGTGGCCCAACCGGCAAGCTACCGCAGGCCGTCAACGGTGGAACCTGACTTCGTGACGAGCGCCTTGCACGACAAGAGAGGGAGACCCTCTCGTGGAGGGTGTTTGGCCTACTCTTCCACGGAATTGCCCACACTTTGCCCCACCGCGTGCGTCCTACCGATCGACTCACATTCACACTGCTGGATGGACAGAGGCACGGGTATTTCAGAACCCTGCCCCCATTGTCTCAGCTGAAGCGCACGGAGATGGAACCGGTGACCACCGGACTGCATGTCCAGTGTGTTGCCCATCACAAACACCGTCACCACCACCACAGCAAATGTACAGGGAGGTCCAGATGTTCTGTGACCTATGACCCCCCCCCCCCCAATTTAATTCTCTAAAAATGTATATCTTTTTTTAAAGTCAGGTTTCTTTTTTTTAAACAGAAAAGGATATGCGAAGGGAACAAAAATGTTCGGGGTCAATCCATTGAGGGGGGTGGGGGGGGGGGTCACAAGACATCTGGACCACTCTGTACAGTGCACGACCCAAAAACCATATGCTGCACGGAGCGCGCGACCCCAGCGTGATTCACGGCCAACATCAGTGGCGAGCGAGTGTGATATCTGAACCAGCCGACCCCCCTCCCTCCGTCCCCGGCCACCTATCACGAACCTGCACTGGACCAGCATGGTGAAGTATGGTCAAACAAAAGCGTCCGTGACCAACACGACGTTTGGGACGGGGGGAGTGGGTTGTGGTGGAGGGGAGGAGGCCTTCATCCAGCACTGGGATTGAGACAAGCGCTGCAAATCATCGCTCGTTGCCGTATAACCCGACGACTGGCGTGGCCACGCACGCAGAGCACCACCACCTGCAGAACACATTTAGGGCTGGGATGGCAGCAGCAGCAGCCGGCCGCTCCGGTGCGGAATTCTGGAGCCCAGCGGTAGCGGCGGCGCGGGTCCGTGGCCAATCGTGGCAGCCCGCACCACGCCGTGCCACTGTACTCGGACTCCAGTCGTTCTTCATTCGGAATTCATCCACTCCCCCCCCACCCCCCCACCACCTCACCTTCCCCGGTCGCAATTCATTAATTACAGTCTCGATCCATACTCTTTGGTTCTATTCGGTAAAGTCACGTAGGTAAAAAAATAAAATAACAAAAATCACGACGTTTCGGCCACAACACAAGCGGCCTTCATCAGGTGAAGGGACCAACCTGTCCAGTGGACAGCGTTGGAGTGAAGCAAGCTAAGCGCTGGTCGCCTCCTTTTAAGCTGTGAGGGGGGTAAACGGCAAACGCCTTGAAAAGGAAATTAGCATAAAACACGCCACTAACAACGCTTGTTATTTTTTTTTACCTACGTGACTTTACCGAATAGAACCAAAGAGTATGGATTCCTTGCAGTCACGAAAGCTTCAAATCTAGAATAATCTCGATCCACTCGTCTAAATTCATTCTTCATCCCAGTTTCAATCATTTTTTTCATTCATTCAATCCAGTCGTAAACCCCTCGTCTCAATTCATCATTCACCCGGGTCTCGATTCATTCTCCATTCATTCATTCCAGTCTGGATCCACTCGTCTCAATTCGTTGCTAAACCCGGGTTCTCAATTCCATCGTCATTCACTACAGCCTCGACTCACCCCTCCGACATGTGTTCGGTTCGGCACGGTGTCCGACGTTGCGCTGCGCGCTCCACGCAAGGCAGTGGCTTTCCTCAAACCCGAAAAATGCAACGGGGAGCTAAACATTATTTTGTTCATAACAACGCCGTAGCAGCGTTAAAGCAGTAAACGAAAAACAAGCCGCCGTAAACCGTCGCGCGCCTAAAACTCCAACACAAAGCCCCTCGTTTTGTAGCGCACGCACCTCGCCTCGACGGGGACATTCAAACCGCTGGCTCTTTGGGATCAAAACCGGAACGACTGGTTTTTATTTGATATTTCATTTGAAAAAGTCACGTTCAAGGACAAAGCTTTGGAAATGAAAACACACACACACATACACACAGCTATGACATAAAATATTTGCTACAATTAGACGCTTCTGCCAATGTTTTTTTTTTTGTAAGAGGATATACATGCACCACACACGCGCGCACACACACACGCGCGCATCTGTCAGTATTGCACCGCTTGAAGTCACGGACGGGCCACTGCGTGGCGAGCCGACCGAGCCGCTCCCCCCCCCCCCCAATCCGCCTCTAGCCGCCGCGCGTGGATGAGCCACGGCACCGGTGCCGGTGCGGACTGGGCCCCCCTCTGCCACCCAGCACCACCGGCCATTGCCCTCTAACGCAACATGGGCGACACTCCGTTGCCACACCGGCGCACAATTGTAAGGAGCCACGGATTTGCAAAAATTTGCGCACGTTGCATCACGATAATCGTCGCTCAGTCGGCAAGTGTATGCGTCCCGATGAAAAAAAAAAACACTGAGGAACCAACAAACTCGCTGAACAGAAATGGTTCAATATTTTTTTAATGAAAATTTTGTATCTCAACCTACTCATAAACATCACTGTTGCATTAAAAAGACGAAAAAATATATAATTGGCGACGTTTCAGGCAAAAAAGGGGCCTTTGCCTGGAACATTGCCGACATGCAAACAGGCCAGAGCACTGGTGACGAGTGCGTTCAGATTTTTTTTTCAATCATTCAAAATTTTCTATCAGTTTTTGTTTGTCAAATTTGCTCGTGGAACCACCGCGAACGCAGAGGCATCAAACAATTTGTGAAATGAATGCGGCTAATCCGCGAGATTTAGCGCGTTGCCCGATGTGCTTCAGGGTGAATTCAGCGGCATGGCAATTATGTGACATCGCCGGTTTATTTCACTATTTTATTGTGTCCTGAGCAACAGTGAGCACGTGCTGTGGAAGCATTATAGGGTGTACGAACAGGAGTTGATTTTTTACTATTTTTTGTTGATGTCTTTACGTGTGGTACTTGGGAGTACAGCAAAGCACAATGATAACAGAAGGAAAATTTTATTTATATATATATAAAAAAATCTTTAACAGAGTTACGGGAAAACAGATATCGCAACAATCGGCAACGTCGTGAACAAAAATGTAATCTCACAGTAGTGGGGAATGGCGTGAGGGCAACCAAACCTTTCAGAGCCACCGCGACACGGAGGAAGGTAGAACTCAACGCGCCACCCTACCCAGAGCAGACCCTCCGACTAAACCTCCGGTGCCACGGTGGAAGTTCGCTTTCTGAATTCACCCCAAATCTCTCGCAAGGACAAAGTGGTGACGCAAACGGTGGCGGGCCTGCGGTGGCGTCGCTTTCTCGTGTTTAGTTTGTCGTCTTTACGCCGCACCTCCGATTAGCACGGTTGGCTACGTACGGTGCTAAAGAGTTCAACATACATAGACTCGCACAGAGACCCATAGACTCACACAAAGACCCATAGACTCACACAGAGACCCATAGACTCACACAAAGACCCATAGACTCACACAGAGACCCACACACTCACACAGAGACCCACACACTCACACAGAGACCCATAGACTCACACAGAGACCCACACACTCACACAGAGACCCACAGACTCACACAGAAACCCATAGTTTGTCGTCTTTACGCCGCACCTCCGATTAGCACGGTTGGCTACGTACGGTGCTAAAGAGTTCAACATACATAGACTCGCACAGAGACCCAGAGACTCACACAGAAACCCATAGACTCCCACAGAGACCCACACACTCGCACAGAGACCCATAGACTCACACAGAAACCCATAGTATGTCGTCCTTCCCCCGCACCTCCGATTAGCACGGTTGGCTACGTACGGTGCTAAAGAGTTCAACATACATAGACTCGCACAGAGACCCATAGACTCACACAGAGACCCATAGACTCACACAAAGACCCATAGACTCACACAGAGATTCACACACTCACACAGAGACCCACACACTCACACAGAGACCCACAGACTCACACAGAAACCCATAGTATGTCGTCCTTCCCCCACACCTCTGATTACCACAGTTGGCCACGTACAGTGCTCTAGAGTTCAACATACATAGACTCGCACAGAGACCCATAGACTCACACAGAAACCCATAGTATTGTCCTTCCCCCGCACCTCCGATTACCACGATTGGCTACGTACGGTGCTAAAGAGTTCAACATACATAGACTCGCACAGAGACCCATAGATTCACACAGAAACCCATAGTATGTCGTCCTTCCCCCGCACCTCCGATTAGCACGGTTGGCTACGTACGGTGCGAAAGGAGTTCAACATACATACATGCACCGACTCGTACAGAGACCATATACTTACACAGAGACCCATAGTTTGTTGTCCTTCCACCGCACCCTCAATTAGCGTGGTTGGGCTACGTAGGGTGCGAAAGAAGTTCAACATACAAACACAGACTCGCACATAGACCCACAGACTCACTCGCACAGAGACCCAAAGACTCACACATAGACCCACAGACTCGCACAGAGCCCCACAGACTCGCACAGAGACCCACAGACTCGCACAGACACCCACAGACTCGCACAGAGGCCCATAGACTCGCACATAGACCCACAGACTCGCACAGACACCCACAGACTCGCACAGAGACCCACAGACTCGCACAGACACCCACAGACTCGCACAGAGACCCACAGACTCGCACAGAGACCCACAGACTCGCACAGAGACCCACAGACTCGCACAGACACCCACAGACGCGCACAGAGACCCATAGACTCACACATAGACCCACAGACTCGCACAGACACCCACAGACTCGCACAGAGACCCACAGACTCGCACAGACACCCACAGACTCGCACAGACACCCACAGACTCGCACAGAGACCCACAGACTCGCACATAGACCCACAGACTCGCACAGAGACCCATAGACTCGCACAGAGTCTACGTCGAGCGTACAGGCGTTGCCACTGCAATGGAGCTCACAGCCTCAAGTGGCCCTGGCACCGGGGGGCTACGCAGACAGCGGGGTGGGAATATATCATCATCCCTTGCACCAGGGCCCATGCCAACCGCACCATGCCACTGGTTGGAGACGGCACTCAATTATATTCATAGCTCTCTTGGCCAGTGATGGAAATTCCACATTCTCATGGCAGCGGGGGAGGGTGGTTAAAACAATCGCTGTTAACACCCGCGCAATGCGGTACCCATTTGAATGCACCCTGAGATAAATAATTGTCCACGGGCCACGTCTGGTTTGCGGGCCACCACTGGCTCTTCTACCGCCTGCCGCTTCTGAGTCGCCTGGCCGCAGAGAGAGAGAGGGAGGGAGCCACGCGGAGAGGAGCCGTGAAGAGTAATCGTGGCGATTAGGAAACCACACCGTCTCGACCGGGGGATGGGTTTCTTTGCCGCCCCCCCCCCCTCTGCAACCCACTTCCCATTCTCCGAGTGGGCAAATATGGGGTGGCGGGAGGGGGGGGGCAGCGGGGTGGAGGGGGGGGGGGTGCAGCGGGGTGGGGGCTCATTATGAGAAATTCAAAACCTCTCCAGCACCGACGCCGCCGCACGCTTTGTGTCCCGTGCCGTGTCCATTGCTTCGGGACGCAGTGTCGGCTTTCCGCCCCCCACCCACCTCCACTCGCCCGCCCGGGTGTGGTTCGGGGCGAGGTCTCCCCCCCCTCCACCCCCCCCCGAAGTCCCTTGTTACTGTGCTTCGTGCCTTACAGCCGAGCGTCCCACACGCGGGGTTGACGGCCTTCGCCATAGTTTTGACGAGAGCTGGGGGGGGGGTGGGCTTACACCTCGCCAGCTGGTGTAAACACCCAGTGGTGGTATTCTACCCGTGCCCGCAACGTGCATGCCCAACGACCATACTTCACCACGACTTCATCGTGATGAAGTATGGCATAGGAGAGAGGAGGGCCCCCTTATCAAGCAGTGGATATAGACAGAAGGGCCATAAAGTGTATGACGGTAGCCCCTCGGTCAACGTTTCTTGAATCCTTTTCCACGAAAACTACCGTTGGCCGAAATAGCTGTTCATCGAATTCACTCAAAAGTTGAAAAATAAGTTAAAACGTATAATGGAAGCAAAGCCAGTCGAGGTCTAAACGCTCATAAATGGGCGTCGCTGATTGGCTGAGGGCGTGGGTCAGCCCCACTTACGAGCACTCGGATTGGCCGAAATTGGCTCCACCGCGTGCATGACGTAAAACCGTACCGTTGAAATGTTTTATCCTTAAGTCGAAACCATGGGGTCCCTATGGGAGACGAAACGTTCACCGAAAAACCGCTAACCGATGCCACTGTTAACCGAGGGACTACTGTATCATTAATATTTTAATACCACGCATGTGTAAGCGACCGATAGCAAGTCCCCGGGTAGCCGGTCCGCCTAAAGAGATCGGATTGCCATCGATCGTTCGGCATGGCATGGGGTCTGATGGACACGGAGATTGGACATCAGTGGGGATACGAATGTTTGTGAGTCTCCTTAATCAAGGGGCGAGGAAATTGGTGAACTCAAGAAGTGGCTCCGGAAGGTAGTGGTTAGTGGGGGGGGGGCAGCCGGGGAGTTAATGAATGAGAACATGAAAAAAGAATGCAAGGTGGAGGTGATAGGGCAGCGGGAGAGTGATGCATGACATACCAGCAATGAGCCTTCTGACGCTTCACGCGACGGCTTCAAAGTGCACCTTGCCTGGCACTAGCGCTGTGGTGACACCACCGACGGTTCATGGCGGCTGTTGTTGTGTTCGGTGATTATCGTTGTCTGCGTTGTTTTTTTGTAGATTTAGTCAAATGCAATAATTGGTGGCGGGCGGGGGGGGGGGCAGTGATTCAGTGGTTAGTGCACCGCACCACAAACCCGGCGACCCGAGGTTGGATTCCTAGCCACGGCTAACATCAGTGGCGAGCCTTGCACACCACCCGTTCCCCAGAACCTCCACCGCCAATTCACCAACCGGGCTCCTACCAGCGCACGGTGCCCTGTTTACGAATCAGAAACGTGAGACCCGCCGACAAAGAAGATCGATGCAGCAACAGCTGGAGAGGTGGGGAGAGGTGCACAGTCGGAGGAACAGAAAAAGGAAGGGCCAAGGGCGAGAGAGGGACACTCAGGTCGGGGACACCACAGTGGACGGAGTGCGAGGAGGAAGTGGGCTGGATGGGATGGAAGGCTCACGGACGGGACCAGTGATGCGGTGACATCGCCAGCATCCCACAGCGTTGAGCCGGGGGGTCCCTGATTAGTGCCGACGTCAAGCATCCCCCCCCATCACCCCCTCACCCCCCGACCGTGAGTCCCACGCGAAAGCACGGGCAGATCCCCCCCCCCCCCCCCCAAATCAAGCGCATTGAGCTGCTCAGAGCTCTCGCCTCTAAACCGGCTTGACAGCCACTTCCACTGCTGCACAAGCGCCTGGGGTCATATTGTAACCCCGCCACGCAAACGCCCCCCTAGCCCCGGCGTCTTTTACTCCCACGGGGGATGATCGGTGCAGATCCACCGCTGTGAGCCGAGGCTCAGGACCTGTCTCCGTTATTTTTTTTTTAACTGGGTGGGCAACTTTATTTTACCGACCTGCGTACAATTTCTGATAAAATGGCTCAAAGAACGGAGCAGTCTGCGACGTCTCGAATGACATTCAAACATTCCCATGCAACATCTTTCAACTTCTGGCATTCCTCACCGGGCCCAAGATTCTAGGAGGAAGCCGCGCGCGTGTGTGCTCGTGCGCGCGTGTAACAGAGATGGCTAATCTCGTGCGTAATAACCAAACAGTGATCGCTAATCACAGGATCACCGACCCGAACGCCCACTCTTAATAGCTCCGTCTAACAGGCGAGCGTTTCGGTGCGGTGCTTTTGTCAAACCGCCGTCAAGATTAGAAACGGCCCCGCACGGCACGCACCGCCGCTAACCCGTGGCGGCTCCGTTTCATTTCGAAATCGCGAGCAGCACGCAGCTCTCGCTCCATCAATAATGCAGCGGCACGGCTGGCGTGACGGCGGTCTCCCGGCAGCCGAGGCAATTGCTGGCGAGAGTAAAAACTGTATATCCACTTCTCTACTAAGTCAGCTTGGTAACTAAAATAATTGTTTTTTTATGATTACAAACGTTTGGTGATCCGCTGCTGGATGAGCGTCCTCTCCCAGTGTCGTGTCAGCCTTGCGGGGGGTTGTCGGTGCTGGTGGGGGTGCCAGGAGCGGTTCACAAATCTCTCGCCACCGGCGTTAGCCGTGACCAGGAATTTAATTCACATCGCCGGGCTCATATTGCAGTTTGCGCCACTACTCAAAGCGATTCGCTGCTCAAATTATCTCCTATTTATAGCACTGAGCCAGCGTGTAGATTCCACTTGTTGACTTCCTGAAAAAGTGGGTACTAATTGTAATGACGGACGAGGGACTGAGTGAAGCTCCCCAGCCAGGATTTGAACTCGCACCTTCCGACTTGTGAGCTGCTCGCACCGCTAAACCGAACCATTCCACTATCCCTAAGCGCCAAACATGGAGGCAGCCGCAGAACAAACGGCATTCATCGTCAGCGACCATTCTCTCTCCGCTGCTAAGCGACCCGCAGTTGACCAACCCTTGGTTAGGCAGGGACTCAGTTGCTTGTTCGGCCCAAGAGGCGTAAGTTCAACTGCCGCGGAATAGATGGTGGTGGTGGCATTACATCTACAGAACATGAACCAGTGGCATCTACATCTGCAGAACGTGAATAATCAGGGGCATCTACATCTACAGAACGTGAAGAACCATCGACATCTACATCTACAGAACGTAAAGAACCATCGGCATCTACATCTGCTGAACATGAAGAACCAGTAGCATTTACATTTACAGAACGTGAAGAACCAGTGGCATCTACATCTGCTGAACGTGAAGAACCAGCGGCATCTACACTGCAGAACATAAAGTGCCAGTGGCATCAACATCTACAGGAGATTATACAACTTTTAAAGCCATTCCCCGTGTTTAGTGTCCATGCCGTACAACATGTTTGGAATCAACAGGAGTAAAGTTGGACTTACGAACAAATCGACTTGCGAACAGACCTCTGGAACCTAACTCGTTCGTAAGTAGAGGAGTCCCTGTATCTATCTCTCTCTCTCTGAAATGTTCTCGACTTGCTATCTGTTGAGCGGTCCGGCGCTAGCCAGCGATGCTAAGTCACACGGTGCGTGAGCTCAGTCTAGCCGAGCAGGGAAATTGGGCAGTGGGGCGGGGTGGGCAATGCCGCGGCCCCGCCCTCCTGCCTCGGGCTCAAAGTCATTTGTCAAGGAGGGTAAAACGCGACACGCACCGGTCGCCTTCAAAGCGCGGGGCCCTTTAATGAGCACGCGAGCGACAGCCCCGTGACGTGTGCGCACGCGGACCAGCGCCGGAGTATCCTGCAAGCTATAAATTCCGGTTCACTGATTCTGCACTTGCTCTATCGCTATAGTACTATACCGCCTTCAACTTTTATGAACGACTGGGTGTTTAAGGTTAGCGATTTGTCGTATTATCTGGTTGTATAGCAAATGAAAAAAATACAATTACTTTACTATGGAAGTCAAACATTTGTGTTTTAATATTTATGCGTTTTTTTTTAATTTAGGGCCCCTTTATAACATCGCGCTACAGGCCCCGCACGAGCTGATTCCGGCACTGACGCAGACGCTCACGCCGACAGGGCCGTCCGTGGGGGTGCGAGAGCCCGGAGCAAACCTCACTAAACCGGAACTATTACATCTGACTGCGTGACGTCAAAGCGTAGCCGCGGCCCTCCCTACCCCCCCCCCCAAAGCACGGGGCCCGGGGCGGTCACCCCGATTCGCCCAACCCCCCCCTCCCCACCCCCACTAGGCACGGCTCTGCACGCAGCAACGTCCTCGCAGGGGACAGTTCGCGGCGCTTGTTGTAGGCCTCCGGCAACGGGCACCCACAGACACGGCGAAGGCCATAGACAGGAGCCCCCCACCCCACACCACGTGTGGCCCACGCAGGCCGTTGGGACGAGGGCTGTTAAGCGAGGGACGGCACGGAGAGGGTGTCCCGGTCAGTGCCACGGCCGCACTGCGGCGCTGTCGTACCCCTCAGTGTTGACGTTTACACACTGAGTCGATCTAAGGGAGACACAAGGCCGGTGCTGATATATAACTCGCCGCTGATGTGCGTTGGGGGGGGGGCGAAAATCGAGCTCAGGTCGCTAGGCGTGGAACGCGGCAGTGCGCTCACCACCGCACTGCCGGCCTCTGCACACACACACACACGAAGAAAAAAAGATCCCCCATAGTAGACTGTTGGGGACAACCGCTGTTAGCAAGTTCTCACCTGGTCAGACAAAGTGAACTTGAAGCACCAATTTGGGCCGGCACGACGCACGCGCTGGGGTGGTGTGGCCGGAGAAACAACGCCCCCCCCCCCCCCCGGCCACCATCGGGGGAGAAGAGGCCCCTCGCGCACCGCCGTGACTTCTATTCCCGGCCACAGCCAAAATTAGTGGCGAGTGATAGCAGGCACCCGGCTCTGGGCCTCCCCTAGGTCGACTCGGTCTCAAATTATTAGTTCGTCGGGCGGGCCGAGGGGGTGTAAACACTGGTGAGATGGAGGTGACAGCACGTGGTTCTGGCCACACCAACTTCCTAGGGCGTGCCGTGCCGGCCTTAGGGGCCGTCCATAAATCACAGCGTCACAAAGAGTCAGACAACCCCTCAAATATGACGTCACAAAGCTCTGCCGCCCCCCCCCCCAAAAAAAATATATATAAAACATGCTTCAAATCGCTTTAAACTATTGTCATTGTAGCGCGTATTTAATGTGGCGCTGCACTCTGATGTTGTAGGAGAAAACATTTCTAAAAAAAAGTCTATATAATTAAGTAGAACGTGTTGTCTATATTTATTTTAAAGTTGCGCATTTTGATGTGACGTCACATTTCTCAAACCCCCCCCCCCCCCGTGACACAGTAACAAATGTCTGACCCCCCCCCCATAAGTGCGTGACGTTATTTATGGACGGCCCCCTAATAGGTGCTCGCAAACAGCACAGTCTGTTCGAGCCTTAGCTGTGGTCACACAACACGCACCGGTCGGTAGCATACCTTCCCAAGCCCCTCGCCCCTCTCCTCCTCCTCCTCGTCCCCGCTCCTCTCAGCCCCAGGGCTCGTGACGTCGGAGCCTTCCTCTGGCACCTCTACCACTGCAAAGGGAAGGTTTACAATGACATTAATATCAGCATGATTTTTATTGTTAATTAGAGGTGATTCCTGAGTCTCAGGAGGGTCCTGCCAAGTGTTTGCAGGCGGGTGCGATGATTGACGTGCGTCTATCGCAATTATGTAATTTGCGGGTGATATTTCATTTGTGTGCCATGAAGAAGGGCGGTAGCCTGAAACGTCACCTGTTATATATTTATATGCATACATATGTTTTATTGACGAATGTGCTGATGGGTTTTGTTTTGTTAATTGTGCTTCACGTAATTTTATACTTTATATATATTATTTATTTTGGGGCACGACGCCGATACACAATGGGGAATGACGCCACGGGTTTTTTTTTACCGCCCGATGTGCGCTGTAGTAGTATTATCGTTATTATTATTACCGTCATTACCCCCACCCCCCCCCGTAGTATTAACCATGGATGCCGCGCGAATCAAACCGCGAACCCCTTTAACAACGATCGGGCGAGCGCCCTACCGCTGCGGCCACGTCACCGCCCTGTTACTACGACTACCGTTTCCATAATTTTGCATTATTGTTATCCTACTAACGCATGTTTACCCGGCAAACTGGCGATGCTGGCCGTGTGGAACAAACGTCTCAGCCGCTGGCCCTGTCCCACCAGCGGCCTAATCGCTGGACGCTTTACACGAGGGCGAGAAGGTTCGTTTCGCGAGGGTGGCGGTCGCTCGCTCACTCGCCTGCTCGCACCGAACCTCAACGAGCTGGCGACTTGCGAGCGGGGAGCGATCGAGGGCTTCCCTGGCGACGGACGTCTCGGGGGGCCCGGCCGAACCCCGAGCACGCCACGCGGCCGCTAGGAGGGTTGGGGAGGGCCCCAAACCGTGATTTCTACGCAAAATTCGCTACATTGCGCGGTTTGAATTTACCCAGATGCGGCTACGTGATCGGACGTGGGACAACGTTGCATGTTGTGTGTGCTGTGTGTGTACTGTGTGTGTGCTGTGTGTGTGTACTGTGTGTGTACTGTGTGCGTTATCGGTGTGTGTACTGTGTGTGTACTGTGTGCGTTCTCGATGTGTGTACTGTGTGTGTACTGTGTGCGCTGTGTGTGTGCTGTGTGTGTACTGTGTGTGTACTGTGTGTGTGCTGTGTGCGTGTACTGTGTGCGTTCTGTGTGTGTACTGTGTGTGTACTGTGTGCGTTCTGTGTGTGTACTGGTGTGTGTACTGTGTGCGTTCTCGATGTGGGTACTGTGTGTGTACTGTGTGTGTACTGTGTGTGTACTGTGTGCGTTCTCGATGTGTGTACTGTGTGCGTTCTCGATGTGTGTACTGTGTGTGTACTGTGTGTGTACTGTGTGTGTGCTGTGTGTGTACTGTGTGTGTTCTGTGTGTGTACTGTGTGTGTACTGTGTGCGTTCTCGATGTGTGTACTGTGTGTGTACTGTGTGTGTTCTGTGTGTGTGCTGTGTGTGTACTGTGTGCGCCCCAATATTTGGAACGCATCTACTACAACTACTAGAGCCGCACAGAGTGAGGGGAACCTGCACTGGGATTTCTGGGCAATGAAGGGACCAGGCTAAATACCCAGTACACATGGAACATTGTACGCATGCATGTTGAACTTGTTTCGCATTGCACGTAGCTAACCGTGTTCATCGGAGGTGCGGGGGAAGGACAACAAACTAAAAGATACACAAAAATCGATATTAACATTAGGCCAACGTATGGCCAACGTTGGTCCAACGGTTCCAACGTCGGCATGCCGATGATGTTGGGGCAACGTTAGCCACGTGGTGCACTGGGTGTATTGCCTTCGGTGCCCCCACGTGTGGAAGGCACGGAGAGGTCCGTCAGGGCCGTCAGGGCCCTCAGTGCCGTTAGGACTGTCAGGGCCATCAGGGCCATCAGGGCCCTCAGTGCCGTTAGGGCCATCAGGGCCGTCAGAGCCGTCAGGGCCGTCAGGGCCGTTAGGACCGTCAGGGCCATCAGGGCCGTCAGGGCCCTCAGTGCCGTCAGGGCCGTCAGGGCCGTCAGGGCCGTCAGGACCGTCAGGGCCATCAGGGTCATCAGGGTCTTCAGGACTGTCAGGGTCGTCAGGGCCGTCAGGGCTATCAGGGCCGTCAGGGCCGTCAGTGCCGTTAGAACCGTCAGGACCGTCAGGGCCGTTAGGACCGTCAGGGCCATCAGGGCCATCAGGGCCATCAGGGTCTTCAGGACTGTCAGGGTCGTCAGGGCCGTCAGGGCTATCAGGGCCGTCAGGGCCATCAGGGCCATCAGGGCCGTTAGGACCGTCAGGGCCATCAGGGCCGTCAGGGCCGTTAGGACCATCAATGTCGTCAATGCCGTCAATGCCGTCAGGGCCGTTCGGACCGTCAGAGCCGTCAATGCCGTCAGGGCCATCAGGGCCGTCAGGGCCGTTAGGACCGTCAATGCCGTCAACGCCGTCAGGGTCGTCAGTGCCGTGAGGGCTGTCAGGGCCGTAAGGGCCGTCAAGGCCGTCAGTGCCGTTAGGACCGTCAGAGCCGTCAATGCCGTCAATGCCGTAAGGGCCGTCAGTGCCGTGAGGACCGTGAGGTCGCCACACCTGGGAAGCGGACGTCCACGCTGGGGCTCTGACCGGACCGAGGCGACACGAACACCTCGCCGTCGTCGTCTCCGTCGCACTCCACAATCTGCTCCAGAGACCCCCCCCTGATGGCTGTGGTAGCTCCCATTGCCTAGTCTGCTGCCAGCCGCTTGCAGATGCTACCATTGTGGAAATGGGGGGGGGGGTGTAACATCAGGCAATGGCATTGAATGACTTTGGGAAATGTGTACAAATTATAGTTTGGAGAGGAAAATAAATGAGCGTATAAATACTCGTCAAAATGCAGACATCGGTATACTCTTAAAATTATGAGCGGATCAATACGCGTTACTGTACTCGAAAGTAGATATATACTGTATATAAAGACATTGTTTTGTGATGATTCTGCTACGACACTCAACAACAAATCCGCGTGGCATTACAAAGGAAAAGTATACGACGTTTCGGGCAACGGCCCTCCTTCACAGCACGTAGGTCAGAGAGGTAGAGTAGACAATGCGAATGTAAACACACTGACACACGCTCTCTGTTTCACTTAAAAGGCTCTTGCCACGAGTGTTGTTAGGGAGCACCTATTAAGGCTGACACGGTACGAGGAGGGTGGATGGTGTGGCTAAGGCCATATCTCAACCCTCTGTGTACTAATTTAAGTCTGAGTTAACCTATATGGAGTCCAGACCACGCTGACCACTCAATTTGCCATGGATGTTATTGGACATTGGCCAACAGATCTAGTCCAAAAATGCGTAGGAAAAGCATTATGATGGAATAATCTCTGCGCAGTCACCTCGCGTTCAATGCTACAGGCCCCACAGCATCATCAGTCAGCTCCTCGTGCGTCATTTGGAAGGTCTTATCCACGTGTACTGTGTCTTGTGAACTCATTTGCCAACCAAGATGTCCGGTAAGCATCTCATTACGTGTTAAAAAGAAATCACTTTTGATTGATAAAAATTGTGGGAACAGGCACTTCGGCTACATCGTGAGCAAGGTGCATTGTGGGAACAGGCACGTCGGCTACATCGTGAGCAAGGTGCATTGTGGGAACAAGCACTTCGGCTACATCGTGAGCAAGGTGCATTGTGGGACCAGGCACTTCGGCTACATCGTGAGCAAGGTGCATTGTGGGAACAGGCACTTCAGCTACATCGTGAGCAAGGTGCATTGTGGGAACAAGCACTTCGGCTACATCGTGAGCAAGGTGCATTGTGGGACCAGGCACTTCGGCTACATCGTGAGCAAGGTGCATTGTGGGAACAGGCACTTCAGCTACATCGTGAGCAAGGTGCATTGTGGGACCAGGCACTTCGGCTACATCGTGAGCAAGGTGCATTGTGGGAACAGGCACTTCGGCTACATCGTGAGCAAGGTGCATTGTGGGACCAGGCACTTCAGCTACATCGTGAGCAAGGTGCATTGTGGGACCAGGCACTTCGGCCACATCGTGTGCAAGGTGCATTGTGGGAACAGGCACTTCGGCTACATCGTGTGCAAGGTGCATTGTGGGAACAGGCACTTCGGCTACATCGTGAGCAAGGTGCATTGTGGGACCAGGCACTTCCAGTGACGTCGCAATCGCGCTGTTCACACCACCCTCTAGAGCTCCCTCTCCTGGGTTACTCGGCTGACAGTTCCACGCTGACCAGACGCCACACTCCCACCCCCGTCAGAATCTTTGCCCGGCCGGTTCCAGGAGGACCTGGGACAGCACTCGCTACAGCATCGTGAAGACGCAGGCGCCCACTAGCTCGCCGTGGGGGCCCGCAGGTGACCCTGTCAAACTCCAAACTCAATTCGAAAGCTTGCGCTACTCAAAACGCAGGCCACGTTACGGCAAGACGTTGTGGAGGCCGAACCGGGCCACGAGCGAGCGAGGGCTCGGCGAAGGGGTTGCCCGCTTCACCCGCGGCGGAGCGCGTGGCGGGGCCCGTCCGGTCGCCGGAGCCATCGGCGGTGGACGATGAACGTCGCAGTGGAGGAGGGCCGCAGCAGGGCCAGCCGGCGGAGGAGGAGCTACGCGCGTGGTGACGTGCCCGTGGCCCAGCCCGCCGCCACGTGCTCTTGAGCTCGTGGTGACCTTGCGCCCTCTACACTTTGGGGCGTTTGTAAAGCAAGTCATCTTGAGATGGCTTAATTAAAAATGATCATATCAACTACCCTTGTTAAATCAAACCCGATGTATTTATTAATATTATATGAAGAAAAAATAGAATTGAGAACCAAAGGGTGGCAAGGCTGCAGCATAGATTAAGAATCGCTGCTCCAGCTCTATGGATGAGACTACAACTAGCAAACCTGTCAACTCCTTATCAGTGCCTTCCTTATTGCAGACCGTATTGGTCACCCCGTGCCCTTATAAATCCCAACGTTCATCTCACAAAGTCCCATCACAAGGAAGAACACACAGGTAGACAAAACAAGTTTTGCTCATATTGGAACGGCTGTACGCCGCATGGACCTGAAAACTAAATTTCCCTGTACAAGAATACGGGTAAACCGTATGGGTTCACAGCTGTGTACTCACGTGTACAATGACATTAACACCTGGACACTGCGAGGTGAACACGCGTGCTCTTACCGTGCCCCCTCGTGGCGGGTTTGAGAATAAACCAAAATGAGAAAATTAAAATGAGGGTAGGCGAATGGCTGGTAGCAGGGTCGGGGAATGGCTGGTAGCAGGGTATGGGAATGGCTGGTAGCAGGGTAGGGGAATGGCTGGTAGCAGGGTATGGGAATGGCTGGTAGCAGGGTAGGGGAATGGCTGGTAGCAGGGTAGGGGAATGGCTGGTAGCAGGGTAGGGGAATGGCTGGTAGCAGGGTAGGGGAATGGCTGGTAGCAGGGTAGGGGAATGGCTGGTAGCAGGGTAGGGGAATGGCTGGTAGCAGGGTAGGGGAATGGCTGGTAGCAGGGTAGGCGAATGGCTGGTAGCAGGGTAGGAGAATGGCTGGTAGCAGGGTAGGGGAATGGCTGGTAGCAGGGTAGGGGAATGGCTGGTAGCAGGGTAGGCGAATGGCTGGTAGCAGGGTAGGGGAATGGCTGGTAGCAGGGTAGGTGGGTAGGTGGGTGGGTTTCGCGCACGCGAGCACGGAGGGTGACGGCTTTGTCAACGGAAACCGCATTCGGCAACCCGTGGGACTCAGTGCTGGCTGCGTCATTAGCCCCGGGGAGTCCCGGGGAGCCCGCGTGTCAACAGTAAACCAACAACAGCCTCCAAAGACCCCCCCCCACGCCCCCGTGCAGCCTGTAACAGACTGTAGGGGCAAGTGCTGTTAGCGAGTAGCACCTATGAAGGCCGGCACTGCACACGAGGGGGTGGGTGGCCAGCACCACGCCCGGCCGCTTTTGTCTCACCCCATTATCCAAGTTTTTCACACCGTACCAGGTACGCATTTTTATGCTGAGTCGACCTAGAGGGATGCCCACGGCCGGTTCAGATAAATCGTCACTGGTGTTGCGCCGTGAGCGGGATTCTAACTTCGGGTCGCCGGGTTCGTAGCGCAGCTGCGCTCACCACTACACTACCGCTCCCCACTCACACACTGCCCCCCTAACCCACAAACCAATAACCAATCCCAGCCATTCGCCACTAGGTGACGCTGGCGTGACCACGGCGGCTGCGCCAGGCAAGGTGCACTTTGAGGCCACGTGAAGTGTCGAAGGCTCACTAAACACACACACACACAGACGCACACACCGACACCGTGACACCACCACAGCTCGCTAACAGCAGCACTTGCCCCGACACTCCGCTGCAGGGCTACACGGTGGGGGGGATTTTTGTCTTTGCGTGGGCTGAGGCCACGCTCCAGTGACTCGCGAGAGCCCTCGTCGTGAAGAGCCCGAGAACGACAGCGACAGGCCGGGACACGTCCAGGGAGACTTGCAGCGGGCAGGAGGGGGGATGATGGTCCACGTGGGTGGGGTCGTTCAGTGTGCGACGCAATGGTGGCGCTCCTAGGGCAATGCCTCTCTTCCCCGAGACTCTAATCTTTCTGTTATTTCCAATTGTTTTGCCGCTTTCCACCCCAAAGTTTCGGTTCTCTTCGATGGCCCCAGTGGTAGCAGCTGCGCTCACCACTCGCTGTAATGGGCACGCGGTTCATCATCATCATCTCTCTCTCTCTCTACGTCGGCTCAAGCCTCCCGTCAATCACGTGACTCTTGTGTGGGCTCCCCTCCCCCACTCTGGATCCCTCCACTACCGCCCACTGTGAAAACAGACGCCGATCCTCATTGAGGCTTACTTCTCTCTCCTCCCTCTCTTCCCTCCCCTCTCACCACTACCCTCTTTTTTTCGATCAGAGGAAAACAGAAGATGCTCGGTGTAGTCGGCACTTTTCTTCCTTCATCATCTCGTTTTTTTTAATGCTTTGCTTTATGTGCCCCCCCCTTTTAAAAAGAAAGATTTAACAAAATATTTCTCGCTCTGCTCTCCTTACCCCTTCCCTCTCTCTCTACCCCCTCTCTGCCCCCCCTCTCTCTCTACCCCCTCTCTTCCTACTCCATGTCGCTCTCGCTCTCTCTCGCTCTCTCCCGCACTCTCCCACCACCCTCTCACCACCACCACCCTCTCACCACCATCACCACCCTCTCACCACCATCACACCACCACCACCCTCTCACCACCATCACCACCCTCTCACCACCATCACCACCCCCCTCTCACCACCACCACCACCCTCTCACCACCACCACCACCCTCTCACCACCACCACCACGACCCTCTCACCACCACGACCCTCTCACCATCACCACCCTCTCACCACCACCACCACCCTCTCTTCCCTCACCACCACGACCCTCTCACCACCGCCCTCTCATCCCTCACCACCACCCTCTCTTCCCTCCCCTCTCTCCACCACTCCTTCACCTCCTCCTCTCCTTCCCCTCCCTGCCCGGTGCTCCTCCTTCCTCCTCCCCTTCGCTCATCTCGAAACGTGCCCTCCTCCTCCTCCTCGCTGTCTGTCTTGGTGGTGGCGACTTCCTTCCCGGCCTCCCTTCCCGCTCCTTTCCCGTCACCCACTGCATTGCGTAATCCCTTGACTCGACTCCTCCTTCCTGTGCCGTGCCGCCACGGATACAAAGTTTACTTATTATTTGATCAAAATCCATTTACCCATGAGTTGTGTCATTTTGTAGGAACCCCCCCCCCCTTCCCCCCCTCCCCTCTATTCAAAGGGTCTCTGCCAGAACTGGGAACTCGTGCACACTTCGCACACCGCCTCGCGACCAGTCACCGAGATCGCGTGGAACGCCGGATGCGGCACGGCACATCCAAAAGGCCTCTCGTGGGGCGAGGAAAAAAAAAACAAGGCAGCGAGGGCCCAAAAAAATAAAGCCCCTGGCTACCCCACGCGAGGCCAAAAGCCTCTCGCCGAATAATGGAATCGGCCAGATTTGTCGCCAAACGTAGCAACAGCACCCTGAGTTTAGCACGTAGGCTTTCGCCACCAATATCAGCCCTAAAACCTTTACATTACAAAAGGACTCCTCCTTCGAATAAGGTCGAGGAGAAGAACCAGCGAGGGCCCTCCTCGCTGGACAAATAGAGCCCACCGTTGTCTGATGATGATGATGATGACATAAAAATCTCCAGGTGGAGTGGCGGCGCCGCGGGTGGCACTGCACGGCGCTAGGAACCCGGCGACCGGCGGACCGGGAGGAGGGGTTCGATTTCCCGGCCGCGGCGACCATCAGTGGGCGAGGAGACATCTGAACCGGTCCCATCGCCAACCCTGCACCGACCAGCGTGGTGAAGTATGGTCAAGCAACCCTCATCATCGACACGGCGTGGGGAGGCCTTCATCCAGAAAGTGGATGGACAAAGGGCTGCACTTTATTATCATGATTGTTGTTTATGCTATAGTATGTATTGTAACAGAAAATCTATGCAAAAACGACACGTGTGTGTGTGTGTGCGTGTGTACATTCAAGCGGTAGTGTAGTAGCGGTTAGTGAGTTCGATTCCGAACTCTTTTGCTGCATAATAGCAATGTTTTGCCATCAATTCCAGTTGGTCATGCAGTCCATATGAAAGAACGCTATGACAACATGAAACAACTTTTGAGGTGCATTAACCATGACCAACATCAGAGGCAGCTTTGTGGCGATTTTAAGGTCGTTGCTCTCTTGTTTGGTCTGCAGACTGGATACACAAAGTACTGCTGCTGTTTTCTCTGTGAATGGGAAAATCGTGCGAGAGATTCCCACTACATCGAGACAGATTGGCCACTCCGACAGTCATTGGAGCCTGGGAGGAAAAGTGTTCAGCATCCACCACTTGTTGAATCAAGGAAGATTTTGTTACCACCCTTACACATCAAGCTGGGTCTGATGAAGACCTTTGTCAAAGCCATGGACAAAACACAAGCAGCTTTCAAGTCCCTCCGTGGGAAATGGCCAAGGTTAAGTGAAGTTAAGAGAAAGGAAGGTGTATTTGTTGGTCCTCAGATTCGTGAACTTCTTCTAGATGATGCATTTGACAGCGCACTGCGTGGCGAGGAAAAGACGGCATGGGACGCCTTCCAGTTAGTGGCAACAAATTGTCTCGGAAACAACAACGCAGACAACTACAGGGAGTTGGTGGAAAACCTCCTCAAGGTATACAAAAGCCTTGGACGCAGCATGTCACTAAAGATACATTTTTTTGCACTCTGATTAAGATTTTCTCCCACCGAACTGCGGAGCAATGAGCGACGAGCATTGTGAGCGATGTCACCCAGGACATTGCAACAATGGAGAAACGCTATCAGGGCAAATGGATCCCATCAATGCTTGCAGACTATTGCTGGACAGTGGCAAGAGATGCTCCATTTCATGAATACAAGAGACAAGCTAAGAAGCGCCAAGGAGACACTGAATAAGGACTAAACTACGTACTTATATATACACTAGACTTTTGCCCGTCCAAGGACGGGTGTATTGCAGTAAATCTGAAACTTGCAAGCGAAAAGCAGACCGCGACGTGATATATTCATTGCATCAATTCGTGTGCAATTTGTAAGGGCGCGGTGACACAGACCTATTTCATTAAAAGGTTAAAATCCCTCGTTCATGATGACGTCCTTTTTATTTGATGTCTCAACAGCGTCACGGAGATCACGTGACCTGAGGGTTCTGCCTTTGTAGTGAGGGCTGTGAGTTGACGCCGAGGAGGGGGAAGGAGGCACCTCGCCCCCCCCATGTGGAGTGACGTCACCCGCTACCTATTAATAATGCGGGGGGGGGGGGGATGTCCATTTGGAGGACGTCACCTTATAATGATTATTAATGAGGGGGGCTGTTCGATGTGGAGTGACGTCACCTGTTCATTAATATTAATGAGGGGGGCTGGTCGATGTGGAGTGACATCACGAGCGTTAAGGACAGACATTCCTGGGTGATTATAGGGGCCGTCCATAAATGACGTCATGCAATTTTGGACGATTTTTGACCCCCCCCTCCTTTGTCACACGGCGTCACAAAAAGTCAGACCCCCCCCTCAAATATGACGTCACAAAGCTCTGCCCCCCCCAAATATATAAAACATGCTTCAAATCGCTTTAAACTATTGTAATTGTAGTGCGTATTTAATGTGGCGCTGCACTCTGATGTTGTAGGAGAAAACATTTACTAAAAAGTATATTTTATTAAGTAGAACGTGTTGTCTATATTTATTTAAAGTTGCGCAGTTTGATGTGACGTCACATCTCAAACCCCTCCCCCCCCCCATCGTCACAAATAATCTGACCACCCAACCCTTAGGTGCGTGACGTCATTTATGGACGGCCCCAAAGGCTAGTTTTTTTAATGTTTGCCACATATCCCAGCTTTGTGTGGATAAGACGCCACGTGAAGGTGACATCTCAGAACTAGCTCTGCGATGTCACCTTCCGCGGACCGTTGTTTTAAGGCGGCCGTCTCTCTGTGGGAGTTTGGATGAATGGAAATTCCTCCGTCGAGTTACGCGACGCCGATAGCTCAATTGGTGCGGAGCTCGGCGAGAAGGCGCATGCGAAGCAGCATTTCAAAGACATTCATTTTAGCGCAGAGATGAAGGTGAAACTGGACTCGATCAATGTGTGGCCAAAATGCCAACCCAGTCGCGCTTTGATGTGACAGTATAAAGAAAACGTCCAGCAATGTACACACACACACAGAGAACACAGACAAAGATCCAGCATATAGCCTTCAAAGGAATGTTTGGCAAGTGCTGTTTGCGGCCACCTATTAAGGCCAGAACAGCATATGGAGAGGGTGGGGGGGGGACAGCACCTCGCCCGGGCGTCTTTGTCTCCCCTGTGGTGATGTTTATATTCCGCACCAAGTACTCATTTAAGGCAGTGTATGCCCACACACACACACGGAACACAAATATCCCCCATATGGCCTTAAACAGACTAACACGTAGGAGGCATTCGCGACCAATATTTATAAATGTGTCGTAACACTCCACCACCCGGCCAATCAGCAAAAAAGTGTCACGTTGACAAAAGACAAATAGATTTTGATTTAAAGCTTTCGTGACTGCAGTGATTCATATTCTTGGTTCTTTCGGTAAAGTCACGTTGAAGGGAAACAATAAAATAATAAAATATATTATATATATTTTATTATTATTTTCCCTTCAACGTGACTTTACCGAAAGAACCAAGAATATAAAAAGACAAATAGTTCACTACTTTAGCCCACCGGTGTGATGAAGAGTGAATCCACAACATTTACAGTTTGAGTACGACGTTTCGCTGGTAATTACATCCAGCATCATCGGGCAATTCGCCAGAATGGTGATTACCAGCGAAACGTCGTACTCAAACTGTAAATGTTGTGGATTCACTCTTCAACACACCGGTGGGCTAAAGTAGTGAACTATTTGTCTTTTGTCAACGTGACGAATTTTTGCTGATTGGCCGTGTCGGGTGGTGGAGGGTTACGACACATTTATAAATAACGCGATCTAACCCAAAAACCTTTTGTTATAAACTTAAACAGACTGTTGGCCAAGTGCTTTTGGCAAGCATGGTGCAGAAGGGGGTGATGCGCCCAACACCACGCCCGGCCTCCTTTCTCTCCCCCAAGTGCCGATATTTACACACCGCACCAAGCACTCACTTGAGGCCGAGTCGATCTAGGGGAAGCCAAAGACCGCGCACACACACAGACACAAAGACAAATATCCCCCGTATAGCCTTAACAGACTGTAGGGGCAAGTGCTGTTAGCGAGCACCTATGAAGGTCAGAACGGTACACGAGGGGGTGGGTGGCCAGCACCACGCCCGACCGCCTTTGTCTCCCCAGTGGCAATGTTTTCATCCACCGCACCAGGTACTCATTTGAGGCTGAGTCGACCTAGGGGAGGCCGGTTCAGATAATCGTCACTGGTGTTGGCCGTGAGCGGGAATCGAACCCGGGTCGCCAGGTTCGTAGCGCAGCGCGCTAACCGCTACACTACCGTTCCCCACTCACAGACACACACACACAACAACAACCGCCATTCGCCACTAAGTGGCGGTGACGTCACCACGACGCTTGTGCCAGGCTATGTGCACCCTGAGGCCACGTGAAGTGTCGAACGCCCGCTGGTAGGAGGTCACGGGGCAGACCCAGGTGCCACGGGTCGACTGACTGAGATGACTGGCTGATGCACCACCTGTGCCCCCTACTGTGCCAACCTGCTGTGCTTTAGCCACCCGGCGCTCCGCTCGTTGTTCTGAACGTCGCTCCTCCGCCCTCCGTTGTTGTTGGAGGGCGACTACCTCCAACTGCCCAGTAGCGTCCTTCACGAGCCTCCTCCACAGAGGCCGATCTTGACACCGCTGGTACCAGTCATCGGCAAGTCCACTCAGCTCCACGTCCTCCTGTACCACATCACTCCATCTTTTCTCTAGCCCGTGCCGCGCCCGCTTAGCCCCCTCAATCCGGCCGAACAAAAGCTGTTTCGGCATGCGGTGGCTGGGCATGCGGGCTACATGACCCAGCCATCGCAGCCTTCCCCGCCGGAGGAGCTCACCGATGGGACCTTGCCCAGATCTTTCAAGGATTTGTGAGCTCCTCACACAATCCAGTCTGATTAAACCCAGGATGGATCGTAGGCAGGCCAGCCTAAATGTTTCTAACCGGCGAAGATGTTCCATTAGGGGGGTCCACGTTTCGCAAGCGTTGAGAAGGGAGGGAATGACCGTGGCCGAGAAGACTACGACTTAAACACAGACAAAGACAAAGATCCCCCATATAGCCTTAACAGACTGTAGGGGCAAGTGCTGTTAGCGAGCACCTACGAAGGCCGGATCGGTACACGAGGGGGTGAGTGGCCAGCACCACGTCCGACCGCCTTTGTCTCCCTAGTGGCAATGTTTACACACCGCACCAGGTACTCATTTGAGGCTGAGTCGACCTAGGAGAGGCCCGGGACCGGTTCAGATAATCGTCACTGGTGTTGGCCGTGAGCGGGAATCGAACCCTGGGTCGCAAGGTTCATAGCGCAGCGCGCTAACCGCTACACCACCGCTCCCCACACACACACACACACAGGTACACACACACACACAGACACACACAGACACACACACAGACACACACAGACACACACACAGACACACACACACACAGACACACACACAGACACACACACACACAGACACACACAGACACAGACGCTCGCGCGTGCTATGCCGCCGAACCGAACCAGCGTCCCCGCAGCACCGGGAGTCGGAGCTCGGCCCCCGCGCGGCCGCCAGCCCTCCCGGGCGCCTCCGGGGTTCTCCGCGGGGCCTCGGGCGAACGAGCCCCGTCTCGACCTCCAAGACCATCGACGACGACGACGACGCGTGAACGTTGCGCCCTCGCGATAACCCTCGGCCACGCAAGAGCCCACGCGCGTCGTGTCGAACGCGCACGTGCAGAACAACGCAGCACGGGCTATGGGGCAGGCTCGGCAATTGTGACGTGTCGCCGGAAGGCTTTCTCTCTCTCTCTCTCGCCTTACTGAAGCGTTCGTCTGCGTCCATCGATAGAGCAGTGGAAAGAGAGAAGAATAAGGAGGAGAGAAAAAATAACATACTCGGAGCCCGCATCAAATCGGTTGTGAGATAGACCCCGGCTTCAGACGTTCGTCGCTCCGTTGTGGTTTATCTGGTGTGGGTGTTTTTAGTGTGTGTGTGTGTGTTGTGGTTTTCTTGTGTAGGTGTGTTGTGGTTTTCTTGTGTGGGTGTTTTGTGTGTGCGTGTTGTGGTTTTCTTGTGTAGGTGTGTGGTGGTTTTCTCGTGTGGGTGTTTTGTGTGTGCGTGTTGTGGTTTTCTTGTGTAGGTGTGTGGTGGTTTTCTCGTGTGGGTGTTTTGTGTGTGCGTGTTGTGGTTTTCTGACGTGTGTGTTGTGGTTTTTAGTGTGGGTCTTGTGGTTTTTGGTGTGTGGGTGTTTTGGTTTTATGGTACGTGTGTTGTGGTTTATCTGGTGTGGGTGTTGTGGTTTTCTGGTGTGTGTGTGTGGTAGTTTATTGGTTCTGTAGTGTTTTTAGTGTGGGTATTGTGGTTTTTTGGTGTGTGTGTGTGGTGGTTTTCAGGTGTTATGGTTTTTTTTAGTGTGGTTGTTGTGGTTTGTTAGTGTGGATGTTGTGGTTTTCTGGTGTAGGTGTTGTGAGTGTTGTAGTTTTGTGGTATGGTGTGGGTGTTGTCGTTTTATGGTGTGCGTGTTGTGGCTTTTTGGCGTGGGTGTTGTGGTTTTTCGTGTGTTGTGTTTTTTTGGTGTGTGAGTTTTGGGTGTTGTGGTTTTATGGTATGTGTGTTGTGGTTGTTGTGGTTTTATGGTGTGTGTGTGTGTTGTGGTTTTCTGGTGTGTGTGTGTGTGGTGGTTTATTGGTGTTGTGTTTTTTTTAGTTTGGGTGTTGTGGTTTGTTGGTATGTGTGTGTTGTGGTTTTCTGGTGTTGGTGTGTGTGTTGTGGTTTTCTGGTGTTGGTGTGTGTTGTGGTTTTCTGGTGTGTGTGTGTGTGTTGTGGTTTTCAGGCGTGGGTGTTGTGGTTTTTGGTGTGGGTCTTGTAGTTTTTGGTGTGTGGGTGTTTTGGTTTTATGGTATGTGTGTTGTGGGTGTTGTGGTTTTATGGTGTGTGTGTTGTGGTTATTGTCGCGTTATGGCGTGTGGGTCTTGTGGTTTCATGGTGTGTGTGTGTTGTGGTTTTCTGGTGTGTGTGTGTGTGTTGTGGTTTTCTGGTGTGTGTGTGTGTGTTGTGGTTGTTGTGGTTTCATGGTGTGTGGGTCTTGTGGTTTCATGGTGTGTGTGTGTTGACGTTATCATGAGGGCGACCCCTCCCTGGGCTGCCACAGTGGTGGCACGGTGCACTCACGCGGGCACGCGACGCACTCGGCCTTTGTGCATTCAGCAAAACAAACCATCAGCAGTTCTCGTCCAAATGCATTCTGGTCCTCATTGCTTGTCGACCACAATGCACCGCTTCAGCAAATGCTGATGGGTTTTTTGTTGTTGCAAAAATGCACAAAAGCCGAGTGCTTGTCACACTTTCCTCTTATTGCTCTTGGGTTTTATCCATCCGGCACAATTTGTCCGTCTCGGTGGGGTTTCTGTTTTTCGTCATTTCCAGATGCGTTGCGAGTCCAGAGGACTCCCGTTCCATCTGCTGATCTCCTGGCAGAGGAGGAGTTGAAGCACTCGGGGCAAACTTCATTAAATCCACCATCTGTCTAGCTCGCCTCTTTCCACCCCGCAGTAACAATGGTTAATGCGTCTGGTCAATGCGGAAGAGTAGGCCAACTACCCTCTAGAGCTCCCTCTCGTGGAAGCCCTTCTTGCCAGCAGTGGCAAGAAATGGTGAAGTATGACCAGAGAACCCAGACGACCGACAAAGGCATGGGGGGGAGTGAGTCATTGATATTGTCCAGGGCTGGAAGATCTCGCACAGATTCGTGAAACTCCCTGCCCACAGGCATCGAGGTCGCCATCCACACCCTGCCTTACGGCTAGCGTGTGATAGCAATGCAGCAAGTTAGTTCATATTCATATGTCCGGAGTTTGACTGTTAACACCCCAATCACACGCGCGTGGAGATTGTCTCCAGGTGCTTCGGTTTCCTGCCCCATGGATGAGCACTCATCCGTGGAGCTGGCCAAAATATCCCTTGGGTGTAGGAGCGCAGAGCTTGGGAAAAAAAATTGTCGGCCCCAGTTCTGGCTGCTTTTCCCGTTTGTCGATGCGGAAAGACCACACGTGTCACAAAACCCTACAGCGTTGATGTTACACAGGTCTTACAAATTAAAACCATTAACAATAGAGTTGTTTTGATTTAAAGCTTTCGTGACTGCAGTAATTCATATTCTTAGTTTTTTCGGTAAAGTCACGTTGAAGAGAAACAACAACAAAAATAATATAATATATATTATATTATTTTGTTGTTTCTCTTCAACGTGACTTTACCGAAAAACTAAGAATATAATAGAGTTGTTTTTGGGTCAGATCGCGTAAATATAAAAGTGTCGTTAAACCCGCCACCACCGGAGGCACAGCCAAGTGGTAAGGTTTGTGACGTAAGCAAAACACGCCAATTCGTTACCAGTTCAGCACTAACCGGTGCGTCGGAGAGTAAATCCACAACATTTTCGTATTCGAGTACGACGTTTCGCCAGTGATTCCAACGAGCATCATCAGGCGACAGCCAGATTTGTGGAGAAATCTGATGTCGTCACACTTCATTATGGATATTGTTCTGCGAAAGCCATGCGTGGCAAACCAAAGCAAACACTTCTAGATTTGAAGCTTTCGTGACTGCAAGGATCCACACTCTTTGGTTCTATTCGGTAAAGTCACGTAGGTAAAAAAATAAAACAACAAAAGTCACGACGTTTCGGCCACAACACAAGTGGCCTTCATCAGGTGAAGGACCAGACTGTCTACGTGACTTTACCGAATAGAACCAAAGAGTAAAGCAAACACTGTGACACCTCCAATGAATCACGGTTGGGCTACATACGGTGCGAGAGAACGCACATTGCAGTGGTGGTAGTATTATTGATATTCACCACGGCAGTTTATAGATCTGGGCAAAACCGGGAAGGGGGCGTGTGAATGGTTATCCTCAGGTAAGAGCAGCAGCTAGACAGTGGACAGGTCTAACCACTGCAATCGTTCGACTTCTCGTTCTCAACGTAGGAGCCGCGCCCTTTCCCGTCTCACGTTTATTATTGTCACCTGCTTTAATTATTTCCTATTTTTGTTCTCTCTTCATAAAAGTCACACGCGTGGCTTACGCAGCGCTATCTTCGTCCGTGAGCCAGGATTTCAACCCTCGGGTGTTCGTTTAATTAAAGGGAGAACTCACGCGCGCACTCACGCACACTCACGCACAGACGCGCACACACAGATGACACGTGGGCCCGACAAAGGGCAACTGGGGCCGTCGCGACGAGGTCCCTGCAAAATACCTTCTTGAGGACGGCCGTCACGTAATTATTTTAATGGAACGCTTTGAGATCAAATTTCACAACGTGACGATTACCACCAAGGCATTTCCCCGTAACGTTCCAGTTGTGTGACAAGTCACGTTTGCGTTGTATTGTTTTTTTTTTAGTATTTTGCTGCTCACGCACAAACTAAATGCCCAGCAGCATTTCGTCAACGAGGGGAGTAGAGTCGAGAATGTACCGCGTGGAGAAAGAGGACGAGATGAAGAGGATGGGGAAGGGGTGGAGGAACGGGAGCACAGGGCCAGGGGAGACGAGGAGAGGGTGGAGGAGGGAGATTCTGCCTCCGAGCCTCGACGCTGCTGCATGGAGCGGCGTCTGTTCTCATAGGGGGCGGGGCGAGGGGCTCAGAGTGGGGGTGGCCACTCACAGAAGTCACGCGAGGTGACGATGAATCGCCGGCCCCTACAGGGAGCGGTGAGCGCAGCCGCTTCTACGGGGCCACATCGCCATCAAAGAGAACAGAAACTCTGATCATGTAAAAGATTTCAGCCTCGGGGGAGCGGCATTGCGCTGAGAACGCCACCTTCAAGTTAGGCACCGTAAGTCACGTGATTCGCGGGAGGCTCGAGAAGATCCGAGTGGAATCTTTGACTTGAGACGTGACGTCGGTGACATAGTCAAATTGTGGAACAATACCCACAAATCGTGTCTTATGAAGGATTGTGATCAGACACCTGTGCGCCTGCTGACTCCACACTTTGTCATTTAAAGTTCCCACCGGGTTCGTTGTGACAGCCTCCCTCAGTAGATGATCTCGGATTATCTTGTTCAGGTCAAGCAACAGCAGCAGCTGCTGTGGCAACAGAAGGGGTGTCGAGGCGAGGTGGGTGGGGAGTATATGTTACAAAGAGAAAGGTCCCCCGGATGGTCATACAGATTGTAAGGACAAGTGCTGTCTTCACACAAAGACAAATATCCACGTATAGCCTTAACATACTGTAGGGGTAAGTGCTGTTCGTGGGCTCCTATGAAGGCCGGCACGGCACACGAGGGGGTGGGTGGGCAACACCACGCCCGACCGCCTTTGTCTCCCTAGTAACGATGTTTCCACACCGCACCAGGCACTCATTTGAGGCTGAGTCGACCTAGGGGAGGCCCCCAGGACTGGTTCAGATAATCGTCACGGGTGTTGGCCGTGAGCGGGAATCGAACCCGGGTCGCCAGGTTCGTAGTGCAGCGTGCTAACCACTACGCCACCGCTCCCCCTCCCACACACAGACACACACAGACACACACATACAGACACACAGACACATACAGACACACGTGCGTGCGTATTTTTATAAAAACACGATGATGCAGGGTGGGCTCTCACCTATGTCTGATCTATGTCCGTTTACCCAGCCAACAGCATAGCTACGTGAATGTCAGGCTATTTCTGTGTGTATATAGGCCGACTCAGCCTCAAATGTGTACCTGGTGCGGCGTGTTAACATCACCACGAGGGAGACAAAGGCGGCCGGGCGTAGTGCTGGCCACCCACCCCATCGTTTGCCGTGCCGGCCTTCATAGGTACTCGCTAACAGCACTTGCCCCTACAGTCTCTTAAGGCTATACGGGGGGGGGGGGTTGTCTTTTGTGTGTTGGGGGAGTTGTGGTGCACTGCGTTACAAATCTGGCCACGTGGGTTTGATTCCCTCGCCACGGTTTCAACCCACATTGACCAAAGTGGTGAAGTATGGCTGAACAATGGATTAACGCAAGGGCACTTTAAAGTGATTGACTTTTACGCGTGTTAGTCTTGTCAGCGTCGAAGCTGAAAAGTGTTTCAGTCACCAAAGGTCTTGAACTGTTACAGCCTCATGTCACTATACACTGCACCACTATGCACTGCGCCACTATACACTACACTATACACTACACTATACACTACTATACACTGCACTACTATACACTGCTATACACTACACTATACACTGCACTACTGTACACTGTTGTACACTACACTATACACTACTATACACTGCACAACTATACACTCCACAATATACTGCTATACACTACAATATACATTACTATACACTGCACTACTATATACACTACGATACACTACACTACACACTATATGACTATACACTACACTACTATACACTACAATACACTACACAGTATATGGCTATATACTACACTACTATACATTACGATACACTACACTACACACTATATGACTATACACTACACTACACACTATATGACTACACACTACACACTATATGACTATACACTACACTACACACTACACTACACACTATATGACTATACACTACACACTATATGACTATACCCTACACTACACTACACACTATATGACTATACCTACACTACACACTACACTACACACTATATGACTATACCCTACACTACACACTACACTACACACTATATGACTATACACTACACACTATATGACTACACACTACACACTATATGACTATACCCTACACTATACACTACACTACACACTATATGACTACACACTACACACTATATGACTATACACTACACACTATATGACTATACCCTACACTATACACTACACTATACTACACACTATATGACTACACACTACACTACACACTTCACACTATATGACTATACACTACACTACACACTATATGACTATACCCTACACTACACACTACACTACACACTATATGACTATACCCTACACTACACACTACACTACACACTATATGACTATACACTACACTACACACTATATGACTATACCCTACACTATACACTACACTACACACTATATGACTATACCCTACACTACACACTACACACTATATGACTATACCCTACACTACACACTACACTACACACTATATGACTACACACTACACACTATATGACTATACACTACACACTATATGACTATACACTACACTACACACTATATGACTATACACTACACTACACACTATATGACTACACACTACACTACACACTATATGACTACACACTACACACTATATGACTATACACTACACTACACACTATATGACTATACCCTACACTACACACTATATTACTATACCCTACACTACACACTACACACTATATGACAATACACTACACTACACACTATATGACTATACACTACACTACACACTATATGACTATACCCTACACTACACACTACACTACACACTATATGACTACACACTACACACTATATGACTATACACTACACACTATATGACTATACACTACACTACACACTATATGACTATACACTACACTACACACTATATGACTACACAATACACTACACACTATATGACTACACACTACACACTATATGACTATACACTACAATACACACTATATGACTATACCCTACACTACACACTATATTACTATACCCTACACTACACACTACACACTATATGACTATACACTATACACTACACACTATATGACTAAACTGTTACAGCCTCGCGTTGGTTCTCAGCTATCGCCCCCCTCGGTGTGGACCCCTCAAATCCCTTTGCACATCCGCAAGATCGAATGCACCGAGCTTGGCCAGGCGCCTCTGAGTCGTTGACTTATCTGCAAAATCTGGCGCGTTATAAATGCCATCACGATTGTGATTGTGATGATGATTGTGATTGTGATGATGATTGTGATTGTTATGATGATTGTTATGATGAGTGTGATTGTTTTCATGATTGTGATTGTTATGATGAGTGTGATTATAATAATAGGGTTTTTCCCCTTTTTTCTGGCAACGAAACTGAAACCTTTTTACGAGGATTCATGTCTGCATTAACCACAATACCTGCAGTCAAAATGCAAACAAAAAAACTACTATGATAATATATGCATTGTCCTTGAAACTGATTGGTCCACACCAAGGGACGGCTTTCTTTTGAGCCTCGACCCAATTGGTGTTCGACCAGATGACGCCAAAAGGCGTCACACAGCTCAAAAACAATGCACTGGTCGAGCACCAATTGGGTCGAGGCTCAAAAGAAAGCCGTCCCTTGGTGTGGACCAATCAGTTTCGAGGACAATCCATATATTATCATAGTATGTTTTTTTGTTTGCTTTTTTTACTGCAGGTATTGTGGTTAATGCTGAAATGAATCCTTGTAAAAAGGTTTCAGCTTTGTTGCCAGAAAAAAGGGGGAAAACCCTATTATATTTTGGTAGTGGCAAAAGAGGTCTAATGATGATTGTGATTGTTATGATTGTTATGATGATTGTGATGATGATTGTGATGATGATTGTGATTGCTGATGGTTGTGATTGTTATGATGAGTGTGATTGTTATGATGATTGTGATTGTTATGATGGTTGTGATTGTTATGATGGTTGTGATTGTTATGATGGTTGTGATTGTTATGATGGTTGTGATTGTTATGATGGTTGTGATTGTTATGATGAGTGTGATTGTTATGATGATTGTGATTGTTATGAAGATTGTGATTGTTATGATGTTTGTGATTGTTATGATTGTGATTGTTATGATGTGTATTATGAAGATTGTGATTGTTATGATAGTTGTGATTGTTATGATGATTGTGATTGTTATGATTGTGATTGTTATGATTGTGATTGTTATGATGGTTGTGATTGTTATGATGATTGTGATTGTTATGGTGGTTGTGATTGTTATGATGATTGTGATTGTTATGATGATTGTGATTGTTGATGGTTGTAATTGTTATGATGATTGTGATGATGCTTCTGATTGTGATGATTGTGATAATAATTGTGATTGTTGATGGTTATAATTGTTATGATGGTTGTGATTGTTGATGGTTGTGTTTGTTATGTTGGTTGTGATTGTTATGATGATTGTGATTGTTATGATGGTTGTGATAGTTATGATGATTGTGATTGTTATGATGGTTGTGATTGTTATGATGGTTGTGATTGTTATGATGGTTGTGATTGTTATGATGAGTGTGATTGTTATGATGGTTGTGATTGTTGATGGTTGTGATTGTTATGATGGTTGTGATTGTTATGATGAGTGTGATTGTTATGATGGTTGTGATTGTTATGATGGTTGTGATTGTTATGATGGTTGTGATTGTTATGATGGTTGTGATTGTTATGATGATTCTTGTGCGACGGCGGGAGACGGAGGAGCACGTGGATCGCACGACGCAAGATCGTGACGTCGCGTTGGGGACGAGAAGAGAGAGAGAGGGGAGGGGGGATGGGCAGCACCAATCGCCCGGGGGGGGGGGGGGGGGATGCCCCCAGTGGGTGAGACTCCGTGACGGAGTTGGCAGCTAATAGGGGGGAGGAACGTGCCCGAGAGGTTCCCCCCCCCCCAATCCACCACGGAGATGGAGCCACGGAATGAGCTGGCGACGACTTGGGGGAGGCCTTCATCCAGCTCTGAATGAATCATGGCTGGTGACGATGATGACGACAACGACGATGATGATGATATTCATCGTCGTTGTTGTTGTTACTACGCACCAGGTTCTCGCCTCGGGACCAGTGAAGCCAGGGGAGGCGAACGACCCGTTCAGATATTCGCTATTAAATGTGGGGCCGTGGCCAGGAATTCAACTTGGGTTTGCCAGACACATCACAGACGCATCACAGACAGACACATCACAGACGCATCACAGACAGACACATCACAGACGCATCACAGACACATCACAGACAGACACATCACAGACAAACACTTCACAGACACACATCACATCACAGACAGACACATCACATCACAGACAGACACATCACAGACACATCACAGACAGACACATCACAGACAGACAGACACATCACAGACAGACACATCACAGACACATCACAGACACATCACAGACAGACAGACACATCACAGACAGACACATCACAGACACATCACAGACAGACACATCACAGACACATCACAGACACATCACGGACACATCACAGACACATCACAGACAGACACATCACAGACACATCACAGACAGACACATCACAGACAGACACATCACAGACAGACAGATCACAGACACATCACAGACACATCATAGACACATTACAGACACATCACAGACAGACACATCACAGACAGACAGACATATCACAAACAGACACATCACAGACACATCATAGACACATCACAGACACATCACAGACAGACACATCACAGACAGACAAACACATCACAGACAGACACATCACAGACAGACACATCACAGACAGATATATCGCATGTCACAAACTGTAGGGGAAAGTGCTGTTAGCGAGTAGCACCTATGAAGGCCGGCACGGCACACGAGGGGGTGGGTGGCCAACACCACGCCCGGCCGCATTTGTCTCCCCAGTGACGATGTTTACTACACACCGCACCAGATACTCATTTGAGGCTGAGTCGACCTTGGGGAGGCCACCAGGACCGGTTCAGATAATCGTCACTGGTGTTGGCCGTGAGCGAGAATCGAACCCGAGTGGTCAGGTTCGTAGCGCAGCGTGGCGCTAACCGCTACACCACCGCTCCGCACACGCACGCAACAACACACACGTGTGCTGCATAAACACGCACACACACCACTCCCGAAGCCACGAAAAACACACACACACCCACACTCTAAAATCACAGAGCACGAGTGTGTTACAAAAACAAGGGGGATGTAAAAGTAATTTAATAAATAAAGCGGTAAATTAATTGCCGCTGCTGTCCACGGGGAGAATGCAGGCTGGAGAGTGCACCATGGGACACGCTTTGTCCTCTCGGTCCGCTCGGCGTGCGTCACGCGGGCCACACCGTCTGCCAACGAGCCCCACCACTCGTCCCACCACTCGCCTTCTCTAGCCCCACCACTCGCCCTCTCTAGCCCCACCACTCGTCCCACCACTCGCCCTCTCTAGCCCCAGCACTCGCCCCACCACTCGTCCCACCACTCGCCCTCTCGAGTACCACCACTCGTCCCACCACTCGCCCTCTCTCGCCCCACCACTCGTCCCACCACTCCCCCTCTCTCGCCCCACCACTCGTCCCACCACTCGCCCTCTCTCGCCCCACCACTCGTCCCACCACTCGACCTCTCTAGCCCCACCACTCGCCCCACCACTCGTCCCACCACTCGCCATCTCGAGTCCCACCACTCGTCCCACCACTCGCCCTCTCTAGCCCCACCACTCGCCCCACCACTCGTCCCACCACTCGCCATCTCGAGTCCCACCACTCGTCCCACCACTCGCCCTCTCGAGTCCCACCACTCGTCCCACCACTCGCCCTCTCTAGCCCCAGCACTGGCCCCACCACTCGTCCCACCACTCGCCCTCTCGAGTCCCACCACTCGTCCCACCACTCGCCCCACCACTCGTCCCACCACTCACCCTCTCGAGCCCAACCACTCGTCCCAACACTCGCCCTCTCTAGCCCCACCACTCGCCCCACCACTCATCCCACCACTCGCCCTCTCTCGCCCCACCACTCGTCCCACCACTCGCCATTTCTAGCCCCACCACTCGTCCCACCACTCGCCTTCTCTAGCCCCACCACTCGTCCCACCACTCGCCCTCTCTAGCCCCACCACTCGTCCCACCACTCGCCTTCTCTAGCCCCACCACTCGTCCCACCACTCGCCCTCTCTAGCCCCACCACTCGCCCCACCACTCGTCCCACCACTCGCCTTCTCTATCCCCACCACTCGTCCCACCACTCGCCCTCTCGAGTCCCACCACTCGTCCCACCACTCGCCCTTTCTAGCCCCACCACTCGTCCCACGACTCGCCTTCTCGAGTCCCACCACTCGTCCCACCACTCGCCCTCTCTATCCCCACCTCTCGTCCCACCACTCGCCCTCTCTAGCCCCACCGCTCGCCCCACCACTCGTCCCACCACTCGCCCTCTCGAGCCCCACCACTCGTCCCACCACTCGCCCTTTCTCGTCCCACCACTCGTCCCAACACTCGCCATTTCTAGCCCCACCACTCGTCCCACCACTCGCCTTCTCTAGACCCACCACTCGTCCCACCACTCGCCCTCTCTAGACCCACGAATCGCCCCAACACTCGTCCCACCACTCGCCCTCTCTAGCCCGACCACTCGCCCCACCACTCGTCCCACCACTCGCCCTCTCTCGCCCCACCACTCGTCCCACCACTCGCCCTTTCTAGCCCCACCACTCGTCCCACCACTCGCCCTCTCTAGCCCCACCACTCGCCCTCTCTAGCCCCACCACTCGCCCTCTCTAGCCCCACCACTCGTCCCACCACTCGTCCCACCACTCGCCTGCTCAAGCCCCACCACTCGTCCCACCCCTCGCTCTCTCTAGCCCCACCACTAATCCCACCACTCGCCCTCTCTAGCCCCACTACTCGTCCCACCACTCGCCCTCTTTAGCCCCACCACTCGTCCCACTACTCGCCCTCTCTAGCCCCACCACTCGCCCCACCACTCGTCCCACCACTCGCCCTCTAGCCCCACCCCTCGCTCTCTCTAGCCCTACCACTAATCCCACCACTCGCCCTCTTTAGCCCCACCACTCGTCCCACCACTCGCCCTCTAGCCCCACTACTCGCTCTCTCTAGCCCCACCACTCGCCCCACCACTCGCCCTCTCTAGCCCCACCACTCGTCCCACTACTCGCCCTCTCTAGCCCCACCACTCGCCCCACCACTCGTCCCACCACTCGCCCTCTAGCCCCACCACTCGCTCTCTCTAGCCCCACCACTCGCCCCACCACTCATCCCACCACTCGCCCTCTTTAGCCCCACCACTCGTCCCACCACTCGCCTTCTCTAGTCCCACCACTCGTCCCACCACTCGCCCTCTAGCCCCACCACTCGCTCTCTCTAGCCCCACCACTCGCCCCACCACTCATCTCACCACTCGCCCTCTCTAGCCCCACTACTCGTCCCACCACTCGCCCTCTTTATCCCCACCACTCGTCCCACCACTCGTCCCACTACTCGCCCTCTCTAGCCCCACCACTCGCCCCACCACTCGTCCCACCACTCGCCCTCTAGCCCCACCACTCGCTCTCTCTAGCCCCACCACTCGCCCCACCACTCATCCCACCACTCGCCCTCTCTAGCCCCACTACTCGTCCCACCACTCGCCTTCTTTAGCCCCACCACTCGCCCCACCACTCGTCCCACCACTCGCCCTCTCTCGCCCCACCACTCGTCCCACCACTCGTCCCACTACTCGCCCTCTCTAGCCCCACCACTCGCCCCACCACTCGTCCCACCACTCGCCCTCTAGCCCCACTACTCGCTCTCTCTAGCCCCACCACTCGCCCCACCACTCGCCCTCTCTAGCCCCACCACTCGTCCCACCACTCGCCCTCTCTAGCCCCACCACTCGCCCCACCACTCGCCCCACCACTCGTCCCACCACTCGCCCTCTCTAGCCCCACCACTCGTCCCACCACTCGCCCCACCACTCGTCCCACCACTCGTCCCACTACTTGTCCCACCACTCGCCCTCTCTAGCCCCACCACTCGCCCCACCACTCGTCCCACCACTCGCCCTCTCTAGCCCCACCACTCGCCCTCTCTCGCCCCACCACTCGTCCCACCACTCGTCCCACCACTCGTCCCACCACTCGTTCCACCACTCGCCCTCTCTAGCCCCACCACTCGCTCTCTCTAGCCCCACCTCTCGCACTCAACTCACTCTTCCCCTAACTCTACCAATACCCTGACGCTGGTTCATCAGAAGGTGGTAAACCGATGTAGACTCCATCTGTCCCTTCTGTACGGGATACAGTGTTGCCCCCTCGCACGCGTGGGTGTTGTCCAGGTGCTCCGCTTTTCTCCCAAATGTGAACACCCTTTAATTGGCCGAAAACACCTTAATGATGTAGGGGTGTTGTGTGATACAGAGGTACAGCCAAACCTTGGTGTGATCCTAGGTGGCTACAATGACGTCCGCTTCTACAGCCCCGCCCAGTTGGGTTATGGGTATAAAGGGCGGGGAGTGAGGAAGCTCGGGGCTAAGTAGAACCCTGGGACTCCCCTGACCGCTGTCCTTCTCAGGATCGGCAGGGCAAGCCAGCGGTACGGCCCCAGGAGCCACAGAGCCGACGTCCTTCTAAGGGCCGGTCTGGTTGGTGGGGTGCCGTGATCTGAGCTTAACCAGGGCCAGATCAGACAGGCTCCCCTAGAGCCCTTAGCTGGAGGAACCGGGGAACATAGGCTTAGGCTAGATAGCCTAGGGGGATATTCCTAAGCGTATCCGGGTGAAGGGGTCGCTACCTCTTCTGTGTGACCCCTTGTTATAAATAAATAAGTGCTGCCTCTACTCTACCGTCTCCGTGTCACTGGAACCCACTACAAGATGTAGATAACTGCAGGGCTTGGATGTGGAGGGTGGGGGGTTGAATGTATCACCACCGCGTGGCTGCTGCTGTCTTCCGGCTCATCTGTGGTTCCTCCTCATGCCCTTGAGTCGCCCTCTGTCTCTGAGTCCTCTCTCTTGAGTCGTCCTCTGTCTCTGAGTCCTCTCTCTGAGTCGTCCTCTGTCTCTGAGTCCTCTCTCTTGAGTCGTCCTCTGTCTCTGAGTCCTCTCTCTGAGTCGTCCTCTGTCTCTGAGTCCTCTATCTCTGAGTCGTTCTCTGTCTCTGAGTCGTCCTCTGTCTCTGAGTCCTCTATCTCTGAGTTGTTCTCTGTCTCTGAGTCCTCTATCTCTGAGTCGTTCTCTGTCTCTGAGTCGTCCTCTGTCTCTGAGTCCTCTCTCTTGAGTCGTCCTCTGTCTCTGAGTCTTCCTCTGTCTCTGAGTCGTCCTCTGTCTCTGAGTCGTCCTCTGTCTCTGAGTCCTCTATCTTGAGTCGTCCTCTGTCTCTGAGTCGTCCTCTGCCTCTGAGTCCTCTATCTTGAGTCGTCCTCTATCTCTGAGTCGTCCTCTATCTCTGAGTCTCCTCTGTCTCTGAGTCCTCTATCTTGAGTCGTCCTCTATCTCTGAGTCGTCCTCTGTCTCTGAGTCCTCTATCTTGAGTCGTCCTCTATCTCTGAGTCGCCCTCTGTCTCTGAGTCCTCTATCTGAGTCGTCCTCTGTCTCCGAGTCCTCTGAGTCGTCTTCTGTCTCTGAGTCCTCTCTCCGAGTCGTTTTCTGTCTCTGAGTCCTCTATCTGAGTCGTCCTCTGTCTCTGAGTCCTCTATCTCTGAGTCGTCCTCTATCTCTGAGTCCTCTATCTCTGAGTCGTCCTCTGTCTCTGAGTCCTCTATCTCTGAGTCGTCTTCTGTCTCTGAGTCCTCTATCTGAGTCGTCCTCTATCTCTGAGTCCTCTATCTCTGAGTCGCCCTCTGTCTCTGAGTCCTCTATCTCTGAGTCGTCCTCTGTCTGAGTCGTTCTCTATCTCTGAGTCCTCTATCTCTGAGTCGTCCTCTGTCTCTGAGTCGTCCTCTCTCTCTGAGTCCTCTCTCTGGATGCGCTCAGTGCGACAGAGGAGGCTCCTGTCGAGAGGAATTAGCGAGAGGGGTGGGACTCTTTTACTGGGGGGGGGGGGGGGGTCACGCCTTTATTTTTGGGGGGGGGGCAGGGGTTGATTTGGCACGATGTTTGTAAATGCACTGTAAAAAACCTCCAACTTCAACAGCGCTGAGCACTGAGCAGGCTCAATGTGAACGGTGCCATCAATTCTACACACAAAGGGGAAGCCCCCCCCCCACCCACCCACCACCTCCGTATAAGTCTTGGCAGCGCTGTTAGTGCAACTGATGGTCACGCGTGTAGCACCTATGAAGGACAGAGCACGACGGGGGTTGCTGTGGCCAGGAACCACGCCCGGCCGCCTTTGTCTCCCTCGTGCCGACGTATACACACCGCTCCCGAGGCACTCATTTGAGGCCGAGTCGACCTAGTTGAGACCCAGCAATGATTTCAAATAATCGTCACCGGTGTTGGCTGCGAATGGGAATCGAACTCGCCGGGTTGGGCAACGCGTTGCTCGCGACCACCTATCGGGGTCGGAATGCCTGCCGAGGAGATGCTTTGTGAGGAGCATCACCCCGGCCGCCTTTGTCTCCCCCATGTGCCCGTGTCGCACGCGGCCTCGTTCCGTTTCGCAGCGCGTGCTTTGTACATCCATCGTGGGACATGGGGGTGGGTGATGAGACCGTCGAAGTCGCCTGCACTTGAGAGAACCTGGTGTGGGGGGTTTTTTTCTCTCGTTTTTTTTGTTTTAACGCACGCATGACGCTGAACGTGCTTCGCACGGCACTTAAGCCAACCGCGCTCCATCGAAAGGGGGTGCCATGAAGAGGCGGCTCGCGCTTGGCCTCGGCCCAGCGATCGTCTTAAGCGCCTCTCACGGGAATCACTCAGCCCCAGGGCTCGAACCCAGGCTTCGAGCAGTGTTGGCCCACAAGCATCATAGACCCTCTAAGACAGTTTCACACGCAGTAGGCTTTCGCGACCAATATCATCCATAAGGGGTTGTTTTTTTTCTGGGGGGGGGGGGGGAGGGGTTAGATCGCGTAAATATATTAATGTGTCGTTAAACCCGCCACCACCCGAAACAGCCAATTAGTAAGGTTTGTCACGTAAACAGAAAATGGTTTATTCGTTACTAGTACATCACTCCGGTGTGTTGGAGAGCCAAGCCACATGTTGCGGAGAGCAAAGCCACGTGGAAATGTTGTGGCTTTGCTCCCCAACACACCAGTGTGCTTTGCCAGGAACGAATTGACATGTTTACGTGACAAACCTTATTAATTGGCTGTGTTGGGTGGTGGCGGTTTTTACCGACACCTCTAAGGACAGGCACCCAAAGCATGTGGACTTAACACGAGCATCTCAACGCCGTTGGCTTTGGATATCTGACACAGCCATTATGAACCCTCTCAAATATCGACAAGACACCCAGAGTCTGTGAACTCACGCTTCGGATCTCAGCAGTGTTGGGTTTTGGAGATCTGACACAGCCATCATGAACCCTCTTTGAATAAAATAAAGAAAGAGAGACAGACACAGGACAGGCCACATAACTTAAACCCATGCAGACTTTGCGTGGGTTTGGTTCGTAGTCTCTGGCACAGCAGCCACCACGAGCCAACGTGAGACACCTCCCAAGGGACATCATCTGAGCCCTCCGTGACGACCGTTTCCGTGGCTAGCGGTGGCGCTCGGCATGAAGAAAGCAAAGGAAAAACACAGGGCCCCCAAGTAGCTCATGGCGGCTTCCTCATCTTGAGGCACAAAGAAACAGAGAAGCACCAAAACTCAGCTCGAACTTAGATCCGAACGATAATAATAATGATAATTCAAATTTTAAAAAATGGCATGGCACTACTGTATTAAAATAAAAGTTAATTATGTGTGGGGCTATTAACAGGTCAAACGGCTGCCATACAATCAAGTTGTGTAGCTCGTCTAGCATATACGTTTGTAATTAACGTGACAAATGTCTGCTTAGGGTCCTCAATGGGGTGGGATCTCTACTGACCCTGGGTGACCTTGGCTGTCGATCGAGAGCGGTGGGAGGGATGCATCAGTCCATACAGTATGAAGATAAAGGCGCGGCCCTGCAATGGCTCGCTCACGCCACTGCTAGCGTAAGGTCCTCCACTCGAGGGAGTTTATAGCGAGGTGTACTTGGCCTACTCTTCCACGCTGGACAAACATCTTGGAAGGAGGTGGAAGCACCCAGACTTTACACCACCACACGAACCGCCGATCAGCTACTAATTGTGCTGGAACCCATTAACACTGCTCGGTGGAACAGAGGCGTTTGAGGTTCGACCTCAGAGTCGCAATTACGGAGCGCTGCTCACCATAACACAATGGTCAGGGCACATTTTTCATAAATGTCCTTGATATATATAGACAATTTAGTTTCGTAACTTTTTATTTATTATTATTCTTATTATTATTATATCACGATTATAAGCGCGCACAATGCGAGGTTAATTCTGTCTTTCCGCAGGGCGTGTTCAGCCTTCTTAGTGTGAAATCCAAAGGTGCGCGCAGAGAGGCAAGGGACACTCCGAGTGTTTGTGGAAACACAACACGGAGCACGCCGAGAGAGAGAGAGACACTCCGAGTGTTTGTGGAAACGCAACACGGAGCACGCCGAGAGAGAGAGAGACACTCCGAGTGTTTGTGGAAACACAACACGGAGCACGCCGAGAGAGAGAGAGACACTCCGAGTGTTTGTGGAAACACAACACGGCGCACGCCCACGCCGAGAGAGAGAGACACTCCGAGTGTTTGTGGAAACACAACGCGGAGCACGCCGAGAGAGGGAGAGACACTCCGAGTGTTTGTGGAAACACAACACGGAGCACGCCGAGAGAGAGAGAGACACTCCGAGTGTTTGTGGAAACACAACACGGAGCACGCCGAGAGAGAGACACTCCGAGTGTTTGTGGAAACGCAACACGGAGCACGCCGAGAGAGAGAGAGACACTCCGAGTGTTTGTGGAAACACAACACGGAGCACGCCGAGAGAGAGAGAGACACTCCGAGTGTTTGTGGAAACGCAACACGGAGCACGCCGAGAGAGAGAGAGACACTCCGAGTGTTTGTGGAAACACAACACGGAGCACGCCGAGAGAGAGAGAGACACTCCGAGTGTTTGTGGAAACACAACACGGCGCACGCCCACGCCGAGAGAGAGAGACACTCCGAGTGTTTGTGGAAACACAACGCGGAGCACGCCGAGAGAGGGAGAGACACTCCGAGTGTTTGTGGAAACACAACACGGAGCACGCCGAGAGAGAGAGAGACACTCCGAGTGTTTGTGGAAACACAACACGGAGCACGCCGAGAGAGAGACACTCCGAGTGTTTGTGGAAACGCAACACGGAGCACGCCGAGAGAGGGAGAGACACTCCGAGTGTTTGTGGAAACACAACGCGGCGCACGCCGAGAGAGGGAGAGACACTCCGAGTGTTTGTGGAAACACAACACGGAGCACGCCGAGAGAGAGAGAGAGACACTCCGAGTGTTTGTGGAAACGCAACGCGGCGCACGCCCACGCCGAGAGAGAGAGAGAGACACTCCGAGTGTTTGTGGAAACACAACACGGAGCACGCCGAGAGGGAGAGACACTCCGAGTGTTTGTGGAAACACAACGCGGCGCACGCCGAGAGAGGGAGAGACACTCCGAGTGTTTGTGGAAACACAACACGGAGCACGCCGAGAGAGAGAGAGACACTCCGAGTGTTTGTGGAAACGCAACGCGGCGCACGCCCACGCCGAGAGAGAGAGAGACACTCCGAGTGTTTGTGGAAACACAACACGGAGCACGCCGAGAGGGAGAGACACTCCGAGTGTTTGCGGAAACACAACACGGAACACGCCGAGAGAGAGAGACACTCCGAGTGTTTGCGGAAACACAACACGGAGCACGCCGAGAGAGAGAGAGAGAGACACTCCGAGTGTTTGTGGAAACACAACACGGAACACGCCGAGAGAGAGAGACACTCCGAGTGTTTGCGGAAACACAACACGGAGCACGCCGAGAGAGAGAGAGAGACACTCCGAGTGTTTGTGGAAACACAACACGGAGCACGCCGAGAGGGAGAGACACTCCGAGTGTTTGTGGAAACACAACACGGAACACGCTCACACTCAGCGAACACCCCACAGAGCCGGACAGACCCTCCAGTGGCAAAGACAAAGATCCCCCATAGAGCCGGACAGACTATTGGGGCAAGTGCCGATAGTGACGACGTATGAAGGCCAACATAGCAACACGAGGGGGCGAGCGGGAGGAGTTGATAAGACCACTCCCTACCGCCTTTACCTCCCCCCCAGTGCTGATGTTTTACGCACCGCACCAGATGGACACTTAAGGCTGAGTCGACCTAGGGGAGACCAAACACCGCTTCATATCTCCGTCACTGGTGTGGTCGTGACTGGTTAAAATCAAACTTCGTTCGCCGGATTTGTAGCGCAGTGCGCTTCACCACTACACTACCGCTCCCCACAGTGTACGTACACACACACGTGTGCGCACGCGCGCGTGTGTGTGTGTGTGTACACAATGGGGCCCACACTCGTGTGTACACACACACACGCGTGCGCACACGTGTGTGTGTACGTGCACTACCGCTCCCCACATAGTGTACGTACACACACACACGTGTGCGCACGCGCGTGTATGTGTGTACACAATGGGGCCCACGCTCGTGTGTACACACGCGCGCGTGTGCACACGTGTATGTGTGTACACACACACACACACACGTGTGCGCACACGTGTATGTGTGCGTACGTACACAATGTGGGGAGCGGTGGTGTAGCGGTTAGCGCGCTACTCAACGAACCCGGCCACCCGAGTTCGATTCCGGCTCACGGCCACCAACGCCAGTGACAATTATTTGAACCGGTTCCTGGGTCCCCTCCAGGTGGACTCAGCCTCAAATGGGTACCTGGTGCGGTGCATAAAAAACATCGCTACCGCGGAGACAAAGGTGGCCGGGCGTGATGCTAGACCACCCACCCTCTCGCGCACCGTTCAGGCCTTCATAGGTGTTGGCGAACAGCACTTGCCCCAACGGTCTGTAACAGGCTATACGGGGGACCTTTGTCTTGTGCGCAACAGGGCTGAGACCGGGTTGTCCTTATTTCCTCTGTGCATTGTTTGTGCGTGGGCCCCATTGTTCTACAAATAGGCACGCGCGTGAACATTGCACGCACGGGCGCACAACCCCGCCCCCTACCGGCCCTGCCTATTGTTCTCTCGCGCCATTGTTCACGCCTCTCGCCATTGTTTTCAACGCGCGGTGAACTCACCGTCATCTGTGTCCTGTTTATGTAATTGACAAAGGGGGCAGCACAATGCTTGGCCCTTGATGAGGTTTTCCAGCGATGTTGTTTATTAACGACGACTTTGTTGATGATGATGTTAATGGATCGCGCGCGTGCGTGCGTGCGTGTGGCCTCTGTGGAGGAGGCTCGTGAAGGACGCTACTGGGCAGTTGGAGGCAGTCGCCCTCCAGCAACAACGGAGGGCGGAGGAGCGACGCTCACAACAACGAGCGGAGCTCCGTGTGGCTAAAGCACAGCAAGTTGACACAGTAGGGGGCACAGGTGGTGCATCAGCCAGTCATCTCAGTCATCTCAGTCAGTCGACCCGTGGCACCTGGGTCTGCCCCGTGACCTCCTGCCAGCGGGCGTTCGACACTTCACGTGGCCTCATGGTGCACATAGCCTGGCACAAGCGACGTGGTGACGTCATGGATGGATGGTGACGCACGCTATCGTCATGAAGAAAATAATCAATTCAACACGTTCGTCAAAATAATAAACACCGTGGCCTCTATAAAGTAAAGCAAGTTATATATAAAATGTATGTCATAGGCGACGTTTCGGGCAATGGCCCTTCTTCATAGCACATAGAGAGGACCAAAGAGAGAGAGTTAATAAGAGTTAGGAACTGCCCTAAACATAGCACGGGGCCTGATGAGAATCACATAAAAAATAAACACATTCTGATCAGTTTTTAAATAGGCGTATAAATTTACACTAATTGTAGCTATTGGGTAACAGGCAAACCCTTCAATAATGAAAACAAGTATTTCTGCCAAATGAACTAATTCATGTTTAAAAGTAAAATTGGGTGTTGCTTGTCCATTGCATTTGTGGGTAAACATCATGAACAGCTCTCAGCTTAATTATGATGGCGAGGGTTTGATGATCGATCGTGTTTGATTGATGATTGTCAATGCTGATGATGGATGACTGATGACGACAACGCATCGATACATTTCATGGAGCGATTCACTTCCACAAGGATTTACGCTCCGATGCGTAGGCCATTTTAGAGTCATCCATCTGAGTGATCGCTCCTCCATCGCTGGCAGCGTGAATACAACACAGGTACTTTACATCCATCGCATACGAATCGACAAACATTGACGATTGATGATTAATCGAGTAACTCTCACACAGTTATGGTCTGCACAGCGCAGGGGGGGCGGGGGGGGGGTCTGCAACCGAGATGACAAGATCATGGTTTTTTTCCCCTATAATCGGTAAACAAACAACAAAAAAACCCGCTCAATATTTCAAGAGCCACATTGCACGTGGTGAATAAGAGGCGGTGGGTGCTTGATACATCACGTCGCGTGGACAGTCCTTAAAGGGCCACGCGCGTCTCCGGATCCGCAGTTTACTGACCCCCCCCCGCCACCCGCTTGGCATAGCCATCACCGATCCTTCTTCTTTCGCGTGGCTGATGTAGACGACGCAGCGTTTGACTGATGGCGGGTGGCTGACGACGACAACAACGAATCGATACATTTCGTGGAGCGATTGACTGCCACGGCGATCTGCGCTGCGATGCGCGGATCACTTTAGAGTCACTGCGCGTTTACATCCAGCCGAATCAGTGCCGGATTATCCGAGTAGCAAAAGTAGCTACATGTGTAGTAGCTACATGTGTAGTAGCTACATGTGTAGTAGCTACATGTGTAGTAGCTACATGTGTAGTAGCTACATGTGTAGTAGCTACATACTACATGTGTAGTAGCTACATGTGTAGTAGCTACATACTACATGTGTAGTAGCTACATGTGTAGTAGCTACATACTACATGTGTAGTAGCTACGTGTAGTAGCACTTTCAAGTGCCTCGCGCTAAATACTTTCAAGCAATCAAATTCCGGTTCAGTGATTCTGGATTTGCTTTATCACTATAGTATTATGCCGCCTTTAACTTTCATGAACGACTGGGTGTTTAAGGTGAGCGATTTGTCGCTGGGTATTCATTTATCTGGCTGAAAAGCCAATGAAAAAATACAATTACTTTACTATGCAAGTAAAAAAATGTATGTGTTTAATTATTTACGTGTTTTTTATATTTAGGGTCCCTTTATAATATATGCTTAATCCTGCACGGAGCTGAGTGATCGCGCCTTGATCGCTGGCAGCGTAAACACGACACATATAATAATAGGGGTTTTCCCCTTTTTCTGGCAACAAAACTGAAACCTTTTTACAAGGATTCATGTCTGCATTAACCACAATACCTGCAGTGAAAATGCACACAAAAAATACTATGATAATATATGCATTGTCCTTGAAACTGATTGGTCCATACCAAGGAACGGCTTTCTTTTGAGCCTCGACCCAATTGGTGCTCGACCAGATGATGCCAAAAGGCGTCACACAGCTCAAAGACAATGCACTATCAAAGTAATGAGGGCTCGGGGTGAGCGTCTACTTCATTAGACCTCCTTTGCCAGTACCAAAATGTAATAATAGGGGTTTTTCCCCTTTTTTCTGGCAACAAAACTGAAACCTTTTTACAAGGATTCATGTCTGCATTAACCACAATACCTGCAGTCAAAATGCAAACAAAAAAAATACTATGATAATATATGCATTGTCCTTGAAACTGATTGGTCCACACCAAGGGACGGCTTTCATAGTATGTTTTTGTTTGCATTTTGACTGCAGGTATTGTGGGTAATGCAGACATGAATCCTTGTAAAAAGGTTTCAGTTTTGTTGCCAAGAAAAAAGGTGAAAAACCCTATTATTACATTTTGGTACTGGCAAAGGAGGTCTAATGATGACGACACGTATACTTTGCATACGAATCGACAGACATTGATTTTTAATCGAGAAATCAATGCAGTATTCCATTCCGGACAGGTGATTGATGATGATGAGATGATTCAACAATAATATAAAAGTCGGTTGGGCAGGTCACACTATGGCTAGAAGTAATTAGCAGCAACAACAACTGTTGCATATTAGTACAGGGACTCCTCTACTTACGAACTATTCGACTTACGAACTTTCGGAGGCACGAGCAACCCTGTGCGTATGTCCAGCTGCCTGTTCGGACCGAGATTCGTAAGTTCAACCACCACGCAATAGATGTGCGGTGGTGGCATCTACATATACAGAACGTGAAGAACCAGTGGCATCTACATCTGTAGAGCATAAAGAACCAGTGGCATCTACATCTACAGAACGTGAAGAACCAGTGGCATCTGCAGAACATGAAGAACCAGTGGCATCTACATCTGCAGAACATGAAGAACCAGTGGCATCTACATCTGCAGAACATGAAGAACCAGTGGCAAACTACATCTGCAGAACATGAAGAACCAGTGGCATCTACATCTGCAGAACATGAAGAACCAGTGGCATCTACATCTGCAGAACATGAAGAACCAGTGGCATCTCCATCTACAGGAGATTATACAACTTTTAAAGCCATTCCCCGTGTTTAGTGTACACGCCGTACAACATGTTTGGAATCGATAGGAGTAGAATTGGATTTACGAACAAATCGACTTACGAACAGACCTCTGGAACCTAACTCGTTCGTAAGCAGAGGAGTCCCTGGAATAGGAAATAGCGTGCAAAACACGAAGCGACGTTGAATCAAGGGTCAGCATTACATTTCCCTACAGCGCAATTCGGTTCGGGCAGTTCATCGCCAGATCGAGAAGATGACGGCTCAAATCACACGACTCGTCTACAGCGACGCGAAACGTTCCAACAGCTACGGCGATGATAAAATGTTACATTCGTACTCCTGGTGCAGAAATCGCTTTGCCACTGATTGACTTCTTTTTTAAACCGTGGGGTGAGAATCTAACTCAGGTGACCGCCGGGTATTCATCGCCCGCAGTGCGCCAACCACTGCGTCACCATCCCCTCCCCCGCTCCTCCAACCCACAAAGAAAAAAAAGACAAAGATCCCCCATATAGCCTTAACAGACTGTAGGGGCAAGTGCTGTTAGCGAGCACCTATGAAGGCCGGAACGGTACACGAGGAGGTGGGTGGCCAGGACCACGCCCGACCGCCTTTGTCTCCCCAGTGGCGATATTTACACACCGCACCAGGATGTCATTTGAGGCTGAGTCGACCTAGGGGAGGCCCAGGAACCGGTTCAGATAATCGTCACTGCTGTTGGCCGTGAGCAGGGAAGCGAACCCGGGTGGCCGGGTTTATAGCGCAGCGCGCTAACCGCTACGCCACCGCTCCCCGCTCCAACCCACGGTACTCTAAACACAAGCACTGTATGACGATGTTCGGGATGATTACGCATTGACACGCGTTCGGTAAATGTTTGCGACGCTGGCAAGAGCACAAATGTGCATCACGCAGATAAGTACGACACACGGCAGGGAAACGCGCTCGAGTTTTTAAGGCATCCATGAATTAGGTTTTTTTGGGGTTAGATTGCGTGAATATATAAATGTGTCGTTACACCCGCCACCACCCGACACAGCCAACTAGTAAGGGTTGTCACGTAAACAGAACGTGGCCAATTCGTCACGAGTACAGCACACCGGTGTGTTGGAGAGCCAAGCCACAACATTTACAATCTGAGTACGACGTTTCGCCAGTAATTACAACTAGCTTCATCAGGCGACGGCCAGATTGTGTGGTGGCGGGTTTCAGGACGCATGCATATTTACGTGATCTAACCCAACAAAAACCTCTATTGTGGATGATATTGGTCTCCAAAGCCATCGAGTTATTACAACGTTACAAATACAATGTTAGACATGGGCAAACCTCCCTAAGATCCACGCCTCGCCGTCTTCGTCTTCCCATCCCCCCCACCTCTCCCACAACACACAATGTCATCTACCCTAGCGACAGACGGCAACATTTATTTTAGGCTGAGTTCACCTAGGGGAGTGCCCCCGTGCCAAATGCAGGCGACAACGCTGATGTGCGTACATTGTAACCGACACGATGACCGGGCCTGGGAACCCGAGGCCCTCACCACTACGCCACCGCTCCGTACACCTGTGCACCGAACACCTGCACAGACACTGCTGGTGTCACGCGCTGTTTGCGAGCCCCTATTGAAATTCACGCGAGGAAGGGGTTGGGGGGAGGGGGTGCTGGCCAAGAACCACGCTCGCGCGGCCGCCTTTGTCTTCCCTGCAGCGCTGATGCTTATACACACCGCACCCGATACTCATTTAAGGCTGAGTTGACCTAGGAGGGAGGGGGGAGCGATAACCACTACGCCACCGCTCCCCGCACTCACTGCACGCATGGAATAGAACACAGCATGGACACACCCAGTTGTCGTAGTGCATGTAAACATACGTGCATAGACACATATACATACTGCATTATTACATATAATACAACAATAATGTGTATATATTATACACGAAAAGACAAAGGCCCCCCCGTATAGCCTTAACATACTTTTGGGGCAAGTGCTGCTTTCGCAAGCACGTATGCACACACACACACACGCGTGCGCACACAAAGATACCCACACAGACACAACTTACATACGTGTACACACAGTACCATTCCCCTTCCTCTATACCGGACGTACGTACACACACGCGCACGTGTGTGTACGTACGTAGAGAAGACACACACACACACACACAGAGACAGCGTCAGCCTCACCCGGTAACAACACGACGCCGGTTGTGCCTGGTCCGTCCACAGGTTTAAATCCACATCGTCTTCCCCCAACACCACGACCCCGGCGAAACGTAGAGACGAGCTGGCGGGCGGTGAGAGATGTGAGAGAGATGTGAGAGAGAGCGCAGCGCTTCTGTGCGTGTTTGGGGTTGTTGTGGTTGGGGGGGGGGTGTCGTTCTCTTGCCAGGGGTCCTCATGGGAAGAAGGTCCGGGTGCGCGGGCGGTGTTGGAGCGCAGAGAGAGGAGAGAGGCTGCGCGGGATGCAGAAGACCCCAAGGGGTGGTTACGTCACCGCGACGGATCAGAGGCGTACTTAGCACACCCCACCCTCCAGACAACCCTCGCAAACACGCGCACGAAAGGCAAAGATCCCCCGGATAGCCTTCACGGACTTTTGGGGGCAAGTGCCGTTCGCCAGTTGCACCTATCGAAGGCCCGGCACGGCACGCGAGGGGGTGGATGAGTCAGCACCACGCCCGGCCGCCTTTGTCTTCCCACGGTGGCGGTTTTTACACACCGCGCTCAGCCTCATTTGAGGCTGAGTCGACCTAGGGGAGGCCCAGGGCCGGTTCAGATAATCGTCACCGGTGTTGGCCGTGAGCGGTAATCGAACCTCGCTAACCGCTACACTACCACGCTTATACATCACCTCACTCATACACACACTCTCTTATACACCACCTACTCATACACACACTCTCTTATACATCACCTACTCATACACACACTCTCTTATACACCACCTTACTCATACACTCACTCTCTTATACACCACCTACTCATACACACACTCTCTTATACACCACCTACTCATACACACACTCTCTTATACACCACCTTACTCATACACTCACTCTCTTATACACCACCTACTCATACACACACTCTCTTATACACCACCTTACTCATACACACACTCTCTTATACACCACCTACTCATACACACACTCTCTTATACACCACCTACTCATACACACACTCTCTTATACACCACCTTACTCATACACACACTCTCTTATACACCACCTACTCATACACACACTCTCTTATACAGTGAGGGAAAAAGTATTTGATCCCCTGCTGATTTTGTACGTTTGCCCACTGACAAAGAAATTATCAGTCTATAATTTTAATGGTAGGTTTATTTGAACAGTGAGAGACAGAATAACAACAAGAAAATCCAGAAAAGCACATGTCAAAAATTTTATGAATTGATTTGCATTTTAATGAGGGAAATAATTATTTGACCCCTCTGCAAAACATGACTTAGAACTTGGTGGCAAAACCCTTGTTGGCAATCACAGAGGTCAGACGTTTCTTGTAGTTGGCCACCAGGTTTGCACACATCTCAGCAGGGATTTTGTCCCACTCCTCTTTGGAGATCTTCTCCAAGTCATTAAGGTTTCAAGGCTGACGTTTGGCAATTCGAAACTTCAGCTCCCTCCACAGATTTTCTATGGGATTAAGGTCTGGAGACTGGCTAGGCCACTCCAGGACCTTAATTTGCTTCTTCTTGAGCCACTCCTTTGTTGCCTTGGTCGTGTATTTTGGGTCATTGTCATGCTGGAATACCCATCCCCGACCCATTTTCAATGCCCTGGCTGAGGGAAGGAGGTTCTCACCCAAGATGTAACGGTACATGGCCCCGTCCATCGTCCCTTTGATGCGGTGAAGTTGTCCTGTCCCCTTAGCAGAAAAACACCCCCAAAGCATAATATTTCCACCTCCATGTTTGACGGTGGGGATGGTGTTCTTGGGCTCATAGGCAACATTCCTCCTCCTCCAAACACGGCGAGTTGAGTTGATGCCAAAGAACTCCATTTTGGTCTCATCTGACCACAACACTTTCACCCAGTTGTCCTCTGAATCATTCAGATGCTCATTGGCAAACTTCAGACGGGCATGTATATGTGCTTTCTTGAGCAGGGGGACCTTGCGGGCGCTGCAGGATTTCAGTCCTTCACGGCGTAGTGTGTTACCAATTGTTTTCTTGGTGACTATGGTCCCAGCTGCCTTGAGATCATTGACCAGATCCTCCCGTGTAGTTCTGGGCTGATTCCTCACCGTTCTCATGATCATTGCAGCTCCACGAGGTGAGATCTTGCGTGGAGCCCCAGGCTGAGGGAGATTGACAGTTCTTTTGTGTTTCTTCCATTTGCGAATAATCGCACCAACTGTTGTCACCTTCTCACCAAGCTGCTTTGCAATGGTCTTGTAGGCCATTCCAGCCTTGTGTAGGTCTACAATCTTGTCCTTGACATCCTTGGAGAGCTCTTTGGTGTTGGCCATGGTGGAGAGTTTGGAATCTGATTGATTGCGTCTGTGGACAGGTGTTTTTTTATACAGGTAACAAGCTGAGATTAGGAGCACTCCCTTTAAGAGTGTGCTCCTAATCTCAGCGCGTTACCTGTATAAAAGACACCTGGGAGCCAGAAATCTTTCTAATTGAGAGGGTCAAATACTTATTTCCCTCATTAAAATGCAAATCAATTTACAACATTTTTGACATGCGTTTTTCTGTATTTTCTTGTTGTTATTCTGTCTCTCACTGTTCAAATAAACCTACCATTAAAATTATAGACTGATCATTTCTTTGTCAGTGAGCAAACGCACAAAATCAGCAGTGGATCAAATACTTTTTTTCCCTCACTGTACACAATAAAATAAGAAAATATATTATTTTATTGTTTCGGTAAAGTTACGTTGACTCTACCGAAAGTTGCGCATTTTGATGTGACGTCACATTTCTCAAACACCCCCCCCCCCACCTCGTCACACATCGTCACAAATGTCTGACCCCCACCACCTCCAAGGTGCGTGACGTCATTTATGGACGGCCCCTCATTTCATGTACCGCAGATACCCAGCGTAGGTGCAGGCACGCTGCGCCGTGTTCCTTGATAAGCCGCGTAGCCCAATGTGGATGAAGAGACAACGTTTCAGTTTAATCTATTTGGTGTAGAGCCCTTTGAGCCATTCGGCTCTTGAGACGGATGCAACCGCAACAAAAAAAAACACAAAAACATGAGCAGGAAAAACATCTTAAAGTGACTCTGCGCAAACAGGAAAATCCAGGGGGGGGGGGGGGGAAACAGCAAAATCTTCTAGAAAAAGCACCGTACATCAACGCTGTGTGCAAAAATCCCAGTGGGATGCAGGTCAAACAACAACAACAACAGCAATAACCACAAGACAACTTAGATTAAGGCCATCAGTCTGACTCCTTACTACAACAAACAGAAACATGGCCAAACCAAAAAACTTTTCGAAATCACCAAAATAAAGCCATAACAGCAATGTGAGACTCACTCAAGCAGTGGCTCTTAACCTTGACCGCAAACCTTTGCACCGCTTTGGTTCTCAATCATTTTCACGATGTACAATGTTCATAAACCCACAGGAATTTGATGAAACAAAGTAAGTTGTTACTTATGGGCCGAACATAAATGACGTCACGCGATTTAGGACGATTTTTGACCCCCCCCCCCTCGTCACACGGCGTCACAAAAAGTCAGACCCCCCCCTTCAAATATGACGTCACAAAGCTCTGCCCCCCCCCCCAAAAAATATAAAACATGCTTCAAATCGCTTTAAACTATTGTCATTGTAGTGCGTATTTAATGTGGCGCTGCACTCTGATGTTGTAGGAGAAAACATTTAGTAAAAGTCTATTTAATTAAGTAGAACGTGGTTGTCTATATTTATTTAAACTTGCGCTTTTTGATGTGACGTCACATTTCTCAACCCCCACCTCGTCACAAATGTCTGAACCCCCCCCCCCCCCAGGTGCGTGACGTCATTTATGGACGGCCCCTTACGTGCCCGCGTGCTTTGATTTGCGTTCTCGATCATTTACATTCCAAAAAAAAGAATTCTGTCCGTGTCTCGCACCCACAGGGTGATGCGTCCGCCAAGGAGGACCCCCTGCACTAAACAATGGCAGGCAATGGCAGAGCGGGAACGGGAGCCAGAAGACAACACATTTCCCTTTCGTGTCCACACACAAAGACAAAGATCACCCCTGTAGCCCTCACATGGCGTGTTGGGGCAAGTGCTGTCAGCGAGCGTCTCAGACAGATGCACCCACTCGCACACAAAAAAAAACACCCACTCGCACAAAGATGCCCCCGTATATTCTCGGCAGCCTGTTCGGGGGCCAGTGCTGTTAGCGAGTAGCACCTTTGAATCGCGGGACGGAACACGAGTGGGTGGGTGGGCAGCACCTTGCCCCGGCCGCCTTTGTCTTCCCCAGTGGCGATGTTTTTACACATCGCACCAGGTACTCATTTGAGGCCGAGTCGACCTAGGTGGAGGCCCAGGACCGGTTCAGATGATCGTCACCGGTGTTGGCCGTGAGCGGGAATCGAACTCGGCTCGCCGGGTTCGTAGCGCAGCGTAGCGCTAACCGCGGCCCTCCCGATTCCCTTGTACTGACATAGCCACGGATGTATTGTTAACCCGTACATAATAATAATATGTAGGCTATAACTATATACATTATTTTAGTTGCACCGTGTATTGGCTTTAGAGGAAGACAGTGTAGCAGTGACGCTGTTAATACAAATATTTAAAGGTTACAACAATCACAATTAAGTTATCAAGCGTCTTGCTTTCATGCGAATGTCAGTTTTAAAACTCCAGGGGTGTTCACTAACAAACGCCAGTCGTTTTTTTTTTGTCCATTTATGGCTCACTGTTGGAACATTTTCTTTTAAATACTTTTTTCTTAAAAAAATTTTGTTGCTTGTATATCTGTTGATTCGGGGTTCTATCTTGTGGCCGACTGGGCCTAGATGCCTCGCATAGCGGTCCCACACACCACAACCCACCCCCAGCTCACGTGCTCATTGCGGGCCCTTCTGGCCGGCCGCAATAGGCATTCGCAAATAGCAACCACGAACTGCATGCGTGCGTGACCCAGTTTGAGGAACTCTCTCTCGCACGCGCAGCAATGGTCTGCATAGCACAGGGGGTGTGGTGTGCGGGAAAACAAAATGACAAATTACTTTTTTTTCATCAATTATCGAATTGTACTGTTCGCCTTTTGGCGTTGTCCTCTGGTCTCACACTGGCAGTGAAACTAGGCCATAGTGAATGTTTTTTTTTGTCTCTGGTGTAGACCAATCAGTTTCGGAGACAATGCCTCATATAGTAATTATCAGAGCATGTTTGTTTGCATGTTCACCATGCAAACAAACATGATTCCTCACAAAATGTTTCTGTGGAATTTAAACGTCTTGACACCTGTTGTATTGCTAAAAAGGACCAAACCTATTTCTTATTTTTCATACTTTGATACTGGCAAAACGGTCCCGTGAGATAGCTGCTCACCCCGAGTTATAAATATGCGTGGCATTATCTTTGTACTGTTCGCCTTTCGGTGTTGTTCTCTGGTCTGACACCGATGAGACGAGGCCCTAAAGAGGGCTATCTCTGGTGTAGGCCATTAAGTTTCATAAACAATGGCATATATTAATTATCGAAGCATGTTTGTTTGTATGTTCACCACAATACTGTGTGTGGTCACTGCAGACTTGATGCCCTTGCGAAAGGCATCTTTACACCTCCTGCTTTATTGCCAGAAAGGCTAAAACCTATTCTTATTTTTCATAAGAAAAAAAACCCCGTAAATATTTCAAGAGCCACAATGCCACGTGGGTCCTTAAAGAGCCGCATGCGGCTGCGGAGCTGGCACGTGGCCCGACCCCCCCCCCCCCCAACTTGGCACAAATCCGTCAACCCCTTATCAGTGCCGACCGTACTACAGACCAATTCAGACCTGATTGGTCACCCCGTGCCCATCGCAAGGGAGAAACACAAATGTTTTTTTTGTTGTTGTTGTTGTTGTTGTTATTGTTGCCCGTATTGAAACGGCTGTACGCCGTATGGACCTGAAAACTCAATGTCCCTGTACAAGAATACGGTAGTAAACCGTGTGGGTTCACATGTATGGTAGTGTAGTGTATAGCGTAGTGTATAGTCATGTATACGAGTTCTAGATTTGAAGCGTTCGTGACTGCAAGGAGCCATACTCTTTGGGTCTATTCGGTAAAGTCACGTAAAAGTATAAAACAACAAAAAAAGAATAATAAATAAAATAAATAAAATAAAATGCAATAATAATGAAATAATATTTTTTGCTTTTTATATTTTTACGTGAATTTACCGAATAGAACCAAAGAGTATGTATACGAGTGTATAGTAGTGCTTACCTGTCAACCCCTTATCAGTGCCTACCTTACTATAGACACATTCGGACCCTATTGGTCACCCTTATAAATCTCAACGTTCATCCTGCAAAGTCCCATCACAAGGGAGAAACACGAATAAATATATATATTTTTTAAACGTTTGTTCGTATGGACCTGAAAACTCAATTTCCCTGTGCAGGAAAGAATACGGGGTAAGACGTACGGTTTGACAAAGTATGCTGGCAAAAGCCGTGATCGGACCTTCTTCTTCCCGCATGGGCTGATTGGAGGCGCAGGATCAACAAACCAACCGACCTCTCCCGTATTGGCCTCGATCCGCTTGGTTCGCTCGCATTCGCCAACGATTCGCGCACGCGGTCGAGCGCACGGCACTCGCCCGCCGCCAGAGGGCGACACACACAGTTCCTATGATCACTGTTCCATTGGTTCTTTCAAGGACAGTGCCACATACATGATCAGAGTTGTTATTTTTTGTTTGCGTTCCGACCGCAGGTATTGTGGTCAATGTAAACATGACTCCTTGTAAAAAAAAGGTGTCAGTTTTGTTGCCAGATAAAAGGGTAAAAAACCAATTATCATATTTTGTTACTGGCAAATGAGGTTTCCAATGGTGTAAATGCTTACCCCGAGCTCTCATACTCTGATGGTGCATTGTCTTTGAGTTGTGCGCCTTTTGGCGTCTTCTGGTCCAACACCATGTGAGACGAGGCTTTAAAGAAAGCTGTCTCGGGTGTGGACCAATCAATTTCAAGGACAGTGCATATATTATCAGAGTTGTTATTTTTTTGTTTGCGTTCCGACCGCAGGTATTGTGGTCAAAGTAAACATGACTGCTTGTAAAAAAAAAGGTGTCAGTTTTGTTGCAAGATAAAAGGGTAAAAAAACAATTATCATATTTTGTTACTGGCAAATGAGGTTTCCAATGGTCTTTCGGTAAAGTCACGTAGAAGGGAAACAATAAGAAAGAACCAAGAATATGAATCCCTGCAGTCACGAAAGCTTTAAATCACTGTTACATTGTTTTTTTTAATAGTTTTATTTTGGTGATTTTGAAAACGTTTTGGTTTAGCAATGTTTGTTTGTCGTAGTACAGAGTTAACCTGATAACTTTAATCTATATTGTCTTATGGTTGTTATTGTTTGACTTGCATCCCACTGGAATTTTGCACACAGCGTTGAAATACGGTGTTCTTTTCAGGGAAAACTTTGCTGGTTTTTTTTTCTCCAGGATTTTTCTGTTGCGCGTATTCACTTTAAGATGTTTCTTGTTCATGTTTTTGTTTTGTTGCGGTTGCACCCGAGTCAAGAGCCGCATGGGTCACATGGTTATACCTAATAAATGAAACTGAAACACACACACGCACGCGTGCGATACCGTGGAATCGTGGCTGTGATGGAGCGGTGGCGCAGCGGTTAGCGCACTGACGCGAGATGTAAAGTCGACGACACGGTGTGCAATGTTTTTGCTGGCCACGGTAAAAAGAAAAAGCAATGAGTGGCGAGTGAGATATAAACCGGGTCCCCCCCCCCCACCACCACAACCACCTCCCCCTCCTCTTCACCACCCCGTACTGACCAGATCGGTGAAGTTTATTCAAGGGATCCTCATGACGGACACAACGTGGTTGGCGGGGGGGGAGAAGGCCTTCATCCAGCAGTGGATTGATAAAGGGGGCCCAACATTGCTACATATTGCCAAGAGTCAGCAAGAAGGGCTGAATGATTAATCGATTTCAAATCGAAATTGCAATTTGAAACAATGCAATTAGCAAATCGCAAAGGCTGCGATTTTTTTGCGATTTAAAAAGTCCTATGTCTTATTGGAATTTTTTTTTATTATTATAACTTTATTTATTTAACTTAACAATTGTTCTATGTTTGATGGCTCTATTTCAATTAAAACATTTTTAATAAATACATGTTGGAAGAAATTCATATCTTTTAAGTTATCATCCTTGCATTAGAGTATATAGAGCGGTTCATATTGTGATGGTATCACGTGGTAATGCTCCATCACGTGTTTTAAATCTATTACACAGTGAATATTGAACTGAAGCTTGACTTAAAATAATGTAATCACAAATCAAATCGCAATTAGATATTTTCCCTAAATCGTTCAGCCCTAGCAGTAAGCCATACGTACAGACGAACTGCCCGAGTAGATTTATATTCGTGACTGGGTTAGATCGCGTAAATATATAAATGTGTCGTTGAAACCCGCCACCACCCGACACAGCCAACTAGTAAGGGCTGTCACGTAAACAGAACGTGCCAATTCGTCACTAATACAGCACACCGGTGTGTTGGAGAGCCAAGCCACAACATTTACAATCTGAGTACGACGTTTCGCCAGTAATTACAACTAGCTTCATCAGGCGACAGCCAGATTTGTGTTTCGTTCCTTATATAGAGGCGTAGATGTGGTGACCACGCTTTTGCGCTCTTGCACAAAGTTGTGAGGGGAGGGGGGGAGGATTACTGAGTCAACGTACATGATGCATGTGCATTATGCGAGCCCTTTGAACTTGTCCTTCCTGTCTATTGTGTGTATTAAAATAGCCATACCAACGGTAATCCCGATTTAAGTATGGTGCCCTTTATTGGCATGCATTTAAATAATGTATTATTTGATTATTCGCTTCCACGCAGAACTAAGACGGTAGCTATCCGAACGGTTACATTTTTTTATTTCAATAACGACAGATTCTCTAATTAGTCTTGGCCAGTAATAGGTAGTTTTGCACAGAACTTCAACATTGTCCACATCAATTGAGTGTCCTTGTTGGTACGCGTGTTCTGCTCCTGCTGACAGTTGTATTTGTGAATATTTAATATTTCTCTGATGTTCTTTTAGTCTCGTGCAGATCATTCGTCCTGTTTGCCCAATATTACATGTACCACATGTGCAGTTAATCCTGTACACACCTTCTGTTGACAGCTTCGGTAATACATTCTTTGTACCAGATATTAATTTCTGTATTTTATGTACCGTGCCCAATCTGGCTCTGATGTTTTGTTTTTCCAAACATCTGGTTAGTTTATCAGTTACTCCCGCAATGTATGGTATTTTGATCGTTTTAATTACTTTGGCAGTTTCAATCCTCGTGTTATTTGATTTGGTTTTGGCATTCAATGCCCTAGTTGATTTGTGCATCATTGTAACCGTTCATTTGCAGAGCTTCTTTAACATATTGAATTTCACTTCTCAGACTGTCACCATCTGACAGTTTCTTAGCTCGATGAATGAGCATATTGTTTAATAAGAGCAGATTTCGGGTGATGGTGTGACTCTCCATTCAGATAAACGTCAGTATGTGTTTTCCTTCGATAAACACGGCGTGTTATTTTACCGTTTGGACCCCGTCCGAGCAGGATATCCAGAAATGGTAGAGTTCTGTCAGCTTCTACTTCCATGGTGTTAAACTGGTGGTGAACTTTGTCCACTCTTTAACAAAAGAGTATCCCAGACACTGAGTGAGCGAGCGTGTTATTTTTTTGGTGGTTGGGTGTATCGCCCCGATCAGCCGTACGGGGGTCATGTTTAAAAGGGGCCTCCGTTCATGAACACATTTTTGGTTTGATATATATTGTAGCGTGGCGCCCCAAATTGAAAATGTAATTTCCCTGATTTAAAGAAATGTCACGTTACAAGTTAACTTAGCCAGCAGCCTTTACCACTTTTTTTTAATTGGGTGCAATTGTGAACAATAGCATCGACATGAGTAGATCCGATCGGCATCATCGTTGGTTCACTGCAGCTCAAAGACTCGGTCCCTACAAGGCGCGTGGTGAAGTTAAGAGATGTCCACGTGTGAGCTTGGAATTTGAAGGACTAAAAGATCAGAATCGATTATTTCGCCGGCAATGTGTTCCGGGAGGCAGTTCCATAGCCGGAGAACAGAGTGAAGAAGGGAGCTTCTGTCCAGGGAGCATGTTCTGGCAACTTGGGCCGCGGGGGAGGGGGCAATGGCGTGCGTGGCTTTGCAAGGTTGTGCAGACACACATTATGAACTAGACCCAGGCACCAACAACAAACAGTTCAGACACTCTCCCCCTAATCGCGGGTGAGGGATTTTTACATGCAAAATCTTTGCTCTCAGAATGTTCCGTTTAAGAGCATCAAGTGGGCAGTATTTGTTGCCACATTTCGCCACTCTAGCCCTTGGAGAACATCGTGAGATGCACATCAGTCGCGACCATCTACGTCTCAAAAATCTTCTCGAGCCTCCTGTAAATCACGTGACTTGGGTGTTTCCACCCCAAATCTGAACCCCTCCCCTCTCCCCGCCCACTGTGAAAACAGACGCCACTCCTCCTCCTCCTTCGTGCAGCTCACTTATGCTCGCTCCTTCTTGCTCCTCCATCTCATCCCTCACCACCACCACCACCAACCACCTCGACCACCACCAACAACCACCACTAAATACCAACACCCACCACTAACCCTCTCACAACCAACACTACCCTCCCATCCCTCACCACCACCATCTCTTCCCTCCCATCCCACCACCACCTCTCCGTCTCCTCCTCCTCCTCTTCTCTGTCCGTCTTGGCGATGGGAACTTCCATCTCGCCCTCCCTTCCCTCTTCTTTCCCCATTCATTGCGTTCTTTAGTCGACTCCCCACTCCCACCACCCCCGTGATGGTTCTCCCAATAGCAACACCGCCTTCGTGCCGTGCAACACATTTAATTTGACGGCCACGAGCGCCCTCCTGTGGACAACTCGAGTTGTGGCATCTCACGCAATTACCGATCCAACTCGCGTGGGTGTGGGGGGGGGCACAGCAGAAGGAGACTGAGCGACCTCCCCACTGCGGGCGTCTACAGAAACGCCTGTGGTTGTTGGAGAAGAGAGTCGCGGCGAGCCGGTCGATCGAGGGGGTGTCTGCTGGGTCACGGGGAGGAGGGCATCGGGCCACCGCCGCCGCTGCTCACGGACCCCTCGCTCTCGCTGTGGCTCCGCGCCGAGTGTAGCGCCCCCTGGCGGGCGCGGAGCGCGGTGGGCACCTGCAGGCCGACTCGCACCGTGAGGCCGCCACACCACACCTGGGTTGGGGAGGCGCAGCAGAGGGCGACGGGCCGGGTGGCCCAGAGGGATGTTTTGTCATGGACGTGGAGAGTAGAACCCCTCTTAATACAGTGTTAAATTGAGTAGAACCCCTCTTAATACAGTGTTAAATTGAGTAGAACCCCTCTTAATACGTGTTAAACTGAGTAGAACCCCTCTTAATACAGTGTTAAATTTAGTAGAACCCCTCTTAATACAGTGTTAAACTGAGTAGAACCCAATAAAGTATTAAAGCTTTCGTGACTGCATAAAATTACTCATTGTTTTTTTTCGGTAAAGTCACGTATGTAGAAATACAATAAAATTATATTAAAACAAAAAACAATCACGACGCTTCGATCACAACGCAAGCGATCTTCATCAGGTGTCAAGAGCAAATCACGGAGGTAAAGTGAGTAGAACCCCTCTTAATACGTGTTAAACTGAGTAGAACCCCTCTTAACGACCACCCCTGTTAACGACTAATCGCTTAGCGATGGGCCTTCATAGAGCCCAATGTATAGTAGTGTAGTGTATAGTAGTGTAGTGTATAGTAGTGTATAGTGTAGTGTATAGTGGTGTAGTGTATAGTAGTGTAGTGTATAGTAGTGTATAGTGTAGTGTATAGTAGTGTATAGTGTAGTGTATAGTAGTGTATAGTAGTGTAGTGTATAGTGTAGTGTAGTGTATAGTAGTGTAGTGTATAGTTGTGTAGTGTATAGTAGTGTAGTATATAGTGTAGTGTATAGTAGTGTGTATAGTGGTGTAGTGTATAGTAGTGTAGTGTATAGTAGTGTAGTGTATAGTAGTGTAGTGTATAGTAGTGTAGTGTATAGTGTAGTGTATAGTAGTGTAGTGTACAGTAGTGTAGTGTATAGTAGTATAGTGTATAGTAGTGTAGTGTATAGTGTAGTGTATAGTAGTGTGTATAGTAGTGTAGTGTATAGTGTATAGTGTAGTGTATAGTAGTGTAGTGTATAGTAGTGTATGGTGTAGTGTATAGTGTAGTGTATAGTAGTGTAGTGTATAGTAGTGTAGTGTATAGTGTAGTGTATAGTATAGTGTATAGTAGTGTAGTGTATAGTAGTGTAGCGTATAGTAGTGTAATGCCTCCATAGAGTCCAATGTGTTCGCTTACCAACCAGTAGTGTAGTGTATAGTGTAGTGTATAGTGTAGTGTAGTGTATAGTGTAGTGTAATGCCCCCATAGAGTCCAATGTGTTCGCTTACCAACCAGTAGTGTAGTGTATAGTGTAGTGTATAGTGTAGTGTATAGTAGTGTAGTGTATAGTGTAGTGTATAGTAGTGTAATGCCCCCATAGAGTCCAATGTGTTCGCTTACCGGCCATTTCCCTGTTAGCGACGGGCTGTTGTAGATACACTATATATTAATTAATGCATTGATTAACCATGTTTCTTTTAATACTCGCCCTTTACCCGTCCAAGGACGGGTGTATTGCAGTAAATCTGAAACTTGCAAGCGGAAAGCAGACCGCGACGTGATATATTCATTGCATCAATTCGTGTGCAATTTGTAAGGCCGCAGTGACACAGACCTATTTCATTTTAAGGTTATAATCCCTCGTTCATCATGACGTCCTTTTTACTTCGATGTCTCAACAGCGTTACGGAGATCACGTGATGACGTGAGGGTTCTGCCTTTGTAGTGAGGGTTGTAAGTTGACGCTGAGGAGGGTGGAGGAGGCGCCTCGCCCCCCCCCCCCCCATGTGGAGTGACGTCACCTGCTCATGATTATTAATGAGGTGGCCTGTTCGATGTGGAGTGACGTCATCCGCTCATAATTATTAATGAGGGGCGGGTCTATGTGGAGGACGTAACCTGGTCATTATCCAATCTAGATTTGATGCTTTCGTGACTGCAGGAATCCATACTCCTTGGTTCTTTCGTTAAAGTCACGTAGGTATAAAATGAAACACATCACGACGTTTCGATCGCAACACAAGCGACCGTCATCAGGTGAGACGATCACAGCAGGGAAACTTCTGAAGCAGGCTCATGATTATTAATGAGTGGGGCTGGTCGACGCGGAGTGACGTCACGAGCGTTAAGGACATTTGTTGTGTGATTATAGTAGGTATTATGTGTTCATAACGTTGTTAGTACTCTTTACGTATCAATAGCCACTGTTTCAATATCATGAAGTGCGTTTTGTGACTGAGAAAGGGGTAACTTTCGACGCTATCTGAACAAATGAAGCCATGAACGTGCATCTCCTATTCCCGCTTAACGAGCACATCACGTCACGGACGGTTTCGTGGAAACCCATCACCGTCGTGAAGAGTCAGGGGGCTCTACCGCACGTTGAACTTCTTTCGCACCGCACGTAGCCAACCGCGGCGATCAGGGGCGCTGGGAAGGCCAGCTGCGAGAACAAACAGCGCCAACGGTTCCTCACCACCACGTGTGCAGGGATTCGAAACGGCGGCGTGCCAACAGCGCCCACTGCATCTCGGGACGTCACGACGGGCACGGTGCTGCAGTGGGTTCCAATGGCTTTGCCTCCGAAACCGGGGATCGTGATTCGCTTCCGGAACCAAATTGTCCCCATCATCGAGTGTCGTTCGTCCCGCGTTCGGCTTTGGTTTCCGGGCATTCCCGCGGGTCGCGACGCACACTCCGCAACGCGTTTAAAGGTTGTGGGCGGCCGTGAGTGGATTTCTGCACGGGGCGCCGATCGAGACACGGTGGAGTCCAGCGATGGCTTGGGACTCCGGTCCGATCATTGGATGGGCGACGACGCTCCCACGTTTTCCGGCGACAAACTTTCCGAGACCGAACCGCCGCGCTCACCGAGAACGCGGGGTGAAGCGGCTGCGAGAACCTGGTCCGGAACGTGTAGAGGATCTGCATCGCTTCTGGGTCGTAGAAGGACAGCGTCCCTGTCGAGACGCCAACACACAAGGACATCCACGCAGTCTAGAAAATGCAGTGGAGTGAGTGGTGGCGCAGCGGTTAGCGCAACACACGATCAATTCGGCGACCTGAGTTTGGATTTCCCAGCCACGGTGTTGGGTGATTCCTGATTGGGTACACGGCCATCCCCGCCAACCAGCGTGGTGAAGTATGGTCAAGGAGCCCCCAAGAATGACGTGGCTTGGGGAGGCCTTCATCTAGCAGTGGATTTCCAAAGGGGCAATCATTAATAGAAGTACGGAGACACACCCACGGTGAGGGTTTGTTAACAAGTCCTATAAATGACTTTATAAGTGAGTGTGGGGTTGGGGGATTTATTGGGTAGTTTGGCGAGCGGTAGGTGAGTGGTTAGGTGAGTGAGAGGGTGAGTAGGTGGTCAGGCGGCTGACTGAGCGTGTTGAGTAGGGGGCACAGGTGGTGCATCGGCCAGTCATCTCAGTCAACCCATGGCACCTGGGTCTGTCCCGTGACCTCCTGCCAGCGGGCGTTCAACACTTCACGTGGCCTTAACGTGCACATAGCCTGGCACATACGCCATGGTGACGTCAAAGCCACTTAGTGGCGAATGGCGGTTGTTGTTGGGCAGGTAGGTTGGTAGGTTGGTAGGTGGGTGGGTAGGTGGGTGGGTAGGTGGGTGAATGAGTGAATGGAAGGAAGGCCCGATGATTGGATCCCCGGCCGTGTCAATGAACGTTGGAGCGAGGGGCGTCAATCAGCGACCATTAATAATTATCAAGCACGCGAGTGAGAGCATATGACTGAAACAACACGAAACCAACAAACAGAACACCGAGCGAGCGAGCGGGCAAGGCGAACGAACGAACGGAGAGAGACAAACGATCGTCACCGGCGCCGTAGTCGCAGTGCACCCCGATGCGCGAGGGCGGCAGCGAAGGAGCGGCCCCTCCGGCCTCCCCGCCGGCACCGACGCCGGCGGACCGGGCGACGACGACGATGGCCCTGGCGCGGTTGTCGTGCTTGACGGCCAGCGAGTGGACGCGGGGCCCGGCCGCCCAGTGCAGGCACCACGACGCCGCCGTGCGGCCGAGCGCCTCGAAGCGGCCGAGCGAGCGGTAGGCCACGCCGACCGCCACGGCCCGAGTGCCGGCGCTGACCGCGGCCTCCCAGTACGCCTGACCGCGCGCAATCGCCACGTCGCCTGCAGCGTCCACGGGGACGGGAGCGGGGGGGGGGACGGGGGAGTGGGCGGATCATGGAGAGAGCGCAGCACGCGCCCTGGGGACACCGTCCTTGGAGATGATGAAACAAAAACAAAGGGCCGCTAATCTGGGAGGCTCAACGTGGACGCGTGGCGATGACCGCCGACCCCGCCCGCCGGTGGCCGCGTCCGGGAGGGGTTGGTGGATCACGCGAGCAGATGGCGCTGCAGAGGGGCGGGCCCACGTGTGAACGCGTCCGTGCGGACCTTTGGGTCCGATGTTGCATCGTCGCACCGCTCCAGAGGTTTGCCCGATCTTGGCGGTTTGAAAACGATCCATACGCTCACGATATGTTTGCGTTTAAGCACGTGCATTGAGGAGGACAACGGTGGAGGGTGAAGGTGGTGGGTGGAGGAGGAGGAGGTGGGTGGAGGAGGAGGTGGGTGGAGGAGGGTGATGGAGAGGGATGGAAAAGGAGGTGGGTGGAGGAGGAAGTGGAGAAGGTGAGTGGAGGAGGAGGTGGGTGGAGGAGAAGGAGAAGGAGGAGGAGGTGGGTGGAGGAGGGTGAAGTAGGAGGATGGAAAAGGAGGTGGGTGGAGGAGGAAGTGGAGAAGGTGGGTGGAGGAGAAGGAGGAGGAGGAGGAGGAGGTGGGTGGAGGAGAAGGAGGAGGTGGGTGGAGGAGGAGGAGGAGGGGGGTGTCTCACCCAGGGCTGTGTAGGATTCTCCCGTGAACCGCCCCCGGTGTGCGGAGCGTGGTGACGGCGGGCGGCACGATCCGGACGCCGCCTTCCACCCCGGGGACCCGGCCGGCGCCCTGGAGCGGCGACAACGGCGGCGAGGGCCACCCACGACACTTCAACAATTGTTCAAGCTCTGCGGCCCTCGACTTATACGTACATGTCAAGGTGTGTTCAGCGAATTAACACGTGGGAGGAAACCGCAGGGGCCCGGAGAAACTCCCACGCGTGCGAGCGAGAAACCCCTCCATCCCGTACACCAGGGGTGGGGAACGTCCGGCCCGCGGGCCGTATGAGGCCCGCAAAATCATTTGGTCTCTGGCCCTGCCAAGGCAACCGCAGGCGGGACTCGAAATTCAATAAATCTAGGAGCAAACCTGGAAAAGCAGTTGCGAGTAGCGACATCATCAATACCAGCTAACATCATCAACACCAGCTAACATCACCACACGCCTCGCCAAAGAGAAGCAGGTTCCAGCCATCGCATTAGGGGCGAATTAATGAAATGTTTGACCAAATACAACAGACTCATTTTTAAGTTGATAATTTTGCATGGCCCGCGAATGATGTTATATAAATATCCAAATGGCCCTTGGCAGAAAAAAAATGTTTCCCACCCCTGCCGTGCACAGACGTGGGGCACGGCACCTCCACGGTGCCCACGGGAAGTCTCGCGGCGATCCACCAACCCCCCCATCGTGCCTCAGCGACGCGGCCCCCACCTCACGGGCGAGCCCTTGGGCGACGGTGGCGGCGTGGAGGCGGAGTGGGCCCTCGCCCTCCTCGTCGCTCCGGGGCTGGAGGCAGCGCGCGGGGTCCCGGCCTCGGCCCGGGCCTCGCCGCCGGCGCCGGCGCGCGCGACGGCGCCGCCCAGTGCGTCCCACTCGAGCGCGAGGCCCGCGACGCGCACGTTGGGGTGCGACGAGGCCCCGTCCACCGCGAAGACGAACGCTGCGCACGTCCGAGGGCGGCGTCGTCCTCGTCAGCGTCGCGGTCGTCGTTGTCGTCGTCGTCATCGTCACGGTCCGCTTCGTCGCAGCGGTGCGCAAGGCGATGGATGATTTGACCCCCTGGACGTTCCTCGTCGTCGATTCATCATCAGATCACGCAGACAACGCGCTCGGAAGGTGCGAACAAGTTGGCTCGGTTCGTTCTCCCACCCCTGCGCCTCCCACCAACGGCGCGAAAGAAGTTCGGCGTACGGCACGCGCGTGACTCGCGGGGGGGGGGAGGGGGGGGCGGCACGCACCGTGGGTCTCCAGGGTGAGGGGCAGGGAGCAGGGCCCGCACAGGGCCTTGTTGCAGGCCCTCACGCGGAAGCTCACGTAGGCGCCCTCCAGCTCGAGCCCTGACACGGCACGGACGGCACGCGGCTCATCGTCATCGTCGTCGTCATCGTCGTCGTCATCATCGTCGTCGTCGTCGTCATCATCGTCATCATCATCATCGTCGTCGTCATCATCGTCGTCATCATCGTCGTCATCATCGTCGTCATCATCATCTTCGTCGTCGTCGTCATCATCGTCGTCGTCATCATCATTGTCGTCATCGTCGTCGTCGTCATCATCGTCGTCATCATCATCATCGTCGTCATCATCATCATCGCGCGGAGCTCCGTTCGCGTGGTTGCCGTCTCCCGGCATGCCCCCAATGACACCAAACAACTCCGATATTCACGGCCAAACCCCCCACACACCCCCCCCCCCCCCAAGCCGGGGGATGGACATCTGGCAGGAGACCCATAATGGCCGTGTCCAGGCGCCAGTAGAGAATCGCTGATGTTCTGGGTTGTGGAGTGGAGGTGGGGGGGTTAAAGCCCCCAGGCTGTGGATCTCACGATGGGCTCCTAATGGTAACTGAGCTGGACCCGCGTGGGGGATACATCACGATTCACGATGGTGCGAGCTGAGGGGTGGGGACCGACTTTCTCTGATGACAGCTGCCCTCCCCCTTCCCGGACGAATGGCGCCGGAGAACAAAGGGCTTTGTGCGCGCGGTGACGTCACCACGGGGAGATCGTGCCAGGCTAGGTGCGCTTTGAAGCGACGTGAAGCGCTGTCAGGCGTTCACGGGACGGGATATGTAGGAGACGATCCCAGGTGTTAAGGGTTAATAGATACAACACAGACCCCCTCCCCCCTCGCATAGCCTGAATAGACTCTCAGGGCAAGTGCTGTTAGCGAGCACCTACGAATACCGGCACGGGACACGACGGGGTAGGTGGCCAGCACCACGCCCGACCGCTTTTGTCTCCCTAGTAGCGACGTTTACTATACACCGCGTCAGTTGCTCAATCGAGGGGAGGCCCAGGACCGGTTCAGGTCATTATCGTCACTGGTGTTGCTGGTTCGTAGCGCAGTGTTCTAACCGCTACACTACCGCTCCCCACGACAGATAGCCACCTGTGATTAGCACGGTTGGTTATGTACAGGGCCGAAAAAGTTATCCATACATATATGTACACAGTATAATGGGTAAAAAAGTGGGGTTTACCCTATCTGGCAGAACCCCTTCCTATTTTTAATCATTTTGGATACTGGTAAAAAGGTCTCATAGATATACAACACAAAGACAAAGATCCCCCGTATAGCCTTAACATACTATTGGGGCAAGTGCTGTTAGCGAGCACCTATGAAGGCTGGAACGGTACATGAGGCAGTAGGTAGCCAGCACCACGCCCAACCGCCTTTGTCTCCCCACTAATGATGTTTACACGTCACATCAGGTACTAATTTGAGGCTGAGTCGACCTAAGGGAGGTCCAGCGCCGGTTCAAATAATCATCACTGATGTTGGCCGTGAGCGGGAATCGAACTCGGGTCACCGGGTTCGAAGTGCAGCACGTTAACCACTACAGACATTTCCATACATATGACACACACGCGCGCACACACCTACACGGACACGCGCGTGCACCTGTGCTCAGGTAAGGCAGTGGTGGGGGGGGGTTGGTGGTGGTGTTGGGGGGGGGGTGGCTCTCACCTGCGAGGCGGTGCTGGGTGTCGCTGACGGGCGGCGTTGGGGTCCAGCGCTGAGTCTCGGGTGGCGGCACGGCGGAGTCCGACCGGCAGTACTCCAGCTCGTAGTGACTGACCTTCTCCGGGGACCACGGCGACGGCGGTGATGCCCATGACGACGACGACGACGAGGACGAGGACGTGGATGACGTCCGTGACGACGTCGATGTCGACGATGTCGACGATGGTGCCCACGTGGCATGCGCGGGGGGCATGGCCCAGCAGAGGGTCGCGGCGTTGTCGGCGAGGCGGCATCGCGACGCCACGAACTCCGGCGCACGCGGAACTGCTCACAAACGCGTGAATTATATAAATGTGTCGTTAAACCCGCCACCACCCGACACAGCCAATTAGTAAGGTTTGTCAGGTGAACAGAACGTGACCAATTCGTTACTAGTACAGCACACAAGGTGTGTTGGAGAGCCAAGCCAAAACATTTACAATCTGAGTACGACGTTTCGCCAGCAATTACAACCAGCTTCATCAGGCGACGTTTGTCACAACGACAAACGTCACAATGACAAACGTCACAATGACAAACGTCACGACAACAAACGTCACGGCAACACACGTCACAACGACAAACGTCACAACGACAAACGTCACAATGACAAACGTCATGGCAACAAACGTCACGGCGACAAACGTCACAACGACAAACGTCACAACGACAAACGTCACAACAACAAACGTCACAACGACAAATGTCACAACGACAAACGTCACAATGGCAAACGTCATGGCAACAAACGTCACGGCGACAAACGTCATGGCAACAAACGTCACAACGACAAACGTCACAACAACAAACGTCACAACGACAAACGTCACAATGACAAACGTCACAATGACAAACGTCACAACGACAAACGTCACAACGACAAACATCACAATGACAAACGTCACAGCAACAAACGTCACGGCAACAAACGTCACGGCAACAAACGTCACAACGACAAACGTCACAATGACAAACGTCAAGACAACAAACGTCACAACGACAAACGTCACGGCAACAAACGTCACAACGACAAACGTCACAACAACAAACATCACAACGACAAACGTCACAACGACAAACGTCACAACGACAAACGTCACGGCAACAAACGTCACAATGACAAACGTCACGGCAACAAACGTCAAGACAACAAACGTCACAACGACAAACATCACAACGACAAACGTTATGGCAACAAACGTCACAACGACAAACGTCACAATGACAAACGTCACAACGACAAACGTCACGGCAACAAACGTCAAGACAACAAACGTCACAACGACAAACATCACAACGACAAACGTCACGGCAACAAACGTCACAACGACAAACGTCACAATGACAAACGTCACAACGACAAACGTCACGGCAACAAACGTCACAATGACAAACGTCACGGCAACAAACGTCAAGACAACAAACGTCACAACGACAAACATCACAACGACAAACGTCATGGCAACAAACGTCACAACGACAAACGTCACAATGACAAACGTCACAACGACAAACGTCACGGCAACAAACGTCACAATGACAAACGTCACGGCAACAAACGTCAAGACAACAAACGTCACAACGACAAACATCACAACGACAAACGTCATGGCAACAAACGTCACAACGACAAACGTCACAATGACAAACGTCACAACGACAAACGTCACGGCAACAAACGTCAAGACAACAAACGTCACAACGACAAACATCACAACGACAAACGTCACGGCAACAAACGTCACAACGACAAACGTCACAACGACAAACGTCACAATGACAAACGTCACGGCAACAAACGTCACAACGACAAACGTCACAACGACAAACGTCACGGCAACAAACGTCACAATGACAAACGTCACGGCAACAAACGTCATGACAACAAACGTCACAACCACAAACACAAGGCAGCATCACCCTCGATTCAAGTATCCTTGATCCGGGCCCTCCGGTTTCCCCTCCTCCACATTTAGAATCAGTGTCACCCGTTCACAGTATTTTTGTCTGCTTGCTCTAAATTTCCGCACGATGATGAGCCACTTTGCTGAGCTATCATTTGCGATGGCCAGGTCGCTTCTGAAAAAAGAGCCACATAGCTCAGTGGGGCCTTACCTGGTGAAATAAAAAAAAACATGGCTGAGTTTAGGTTTGGGCGGCGATCCTTCCTAGCCCGGCTCGATCGCGTTCACCTGGCAGAAAGGTGAGCTGTTCGGTTCGATCGCGTTCACCTGGCAGGAAGGTGAGCTGCTCGGTTCGATCGCGTTCACCTGGCAGGAGGGTGAGCTGCTCGGTTCGATCGCGTTCACCTGGCAGGAGGGTGAGCTGCTCGGTTCGATCGCGTTCACCTGGCAGGAGGGTGAGCTGTTCGGTTCGATCGCGTTCACCTGGCAGGAAGGTGAGCTGCTCGGTTCGATCGCCCCTCACCTGGCAGGAAGGTGAGCTGTTCGGTTCGATCGCGTTCACCTGGCAGGAGGGTGAGCTGCTCGAGCAAGGGGATGGCGCTCACCTGGCAGGAAGGTGAGCTGCTCGGTTCGATCGCGTTCACCTGGCAGGAAGGTGAGCTGCTCGGTTCGATCGCGTTCACCTGGCAGGAAGGTGAGCTGCTCGGCTCGATCGCGTTCACCTGGCAGGAAGGTGAGCTGTTCGGTTCGATCGCGTTCACCTGGCAGGAAGGTGAGCTGCTCGGTTCGATCGCTCCTCACCTGGCAGGAAGGTGAGCTGCTCGGCTCGATCGCGTTCACCTGGCAGGAAGGTGAGCTGCTCGGTTCGATCGCTCCTCACCTGGCAGGAAGGTGAGCTGCTCGAGCAAGGCCCTCTCTTGGGAGAGGTCCACCACGAAGTGGCGCAGGTCCTGCGCCACTGTGCGCACCAGCGGCACACGGAACGCCGCGCTCGCCTGCACGCTGGGGTCACGGGGGGGGGGGGGCGACCCGCGTGACGAGACGGAGAGAGTGGGGGGGGAAGGTCATAACCACAGTTTTATATATGTACAGGGACTCCTCTACTTAGGATGATTCGGCTTACAAACTTTCAGAGATACGGATCGAGAGTCGAAGGTTCAACCGCCGCACAACAGATGGCGGCGGTGGCAGTACCGGTGGCATCTCCACGACGTTTAAAGCCATTCCCCGTGTTTAGTGTCCACGCCGTACAACATGTTGGGTAACCCCCCTCCTCTTTTCAGAACATAGATGGACTAGTCCTTCTAAATAAACTGCCAAATAGCTGCGCGTGGCGCTAACGTTTTTTAATAAATAAATAAATGTGCCGTTTACAAATAAATAAATTTATGCAAACCGACACACCTGATGACGACCGTTTGTGTTATGGTCGAAACGTCGTGAGACTTTTTATTGTTTTATATTTATTTTATTGTTTCCCTTCAACGTGACTTTACCGAAAGAACTAAGAATATGAATATGTTGGGTAACCGCCAGGAGTAAGGTTGGACTTACGAACAGATATCGGGAACCTAACTCGTTCCTAAGTAGAGGAGTCCCTGTATATATATATAAAACGTTTACATTCGAGATACACGCGTCGGGCGGTTCGTTCACGATTCTGTTGCAGATTTGTGTGAACTAAATGTTCCCTTTGTGTGAGCTGAAAGAAAAAGAGAGACGAGACGAGACGGTCGATGCGGACGAGCGTGCAAGCGAGACACGTCGACCAAAGACAGAGCGAGACAGCGGAGTCAAGACGATACGCCTGTGAAGACCGGCTCAACAATTTACCCCGAATCTCGACAATTCACCAACATCGTGTGGACTTTAGGTGTTGTATTATTATGGTAGGGATAGTATTCATGTAGGTATTGAACGAGCAAAGCAAACAACACATTTCGCCCGGGTAAGGGGCCGTCCATAAATGACGTCACGCACCTGGGGGTGGGGGGGGGGGTCAGACATTTGTGACGATGAGTGACGAGGGGGGGGGTGTTTGAGAAATATGACGTCACATCAAAATGCGCAACTTTAACTAAATTTAGAATTGTTATAAGAACACTAATTGTTATAACCAACACTCCTACAACATCAGAGTGCAGCGCCACATTAAATACGCACTACAATGACAATAGTTTAAAGCGATTTGAAGCATGTTTTATTTTCAAAATGGAAATATGGTTCTTGGGGGGGCGGGGGGCAGAGCTTTGTGACGTCATATTTGAGGGGGGGGGGTCTGACTTTTTGTGACGCCGTGTGACGAGGGGGGGGGGTCAAAAATCGTCCAAAATCGCGTGACGTCATTTATGGACGGACCCTAATCACCGTGGAGATGGAGCGACTCGTTTTCGCGAGTCGTTCCAACCTGACCTCCATTCCCGGCCGCCGGGGCTAACATCAGTGGCGAGCGATGCTTGAAGCCCTGGATGGAACTCAGTTTCAGTTTATTTATTTTGGTATAGCCCTGTGAGCCATTCGGCTCTTGAATCGGGTGCAACCACGACAAACAAAAACACCAAAACACGAACAAGAAAAACATCTTCAAGTGACTATGTGTGACTGTGCAAACAGAAAATCCATGAGAAAAAAACAGCAAAATATTCCTGAAAAAAGCACCGTACACCAATGCTGTGTGCAAAAAAATCCCAGTGGGATGCAAGTCAAACAACAACAATAACAACCACAAGAAAACTTAGATTAAGGCCATCAGTCTAACTCCGTACTACAACAAAACAAACATGTCCAAACCAAAGAAAAAGTTTTCGAAATCACCAAAAAATAAAGCCATAATTGCAACGTAACAGTGATCACAGGGACTGTGACCGAATTTTTACAATAAACTACATAAATAACATGTAACACCAAATCCTAGAGCCAACTCCCATGGGTTGGCTCGTCCAAACACGAGCGGCCAAGCAATACGTTGTGTGTTTCGTCATTTGTTCAAAGATTTAAAAAAATCCCCCGTGCAGCCTTAACTGACTGTAGGGGCAAGTGCTGTTAGCGAGCACCTATGAAGGCCGGAACGGCACATTAGGGGTTGGTGGCCAGCACCACGCCCGGTCGCCTTTGTATCCCTAGTGGCGATGTTTTCACACACCGCACCAGATACTCATTTGAAGCTGAGTCGACCTAGGGGAGGCCCATGACCTGTTCAAATAATCGTCACTGGTGTTGGCCGTGAGCGGGAATCCAACACACACACATACACGCAAACACATACACATGCAGACGTACAACTACAGCAATTGCCATTTGCCACTAAGTGGCGGTGACGTCACCACGGCGCTTGCGCCAGGCTAGGTGCACGTCGAGGCCACGTGAAGTGTTGAAGGCTCGCTGGCGGTAGGTCACGGGACAGACCCAACAGGTGCCATGGGTTCACTGGCCGAGATGAGATGACACACACACATGCGCACATGGCAGATATGTAAAGCTGGAACCTACCCGTCTCTGACATATTTGGCGGCCTTAGAGGAGCGTGCAATAGAAAACAAAAGGGATATTATCATCGTCATGATTTGACATTTGACAGCTTGGTTCAAAACAACAATAGGCAAATAATCAACTTGTTACAAACTTACCGGTACATTGTTGAGAATTTTTTTATTTATTTGACATTTCATCACCAGATATATTCCAGATTTAGACAGCCAGCACTGTGGTGAGCCAATGGGTTTGTGTGTGGGGGGGAGCGGTGGCACAGTGGTTAGCGCACTGCGCTACGAAACCCGGCGACTCGAGTTTGATTCCCGCTCACGGCCACCAACACCAGTGACGATTATCTGAACCGGTCCGAGGCCTCTCCTAGGTCAACTCGGCCTCAAATGAGTACCTGGCGCGGTGCGTAACATCACAACTGGGGAGACAAAAGCGGCCGAGCGTAGTGGTGGCCACCCGCCCCCTTCATAGGTGCTACTCGCTAGCAGCACTTGCCCCAACCGCATGCCAAGGCTACACGGGGGAGCTTTGTCTGTGTGCGTCGTGATCGGGCGTCACCTCTGCGAGCTGGGCACAGTCGCTGGAGGCGAGGGCCTGGGCTGTGGCGGCGAGCAGGGCGCGGGTTCCCTGCGTGGCCGCTGTGCACACGGACACCTGGGTCTGTGCACACACACACACAGACACGTGGCAGGTAGAGACACACACAGACACGTGGCAGGTAGTGACACAGACACGTGGCAGGTAGTGACACACACAGGTGGCAGGTAGTGACACAGACACGTGGCAGGTAGAGACACACACAGACACGTGGCAGGTAGAGACACAGACACGTGGCAGGTAGAGACACACGTGGCAGGTAGAGACACAGGTGGCAGGTAGAGACACACACAGACACGTGGCAGGTAGAGACACAGACACGTGGCAGGTAGAGACACAGGTGGCAGGTAGAGACACACACAGGTGGCAGGTAGAGACACAGACACGTGGCAGGTAGAGACACAAACACGTGGCAGGTAGAGACACAAACACGTGGCAGGTAGAGACACAGGTGGCAGGTAGAGACACACAGACACGTGGCCGATAGAGGCACACACACGTGGCAGGTAGCGACTCACAGGTGGCAGGTGGCGACACAGCCACGTGGCAGGTAGGGACACAGACGCGTGGCAGGTAGAGACACGTGGCAAGCAGCAACACAATCACACACACATACGCGTGGCAGGTAGCAACACACGCACACACGTGGCAGGCAGATACAGACACACACGTGGCAGGCAGATACAGACACATACGTGGCAGGCAGAGACAGATTGACGCGAGGGGGGGGGGCATCACCTGCAGCTCGTGCATGCGGACCGACTGCTCCCGGCGGATCCGCGACTCGAGCCGCTCCTGCACGCGCCCCAGGACTCCCCGCAGGGAGTCGAACTCGGTTCTCAGAGCCGCGAGCGCGGCCGCCGAGTTCACCTGCACACACACGTGGCAGGTAGCGACACACACACGTGGCAGGTAGCGACACACGCACACGTGGCAGGTAACGACACACACGTGGCAGGTAGTGACACACAGGTGGCAGGTAGGGACACACACGTGGCAGGTAGCGACACTCACACGTGGCAGGTAGTGACACACACACGTGGCAGGTAGTGACACACACGTGGCAGGTAGTGACACACACACGTGGCAGGTAGTGACACACACGTGGCAGGTAGTGACACACACACGTGGCAGGTAGCGACACACACACGTGGCAGGTAGCGACACGTGGCAGGTAGCGACACACGCACGTGGCAGGTAGTGACACACACGTGGCAGGTAGTGACACACACACACGTGGCAGGTAGCGACACACACACGGCAGGTAGCGACACACACGTGGCAGGTAGCGACACACAGCAGGTAGCGACACACATGTGGCAGGTAGCGACACACACACATGCCACGGGGAGAGGTGCGTGCGCGCGATCATTGTGGTCGTTTTAGTTTTTGCTTGATAACGAGCACGACTGGAATATAAAATATAAAATACAAACGACGTCAACAATTCTCAACGATGTCCCGGTAAGTCTGCAACGAGTCTGATTTAATTGCCTGGCTCGAGTCGGATTCTGCGCGACCCCTCCCCCCCCTCGGGGAGCGATGGCGTAAAGCAAAACAAAGTGAAAAATAACAACACGTTTTACATCATGGGACCTCCTTTGCCAGTACCAAAATATGAGAAGAGGTTTTCCCCTTTTTTTTCTGGCAACCAAAACAGCTGTGTGAAGATGTTAAAACACCAAACTGAAACCTTTAGCAAGGAATCATGTCAGCATTAAGCACAATACTTGCGGTCAGAATGCAAACAAAAAACGCACTCTGATAATATATGATGCATGGACTTTGAAACTGATTGGTCCACACCAGAGACAGCTTTCTTTTTAGCCTTGTCTCAAACGGTGTCAGACCAGAGTCAAATCTTTCAGGGGGTCTGGGAGTCCCAACCCATAAAAATATATAAATTTGAAAACTAATTTCCTGCCTAATATATTGTTTTATATTATTTATAATTTTATCGTTTCCCTTCTACGTGACTTTACCGAAAGAACCAAGAACATAGATGGGCTCGTCCATCTGAACAAACTGTCAAATCTCTCTCCGTGGTGCTAACGTTAAAAAAACCGCCACTTTTTTCAAATTTTCTTGTGGTCTTCACACCTGATTATGATTGCTTGTGTTGCAGTCGAAACGTCGTGAGAATTTAATTGTTTTATATTTTTTATTATTTTATTGTTTCCCTTCTACGTGACTTTACCGAAAGAACCAAGAATATAAATCCCTGCAGTCACGAAAGCTTTAAATCAAAATTTATGATTGCTTGTGTTGCAATCGAAACGTCGTGATTCAAATAATTTCATTATTTATAAAAAAAAATCCACCCACGTGACTTTACCGAAAGAACCAAAGAATATCGATCCTTGCAGTCACGAAAACTTCAAATCTAGAATATTCAAACACCAAATAGATTTTACCTTTTGCAAGCTATCAAGTACTACATTAACCACACAAAGTTACTTGTGGTGAACATGCCAACACAACAACATGGCTCTAAATTAAGGGGGAAGAGCTGATGGTGCTGATGCTGTCACCACCTCGAGGCCCTGCTGGGAATCCCGGAGTGACGCCACGAAGTTGGAGATGTCGTCATTTTTCGACACGAGCCTCTCGGCCAGAGATCTGACTTCCACCTGCCTCGCACAAAGACAAAGGAGGCAATGATCCCCGCCACGTTTATACTTCACCGGCTGCTGGAGGCAAGTGCTGTGAGCGAATAGCAGCACCTGCGGTGGCACACGGAGCGGTGGGCGTCCGGCACCACACCCGGGGTCGCCTTTGTCTCCCTCGTGGCAATCGTTTTTTACACATTGCAACAGGGTACTCATTTGTGGCTGAGTCGATCTAGGGGGAGGCCCACGCCCGCTTCGGATAACCGTCTAACCGTCACCGGCGTTGACCGTGAGCGAGAATCGAACTCGGGCGCTCCGGGTCCCGAGCGCAGCGCGCTAACCGCTAACGCTCCCTCTCCCCATTGCACAGCGAGCGCCTATTAAGCCCAACGCGGCACACGATGGGGGGGGGGGGGGGGTGTCCAGCATCACGCCCGGCCGCCTTTGTCTCTCCAGTGCTGATGTTTACGCGCCGCATCAGCGCACTCACGTGGAGTCACGGACCCGCGTTGCCCAGGGGGCTGCAGTGCGCTTCTTGTAACCCCCACGACCTTCATCCAGCAGTGGATTTACGGACGGGCTTTGTGGGTGTGCACCAAGGCCGTAGCCATGGAGTCAACATTGGGGGGGACCAAATCTTCCAGGGTGTCTGGGGGTCACAACCCAGACAAATATCTACAGTTTGAAAACGAATTTCCTGCCTAAAATATTTAAAAAATTCACTTACACATGGGATGGACTTTTTATTTGTTTTTTTACAATAATGTCTAATAGTGTATTGTATTACATTGTTCTGGTTTTTTTCATTTTTTTACCATTTATTGTTTCATTGTTTGTAATGTTTGAGATTAGGGATTAATAAAGTACAACCATAACTGCAATCATATGAACAGAAATCTATGCATTGATTTATATGAAGACAAATCAAGATATTGTGGCCAAGGTTTAGCAAATTGTTTTTTTTATTTACATAGCATAGCAATTATTATTACTTTTTTTCTATTTTTTATAGCAATATATTGGGGGGGGGGGCATTTTGAGAATATTTGAATATTGATATGTCCCCGCCCAATATATATTATAATTACGGCTTTGGTGTGCACAGTCAAATATCGCCACCCGCCTACCGCCATACGCGTACACGCACACGCACGTGCGTCTGTGTGTGTGTTTGTGTGTGTGTCTGTGTGTCTGCGTGTGTGTCTACGTGTGTGTGTGTGTCTGTGTGTGTGTCTGCGTGTGTGTCTGTGTGTGTCTGCGTGTGTGTTTGCGTGTGTGTCTGTGTGTGTGTTTGTGTGTGTGTCTGTGTGTCTGCGCGTGTGTCTGTATGGGGAGCGGTAGTGTAGCGGTTAGCGCTACGCTGCGCTACAAACCTGGCGACCGGGGTTCGATTCCCGCTCACGTCCAACACCAGTGACGATTATCTGAACCGGTCCAGGGCCTCCCCTAGGTCGACTCAGCCTCAAATGGGTACCAAGCGCGGTGTGTAAACATCGCCACTAGGGAGACAAAGGCGGCCGGGCGTGGTGCTGGCACACCCCACCCCCTCGTGTTCCGTCCCGCCATTCAAAGGTGCTCGCGAACAGCACTTGCCCCAACAGTCTGCCGAAGGCTATACCGGTCGGCTATGCCTTTTGTGCGCGTGTTTAAAAAAAAAAGAATATTAAGACATCGTCAGCTTAACCCTCCTTTATACACCGGGGCATTTGCTCGCTCCTCGTGCGGGAAAGACACACGTATCACATTTCACGCGACGATATCACATTTCCCGAGACATCTGCTTCCGTCCATCTGTTCTGCGGAACATATATATCAGACCTCCAGAACTCGCAACGTAATTGCCGTCACGGGCACAAATAATGTTGAGTTGAAGTGGCTGGATGCTCACCATGATACCGACGTAGTAGTAGTAATAATAATAGTAACGTTCGATTAGTTTGACGTTATGAAGAATATGGAGGCGATTGTGATGGCAGAATTTGCAGCAGAACACTCAGCATACGAGGTGCTCATATCTGCCGCAATGGGAGTTGGTAAAAATGATTTAATATCAAACACTCTGCCCTTAAAAATATATACGTGAATAGTAAGCGTCGTTTCGGGCAATGTTCTGTGAAGGACCATTGCCTGAAACGTCGCCTATAATAATATTGTTGGGGTTTTTTAACACCATCGTGTTATTAATATTCAACTCGTCATCATCACCGTTGTCATCGTTGAATAGAGAGATCGTGAATAGAGAGATCGTGATTAGAGAGATCGTGAATAGAGAGATGGTGAATAGAGAGATTGTGAATAGAGAGATCGTGGTTAAAGAGATCGTGAATAGAGAGATGGTGAATAGAGAGATCGTGGTTAAAGTGATCGTAAATAGAGAGATGGTGAATAGAGATATCGTGAATAGAGCGATGGTGAATAGAGAGATCGTGAATAGAGAGATGGTGAATAGAGAGATGGTGAATAGAGAGATCGTGAATAGAGAGATCGTGGTTAAAGAGATCGTGAATAGAGAGATGGTGAATAGAGAGATCGTGGTTAAAGTGATCGTGAATAGAGAGATGGTGAATAGAGAGATCGTGAATAGAGAGATGGTGAATAGAGAGATCGTGAATAGAGATGGTGAATAGAGAGATCGTGAATAGAGAGATCGTGAATAGAGAGATGGTGAATAGAGAGATCGTGAATAGAGAGATCGTGAATAGAGAGATTGTGATTAGAGAGATCGTGAATAGAGAGATCGTGATTAGAGAGATGGTGAATAGAGAGATCGTGATTAGAGAGATCGTGAATAGAGATATCGTGAATAAAGAGATGGTGAATAGAGAGATCGTGATTAGAGAGATCGTGAATAGAGAGATGGTGAATAGAAAGATCGTGATTAGAGAGATCGTGATTAGAGAGATGGTGAATAGAGAGACCGTGAATAGAGATATCGTGAATAGAGAGATCGTGGTTAGAGAGATGGTGAATAGAGAGATCGTGGTTAGAGAGATGGTGAATAGAGAGATCGTGAATAGAGAGATCGTGGTTAGAGAGATGGTGAATAGAGAGATCGTGACTAGAGAGATTGTGAATAGAGAGATCGTGAATAGAGAGATCGTGGTTAGAGAGATCGTGAATAGAAAGATGGTGAATAGAGAGATCGTGAATAGAGAGATCGTGAATAGAGAGATGGTGAATAGAGAGATCGTGGTTAGAGAGATCGTGAATAGAGAGTTGGTGAATAGAGAGATGGTGAATAGAGAGATCGTGAATAGAGAGATGGTGAATAGAGAGATCGTGGTTAGAGAGATGGTGAATAGAGAGATCGTGGTTAGAGACATGGTGAATAGAGAGATCGTGAATAGAGAGATCGTGAATAGAGAGATCGTGGTTAGAGAGATCGTGAATAGAGAGTTGAATAGAGAGTTGGTGAGATATCGTGAGTGTTGAAGGTCGCATTGCGAATGCATTGTTGTTGTGACCACACGTACGGTGGGCCGAGTTCGATTCTCGCTCACGGCCAAAACCGGTGACGATCATTTGAACCGGTTCTGTGCCTCCCCTAGGTCGACTCAGCCTCCAATGATTACCAGGGTCGGTGTGTAAACATCGCCACTGGGGAGACAAAGGCGGCCGGGCGTGGTGCTGGCCACCCCTTCGTGTGCCGTGCCGGCCTTCATAGGTGCTCGCTAACAGCACTTGCCCCTACAGTCTGTTAAGGCTATACGGAGGATCTTTGTCTTTGTGTTTATGTTTTTTTCCTTCCCACTATTCGACCCCGTCCTGGGCCTCCCCTAGTTCTACTCAGCCTCAAATGAGTACCTGGGGCGGTGCGTAAACATCGCCACTGGGGAACCAAAGGCGGCCGGGCGTGGTGATTGTCACACCGCTCCATTGTGCGCCCGTACCGGCATTCACCGGTGCTACTTGCTTACAGCACTTGTCCCAACATGTTACCCGGGGGGAGCTTTGTTTCCTCACTATAACAAACATGCACTCGCAAATGTGTTTAATCTTTAAATGAACTGTCTTGTTGTTTGTTACGTGGAATATTTTTTAAATAAAAATAAACATCGAAAATAAAATATACCACACTGAAAAGGTTTACAAAAGGGCATTTAACCTGAATCATATTGAAGCTCCACTTCCCCCGTGCGTCATATAGCATAAAAAAACGACCACACTGGACACACATGAACAATAACAACAACAATAACAACAACAATAACAACAACAATGACCACAGCAGCGACGTCTGCTGCTGTCGCTCGCTCGTGAAATAAGAGAATGATTCCACAGTCGGTGTCGAATCACTGCACAGCCGTCAACCCCGTATCAGTGCCCTACCTTATTACTACAGACAAATTCAGACCTTATTGGTCACCCCGTGCCCCTTATAAATCTGAACGTTCATCCTACAAAAGCCCCATCACAAGGGAAAAACACAATCAAATAGATATATATTTTAAAATGTTTGCCCGTATGGACCCGAATACTCAATGTCCCCGTACAAGAATACGGAGTAAAACCGCATGGGTTGACACGGGAACGGCAGTTCGTTCCGAGTCGTCTGCGCGCGTGCGTTCGTGTCGCGGCCCCAGTCTCCTGGCAGAAGGAGCGCCGCATTCGAGATGTCAGGCTGGCGCCCACCACGATGACATTTAAAAGCCACCTCGCCTGCGCATCTTAAACGAGGCTCACTCAGAAGACTCTGCACGGAGAGTAGCAACACTTGGTGATCTTCTCCCTCTCTCTGTCTCTCTCTCTCTCTGTGTCTCTCTCACTCTGTGTCTCTCTCACTCGCTCGTTCGCTCGCTCTCTCGACTATGACGAACACGAGCACGGGGTGGGTTTCGTTCATTTCGTGGCCCACGCCGCCAGTTACAGACGAGCGGACGGACAGACAGACGGATGGGCAGATAGACACATAGACAGAGAGAGAGAGACATTGACGGACAGACAGATAGATAGACACATAGACAGACAGATAGACGGAGAGAGAGAGACATTGACGGACAGACAGACAGGCAGACGGACAGACAGACAGGCAGACGAACGGAGAGACATACAAACGGTCATACAGACAGACGGAGAGACATATAGAGAGACGACAGAGCGGATGCATTAACTCTTGCACCCTTAGTCTGAAATTGTTAAAAGTAGCATGGATATAACAACATTACCTTTAGATGTTCCATTCTTTGAGTTGACTATAGCCGTATGACCTACGTTGTCATGATGCTGTTGTGTTTTAATGTATGTTGTGACGATGATGTTGCTGATGATGATGGTGCTGATGATGATGTGCTGATGATGATATGATGATGGTGCTGATGATGCGGTGATGATGGTGCTGATGATGCAGTAATGATGATGGTGCTGATGATGCAGCGATTATGATGATGGTGATGATGTTGGTGATGATGCAGTGATAATGATGATGATGGTGATGATGATGGTGCTGATGATGCTGAGTGAATGTGGGACCTCTGTGTGGAAAGTCACTCCATGCACTCAGCCATACGAGCACACAATGGCCTGGGCGTGACCACCCGACTCAATTAGCCTAATCAGTGCCTCCTGGCGACTGGGGTCAGCTGCTGCCCCCGCAGTCAACTTTACCGACGCAGCCACTGTCAATGCGCTATGAAGAATGGTGCATTGCCCGAAACGTCGTCGTGCTATTATAAAACAGTGTATTATAAGGCCACGCAGAGTTTTATCGGCGAATGTGAATAGATATATTCGAGTCCACATCGGGATGAATGGGGGAGTCGTGGCTGAGTGTGGTTCGTAACGCCATGCATCCCGTAATCTCCATCACATGTCTGTCTGTGCAAACTAAAATAAAAAGTAAATACTATTTTGACACGTTCCATCGGCTCCATCACATACATGTCTGTACAATACAAAATGCAAATTTTACGCATCACATCGGCCAACCGGGGAGTGTATAATTTCAGCGGCATTTTGTTTCATGATAATGATGATGACGCTGCTGATGAGCCTGCATTGTGATAATGATGTTTGGTGATGATGATAAGGGGCCGTGCATAAATTACATCACGCACCTGGGGGGGGGGGGGGAGGAGTCAGACATTTGTGGCGATGTGTGACGGGGGGGGTGAGAAATGTGACGTCACATCAAAATGCGCAACTTTAAATAAATATAGACAACACGTTCTACTTAGTTAAATAGACTTTTTTTAATAAATGTTTTCTCCTACAACATCAGAGTGCAACGCCACATTAAATACGCACTGCAATGACAATAGTTTAAAGCGATATGAAGCACGTTTTTGGTTTTGGGGGGGGGGGGCAGAGCTTTGTGACGTCATATTTGAGGGGGGGGGGGCTGACTTTTTGTGACGCCGTGTGACGAGGGGGGGGGGGGTAAAAAATCGTCCAAAATCGCGTGATGTCATTTATGGATGGCCCCTAAAGCGGATCCTGCTTGACAAGAATGATTTATTGACGACCACGACGATGGTGGTGATGATGGGAAGGGGAGAGATACTGAACTCACACATGAACTTTACTCGGCCTTAATGAGGTGCTCGCTCACAGAGCTTGTCCTCCGGTCTATAAGGCCGAAGGGGAGATGCGATATGTCTGGATTCATGATATATTGTGTGTATGTGTGTGTATATATACAGGGTGCGTGAGCTCCTATGGCAGGCAAGGCTGCGTTGACTGGGCCATGTAGCCCGCATGCCCAGCCACTGCATGCCTAAATAGCTTTTGTTCGACCGGATCGAGGGTGCTAAACGGGCGCGGCACGGGCTAGAGAAGAGATGGAGTGATGTGGTACAGGAGGACGTGGAGCTGAGTTGACTTGCCGATGACTGGTACCAGCGGTGTCAAGATCGGCCTCTGTGGAGGAGGCTCGTGAAGGACGCTGCTGCTGCTACTGGGCAGTTGGAGGCAGTCGCCCTCCAACAACAACGGAGGGCGGAGGAGCGACGCTCACAACAACGAGCGGAGCGCCGGGTGGCTAAAGCACAGCAGGTTGGCACAGTAGGGGGCACAGGTGGTGCATCAGCCAGTCGTCTCAGTCAGTCGTCCCGTGGCACCTGGGTCTGCCCCGTGACCTCCTGCCAGCAGCCGTTCGACACTTCACGTGGCCTCAAGGTGCACATGGCCTGGCACAAGCGTCGTGGTGACGTCACCGACACTTAGTGGCGAATGGCGGTTGTTGTTGTTGGTGCGTCAAAAAGATGTTAACACTTCAGTGCCTCCGGGCTCTGGAGACCACCTGGAGAAGATCCCAGGCCACGTGTTGACAACGATGGCGAACACGTGGGAGACTTATTCTTGGTTCTTTCGGTAAAATCACGTTGAAGGGAAACAATAAAATAATAAAATATATATAACAATAAAATTCTCACGACGTTTCGACTGCAACACAAGCAGCCATCATCAGTTGTGAAAACCAACGGCAAGAACATTTGAAAGAAGTGGCGGTTTGTATTTATTTATTTTTAAAACGTTAGCACCACGGATAGCGATTTGACAGTTTGTCAAATCGCTATCCGTGGTGATTTGACAGTTTGTCAAATCGCTATCCGTGGTGCTAACGTTTTAAAAATAAATAAATACAAACCGCCACTTCTTTCAAATGTTTCTTGCCGTTGGTTTTCACACCTGATGATGACTGCTTGTGTTGCAGTCGAAACGTCGTGAGAATTTTATTGTTTTATATATATATTATTCTTTTATTGTTTCCTTTCAACGTGACTTTACCGAAAGAACCAAGAATATGAATCACTGCAGTCACGAAAGCTTTAAATCAAAATTGAAGTGGGAGACTCTTTGACTTTTTGAAGCTATTAACATTGCAATTGTTAGCATGTTAAAGTGTATTGTCCGTTCTTTTCCCGTTAAAAACGATAGTCCCATCACAAATGTAAAAAAAAATTAAGCACGCTGTACATAGGGCAGCCCTGTGCACGTCTGTATTAACGGGTAAATCTCCCAGCGCCTCTGGGCAGTGTCGAGTATTCAACGTAGAGCCTGTATCGCCACTCATCCATCCCCTGGCCAATTTCCGTTCTTGCGTTTGATAGCAGCCGGCAAATCTGTCCAAGAGCTCGATGTTTAACGTCGAGCTCCTGCCGCTCGCCACGACGAGAGGGCTCCAGGAGAGAGAGGGGAACATAGAGTAGGGAGAGAGGGGGTAGAGAGAGAGAGGGGGGGGTAGAGAGAGGGGGTAGAGAGATGGAGGGATTGGGTAAGAAGGAGGAGAGCAGAGCGTGAAATCTTTTGGGAAATCTTTCATTTAAAAGGGGGTGGGGGGGGGGCAGATAAAGCAAATCATTAAAAATTTAAACTAAATGATGAACGAAGCAAAGTGCCGACTACACCGAGCATCTTCTTGTTTCCTCTGATCGTTAAAAAGAGAGAAAGAGAAAGGGGAGAGAGTTCCTGTCAATTTGGCTGTTCCCTCTCCTCCTCCTCCTCTTCCGTTGAAAGAGGAGCCGCAGACTGCAATGGTTCACTGCTTGGCCCCGTAAAGTTTGTGTTGCATGGCCACCACAGTGGGCACCGCCGTGGATTCTTGTCTTGAAGAGTCCAGCTGTGGAGGAGGAGTGCGCATCGGGGGCCCCCTCGCTGTTGTCGACGATGCCCTGATGCGGTTGATGGTCACATCACCAGCAGTGTCGAGGAGTGTCAATGCCAGGAGGTGTGCGATGTTCGTGGATAGAGTGTGGTGTGAGTGGTGTGTATGCGTTGTGTGTGTGTGTTGTGTACGTGTCGTGTGTCTGTGTTGTGCGCGTGTTGTGTGTCTGTGTTGTGTGCGTGTTGTGTGCGTGTGTTGTGTGTGTGTGTTGTGTGCGTGTTGTTGTGTGTGTTGTGTGCGTGTTGTGTACATGTTGTGTGTGTGTTGTGTGCGTGTTGTGTGTCTGTGTTGTGTACGTGTTGTGTGCGTGTTGTTGTGTGTGTTGTGTGCGTGTTGTGTGCGTGTTGTGTGTTGTGTGTGTTGTGTGTGTGTTGTGTGTGTTGTGTGCGTGTGTGTGTTGTGTACGTGTTGTGTTGCGTGTTGTGTGTGTTGTTGTGTCTGTGTTGTATGGGCGTGTTGTGTGCGTGTTGTGTGTGTGTGTTGTGTGCGTGTTGTTGTGTGTGTTGTGTGCGTGTTGTGTACATGTTGTGTGTGTGTTGTGTGCGTGTTGTGTGTCTGTGTTGTGTACGTGTTGTGTGCGTGTTGTTGTGTGTGTTGTGTGCGTGTTGTGTGCGTGTTGTGTGTTGTGTGTGTTGTGTGTGTGTTGTGTGTGTTGTGTGCGTGTGTGTGTTGTGTACGTGTTGTGTTGCGTGTTGTGTGTGTTGTTGTGTCTGTGTTGTATGGGCGTGTTGTGTGCGTGTTGTGTGTTGTGTGCGCGTGCGTTGTGTGCGTGTTGTGTTGCGTGTTGTGTGTGTTGTTGTGTCTGTGTTGTATGTGCGTGTTGTGTGTGTGTTGTGTGCGCGTGCGTTGTGTGCGTGTTGTGTGTGTGTTGTGTGCGTGTTGTGTGTGTGTTGTGTGTGTGTTGTGTGCGTGTTGTGTGTGTGTTGTGTGCGTGTTGTGTGTGTGTTGTGTGTGTGTTGTGTGCATGTTGTGTACGTGTGTTGTGTGTGTGTTGTGTGCGTGTTGTGTGTGTGTTGTTGTCTCTGTGTTGTGTGTGCGTGTTGTGTGCGTGTGTGTGTTGTGTGTATTGTGTGTGTGTGTTGTGTGCGCGTTACGTGTTGTGTGCATGTTGTGTGCGTGTTGTGTGTGTTGTGTGCGTGTTGTGTAGGTGTGTTGTGTGTGTGTGTTGTGTGCGTATTGTGTGTGTTGTGTGCGTGTTGTGTGCGTGTTGTGTGTGTTATGTGCGTATTGTGTGCGTGTTGTGTGTGTTATGTGCGTGTTGTGTGTGTGTTGTTGTGCGTGTTGTGTGTGTGTGTGTTGTTGTGCGTGTTGTGTATGTGTTGTGTGTGTGTTGTGTGTGTGTTGTGTACGTGTTGTGTGCGTGTTGTGTGTGTTGTGTGTGTGTTGTGTGTGTGTTGTGTGTGTTGTGTACGTGTTGTGTATGTTGTGTGTGTTGTGTGTGTTGTGTACGTGTTGTGTGTGTTGTTTACGTGTTGTGTGTGTTGTGTGTGTTGTGTGTGTTGTGTACGTGTAGTGTGTGTTGTTGTGTACGTGTTGTGTGTGTGTTGTGTATGTGTTGTGTGTGTTGTGTGTGTTGTGTACGTATTGTGTGCGTGTTGTGTACGTGTTGTGTGCGTGTTGTGTGCGTGTTGTGTGTGTTATGTACGTGTTGTTTGTGTTGTGTACGTGTTGTGTGTGTTGTTGTGTACGTGTTGTTGTGTACGTGTTGTGTACGTGTTGTGTGCGTGTTGTGTGTGTTGTGTACGTGTTGTGTATGTGTTGTGTGTGTTTTTGTGTACGTGTTGTTGTGTAAGTGTTGTGTACTTGTTGTGTGCGTGTTGTGTACGTGTTGTGTGTGTGTGTTGTGTGTGTTGTGTGTGTGTTGTGTGTGTTGTGTACGTGTTGTGTGTGTTGTGTACGTGTTGTGTATGCTGTGTACGTGTTGTGTGTGTTGTGTACGTGTTGTGTGTGTGTTGTGTGTGTTGTGTGTGTTGTGTGTTGTGTACGTGTTGTGTGTGTCGTTGTGTACGTGTTGTTGTGTACGTGTTGTGTGTGTTGTGTACGTGTTGTGTGTGTGTGTTATGTACATGTTGTGTGTGTTGTGTACGTGTTGTTGTGTACGTGTTGTGTGTGTTGTGTACGTGTTGTGTGTGTTGTTGTGTACTTGTTGTTGTGTACGTGTTGTGTACGTGTTGTGTGTGTTGTGTACGTGTTGTGTGTGTTGTTGTGTACGTGTTGTGTGTGTTGTTGTGTACGTGTTGTGTACGTGTTGTGTGTGTTGTGTACGTGTTGTGTACGTGTTGTGTGTGTTGTTGTGTACGTGTTGTTGTGTACGTGTTGTTGTGTACGTGTTGTGTGTCTTGTGTGCGTGTTATGTACGTGTTGTGTGTTGTGTGTGTTGTGTACGTGTTGTGTGTACGTGTTGTGTGTGTTGTATACGTGTTGTGTGTGTGTTGTGTGCGTGTTGTGTACGTGTTGTGTGTGTTGTGTGTGTGTTGTGTGCGTGTTGTGTGCGTGTTGTGTACGTGTTGTGTGTGCGTGTGGACAAACATCAGCAGTGAAGACACTAAAAGGGTCCGGACGTGATGACCACCCACTCACTCCCTCGTGCGCCACGCAACCCTTAATAGGTGCTCGCGAACAACACTTGCCCCAACAGTCTGTTCGACTACACGGGGATGTTTGTCTTTGTTATCCCTCGTGTAATGTAATGTGTACCGCTGCCTTATCAATTCACTACTGGTCAAGATCATGATAAGGCGGCAATGTTTTTCACGCACATATAGCTGGTTGGCTGCGTACGGCGCGAAAGAGGTGCAACGTCCATACATACATGCATGGCTTCAAGCAAGCCTGACTGCTGATGAGACACTGCGACGTCGAAGCAGGCCCAGAGTTTTGCTCGTCTTGAAACAATGCCGCTCAAACGATGCAGTTCCGTGTCTGTGTGTTATTTCATCACGCTGGAGACACGGAGATTCCGCTCACGTATCGTGTCGCGCCTGGGCACAGCGGGTTGGCGACAGCTGCGGGTCAGTCATCAGCCACCGCTGATGTTAGCCGTGGTTCTGTGAATCCAGCTCATGTGAGGGGGAGTGCGCTAACCACTGCGCCACCGCTCCAGCACCCGCTGCTCTCTGTGTAATGCATGGGGGAGATGGGACGACACGTGGCAGCCCACCATGACAAGCGTTTACATCGCTTTCATTTCAGCACTCGCCAATCCTAGCCGCGAGCACTCACAATTCATCATTCACACACCTACACACACCCACACGTATCTACGCACGGACATATACCTACACGCAAAGACAAAGATCCCCCGTATAGCCTCTAACAGAACTGTTGGGGCAAGGACTGTTAGCGAAAAGCACCGATGAAGGCCTGGTCGCCTTTGTCTCCCGAGCGGCGATTAGCACAAATTGCACCAGGTAATCATTGGAGGCCGAGTCGACTTAGGGGAGGCCCAGGAGCGGCTCAAATATTCAAACGCATCAACATTTAAATGACGAACGCAAAACAACAACAACAAAAATCGAATATTTGATCTGTACCAAATAAAAATGAAACGTGGGAATATTGTCTTCCCATCTCGCCTCCACATCTATAGCTTGCCCGCGTTCTTCAGAATAAACAGCTGATCTGTATGTATCTGCTGCAATGCAGGTCGCCGCGTCTATTTAAAGGCTCAGTGTTCCTCCGGTGAACGAGCAATTGGCCTCCCAGTCGTGAGCGCGTGGGTTCAATTACATCACCAGGTCGAATCGTCATTATGTCATCATCAGCGTTTGCATTACCATCTTTATCGTCGTCGTCGTCATCATCTTCGTTGTCATAATCGATATCATCATTATCATCATCATCATAATTGTCATTATCATCTTCGATGTTATCATCATCATCATCATATCTCCAGGTTAGGTTAAAGTGAGCAGCTCGCAGTGGGAAGTTTGCGAGTTCAACTCCTGCACGATCAATACAATAACGATGTTGGATGTGCGCCGTGGCCGGGATTCGAACTTGCGTTGCCGTTCACGCGTGTTGGGCAGTGGTCGATGTCTTACACACAAAACCGGCGACTCACTTAAATGCCGAGTCGACCTAGGAGAGGCCCAGGACATTCGGATTTTCCCACTGTTATATGTCGTGAGCCACCGCTTCCCATACAAAGACAAAGATCACCCGTTTCGCCTTTAACAAACTGTTGGGGAAAATGTTGTTAGGGAGCATCTATGAAGGCCAGCACGACACACGGGGGGACGGGTGGCCAGCACTACCCTCGACCGCCTTTGTTTCCCGAGTGGCCATGTTTACACATCGCTCACTTGAGGCCGAGTCGACCTAGGGGAGGCCCACGACCGGTGCAGATTGTCGTCACCGATGTTCGCCGTGAGCGGGAATCGAACTCTGGGGTCACCGGATTGGCAGGCACAGCGCCACGGCTCCCCGACACAAACACACCACGTGCAACACACGCGCACCACGTGTGCGCGCGCGCGTGCGTGTGTGTGTGTACATATTGAAGCGACCGGGGCACAAGGGACGTCGGCTGATATTGCCGCTGCCGCTGCTGCTGCTGCATCAATAAAGACGCCGCGTGTCGCCGGGGCCTGGGGACTTGGAGCTCGTTTCGGATGGAGTCCGCTGGTTGCTGCTGCTGCTGTTGCTGCGGGGGATGATGGTGATGGTGATGTCACGCGGTTGACAGATTTGTTTTGTTGTTGTTGTTTGTCGTGGAGAGTTTAAGCGATCTCACGCAGGAGATGGAATACGATTGCAGCTGACGGCTGCTTGCGCGTGTGGTGCCGTCCTCGTGTGCTGCGTTAAGCGCCCCGCGCTAGGGAAACCTGGCGACCCGAGTTCGATTCCCGCTCACAGCACCCAACACCCGGTGACCATTATGGGATGCGGTCCTGGGCCTTCCCCTAGGTCGACTCAGCATCAAATGAGTACCTGGTGCGGTGTGTAAACATCGCTACTGGGGAGACAAAGGCGGCCGGGCGGGGTGCTGGCCACCCGCCTCTCCCCCCCCCCACCTTCTGTGCCGTGCCAGCCTTAGCGCTCGCTAACAGCACTTGCCCCAAAAGTCTGTTAAGGCTATAAGGAGGATCTTTGTCTTTGTGTGTGGGGAGCGCACTGCGCTATGATCCCGACGAACGTCGGAGCAGGTCTTGGGCCTCCCCTAGATCGACTCGGCCTTAAACGAGCACTGCACCTCCGATGAAGGTGTGAAAACGCTGGGGCGTGGTGCTGTGATGACCTTCATAGGCACTTGCCCCAACATACCTATATATAATGTACGGGGTATCTTTGCCTTTGTGTGCGTAACGGGTGTGTGTGTGTGTGTCTCTCTCTGTTGCGTGTGAATGGGTATAAATAGGTTTAGCTGGGGCGGGAGAGCAGACGAAAGCGGTCTGGACTAACTGTCCCGAAGACACACACACAGAGACACAGGTAGATAGACACACACAGAGAGACACAGGTAGATAGACACACACAGGGAGACACAGGTAGATAGACACACACATAGAGACACAGGTAGATAGACACACACATAGAGACACAGGTAGATAGACACACACACACAGAGACACAGGTAGATAGACACATACAGAGAGACACAGGTAGATAGACACACACAGAGAGACACAGGTAGATAGACACACACAGAGAGATACAGGTAGAGAGACACACACAGAGAGACACAGGTAGAGAGACACACACAGAGAGACACAGGGAGAGAGACACACACAGAGAGACACAGGTAGATAGACACACACAGAGAGACACAGGCAGATAGGCACACACAGAGAGACACAGGTAGATAGACACACATAGAGAGACACAGGTAGATAGACGCACACAGAGAGACACAGGTAGATAGACACACACAGAGAGACACAGGTAGATAGACACACACAGAGAGACACAGGTAGATAGACACACACAGAGAGACACAGGTAGATAGACACACACAGAGAGACACAGGTAGAGAGACACACACAGAGAGACACAGGTAGAGAGACACACACACAGAGACACAGGTAGATAGACGCACACAGAGAGACACAGGTAGATAGACACACACACACAGATAGACACAGGTAGATAGACACACAGAGAGACACAGGCAGATAGACACACACAGAGAGACACAGGTAGATAGACACACACAGAGAGACACAGGTAGATAGACACACACAGAGAGACACAGGTAGATTGACACACACAGAGGTGGACAATTAATAAGAAGAACATTGGGCGGGACGACATCACAGCAGGCACACGCACCGTCGGCCAAAGACGGCCGGACAAGCCAGATAGCTGCACAGGCGATGTGACACTTCACACGGCAAAGTGTAGCGTGCGTTGTGTAAGTGTGCCCGTGCGTCGTAAAGACAACGGCACTGATACACGCAGGTAGGCAAACCGACGAACAGGTATGTAATACAGGTGGTTGTACAGGTATACAGGTGGTTGGATAGGTCTACAGGTGGTTGGACAGGTATACGGGTGGTTGGACAGGTATACAGGTGGTTGGACAAGTATACAGGTGGTTGGACAGATGTACAGGTGGTTGGACAGGTAAACAGGTGGTTGGACAGGTATACAGGTGGTTGGACGGGTAAACAGGTGGTTGGACAGGTACACAGGTGGTTGGACGGGTATACAAGTGGTTGTACAGGTGTACAGGTGGTTGGATAGGTGTACAGGTGGTTGGACAGGTATACAGGTGGTTGGACAGGTATACAGGTGGTTGGACAGGTGTACAGGTGGTTGGACGGGTAAACTGGTGGTTGGACAGGTATACAGGTGGTTGGACGGGTATACAAGTGGTTGTACAGGTATACAGGTGGTTGGATAGGTGTACAGGTGGTTGGACAGGTATACAGGTGGTTGGACAGGTATACAGGTGGTTGGACAGGTGTACAGGTGTTTGGACAGGTGTACAGGTGGTTGGACGGGTATACAGGTGGTTGGACAGGTGTACAGGTGGTTGGACAAGTAAACAGGTGGTTGGACGGGTATACAGGTGGTTGGACAGGTATACAAGTGGTGGGATGGGTATACAGGTGGTTGGACAGGTGTACAGGTGGTTGGACAGGTGTACAGGTGATTGGACAGGTATACAGGTGGTTTAACAGGTATACAGGTGGTTGGACAGGTATACAGGTGATTGGACAGGTGTACAGGTGGTTGGACAGGTATACAGGTGGTTGGACAGGTATACAGGTGAGTGGACGGGTATACAGGTGGTTGGACGGGTATACAGGTGGTTGGACAGGTATACAGGTGATTGGACGGGTATACAGGTGGTTGGACAGGTATACAGGTGGTTGGACAGGTATACAGGTGATTGGACGGGTATACAGGTGGTTGGACAGGTATACAGGTGGTTGGACAGGTATACAGGTCGTTGGACAGGTATACAGGTGGTTGGATGGGTATACAGGTGGTTGGATGGGTATACAGGTGGTTGGACAGGTATACAGGTGATTGGACGGGTATACAGGTGGTTTGACGGGTATACAGGTGATTGGACAGGTATACAGGTGGTTGGACAGGTATACAGGTGGTTGGATGGGTATACAGGTGGTTTGACAGGTATACAGGTGGTTGGACAGGTATACAGGTGATTGGACAGGTATACAGGTGATTGGACGGGTATACAGGTGGTTGGACAGGTATACAGGTGGTTGGACAGGTGTGCAGGTGGTTGGACAGGTATACAGGTGGTTGGATAGGTGTACAGGTGGTTTGACAGGTGGTTGGACAGGTGTACAGGTGGTTGGACAGGTATACAGGTGGTTGGATAGGTATACAGGTGGTTGGACAGGTATACAGGTGGTTGGACGGGTATGCAGGTGGTTGGATGGGTATACAGGTGATTTGACGGGTATACAGGTGGTTGGACAGGTATACAGGTGGTTGGACAGGTGTACAGACGGGTGGGTAAGTGGGCGGGTTTACAGGTAGGCAGGCAGTCCAGGTATTCAGGTAGTTACAGGTTAGTGGGTAGATTATACAGGTATATAGGTAGAAGGGGCAGGTAACGAGGCATACGGGCAGGTAGGTGGACACGTGCAAGTAGTTAGGTGGGCAGGCAATTAAGGAGGTATGTTTGTTTAACACGTAGGAGGCTTTCGCGACCAATATTATTCATAATAAACGTTTTTGGGTTCGATCGCGTTATTTATGAATGTGTCGTAACTCACCACCATCCGACACGGCCAATCAGTAAAAAAATTGTGTCACGTTGACAAAAGACAAAATGGTTCACTATTTTAGCCCACCGGTGTGTTGAAGAGTGATTCCACAACATTTACAATTTTTTTTTAGTACGACGTTTCGCTGGTAATTACATCCAGCATCATCGGGCATAAAATAGTAAACGTTGTGGATTCACTCTTCAACACACCAGTGGGCTAAAGTAGTGAAATATTTTGTCTTTTGTCAACGTGACACTTTTTTTACTGATCTTTTTTACTGATTGGCCGTGTCGGGTGGTGGAGGGTTACGACACGTTTATAAATAACGCGATCTAACCCAAAAACGTTTATTATGAATTAACGAGGAAGTTGGGCTGGTATATAGGTGGGGGCTGGTATATAGGTGGGGGGGGGGGGGGCTGGTATATAGGGGGGGCTGGTATATAGGTGGGGGCTGGTATATAGGTGGGGGGGGCTGGTGTATAGGTGGGGGCTGGTATATAGGTGGGGGGGCTGGTATATAGGTGGGGGGGGGCTGGTATATAGGTGGGGGGGGGCTGGTGTATAGGTGGGGAGGGCTGGTATATAGGTGGGGGGGCTGGTATATAGGTGGGGGGGCTGGTATATAGGTGGGGGGGGCTGGTATATAGGTGGGGGGGGGCTGGTGTATAGGTGGTGGGGGCTGGTATATAGGTGGGGGGGGCTGGTATATAGGTGGGGGGGCTGGTATATAGGTGGTGGGGGGGGGCTGGTATATAGGTGGGGGGGGCTGGTATATAGGTGGGGGGGGCTGGTATATAGGTGGGGGGGGGCTGGTATATAGGTGGGGGGGGGCTGGTATATAGGTGGGGGGGGCTGGTATATAGGTGGGGGGGGGCTGGTATATAGGTGGGGGGGGGCTGGTATATAGGTGGGGGGGGGGGCTGGTATATAGGTGGGGGGGGCTGGTATATAGGTGGGGGGGGCTGGTATATAGGTGGGGGGGGGCTGGTATATAGGTGGGGGGGGGCTGGTATATAGGTGGGGGGGGGGGCTGGTATATAGGTGGGGGGGGCTGGTATATAGGTGGGGGGGGCTGGTATATAGGTGGGGGGGCTGGTATGTAGGTGGGGGGGATGGTGTATAGGTGGGGGCTGGTATATAGGTGGGGGGGGGCTGGTGTATAGGTGGGGGCTGGTATATAGGTGGGGGGGGGCTGGTATATAGGTGGGGGGGGGGCTGGTGTATAGGTGGGGGCTGGTATATTTAAGTCGGTGGTGTAAACGTCGATGACGCAGCCAGCCCCTTGCCTCTCGTCTGCAGCCCAGCCATGTGCGCGGCAGTCCAGAGACCGGCGAGCCGCCACCATCACCAACCCCCGCTGCAGCGCGTGGTGATCATGCTGCTGATGATGATGATGCTGCTGCTGCTGCTGGGCTTGGGGCTGCCCCCTGCTGCCCGGGCCTGCCCTTGCGAGCGCAAAGCGGGCAGCCTGCCCCGCGTTCGTCCGCACAGCCAGTGGATGGTCACAGGTAGCGTGCGTGATGTTTCGGCGTGAGATCCGTGATGTTTCGGCGTGAGATCCGTGATGTTTCGGCGTGAGATCCGTGATGTTTCGGCGTGAGATCCGTGATGTTTCGGCGTGAGATCCGTGATGTTTCGGCGTGAGATCCGTGATGTTTCGGCGTGAGATCCGTGATGTTTCGGCGTGAGATCCGTGATGTTTCGGCGTGAGATCCGTGATGTTCGGCGTGAGATCCGTGATGTTCGGCGTGAGATCCGTGATGTTTCGGCGTGAGATCCGTGATGTTTCGGCGTGAGATCCGTGATGTTTCGGCGTGAGATCCGTGATGTTCGGCGTGAGATCCGTGATGTTCGGCGTGAGATCCGTGATGTTTCGGCGTGAGATCCGTGATGTTTCGGCGTGAGATCCGTGATGTTTCGGCGTGAGATCCGTGATGTCTGGCGTGAGATCCGTGATGTTTTGGCGTGAGATCCGTGATGTTCGGCGTGAGATCCGTGATGTTTCGGCGTGAGATCTGTGATGTTCGGCGTGAGATCCGTGATGTTCTGCGTGAGATCCGTGATGTTCGGCGTGAGATCCGTGACGTCTGGCGTGAGATCCGTGATGTTCGGCGTGAGATCTGTGATGTTCGGCGTGAGATCCGTGATGTTTCGGCGTGAGATCCGTGATGTTCGGCGTGAGATCCGTGATGTTTCGGCGTGAGACGCTCGTGTTCGGCGTCAATAACACTGTGTTCCCTTAAAAGGTAAAAAAAATATACGTAAGAGGTGACGTTTCGGGCAAACGGCCCTTCTTCATAGCACGTAAACACATCCATCGTTAAACAAAGTCACGCTGCGTGTCCGTGTCTCGCCAGGTCACCTGATGGGGAAAAAGAGCTCCGAGGGCTCAGCCCTGTACGCAAAGATGGCCGCGGAGCGGGGAGTTGCCGAGAACCTCGGGGCGAGGGTGGAGAGTTCCCTGCGACGGCTGAGCCGCTCCAGAGACGCCACGCAGCCGGGTCTCTCAGCAGCGAGTCGCGCGGTCGGAGCGCCACCTCGTCGCCTCTCGACCAAGCGGGTGCGAGCTTACACACGCGCACACTCGCATTACCATCAGTATCATCAGCTTCGTCGTTATCATCATCATCATCATATCTCCAGGGTTAGGAAGAAGATGACAACCGGACAGGTGACTCAGCGGTAACGCGAGCAGCGAGCAGTGGGAAGTTTGCGAGTTCAGCTCCTGCACGATCAATACAACAACGATGTTGGATGTGCGCCGTGGCCGGGATTCGAACTTGCGTTGCCGTTCACGCGTGTTGGGCACTCGCTTAAATGCCGAGTCGACCTAGGAGAGGCCCAGGACTTTCGGATTTTCCCACTGTTATGTGCCGTGAGCCACCGCTTCCCATACAAAGACAAAGATGCTCCGTATAGCCTTTAACGGGCTGTTGGGGCAAGCGCTGTTAGGGAACACCTGTTAAGGAATGACGGAACGGATTCACGAGGGGGGGGGGGTGTGACCAACACCACGCACGCGGCCGTCTTTGTTTCACTAATGCTGATGCTTTACACACCGCACCAGGAACTCATTTTACGGCTGTGCCGACCTACGGGACCGGTTCAGACATTCGTCACCGGTGTTGGCTGCGAGCGGGGAACTCGGGTGGCTAACCACCAGCACAGCGACGCGAACACACAGACACACACACGACACGCGCACGCGACCAGATAACACAATTTAGGCTGAGCCAATCTATGGGAGACCAACCCCCCCCCCCCCCCCACGTATTTAGGACGGCAGTTGACAACCACGACCGGCGGCCGTGCCCTTGCGCCTTGGTCGGGAGTCGAACTTAGGTCGCAGTTTGTGACTCGTGTGACGGCGCGCGCGACTTGTGTTGCAGGAGGCTGGGGTGGTCGTGCAAATGACGGAGGCGAAGCGGGCTCGCGAATGACGAGGAGCTCTGCAGACATCGTGGACTCAAATGCGTTCGCTTGGTTTGCGACCAGGGCCGCGTTAGCAACGGAGCCGGAATCTAGCCAAACGAGGCGCGGAATCGTAGTGACGTTATGTTGCGTGTTGTACGATGTTGAACTTCTTTCGCACCGTCCGTAGCCAGCCGTACTCGTGCCATCCTCATAGCGCAGCGTACGCGTATGTGTGTTTGAACATTGCTGTGTGTGTGTGAGACTTTAAATGTGCTGTGTGTGCACGTCCATATGGGCAGCACATAGAGAGTCCCAAGCCTCTCTATTTGTAATTAAGAAGGGTCATTGCCTGAAACGTCACGTTATATATTTTTTTCTTTTTATAGACGAGTGTTGTTTTTGTTACGTGTGCACGTACTCTCCCCCGGCCCTCCGCTGTGCTCCTCAATCAGCTCAACTATCCGGCCACCAGACCTCTGGCCCTACCACCCTTCCACCGACCCTCATCCATGCCCAGCCATGATCACCCATCTCACGCGTGTGCCCCCCTCCCCATACCCCGCCGCCTCTCACCCACGTCGCACCCATCTTTCGCCCTCATTCACCGCCACACTCCACCGTGTTCCTCCTTCCCTACCCCCGCAACATCAGCGGATCCGTTCCCAGGCACCTGTGCCTCCATCCCATTCGCCACCTCCCTCACTGACAGCCGCTCATCTCAACCCCTTCCTCGTTTCACTTCTGCCCCCTGTGTGCCGCCGTCGGCTTGCGTTGGAAAAGTGCCCTGGAAAACGGCGCTCGATGACCCCTAAATAGAATATAAGTTGCCCTGTAAAGTTCTCTGTAACGTAGATTAATTAAAATATAAAATAGTTATTGTTCCCCAGTATTTCAATGGATGTGCCTGTTGTGCTGGTGATCGTGCGAACACTGAATCCTATACCGTAAGAAAATGTCTTTGGCTTTGCGTGTGCACGTATAAAATAAAATAAAAATATAAAAATATACGGCATTATTTTTTTTACTTCAAACTTTCGTGACTGCATGAATTAATATTCTTTGGTTCTTTCGGTAAAGTAAAAAGAACTAGACGTTTCGATCACAACACAAGCGATCGTCATCAGGAATAACTGAACGTTTCGATCACAACACAAGCGGTCGTCATCAGGAGGATGACGATATTTTTTAATTTACTTTATTTTTTTTCTATCTACGTGACTTTACCGAAAGAACCAACGAATATACGGCATATGTACGTGAGTGCGGTGATTGCTTAGACACGTGCCTGTGTCTTGCACGCGTGCCCTCCTGGATCGGTTGAAGAGCGAGGACACGCGTTGTTGGTATTGTCAGTCTCGTCTGTACCGCCGCGTGTGATTGTTCATCTCATTTGCACCGCATTCCAATGGTGTGTCGACGTGGCCCAGCGGGAGCGAGCGCGTTCGCCTGAGATTTACGGTTCGAATCCAGCGGCCGCCACGGTCAATTTGCAAGAGTCTAACATCGTGTGCCGGCGGCAGTTGTCTAAATTTGCTAATAAATTAAAGAAAATACTCATTTGGGTTTGGGCATCGAGGATATCCTGGATGAACAGGTAACGTGCCAATGTTGGCACGTGGTTGGAACCGTCGGACAAACGTTCCACGCTCACCGGGCTACGTCTCGCCGTCGTTCAGACCGTGAATCAAAAGCAGAACATTTGCAAGAATGTTGACACGATCAATACATTTTTACATTCGCCTCTCACGATTCCATTCGTGAATCTGAAGCCAATAATATAGCCTCTGCGCGATATAGGCGTACTCGATATCCCTCCGGCTCCCGAGATAACTCTCGTAATGCCGTGTCGTGATAATGATTCATCTATCAACCTGCATCGCTCCATCTTCAAGGTGACCTTCCTAACCGTGATCATATTCTCCGGGTTATGAGACGCACCTTTTTCCCTGTGCAATATAAAAAAAAATCGGGGAGTGCAGCTTATTATCCGGTACATGTGTCAGACCAAAAATGTGCATGTGTTTATGACACTGGGCTCCAGTCTGATGTGCGTCTTACTTTCCAGGGTGCGTCTTGTAATCCGGTAGATATGAGTAAAACCACATTTTGCCTAACTTTACGACACCAGGCTCAAGTTTTTTTTGGGACATGCGTCTTAACTTTCACAAGGGTGCGTCTTATACTCCGGTACGCATGAGTCTTAACTTTCACAAGGGTGCGACTTATACTCCGGTACGCATGAGTTTTAACTTTCCCAAGGGTGCGTCTTATACTCCGGTACGCATGAGTCTTAACTTTCCCAAAGGTGCGTCTTATACTCCGGTACGCATGAGTCTTAACTTTCCCAAAGGTGCGTCTTATACTCCGGTACGCATGAGTCTTAACTTTCCCAAGGGTGCGTCTTATACTCCGGTACGCATGCGTCTTAACTTTCCCAAAGGTGCGTCTTATACTCCGGTACGCATGAGTCTTAACTTTCCCAAAGGTGCGTCTTATACTCCGGTACGCATGAGTCTTAACTTTCCCAAAGATGCGTCTTATACTCCGGTACGCATGAGTCTTAACTTTCCCAAAGGTGCGTCTTATACTCCGGTACGCATGAGTCTTAACTTTCCCAAGGGTGCGTCTTATACTCCGGTACGCATGAGTCTTAACTTTCCCAAAGGTGCGTCTTATACTCCGGTACGCATGAGTCTTAACTTTCCCAAAGGTGCGTCTTATACTCCGGTACGCATGCGTCTTAACTTTCCCAAAGGTGCGTCTTATACTCCGGTACGCATGAGTCTTAACTTTCCCAAAGGTGCGTCTTATACTCCGGTACGCATGAATCTTAACTTTCCCAAAGGTGCGTCTTATACTCCGGTACGCATGAGTCTTAACTTTCCCAAGGGTGCGTCTTATACTCCGGTACACATGAGTCTTAACTTTCCCAAGGGTGCGTCTTATACTCCGGTACGCATGAGTTTTAACTTTCCCAAAGGTGCGTCTTATACTCCGGTACGCATGAGTCTTAACTTTCCCAAAGGTGCGTCTTATACTCCGGTACACATGAGTCTTAACTTTCCCAAGGGTGCGTCTTATACTCCGGTACGCATGAGTCTTAACTTTCCCAAAAGTGCGTCTTATACTCCGGTACGCATGAGTCTTAACTTTCCCAAAGGTGCGTCTTATACTCCGGTATGCATGAGTCTTAACTTTCCCAAAGGTGCGTCTTATACTCCGATACACATGAGTCTTAACTTTCCCAAAGGTGCGTCTTATACTCCGGTACGCATGAGTCTTAACTTTCCCAAAGGTGCGTCTTATACTCGTGTTTCCCCTCGCCCCCCTCCTCCCCGGGGGTAAACTTCCCCACAATGTACCCCGCCCTCGCGGGGGCTGGGGGGGCTGGGGGGCTGGGGAGGCTGGGGGGGGGCTGGAGAGACTGGGGGAGCTGGGGAGGCTTGGGGGAGGGGCTTGGGGGAGGCTGGGGGGGAGGCTGGGGGGAGGGGCTGCGGGGAGGCTGGGGGGGGGGCAGGGGGGGGGGCCGGGTGAGGGGTGGCCAAGAAGGCTCGCGCCTTCTTGGCCACTCAGCCGTCGCCACGTCACGGGGTGGGTGGGAGGGGTGACACGCCGCGTGCCCAATGGCGACGCTCGTTACGGCGAACATTGACCGGGCATTGTTTGAGCGATCCGCGCGGTTCTCGTTGCCGTGGTCGCGGGGAGAGCGACAGAGAGAGAGAGAGGGCGGCTGTGGTGGTGGTGGTGTTGGGGAGGGAGCTGTGGCTAGGGAGAGTTGTTGTGGCTAGGGAGAGTTGCTGTGGAGAGGAGGAGGGGGAGAGAGGGGGGGTGGCGATTGTCTCTCGTCGTCAACTAACAGTGACAATGGCGAGGCGGACGGGCGCGTGAGAATCCCAGGCCGGTGGAAAATTTAGATTTGGTGGAGCGAGCGGGGTCGGGCGGCGGCGCCCGAGTGTTGTTGTTGTTGCCACTCTTTGAGTTGAGGTTTAACAATGATTAGTCGGGAAATGCGTTTGGACGGAAGGAGACGTCGCTTGCTTGTGAGTTGCTCTCTTAATTTACCCTTCCATTAATAAAACGCGGAGTCGTTCATTTCCGGAGTATTAAACAAACACACACAACACACACACGCGCGCGTTACATGTACACCCCACCTCTCCTTCCGCGGTTCTCGTCAAGTTCAATCCACTGCTGGATGAAGGCCTCCTCACCTCACCCCCACTCCCCTACTCCCCACGTCTTCCGCAGTAGCGAAGTTAGGGACCACGCTGGGTTCAGAGCGGTGGTGAATGCTGTTGGGCACAGCAGCACAGTGCTGTAGAGTGCCGTGAGTCGTGGTTACCGACAACTCGGTGGCTAAGTTCGGTGACTAACAGCGGGTGTTATGGGCACTGGGCTGTGTGCGGCAGTCAGTAACTGTTGTGCTGTACAGCAGTGGATACGTAGGGGGTGCACCACGCTGAGGTTGAAAGCTTGTTGCGGGCACAGCAAGTGCCATTGCTGGCACGTGTTGAACCCCGCACTGACCAGCGTGGTGAAGTATGGTCAGAAACCTTTTTTACCACCACCCTATAAAACCCACATGGCGTGGATAAAGCCGTCCCCCCCCCCCCCCCTTCATCCAGCAGTGCGTTGGCAAAAATCGCCGAACCTGGCGAGCCGAGTTGGATTCCCGTTCGCGAATGTTCACCGGCGAATATTCGAGCCGATCCCGAGCCTCTCCCCTAGGTCAACTCTGACATGAAACGAGCGCTTGGTGTGGTGGTGTGGAAGGCGTTAAGAGCTGGAGAGAGACGAATTCGCCGTGGGGTTTGAAACGAGCGCTTGGTGTGGTGGTGTGGAAAGCGTTAAGAGCTGGGCAGAGACGAATTCGCCGTGGGGTTTGAAACGAGCGCTTGGTGTGGTGGTGGTGGTGTGGAAACATTAAGAGCTGGGGAGAGACGAATTCGCCGTGATTGGTAACGACTAAATAATAATGGAGATGTTATGAAGTTGGTGGCATACAGATTATGAATAATTTTTCATTTGTGTCGACCAAATTGATCATGAATGTGAATGGCGTTGCAAGCACAGCCGATCGCCAAGTTGATTGTGGTGGGTTACTCACGCCTCTTCCGAGACGTCTGGCTGGTGTGGAAGAGTAGGCCAAATACACTCTCGTAGCCACTCACGAGAGCTTCCCTTTAGTGAAGGCTCAACAGCGGCGACGCTGTTGGGAGTGCGTGAAATATCTGTCTGATAATCGTGGAACTGCGCCCATATCCCGCTGGAAAGTGCAAGACAGGTTGAGAAGTACTGCAGAAAGGGTAAAAAAAACAGCACCAGCCAAGGTTATTATATCAATATCCAGGAATTCTGAAAGGTTAAGACAATTTATTCGTAAAAAATGTATATTGCGTTGAGCTTTGGGGTGCAATGTTGAGTGATTGCAAGAAACCACGCACGCGTTATCGAGAGAAGGAACTCATCCAGCAGTGGAGTGACAAATGGGCTCTTTGTATAATCATGAGTGGTGTCTCTTAGTCACCATGGTCTCAATGGTGTCACCTTGTTCAATAAAGGACGCGAATTCATGATTGGCGTGGAGCGGTGACAGCGGTTCACGCACTGTGATGTGATATCGTACCTGTAAACCCATACGGTTTACCCGTATTCTTGTAGAGGGAAATTCAGCTTTCAGGTCCATACGGGCAAAACATTTTTATTTTTGTTTGTGCTTCTCCCTTGTGATGGAACTTTGTCGGATGAACGTTGAGATGTATAAGGGCACGGGGTGACCAATAAGGTCTGATTTGGTCTGTAATAAGCTAGGCACTGAAGGATTTGTTAACAGGTATGTGATATTAATCCGGTCATCAGGGTTCGTTATCCAGCCATGGTTAACAATTAGTGGCGATTGTTTTTTTAACGGGAACCAGCCCCCCCCCCCCCCCACTGACTTAACCAGCGCTGTTCGGCGTAGTGAAATATGGTCAAACAAACGCCGTGACCAACACGGCATGGGACGCCTGTGAAAAATATCTAATCGGATTCCTCCAGTATAAATAAATAATCTGCTTCTGATCTAGCAGTGGATTGATAAAGGTTTCGATTTAAAGCTTTCGTGACTGCAATGATTCATCTTCTTTGGTTCTTTCGGTAAAGTCACGTAGAATGAGAATAAAATAATAAATTAATAAAATAAAATAACACAATATTATTATTCATATAACAATATTATTATTATTCATATAACAATATTATTATTGTGTTATTTTATTTTATTAATTTATTATTTTATTCTCATTCTACGTGACTTTACCGAAAGAACCAAAGAAGTTGATAAAGGTTGTTGTCAATTGTGGTAAATCTACCCATGGGTTTTCTTCTTGAAAACCAACATCGCAGTTCATTTGGATTCAAGACCTTTGTAAACACGTGGCTGCACTGCCCCCTGCTGGCTAGTAGGGCGCAGTGCAGCTCTGGCTTGTGGTTAAGAGTCTAGATATCCGATTATTAAGTAATCGATTACGCTGTCGATAATCGGTGCCATTGACTAATCGGATAACATGAAAATAGTTGGGTAATAGTGTGCCGTAGATCTCCGGTTCCATGTGTGCGACATCTGTGAAAAAGAGCTTTATAGGTCATCGGATTCCCCCAGAAAATTTAATAGTCTGATTCGCGGTGCTTTGTGACGTTTACAGATTTGTAACTCTGGGCGTGGCTTGTCGGGGGTTTCCTGCCTTCGGTAGGCAGGATGTGGGGGCAGCTGTAATTTTTTAAAAGAGGCTAGAATAATTGACGAAAAAAGTACTGGAGGTGATTCCAACTTTCAGTCTATTGTCAGTCGACTGATCCCTGCCATGCTCTGTGATACAATTCACTGTAGGTTAGAAAGCATCCTGAGCCTCGCGTGTCATTTCAAATGGTTGAGATTGTATTGTTTAAATTTATAATACATCTTAAAGGTATTTGGGCCTAAAAGCAGGTTTGTGTGTGCAGTATTATAACGACGGTAAATGTATAATGTTATGAATTAAAGTTTGTTTGTTGTTGTTGAGGGCTAGATGACATACACCCAATAATCATCGGCCATGATCCATCCATTTCTAAAGGAAGACCCTCCCCACAGTCATTGCAATTTCTCACGGCAACGGGACGCGTATAAACCATCTCACCTCTCTATCTCTATTATATTCTTAGTTTTTTCGGTAAAGTCACGTTGAAGAGAAACAACAAAATAATAAAATATATATAAAACAAATAAAAATTCTCACGACGTTTCGACCATAACTCAAACGGTCATCTTCAGGTGTGTTGGTTTGCATAAATTTATTTTTAAACGGCGCATTTATTTATTTATAAAAAAACGTTAGCGTCACGCGCAGCGATTTGGCAGTTTGCCCAGGACTAGTCCATCTATATTTTGAAAAGAGGAGGGGGGAGACGAAATTTTTTATAATGTATGCTGTCTGAAAGCCACTGTAAGCGTGAACAATCAATTAAGAACTGAAATGGTTTATCAAATCTTTCCAATGATTGCTAAGATAGAATCCATCTTCTCGGTTGAAATTGTCTCTGTGCTTGTATATGTGGATAGCCTCATGAACGAATCTCTCATGGAAGCCAGATGGCTTACAAAGAACCTCTGTCTTGGAAAAGTCAATGGCATGTGAGCCTACTGAATTAGAACAATGATCTGCTACGGCCGAGGTGTTGGTCCTACCGTGTTTAAGGTCTGCTTTGTGTTCACGAATGCGGTCCGAGACATGGCGTTTGGTTTCTCCAATGTAACTACTACCACAGAGGCAACTTAGTTTGTAGACACCAGGGTATTGTATGTCCGGAATCACATCTTTTACAGACGGAACCAGATCACGGATTTTATGTAATGTGTTGAAACGGACCTGGATCTTGTGTTTATAAATAAATAAATGCGCCGTTTAAAAATAAATTTATGCAAACCAACACACCTGAAGATGACCGTTTGAGTTATGGTCGAAACGTCGTGAGAATTTTTATTGTTTTATATATATTATATTATTTTGTTGTTTCTCTTCAACGTGACTTTACCGAAAAAACTAAGAATATGAATTACTGCAGTCACGAAAGCTTTAGATCAAAATTTCTCTCTATCTCTGTTGGACGTCCTCGCAGGGAATGTTTCCCCTGCCTTGCCCGTTCACCGTTAATCTCGACCAACGCTCCTCCATCATCAACTTCTGGCAATGTGTCCCTGCCCCAAGACCAGCATAGTAGTGACTGTTAACTCCGAAGCTGGAGATGACTTTGCCAAGTGAGAGGAGATAACGTTAATTACCGTTTAGTTTACCATGGCAATCTGGAATTTCCACCACGGGTTGGAGATGACTTTGCCAAGTGGGAGGAGATAACGTTAATCACCGTGTAGTTTACCATGGCAATTTGAAATTTCCACCACGGGCAGGAGATGACTTTGCCAGGTGGGAGGAGATAACGTTAATTACCGTGTGGTTTACCATGGCAATTTGGATTTTCCACCACAGACAGGAGATGACTTTGCCAAGTAGAAGGAGATAATGTTAATCACCGTGTAGTTTACCATGGCAATTTGGAATTTCCACCACGAGCAGGAGATTACTTTTCCAAGTGGGAGGAGATAACGTTAATTACCGTGTAGTTTACCATGGCAATTTGGATTTTCCACCACCGGCAGGAGATGACTTTGCCAAGTGGGAGGAGGTAACGTTAATTACCGTGTGGTTTACCATGGCAATTTGGAATTTCCACCACGGACAGGAGATCACTTTGCCAAGTGAGAGGAGATAACGTTAATTACCGTGTGGTTTACCATGGCAATTTAGAATATCCACCACGGGTTGGAGATGACTTTGCCAAGTGGGAGGAGATAACGTTAATCACCGTGTTGTTTACCATGGCAATTTGGAATTTCCACCACGGGTTGGAGATGACTTTGCCAAGTGGGAGGAGATAATGTTAATTACTGTGTGGTTTACCATTACAATTTAGAATTTCCACCACGGGTTGGAGATGACTTTGCCAAGTGGGAGGAGGTAACGTTAATCACCGTGTAGTTTACCATGGCAATTTGGAATTTCCACCACGGACAGGAGATGACTTTGCCAAGTGGGAGGAGTTAACGTTAATTACCGTGTGATTTACCATGTCAATTTAGAATTTCCACCACCGGCAGGAGATCACTTTGCCAAGTGGGAGGAGGTAACGTTAATCACCGTGTGGTTTACCATGGCAATTTGGAATTTCCACCACGGGCAGGAGATGACTTTGCCAGGTGGGAGGAGATAACGTTAATTACCGTGTGGTTTACCATGGCAATTTGGAATTTCGACCACAAGCTCACGGGTTTTTAATGCACGGATAATGGCAAAGCATTTATTGGGATGTGGCCGTAGTGTAAATTGTAGAGATCAGCACACTGAAACTTGCAATGCAAGGGTCATCGGTTCGATCCGATCTCCCGGCACGGCACTTGACGTTTCTTAGATCCCCTCCCGTTTCTGTCCACCCAGCAGTGTACATGGGTACACCAGTCGATTGGCAGGTCTCGTGCGGAGTGGGGTAAAGTGTGGGTACCCACACCTCTTTCCGAGATTTCTGGCCATCGTGGAAGAGTAGGCCAAATTCCCTTGACAGCGGCCCTCTCGAGCTTCCTCTATTGGGTTGATCCTTCTGCCAGCAGTGGCATGAGCAGGGAATTGCAGGGCTGCACCTTTACATATTGGAAAACATTCTAGAATGTTCTTTGAATGTTGAAAAAAATTATCATTGACATATATATTTTTAAAGTGCAATTTGATAGCGGGGTAAGGTGATATGTTAATTTGTAGGTAAAGCGGGGATTGTAATTTTACTGTCACAGACAGTGGAGGGGCTATCGTTCACTCACGGAATATTCACCACCACCAATAATATCGCGGCAGGCAACGTTGCAATCATTCTAAAACGTAGGATAACAATGGCAGCCGTGCCGGGAACATTTCGGGAGAGCCGCGAGTGAGAGAAAAACTGAGAAAAACAAGAAGAGACGCAATGACTTCCGCCAAAGTGATGGTAAGCCGATCCCCGCGGAGACACGGGCCGAAGCCTACGGCCTCGCCTGAAACGGCGGCCGGGAGAGGCAACGGGTTTTCCGGCCAGGACAGGAACGGGGAGACGGTGTCTCTCGAGGCCTTGCGACGAGCGAATTAAAGAGAGAGAAAAATATTTGGGAGATAATGATGACAGTGGTCACATAAACAAATATGTTGAAACGTTTAGCCCTGAAACGTGTGTGATTTAAATGTGTTTTTTTCTGTTATCTATGCGGCGTTTTATAGTTTACGGTGGCATTGTGTGTAGGTTGCGTAGCCGTATCGGTGGTTATGGGATTAAAATCTCATCCGCGGATTCGGTGAATAATCTTAACATCTAAATACGAATACATTTGTGTTTAAATCGTAAAGGTGTGCGCGTTGCCTTCATCTGGGTACATTATTGCACGTCCAATCATCCGGTAAAAAAACGCATTAGAATTAAGGCTAGCATCCAAATGTGTAGCAGCAGCAGCACCTTGCTAAACAACTATTGGGACTGGAAGAGGATTTCCATAGTATGTATTATTGATATAAATTATTTATGTTATTTATTCGTAGTTGTCGTTTATGGAGCCAACGCAATTAGAACAACACGGCATCGAGATGGTGTATGTCTGTTCACGTTACAGATGGTGGTTTTGTGGTCACAGTGGTTGAGTGATTAATAATATTTATCTTTTGAGTGAATCTAACTTGATAATTGCGTGATATAACTGTGCTTTAACACACTGTATACATCGACATTGATGGTTAAACGTGAATGGAACGCGTTCGAGAGGGTGACGGTCCAGTGAGAGATGGAGCGACGAAATAAGTTCGTGCGTTGAGGTGCTAGGCGGATTATTATTAACATCACAGGATTGTGAGAGGTGGTGGCATCTTAGTGGGGGGGAGGCCTTCATCCAGCTGTGGATTGGCCATGGTCGACGACTGTAAAACCATGGACTTAGCCTAACAGCCCAAATCCAGTAGGGCCCTCCAAAAAAATATAGTTCATCAGCCTATCAAGTGAAAATCCAAGCCGAACGCGGGTTTATCGAACGCGTGTTTCGGCTATACGCGGTTTGACTTCACGTGCCCTTTGAAGTTGCTAGCACTGGGTCGGCTAGTACTGGCAAAAGGAGGTCTAATGATGCAGATGCTTACCCCGAGCCCTCATTACTCTGATAGTGGCATTGTCTTTGAGCTGTACGCCTTTTGGCGTCCTCTGGTCTAGCGCCGTTTGAGACGAGGCTCAAAAGAAAGCCGTCCGCAGGATTGTGAGAGGTGGTGGCATCTTAGTGGGGGGGGAGGCCTTCATCCAGAAGTGGATTGACGAAGGTCTGACGATTGTCAAACCATGGACTTAGCCTAATAACCCAAATGCAGTAGGGCCCTCCAAAAAATATAGATCATCAGCCAGGCCTTTTTCCGTGTCAAACTGAGTTACCAATCAAGTGAAAACCCAGCCGAACGCGGGTTTATTGAACGCGCGTTTCGGCTATACGCGGTTTGACTTCATGTGCCCTGTGACGTTGCTAGCACGGGGTCGGCTAGTACTGGCAAAAGGAGGTCTAATGATGCAGATGCTTACCCCGAGCCCTCATTACTCTGATAGTGGCATTGTCTTTCAGCTGCACGCCTTTTGGCGTCCTCTGGTCTAGCACCGTTTGAGACGAGGCTCAAAAGAAAGCCGTCTCTGGTGTGGACCAATCAGTTTCAAGGACAGTGCATCATATTATCAGTGTGTTTTTTATTTGCATTTTGACCACAAGTAATCTTGTTAATGCAGACATGATGCCTTGTAAAAAGGTTTCAGTTTTGTTGCCAGAAAAAAATGGGAAAACCCCTATTATTATATTTTGGTACTGGCAAAGGAGGTCTAATGATGATGATACTGTACTCTTGTTAGACAGGCGAGAGCAATGTTCGAGAGCAATGTATTTACTACGTTTGAGTCTTTGCGATAATGTGACACAACATCACGCCGACACACAATTGCAAAAATTCAAACATTGCCGCACGCGTCTCTCTCTCTAATCGTTGAGGACGTCTGTGATGCAGACGCTTGGACGAAAAAATAACCATAGGTTTGAATCTTGATATGAAGCTTTCGTGACTGCAGAAATCCATTCTCTAGGTTTTACCCTTTTTGCATTAACCATCCACAGTATTTGTGGTTAACGTGCTAACAAACATGCTCTGATCATTGATGCATTGCCTTTGAAATGGGTTGGCCTACATCATAAATGTGTTTAGTCCAACCGTTTTAGGTCACATACAATGCATATATAAGGCATATATATGCAATATATTATATCCAAGCATATATTATCAGAACATGTTTGTTTGCATGTTCACCACAAGTACGTGTGGTTTATGCAGACTTGATTCCTTGCAAAAGGCATCTTATTCGCTGTTTGAACATATTAACGTCTGTTTTATTGCCAGTGAGGGTAAAATTTGTTCTTATTTTTCACGCTTTGATACTGGCAACAAAGGTCTCATGAATGAGCAACACGCTCACGGGAACAACAGCAACAACGCAAATGCTTTACACCTCCGATATTCAAGGTTTGCCTACGTAGAAGTTCAACATACATGCATTGGCCGCTTGTATCTTCTATTCGTTCGGGACGTCCGTCATGCAGACGCCTAGATGATGGTGTATCATTAGGGTTCTAGTGACAGTGTTAAAGTGTCGAGGTGCGGGTTAGACGTGACATTAAAAGTGTACACACATAAGAAATGCAGAGCCACTCGGCATTCTTTATTACAATAACAAGGGCTGTAATCATGTGGAATAAAAAAACGCCACTTTTTTCAAATATTATTGCTGTGGTTTTCACACCTGATGATGATTGCTTGTGTTGCAGTCGAAACGCCGTGAGAATTTTATTGTTTTATATTTTTATTATTTTATTATTCCCTTCTACGTGACTTTACCGAAAGAACCAAGAATATGAATCCCTGCAGTCACGAAAGCTTTAAATCAAAATCATGTAGAATTCGTTCAACGAAGAGGGAAGGGGTGATTATGTCGGACGCAACCCAATTTTTTTTCCAGCGTAACCCCTGCGTTAAACGAGGTTTTCCTAATATCTTGCTATTGTTATTTATGGTTTCAAATTTGCCTAGCACTTGGAAGAGGTTGGCTTTTATTTTTAAAAGATGACCTAAAACGGTGGGATTAGACACATTTATGCAATGTAAAATATAGTACTAGTTAAATTTCGATTTAAAGCTTTCGTGACTGCAGGGATTCATATTCTTGGTTCTTTCGGTAAAGTCACGTAGAAGGGAAATAATAAAATAATAAAAATGAAACATAATATAATAAAATTCTCACGACGTTTCGGCCACAACGCAAGCAGCCATTAGGAGCGCTGTCTTTCCGACAGCTCTGTTCACCTGAGGACGGCTGCTTGCGTTGTGGCCGAAACGTCGTGAGAATTTTATTATATTATGTTTTATTTTTATTATCGTATTAGTACTAGTTAATTCGTTTATTGTTCAAATCCGGCAGGCAGCCCTGGTTAATGCTGAGTGTGAATTAACCACAGTATACACACTGTCCGCTTCACACAGAACGTTAAAGACCCCGTGGCTTTAGTTTTTAAGAAGAGTAGACCATTGTCTGCAAGATTTGCCAATTTTTTTGAATGAATGACTTGTGGATTAATTAATTTTTAAACACACAGAAACCTATCAGCAATTCTTTAATTCATGTTCAGGGCGTCATTCACGTTCACATAAATAATACATCCAGTGACACTGTTCAGTAACACGTTTACCTACATGCTAAGTTGGCGGGTATCATGTGTGTCCACAGCTGATAAATCACATTGGTAATAACTGTAAACAGTCATCTGGAGCAGCCCCGGTAAAATAAAAACGTGGATGATGCAAAACATACATAGCTCGGGCTGTTAAATTGCAGTTCATATAGGTAGGCTAAGAATTTACCTTGTTTTTTTACTTTGCAATACAGTATTGTAATTAATAAATACATACAGTATATAGTTTATACAGTACGGTACTTAAATTGCTCTGTTTTGCTAAATTATCACCATTCTATAAGACTCCTGGGTAGGCTAGGCCATCTTCGACTTACGAAATTTTTGACTTACGATGGGGTCGTCGTAACGCACCTCCATGTGTAAGTAGAGGACTACCTGTACGTGTTTGCATGACGGCAATTAATCCATGAGCACAGATGAGATGACCGACAGTTGACTGTTCCACTTAACATACAACTGAGCACGCATACATTTTCATCTTAGATGAATCTCTGCCACCTCCCAACGACGGATCTGCTGATGTGTGTGCTTTGGCCACGGGGTTTGTGAGCTTGCCAGACAACGCCGCGTGCCTTGAATCCTTAAGCGTACGCTTAGACGCACTTAAATAATATCAGAGGGACCACGCAGAGTCGGGGCAGCGATGCAGCGTCGTCCTGACCGCATTTTGTAATGGAGACGCTTGCGCCGTTCATAGTCGCACTCGCTCGCTGTCCATCGGTGTTCCGCTGCGCCAGTGCGTACTCCTCATCCTCCGCCTTCCCCCAAGGTTGCGCTTCGTTATTTAGAACGTCTTTAATCGCAGCTGACGTGAGTCTTTGGAAATCCACGTTGGGCCCAGCGTTAAATTGCCTGCTTGTCATTCATTCTAAGTGTCGCTCAGTGGGACTTCTCTTCACAAGCGGCTTCGTAATTGACGCTTAAAGTGAGGGGCGATGTTCGCCGAATGTTGCCCGTCTGGACTTGAAAGGGCTCAGCGGTATTGCGGGTTTCGGCCATGTCAGAAGATGCGGAAGAGGACCGTCCCCAGAGGCTTTACTTTTTCTCTGTAGGTATTTCCAGGGGCAAAGTTTTCTTGGCTTGCTTCGCTCGAAGAGTGCGATCAGAGTTAATATGCTATGCTTGCGTCGTCGCTAACAGTGATGCCACGGTTGTGTCTTGAACCGATCGATGCGTAGTATCTTGCAGCCCTGCAAAAAAAACTGCAGCCCTGCAATTGCTTCCGTCGCTGGTGACGGAAGGTCCTCCACTAGAGAGAGCTCTAGAGAGTCCCTCTCGAGGGTATTTGGCCTGCTCTGCCATGCTGGTCAGAAGGCTTGGAAGAGTGTGGATGTATTCCACCACACTCTTAACGCACCACCACACGCAACTTGCCGATAGACTAGCTGTGGTGTGCCCATTTCTACTTGAGGGTGGACATAGGTGGAGGGGAATGAAGAAACATAGTATATGGGGCTTTCAAATATTACAGTAATTTAAATTTCACAGCAAAAGTGTTTTGAAGCAAAATTTGGAGTGTGTGTGTTACTGTATAATTTGGTCGATGTGTGTCACCAGATTTACGTAACTATAGACACACTTGGGCACATCTTCGGTGCGTTTTGCTTTCCAGAGCATCTTGTAATCCAGAGAATACTGTGATTGTTTTGGTTACATAAGTGAGATTTGTGAACTTGGTTAAATGTTCTGTGTGACTGTGTGTCGGGGATGTCCTCGGGTTGCCATGGCTTTCCGTCTTTTGCCTTGTCATTGGTACAATGTGAGGCAAAACTGTCTGCGGAAGAATTCCCAAAGGGCCTTTGGCAGGCTGCCCGTCGGCGTGTATCAGCACACTGGCAAAATCTTACCAAAGGATTTTTTTTGCCAAATGTTTTCTTTGCTTGGTAATGTGAAAGTTGTTCAATTCAGCACAAACCATTTATTTATAAGGCCCCTGACCCCAACACCGAGGGATTATCAAAATAAAAATTACGTGATTTATTTATGAATTCAGGAAAAAAAAACATTACTGAGCCTCAGGACTGATTATCTGGAGTGAACTTTATTCGGGTGTTTTGTCGCCCGCGACTGCATCATTGGTCAGTCACCCCCTTATCACTCTTCTAGTTATACTACCATGGTTATTGTTACCGTAAACGTCACTCATTGATGTGTAAGAATCACTGTGTTGAACCACCAGACTGCAGGTCAAAACGCTTTCCTGTTTGTTTCTTTCCGCACACGGCATACCCTTCCATGGTCTCTTTTTCCTACGTTCTTATAACCTTGCTCAATTGCGTTACACTCTTGGCAGTACGATATCAAGATTATTAAAAAAAGGCTTTACCCTTTCTGGCATACACATGTGTTTTAGATGTTCAAACACCAAATAGACACCTATTGCAAGACATCAAGTCTGCATTAACCACGCATTTTTAGGTATGTTAACAATAATAGTACATCGTTTGTGGTTCAAATGTTTGCAATGAACCGTGAAGGGGTGCATACTTGGAATCACACTAAGACGCATTGATTAAAGAATGAGCATATTAATGACTTGTGGAGTCATTAATGACTAGTGATTTTTTCAAATTTGATAAAGTTGTACTCAATGCCCTACTCTTCGAAAAAACTAAAGCTGCGGCATCTTTAACGTTCCCTGTGAAGCGGACGGTGTGTATACTGTGGTTCATTCACACTCAGCATTAACCGGGGCTGCCTGCCAGAATTTAACAATTAATTAACTAGTACCCTAATTTACATTGCATGAATGTGTTTGAACATCTGGGCATTTGCAACAAACGGCAAATGTGGTACCGCTGGGCCATGATGATGGTGGTTGTGATGTAGAATAATGATGATGATTGTGATGTAGAACAATGATGATGATGGTTGTGATCTAGAACGATGATGATGATGATGGTTGTGATGTATAACAATGATGATGATGGCTGTGATGTAGAACATTGATGATGATGGTTGTGATGTAGAACGATGATGGTTGTGATGTAGAACAATGATGATGATCGTTGTGATGTAGAACAATGATGATGGTTGTGATGTAGAACAATGATGATGATGATGGTTGTGATGTAGAACAATGATGATGGTTGTGATGTAGAATGATGATGATCGTTTTGATGTAGAACAATGATGATGATGGTTGTGATGTAGAACAATGATGATGATGGTTGTGATGTAGAACAATGATGATGATGATGGTTGTGATGTAGAACAATGATGATGATGGTTGTGATGTAGAACAATGATGATGGTTGTGATGTAGAATGATGATGATCGTTTTGATGTAGAACAATTATGATGATGGTTGTGATGTAGAACAATGATGATGATGGTTGTGATGTAGAACAATGATGATGATGGTTGTGATGTAGAACAATGATGATGATGGTTGTGATGTAGAACAATGATGATGATGGTTGTGATGTAGAACAATGATGATGGTTATGATGTAGAACAATGATGATGATGGTTGTGATGTAGAACAATGATGATGATCGTTGTGATGTAGAACGACGATGATGATGATGATGGTTGTGATGTAGAATGATGATGATGATGGTTGTGATGTAGAACAATGATGATGATGGTTGTGATGTAAAACAATGATGATGATCGTTGTGATGTAGAACGATGATGATGATCGTTGTGATGTAGAACAATGATGATGATGATTGTTGTGATGTAGAACAATGATGATGATTGTTGTGATGTAGAACAATGATGATGATGGTTGTGATGTAGAACGATGATGATGATGGTTGTGATGTAGAATGATGATGATAATGGTTGTGATGTAGAACGATGATGATGATGGTTGTGATGTAGAAAGATGATGATGATGATGATGGCTGTGATGTAGAACAATTATGATGATGGTTGTGATGTAGAATGATGATGTTGGTTGTGATGTAGAACGATGATGATGGTTGTGATGTAGAACGATGATGTTGGTTGTGATGTAGAGCGATGATGTTGGTTGTGATGTAGAAAGATGATGATGATGGTTGTGATGTAGAAAGATGATGGCCATGGGTGTGATCTAGAATGGCGGCAGCGGCGGCGAGTGCGCTGCGGGCAGCGTTGGTGTCAGTGTACGCAGCGCTGACCCGCGTGTGCGTGCCGTTGTATTTTGCCGCGATGACAGCAGGCGTCCTTCCAGCGCTCCAACAGCCACGACAAGGTGCGGCGCATCGTCGCCGAGGAGGGGAGAACGGCGCGGAACCTCATCGCATGGAGCGTCCCGCTGGAGAGCCGCGACGAGGAGGGTTCGTTTCCCCACCTCGTCATCTGTGCCCCCATTCGCCAGATCATAAGGCGCACTTTTCGCCGCTATTATCTTAAAGCAAAAAAGTTAAGAATGTTATTGTCACCGCACAGCCACTTCCACCGTTAACGTATTCTTCACATTATAAGAGGCAGTGTTTTTCCCACTCACTCTACATGTTTGTTTGCCACTCTGCCCGATGTCGTGTTATCAGGATTTTTTTTTACTTTCAAAAATACCCCACGAATTGGGGTGCATCTTTCTTTTCCGGAGTGCCTTATAAGGAACAATGAAAATATAAAAAAGTTACATCCCTAAAATAAAAAAAATACATTTGGAAATAAAAAATTGTTTATGAAATGAATGCTGCCATGGTCAGCGGGCTCGACATGCAATCCAGAGGTTGAAACAACAAATTCTCTCTGTCCAACGTAATCAATCGAACTTTATTTTAACGCGAGCGCCCTTCACAATCAAATTGTCACAGGGCGCTTGACGTGCTAACATAACACCCTGTGGTGTAAATGGGTTCACCACAGTCGACTGGGCTGGTTGCTTGTGATGGGGGCTGCAGTGGTGGCTTGGCCCACCACCACCACCCCTGCGTGAGTGTGAGTGCCGCACCCGTTACCATTATCGCCCACAGAGTGATGGGTGTTCGCACGTCCAATTCTCACGGATCGTCACGCGTGACCACATTAACCTGTTGCGCGACTTTTACCACCCACGTGTGAAGCTGTTCCCTTGTTTAGTGCATCCACCAGGGGGTGCTGTAGTACACACCAACACACACCCCCCCCCACACTCATTCTTCCTCCTCCTTGCAACTTCTGTCGCGATTCAGCAGCTATCACCGATGCGCATTCGGGTCGTAGCGTTTGTTGTTGTTGTTGTTGCTGTTGTGGTGCAGACACGATATCCAGACGTTTTCGTTCCACGTCCAGGGAGCTTTGATGGCAACTGAATTCAGTTTGCACTGGCAGAATGCAAAATAATCGATTCTTGATTCAAATTACGACTCCCCCCCCCACCAAATTTTTTTGTTACAATTAATAATATTTTGCTGGAGGCGGTGATTTGCTTCATGTCTCAGTTTCTGGACGCCCTGTCTTAGCATAGTTCATGCAATCACTCCAGCAGTGCGCCTCTTTCTTGGCCAGCAGAGGACGATATTGTCCAACAAGTGTTCAGTATCACTGCACGACTCGAGGTGGGGGGGGGGGGGGGGGAAGGGGATGGGTTGTGTTGTTGTCCAGCATGACGTCCGACATTTAGCTCCGCGTGCCGGGAACTTCTTCAGCAACTGAATCTGAATTCAGTTCACGGCGGATTCGGGTCCTGATGAAGTTGCGCCGCGCCGTAGAGCTGCGGAGCACGTGGAACGCCGGGCCGAGGCCGCGCAGCGACACCGCCCAAAAGCGCGTTGGAGAGCTTGACAACATCACAACGGCGATAGTGTACGCTGTCACGTCGATTTGATGCCAGCGCTGCCGGTGTTTGGGCACCGTCGCTGCATGTTGCATATTCAGATTTACAAACACAGACACAATTTGAACCGAGAAGATGGTTTCAAATTAAGCATCCATTGGAAAGATGTTCTAAATCGAACCAAACATTAAACAAATTTTCATTGGTACAGTATATTTTTCAAGTAGTGGTACCCCAAACTTTCGCAGCTCTTAAAAATTCCGTTTTCACACCATCAATAGGTAAACTCCCCCTCGCCAACCGGCATGTTCACCCGCATGTTCACCCCCTCTACACCGTTCATCATGCTAAGTCGGCCAATCAAATGATATTTTTTATGCTAATTCCTTTGTCAAGGCACCTCGTTTCCTCGCACACAGCTTAAAGGTCGCGGTCTGAGCGTGGCTGTGTTTCACTCCAGCGCTGTCCTCGAGACAGTCTGGTCCCTTCGCCTGATGAAGGCCGCTTGTGTTGTGGCCGAAACGCCGTGATTTTTGTTGTTTTATTTTTTACCTACGTGACTTTTACCGAATAGAACCAAAGAGTACGGGCACAGACATTATTTTGAAAGTGCGAGCAACGCTCGATTTTCAGGGGTTATTGGGTAAAGGAAGTCCTGGTTTCACACGTAGGCTTATTAATTTAAATAATATTACCTGTCAAAACGTACTCGAATTGTTCATTTTGTGAGTTTACTCTCCAACACCCCAGTGTGCTGAACTATTAACGCATTGGCATGTTTTGTTTATGTGACAAACCTTAGTAGTTGGCCGTGTCGGGTGGTGGCGGGTTTAACGACACACATATAATTACGCGATCTAACCTCAATTAAAAAAAAAATCTCATTATGGAAGTACCCGGGAAAAACGAAAACACTGATAATGCGAGACTCATGTAAATTAGTCTATTAAAGTGCAACGATGGTTTGACCTACGCGCAGTTGGGAGGGCGAAAACGTGCAACGCATGCAACGTTTTGCGCTCGGAGCTGGCGGCTCACCTGGCGATGCGTTTGCGGCCCGCCTGGGGGCGTGGGGGCACCGCGTCGCTGGCCCCTCCTCGACGGGTGAGGAGCAGCGAGACGAGAAACGGAACCGGCGCTCTTGAAGATTTGCATCTTTGATCCGCAACCCCATGAAACCTTCCCACCGCTACTTTGAGAGTTAACCAATATAGGCTCGTAACGTAACGTTCGCGTGGCATTCATGTGAATGGAGCAGATATAACTCTACAAATGAGGTGATAACTCTACAAATGAGGTGGTTACATACAATCCAAGAAATGATAAATTTGACACAGTAAAAAACGAGACGAAAAATGTATGATTTTTACATCAAATCGTTCAGAACACTGTAGCCGAGTTGACATGTGTATTATGAAGAAGGGCCATTGCCGGAAACGTCGCTGATTATTTATTTTTTCCTTTTTAGAGCCACTCTGCTACTGAGGAATGCGTTGCGTTTGTTGGCACAGTTCATGGCATCACTGCAGTGTGCTTTCGTGGCCAGCAGAGGGCGATATTGCCCTACAAATGTGCTGCTGCGCTGGTCAAAGTGTCCGTTGTCCTGTTTTTGTTAACACAATAAATCTGGTCAATGATGTTGCTGTTATTCTGTGAAAAAAAACCCTGATATTAACCGGTGTGATGATGCATATGATCGTGATAATAATTTACAGCCGTTCTTTCACTTGTTTGATGAAGGCCTTCCCACACCGTACCGGTCATGTTGGGTTGACTACTCTAGGTCGACTCGAATTGTATGTGGTTGCGTTGAGTTAAAATATCAGCACTAAAGAGACAAAGGTGGCCGGGAGGTGGTGTTGGCCACCCAAGGGAGGCAGCTTTTATTGAGAAGCAAGTTGAAGGCTACAACACATGGAGAGGATCTCAAAATAAAGCGTACATGGTACATATTTGTCTTTCCACAAATGTAGGGTACGTATATACAGAACACGGAGTAAAATTCTGACCAACTGAAATTCATATAATTAATTTAAAAATGTATTATTCTCAACGTTCAGTTTCACCAAAAGATGGGTTATGAACAGCAATTAACGAACGAGGTTTAAGCACGCCTGCGAGTGTCAAGAGAACGGTCGGTACCGAGTTACAACGGATAGACGCGCGGCCATCTCTGAGGCCTGTCGTAGGAGATGGCCGTGATGCAGCAGGGGCCGATGCCCAACGTGTCGCCTCTTGTACACCGTCTCACTTTTACTTTCAAGGCAGTGCGGTTGATGAACGCTTTGTTGACAGAGAGCAACTGTTGGTAGCGAGTTACAACAGAACTTCACCACTCCCCCCCCATTGATGTCAGCTTTGACTAGGAATCAAACTCAAGTTGCAGGGTTCATCGCTCAGGACGCAGGACATGAACCGTTGTGCGACTGCTCCCCCCCCTCCCCCCCAAATTCTGTACAAGTAAGGGTAACTAAACACTCGTTGTGTGGGTCTTCTCGGAGTGCTCCAGTTTTGTCCCACATGAAGCCAAACACTCAATAATGGAATTGACCAAACACGCCAAAATCAGGACCCACCTGAAAAGTCTTGAGACTCAACGAAGCTTTGCTGCTTAAATAGAGGGAATTTCACTTTTATTTATCTATTGGAGAGGGGAGGGGGGGAGGATGCGAGAGTGGTGGCACTGGTGGTGCAGTGGTTAACACACTGCACTGTGAACCTGGTGATGCGAGTTTGATTCCCGCACACGCCTGAAATCAGCGGTGAGCGATATCTGAAACAGTCGTGAATAGCGCTGCTGAGCGTGGTGAAGTATGGTCAAGCAACTTCCATGTCCAACACTGTGGGGAGTTTTTATTATTATTATTTAGCAGTAGATTGACAAATGACTTTACATTTTAATTATTGTTGTACTTGTTTTAATGTTTTTTTGCTCTTCCCATTTTGGTGACTGGGTCACTTGCGGCCTTCATCAGGTGAAGGGACGAGACTGTCTGTGTTATTTTATTTTATCAATTTATTATTTTATTCTCATTCTACGTAACTTTACCGAAAGAACCAAAGAAGATGAATCCTTGCAGTCACGAAAGCTTTAAATCGAAATTTAAACAAAATAACTTGATGCTTGAATCACGGATGTTACACTCCTCGATTTAGCACAACGATCTAAATTCATATTTTCTTCTCCTTGTAGGAAAACTGAAGCATCTGTCTGCGCAGTCCCGCCGGGCGAAAAGCGCCAACAGCGCTCATCAGCAGCTCGCGGGGAGCCCTTCGAAGCCCGGCAAACGGGTGAGCACAGCGAATGGCGAAACCATCATGGCGCGTTGTACGTTTTGGCTCCCCCTTTACCGCTGGCACATCTGAGCCAGATTTTTTTTTCTACTTTCGATCAACGCACAGGTTAAGCCAGCAGTTCTCAACCCAGGGGTCGTGCCCCCCACCCCCGAAGCCTTTCAGAGTGGGGGGGGGGGGGGGGGCAGGCTGCGGCATGAATACTGTGCAGGAGAAATGTTTACATTTGCGCGGGGAACGTCGGTGCGGCGAGAAAACGCACGAACACACAACATCAAAACATTGCCTTACTAATGCAAAACACACACTAACACGCAAAGTGAAAATATTGCCTTGCTAACACGAAACACACCAACACACAACGTGAAAACATTGTCTTACAAGCACAAAACACGCACTAACACGCAACGTGAAAACATTGCCTTACTAACACAAAACACACGACGTGAAAAGATTGCCTTACGAACACAAAACACGCACTAACACGCAACGTGAAAACATTGCCTTACTAACACAAAACACACACTAACACACGATGTGAAAACATTGCTTTACTAGCGCAAAACACACACTAACACGCAACGTCAAAACGTTGCCTTGCTGACACAAAACAACACTTATACACAACGTGAAGCAGATGCCTTGCACGACGTTGACTCGAGGTGTTGACGTATGATCGCTGGGTATTGTGTCCTTGGTAGCCTGGGCGTGTGCGCGGAGACCAGTCGGTTTTGATTGGAGCAGGCCCGCCGGTTTGAGAACCACTGCTTTAGACCCCTTATCATTGTCAGAAGATCAGCCTTCATCACGACGGACAGTTTTCACATTTTGGTCTCTTTCTCGAGTGACGCTGAGCAACTTTAAAATCGCGAAAACAAAATTGACGCTGGCTCGGTGCAAGAGAGCTGCACCGTCACCCACCGAGAAGCCAGCCACTTAAGCTGGAAGATTTGTCTTGGGCATATTTTGACTCTGGCCCGAGAATAAACTTAAAAAAAACTGCAAAGCGAGGAACGCGGCAAAAAAAAAAACTGTCCCAAGCACAGAACCGCCTGCCCGCCCACCCGCCTGGCCAGTCGTCCAACCCCCACAAAGTCCGCTCTCAGGCTCTTCGGCCACCCAGTGTTCCCCGCTCTCCCTCTCTCGCCTCCCGTCCACTCGAATATCCGTAGCACGGGCTGGTGCGGTTCGGTGCGGCGTGGGTCGGTACACACGTGCGCGCGCACGCACGCATGCTGCTGAAGTGGCTTCAGGTTGGATCAACGATCCTGTGAAGGGGAGTCGGAATAGCGCCAGGAGTGGCTTAGAGTGGGCATCGCGGCCCACTCGGGGCAGCTGTTTTGCCGCCTGAGTCATTGCTTTAACTAGAAGTTGTTTTTTTCCCCCCCCTCTCTCTCTTTGCCCTGCGTTGTTTTGAGAGGGTCTTGCTACGGTGTGCACGTGCGCACACGCGCGCAGCCTCAAATGAGTACCTGGTGCGGTGTGTAAAACATCGCCACTGGGGAGACAAAGGCAGCCGGCCGTGGTGTTTGCCACCGACCTCCTCGTGTGCCGTGCCGGCCTTCATTAGGTGCTCGCTAACAGCACTTGCCCCAACAGTCTGTTCAGGCTCTCCGGGGGATCTTTTTCTTTGTCTGTGTGGGGGAGCGGTCGTGTAGTGGTAAGCGCACTGCGCTAATAACCCTCAGACCCCAGTTCGATTCCTGCTCACAACCAAGAACAGTGGTGAATATTTGAACTGGTCCTGGTCGACTCAGCCTTAAATAAGTACGTGGCTGCTTTTTGTAAAATTATCAGCACCAGGGGAGACAAAGGTGGCCGGGAGGTGGTGTTGGCCACCCAAGGGAGGCAGCTTTTATTGAGAACCAAGTGAGAGGCTATAACACACGGAGAGAATCTCAAAATTAAGCGTATACGGTACAGATTTGTCTTTCTGAAAATGTAGGGCACGCATATACGTAAAAATCAGACCTACTGAAATTTCGAAAAAAAATAGATTTTACAATTTTTCTTACTCACAAACTTTCAGTTTCACTGAAAGATGGGTTATGAACGGCAATTAGTGAACGAAATCTACGCATTCTTGCGAGTGTCAAGAGGCCGGTCGGTACCGAGTTACAGCGGAATGTCACGCGGCAGATGCGGCCATCTTTGAGGCCCGTTGGCCACGATGCAGCAGGGGGGCCGATGCCCGACACGCGCCGCCTTTTGCACGCCGTGTAATTTTACTTTCCAGGCAGCGCTGTTGATGAACGTGTTGTTGGAAGGAGAAGCGTACGAGCGAGCGAGCGAGCCTGAATGTGTGAACGTGCCGCACGGGTTTTTTCCCAGAGTGAACGCGATCGCGTGGGTCGTTGCGATCGAAACGTGACAAGGGTGGGAAAAACCCGATTTTTTTTTTGCCCGACAAATCGGGTTATTGGCTTTAATGGAATTAAACCCGATTTTGCCGATTAAAACCTGGTTTTTATTATCGGCGTCCCGTGCACACTTCAATCCTGCTCCTCCTCGTCGTCGTCGCTCTCGCCGCTGGAGCCGGTGTTGTCGCCGTCGCCGGGCGTTGGGTAGTCGTAGAACGCGTCGAGGTTCGACTTAATGAAGACGAGCCTCTCGACTGTGTTGGACATTGTGTGGAAAACTTGGAATGGCGGCTTTCCGACGAGTGACGAACTGACGACGAAGGCCTGGGCGAGGGCCGAACGCACCGCGTGACTCGGGCGCGTGGCGGCTGAGCCCGGGCCCCGGCCCGAACGCCGCTGATGGGTGCGTGCGTGCGACCGAAATCCCGACTTAACTTTAATAAGACCGAATGAAACCGGATTTGGGCAGGATCCAGGTGCTCCGGTTTTATATAAAAACCGATTAAAACCCGAACGAATAAAACCGGGCCGTGCCAGCCTTGAAATGTGAACGCGCGAGTCCCCCCGCGTCAACCTAAGGGCGCGCCTTTGTGACTTGTGAACGCACAAGCGAACTGCGAGTGACCGTGAACGCGTCGGTGAAGATGGATGTTCATCGACGAACACGAACAATCGAGTGGACGCGTGACTGTGGGACGCACTGGTGAACGCGATCACACAGTTGCAAATACTAGTGAATGCGTACTCACGGGTGAACGCGTGGTTTACACGTGTGGATGTGCACACTTAAGGGAATGTCAGTACCGGGTTAACGTAGAAGGCACGAGTAAATGTAACTGCACGAGTGAATTTGAACACGAGTGAATGCGGGTACAGACCTGAGCACAATTGACTGAACTCACGAGTGAATGTGGACTCGGAGGTGAGCGAGTATACGAGTGGTCGTGAACGTGAACGCATGAGTGAGCGCGCTCATCGCCGAACAGTCGCGTGCCCGCGTACACGCGCGCTCACACGTTTCGCAACCCCTCCTTCACGTTTGCCCACTCCTCCCTCGTTCCCTCACGGTCCTCTCGGCCTCGCCCGGCCCCCTGCACTCCTGCCCGTAGCCCCACGCAGCCCAGCGTAGCCGGCGTAGCGCGACGAGTGACGCACAATCGCAGGAAAGGGCCGCTTCAATAGCTCTTGTCGGGTCACGGCGAGAACCCCTGATTAACTCCGGCGTGTTCGCCCGTGATAACGAGCGCCTTTGTCGCGCCGTTCCGACCGGGTTATAATCGGCGACCTTGCCAGTAAAATATCCTGCCCTCCGACTTCCTTCCCGCACGCCCGCTTGCTCGTGGGTTCGGGGGGTAATGGCCCCCCCACCCACCTCCTCTGAATGTTTTGCTCGTCCGGCAAGCTGGGGTGACGGGGGGGGGTGGTGGGCGGGCAGCTCCGTTGAATCCATTGGCCATTCTTCTTCTCCGCCGCCGCCATTTCTGCGTCGCCGTCGGCCGCCTGGCCGCCGTCGCGAGTCGCCGCGCCGCTTTGGCATTCGGCGTCCGTCGACTCGAAAACTTTCGGCGTCGACGCCGGTTTATGTCGTGGTCAGGTTCCCGGGGTGTTTTGGGGTTGTTGTTGTTGTTTTTTTTTGGTCTTCGCCGAATATCCCAGCAGGGCTGTAAGTAAGTGGGCTATGTTATGGCTAGCGGAGGAAGCGCTTTGATGTGTTTGTTTCGCTCTCTGCTGATTGAGTGGCGCGTGCACCTTGACGCGTGCGTACCGCCCCCCCCACCCACTACCCACCGCCGTCGCCGCCGTGCTCGTGACGGAAATATATCCTGAGTTAACCGATTGGTTGAATTGACAATATTTGGGGAGAGGTTTGAAAATTTCGCCCCTCTCGCACCAACATTGAATACCTTCGGAGGGTTTTTACTAAACGTTGGGCTGTTTCGGTCGACTCGACTTGGAGAGCGAATGACTAAATGAAAGCCGCACGACGCCGTGGCTGTCACTGACGTAAGGGGGACGCTGGCTACGTCAGCACCGCCCGGAACGGTGATGTCTTAGCGGTGCTCCTGCACAGGAGAGCTGGGATGGGGTGCGCGGCTTCACACGCGAGAGCATGGCGCGTCTCGTCCGCTGCTAGATTTTTTTTTTTTTACCACTCGCCATGACCAGCCGCTCGTGTACATTTAGTGTACCTTCAGGGTGTGCTAATTGGCCTTCTAGACGAGTGTGAATAAAAAGTGCTGTACATTTATTAATTGTTAGAAATTACCTTATTCTAGCGAATGTTAACACGTTTACCGAATTACACTCTGAACGGGCTGATGAATCCCAGTTTAGCCGAGGCCAGTTGAAGTTCGCCATGTTTTAAACACAACTCCTGGGAAGCGATGAGAAGGCCCACAGGCCGATGGATTAAATGTTATTTCCTTTCTGAGATTAAGGCAAATCCCTCATACATACTTATATGTTTTAGCAGTTTGTGTGTGTCAGCATGTGAAAATCTGTGTGTGTGTGTGTGTGCGCGTAGGCACGTGAGCATCTGTAGGTGTGTATGGCTCTGTGTCAACATGAAGGTATATGTAGATGTGTGCGTGCGTGTGGAAGCGTGTATGCACGCGAGTGTTTTTGTATCTATGTGTGTGCGCGTGAGCATTTGAACGTCTGTACGTGCGTACATGCGTGTGTGCCCCTCCGCGTGTGCGCGCGTCCCTCTAGGCGAACCGTGTGTGTCTTCGCGTGTACGCGCGTGTGTGCGTCTGTACGTGTGCGTGTGTATGTACGTATTCAAACTTATATTCGCACAATCCTCCGTACACGCGCGTTCGCGCGCGCCACGCCGCCTCGGCTCCCGTACGAGGGAACGCGTGCCGCGAAATCAGTTGCGGGCGAGGAGGCCGGAGGGAGCCCCTTCGGAGTGCGCGGCCCATTACCATCAATTATGTAGGCGCTGCAGCCCCTGCATATTTCACGGCCTTGTCGGAAAGTATAAGTGCAGCTAAACCCCGTGGCTTGTCGGCGCAGCCCGCGGACAAATCGACTTGCTGGGCTCAAACCGCGGGCGACACGTGTCCGCCACCGCGGAATTGAAAAAAAAATCAAACGGGGCTCTCAACGCTGTCTCCGGATAAGGTTTTGTGCGATTCGAGTAACTTGTCCCCTCTAGCATTTGAGCGCCGTGTGAGTGAAATAGTATTTTTAAGGGGGGTAAATAATATGCAACGTTATCTGGTTGTTACGTCGCAGAAACGTGGGAGATGGTGATATCCTGGCGGAGGCCTTAATCCAGCAGTGGATTGATCATGGATGATCATGATGATGGCGATGACCATACAAACCTTAAGCAAAGCTAAGGTGTATACATTTACTGGAGTCTTTACGTTGTAACTGCAAGGTTACTTTGAACTATGGCTCAAAAACTCGGTACTACCCTAATAACACATGCTGTTACAAACTCAATAACATTTTAGCAGTGAGAATCTTTCAATTATGTTTGATTCTAAAAAAAACCCCCAATAATATCTCTTTAATTCCAAAATAAATAAATTAGCCGTACACATTACTCAGCGGCTCTCCGACGTGTTTTTTTGGGTCGTAACCACACGCTTCTTCTGCGTGACATCCGACGGTCTGCTCTCCACACGCTGGGAGCTTCTACAGGAAGTGAATACGACGAAGCAGCTGCCCACACTCGGAGCGAAACGTTGGACGTCGTCCCGAACAGCACGCAGCACAACCCCTGGAAACACGATTGGAGAGCCACGCGGGGGTGCAACCACGACAAATTACGCGGTCACAATGCCGAGCGGCCCCTCATGGGCCCTGAGGGGGTCACGTGATCCCTCCCGCACCATGCGCGCGTCAGTATTTCGCTGTCATGTGAACTCAGGCTGTGCAGCAAAAATCACTGTGCGTGTTATTGCCCGTGAAATTTAAATGTCTTGCGTAACGCGCGCATTTTTCTCACGTGGAACAACTGCAGTGGAGCACCCTTGGCCAAGCAGTTTAATAAATCATCTGCTGTGGTATATATCTCGTCCACGATAATATAAATATCTGGCTTACGTTTCTGCCGACGAAGGCGGTGCCCGTTTTGCGTTGACTTTTTTAAACGTCGTTCCGTTTGTGCTCCCGATGTCATGCCAACGAGAGATGAAGCGTCCACTTGGAATCACCGTTCCCGCCCCCCCCCCCCCACGTTTAGGGAACGGGCCCGCCGCAGGTGATCGTTGCGTCGAATAGCCGCACGGTGGGGTGCCGGAATTTGCCATGCACCCCGCGATGGAGCAGCGTTTTGTCGCGTGGCGGTCAAAACCGATAACGTTTAATTCTCACATCAGTCATTGGTGGCTGGGCTCAAAACTGGCTACACTTGAGAACGCGTTTCCATCGAGGGTGGCTGGTAAACATGGGAGTTAAACCCAGCTTCTCAGCAACGGTGTGCTGCTGTTGGAATGGAAAATTGTCCGCGTGGGCATATTATCGCTTTACGTTGACGTTCTATTAGTTTAAATTAGGGGATTAATGCGCTATGTAGCCGAGTTGTCTGTACGCCGTTTGAAATAAGGTCTCCTGGAGTGAAAATAACACTGAGATGGTGGGGGGGGGGGGGGGGGTGTGGAATTCGAGGCTTCCTGGCCTTGTCAGCACGTTGATCCCAAGTGTGGGCCGCGGATGCCTGTAGGGGGCAATCTTTGTCCGTCAACAGCCCCTGACCAGGCCGGTCCATCAGCAATTTGCGCTGAGTGCCCTGACGGATTACAAAAAAAGCGTGAATTTGTACATAATTAATCAAATAGCGGCGGCCATCTGCTTGACAGGGCAGCGATGCTGAGGAAGTGTCTACAATACTTCCCTGCCTCCCCCCCACAAAAAAAGATCCCACAACCGGCAGCTAAAATATTAAAGTACGTAATTGTCGTGGTACGGGAGGAATAAGGTTTATATTTATTTATTTTACGAAAAGCACTCTAAAATTAAGGGGCACAAAATTAGCAGCCTGCGCCGGCCGCATGCCGCTTTGCCGTTCCTTCAGCCGGCCTCAGAAAAAGGGGGGAAACGTCTTTCACAACAGGATGGTTGACAGCGCTTGTTTGCACCAGCAGCCCCGTCGCAATCAGCGATCGGCCCCGAACCTCAAATTACCCACGATTGTTATCGGCGGCGTCCGACCCTTGCCTAGCGGTCTCTCCGCGGCTTTTCTTTTTATTTCGGCGCGTTTCTCTTTTGTTTGTTATTTTGGTTGTTGTTGTTGTTTGTTTGTTATTTGTTTTTGCCTTCTCTTCGAGAGACGGACAGCTGCGCGATCCGAAATAGCCAAGGGCACGGCAGCAGATGCTGGTGTGCCGCCGCGTGTGAGCGTGCGTGTGAGCGTGCGTGTGAGCGTGCGCGTTTTGTCTCACTCGCTTTTTGTGGTGGTCGTGGTGGCTGGGGGGGGATTTTTTTTGGGCATCCGTGTCGGCGCGTTTGTCTCGCCCGTCGCCACGCGTGTCCCAGCGTATCGTGTATGGGCGCGACTTGATCCGCGCGCTTACATGTTCGCGCGTTCACTCGCGCGCATGTGCGCGCACACTTGTATACGCACGTGCACGCACAAAGACGAACATCCGCTTTTGACCCACAAAAAGACGGAAGATCCCCCGTGTAGCCTTTGTCAGACTGTTAGCGAGCAACCTCTGAAGTGTGACACAGCGCACTAGGGGGGTGGGAGGTCAGCACCAGGTACTCATTTAAGGCTAAGTCGATCTAGGGGAGGCGCAGATGAGTAGCACACGCTACCGCACACAAAAAAAAACATGGGCAGGAATTGAAAGAAGGTCACTTGTATTGTAAATCATTGCACAAATGACTACGCTACACATATAAACAAATATCCCCCGTATAGCCCTAACAGACTGTTGGGGCAAATTCTACCGCACACACACACACACATATACACACGTGTACACAAACATATGCGCGTACGTGTACGCGCATATGCACATTAACATGTGCATACGTGAGAACACGTAAACACGTGAGAACACAAACACATGCGCGCACGTACATGGATGCGCGCACGTACTCGAACACAGAGACCACAAACGCATGCACGCACCCGTGGCGAGACGCACACGTTCATGCACTCGCATAGACACGAACGCACGCATGCGCACAATCGCAAGTAGATCATTTTACCACCACGTAAAGGCAAAACTAAATCTACTTATAAAACTGTCCATGAGTCGAAGACAGAGGGAACACACACTTCCACCCGTGAACATGCTTGGGTAACACTCGGCGCCGTGCTCTCGATTATTAATCTCCTCTTGTACGTACAGGGCATCGCGCACAGAGTGAGCTGGATTCGAAGCGACACAGATGGGCTCCTAATGAAATAGTAAAACGATGTTGCTGCTCCTTGCGCTGCTACTGCCACAGGCACCGTGGAGTGTGAGAGAGACCCGAGGGTTAGAACCGGCTACCCGAACCGCTTTGAAGCGCTCCTGGGATCTCATGAATAAGTGAATGGAAAAAGAAGAAAAATCGTGCATATGCATGGCCTTCTGCAACGCTTTCCAATGCGAGTTTGCCGTTATAGGCGTTTATTCGCGGTGTGGACACGTAGCCTTCAGGGCAAGAGATAGTTTTGTAAATTGTGTTTTTTGTTGTTTTGCTCCCGTTTTTGTGTCCCTATTGTTGGGCGAACCCTTCCTAAAGAGCAACACTACTTTATGTTTTATATATTGGATCACCTGCACGAGAGTTGTTTGTGACCCCCGTGTTACAGACGGAGGGACGGAGCTAATGCTTCAGCGCGTTGAGCTGGAAAGCGTCAACGGTAACATTTTTGGCAAACCTGTGCTCCTGGTAAACGTTCCATTTGCATGGCCGCCCCTGCATCGCTGTGGGGCGTTGCTCTGAAAAGGAAGCGCCATATGCCGCTAAGTGGCTAACAATGGATCCTGTGGCATCATCAGTCTCACCAGCGAGACAGATAGAGATGGACGACCTTAGTTTATGACCAGGTCATTGGGGGTCGGGGGAGCGGCGGTGCAGTGGTTCGCACACTGCGCTATCAACCCGGCGATCGGAGTTCTGTTCCTGGCCATCGCTCGCGTCAGCGGGGAGTGATATCTCTGTCTGAACCTGTCCCCCCCCCCCAACCCTCGCCTACCCCCCCCCCCCCCCCCAGCTTTCACCAATCCACACTGAACCACCGTGGTATGATCATGTTATCCTCATGGCTGATGCGGCACGCCATTGGTCCCGCAGTGGAAATGGTAAAGGGCTGCAAACATCGTGGTCCAGCATGTGCCCGTGGGCCCGGTGCGTCAACCGTCACACGTCGCGAGCTCTTCGGGCGTTGCTGAAAACACCACGGCGCCCTCCGACAAACAAGCGGGGGCAACATGTCCGCTTCCCGATTTAACGAGCAGCGTTTGTGCGAGTCTGCTTGCCAGGACGGACGTGGCATGTCCGCCGGCGCTTATTCGGTCAAGGTTCGACTTCGTAACTCCCCGCCACAACGGCTCCGGACGCGTCCATCGACCGTCGTAAATGTCCACGGAAATTCAACTCCTCCCTCCCGTCCTCCCCCGGCCTCCCTCTTGCCTTCCGCTTGCCTCCCCCAACGAATATCTCCACCCCCCCCCCAACACCGTCGTAGGCCATAAAATGTAGCAGTGGAACGCACCCCACGCCACCCCACCCAACCCCGCCATCCCACACACCCGCTGCACTCCCAGCTTGCAGATCAAACCGCGTTTGCACCGCGATGATCGCGTGCGCTCACGCGCGCTGCTCCTGTCACCGCCGCCGCGCGTAGCCCCATTGTAATTTAGTTGTCTCACTTTGAAGTTCAGAAATTAATCGCCGGGAAATTGATTTTCCCCCGTGTGCATCGGGGTAAACAACAACAACAACACCCATCGCGTTTGGGGAAACGTTGATTAAAGACCGCTTCGTGCTCCGCCTGTCTGACCGTTGCAGCCGCGTTCACAGGGGCTCGCCCCCCTCCAATTTGCGTTTGCTTCTCGAGTTCGTAAGCCAAATGGTGGGCAAGCGAGTTTCGAGGCATCGATGGAAGTGGCGGTACGGTTCCATCTTGAGGAGCCCTGCCCTTGTTACAGAGTGGACCCCCTAACTAGATTTGAAGTTTTCGTGACTGCAAGGATCCATAGACTTTGGTTCTTTCGGTAAAGTCACGTAGGTATAAAATATAAAATAATTCTAATTTAAATCACGACGTTTCAATTGCAACACAAGCAATCATCATCAGGTGTGAAAACTACAGCAAGAAAAAAAATGGATCCTTGCAGTCACGACCGCCTTTGTCTCCTTAATGGCGATTTGTACACACTGCACTAGGTGCCCATTTGAGGCTGAGGCGACCTAGGGGAGGCCCAGGACCGGTTCAGATTATCGTCACCGGCATTGGCCGTGAGCGGGATTCGATCTCGGGTCGCCGGGTTCGTAGCGCAGTGTAGCGATAATCGCCACACGCACACACAGAGACACGCGCGTAGAATCCAACAGAGCATAGTCGGTCGCAATTGCATTTGGAGCCTAACCAGGTGTGTGAGTCATTTACATGGAACCGTTAATTTCTCTTAAAGGAGAAAACGGTTGAGCGCAGCGGGTGACAAAACGCGCCGTTCACAGCCTGACGTCGCGTTTGCAAAGGGACCGTTGTTATACGGACCCACGCTGATTTCGCGATTGAGGTGTGGGGGGGCGGTGGGTGTCGTGGGGGGGGGGGGGGGGTTGCTGTCGCCGCCGCCGCCGCCGTGAGTGACAACGGCACAAAGGGGGCTGATGTGCATATGCCCGGTGTCGGCAGGAACGGCGGGAGCGCGGAGTCGCCTGAGTGATCGTCGTTACCGAGTTCATTGTGTTTTTTTTTTACCAGGGTTTGCTCACTTTTTTGTTGTTGCTAAGATCGGCAGATTTTTGTTGCGTTTTTTTTTGGCCCCTCGTTCGAAATTAATTTCGTGTGCACGTACGATAAGGCGATCAGACGCGACCTCGCATTCGGGGAGTTCTAAATCGACGACGCCAGATGAGTTGCAGTTGCTTTATTTTGTGTTTGCGTTCTCGTCGGTCGTGTACTCAAATTTGCGATGAGAGGCGTATTTCGCCTCTAGGTGTTGCGCGTCAAACCTGTGGACAGTTGTTTCATCGCCTCTGGTGCATTATTAGTCTCGCGATAAACGTGAAGAAATACAAAATGTGACGAAATAAAAAAAAATTATAATAAAAAAATCATATCCTACACCCTTTTAACTCGTTTTAATTTCCTCCGCGTTTTTGCAGCCTTTTATCATCTTGCGCATCGAAACAATGCTTTTGCTCTACGGTTTCGCAAAGCACTTTCGATTACAACAAAAAAATACTCTCGATGGTTTCCCATACGCGCGGAGTAGGGGGGGGGGTGAAGATGTGGGACACGCAACGTTTGCGCTCATCGCTTCTCTTGGCGAGCGGCTCGCTTCGCGACGCGTCCGCGGTTCGCATGGGGCACCGCGTTGCTGCCCCCTCCGACGAGCGAGGAGCAGACTCCTATGTCCAGCGTGTTGAACTTCTTTCGCCAACGTACGGAGCCGACCGTGCTCATCGGAAGTGCGGGATGATAATTAACCCGGCGCTCGCTCAAAGACGTTTCTTTTCTGCAGGTATGGTTAATCCGCAACCCGGACAAATCCTCCCCGTGGATAATTGACAGTTAACACTCTTTCGGTTCCGTGAATTCATCGTCACAAGCGACAAGCTTTCACTCGCGCGTCGGCCCGAGATCTGCATCTCTGCTCCTCTGGTTTGCTTACAGCGGTGGCTTCACAGACGTAATCGTAGAATTTACAACAGCAACAAAGAAGAGGAAAATACTGCAGGAACGTTTTTTTGTTGCGTCTAAGAATTACTGTCATCGTCGTCGGCGGCGTGCAGTGTCACGATCCTTGGCGGGCGTGCAGCTGGGAGTTGAGGAAAAACCAGTCCAAGCCCGGGCCCGTCACAACATTGTATCCGCACGACTGCCAATCACTTTTGAAATTGGAACGTTGCAGCGGGAGGTTCTCACTGGAAATGTTCGGATTAACGGTGCGGCGTGCTGTCGCTACGCCACGGACAGCTGTCCGAGCCCAAGGTGTTGGCGTTAATATCGTTATTTAATTTTCCTTACTTTTTTTTCGAACCTCCTTTATCTTGCGCCACCGTTTTTCTTTCTACGCAACGCGCGTGGCAATTCACGCAGAGCGTTCTTGTGTACGTTTTATTTATTTACTCTCAAATTAAAAAAAAACATACACACACACTCACTCGCAACGCAGCATGCGCCGCATTCACCGACGCACGGGGACCGCCGGCTTTCTTATTTATTTTTGTTGTTGTATTTCTGGGATTTTTGTACATCCTTGTAGGAGCATGACTCGCAGGCCCCGCGGTAACGATCGCTCTGGGCTGTCGCAGCACTCGTGCTTTTTGTCCGACCATCGATTTTCTTAAAAGCAGGGCAAGTAAGCTACCATTCCACTGGGTCACATTTGTACAGGCTCGCGCTCACTCTCTCTCTCTCTCGCTGGATCTCTCGCTCGCTCTCTCGCTCTCTCTCCCGCTCACCCACCCTTCCCCGCACGCGCGTGGGCACGTGTGCGTGTGCGCGCCCACGTGCATCTTTGCGCGCATGTTCGTTTGTGCTTCCAATCGCTCGTGTACCCGTGCGTGCGTAGGTGTGGACACGCGCGCACCTACGACGTAATTGTTCTTGAACATCTGTTTGTGTGTACCGTTGTGCACATGCGTGCCTGCGTGTGTGAGTGCGCGCGTACTGTGGGGAGCGGTGGCGCGGTGGTGAGCGCACCGCACTCCAAACGTGGAGATCCGAGTTCGATTAAAATATCTCAACCCGTCGTGGTTGACTGCCTTAAATGAGTACCTCGTACAATTTGTAAACATCAGCACTGGGTAGATGAAGGGTGGCCTGGTGTGATGCTAACCACACCACCTCATATGCAGATGTGGTCTTATTAGGTGCTCGCTAACAGCACTTGCCCCAACAGTCTGTGTGAGATATACAGAGAATATTTATACGTTGAGGAGCGGTTGTGCAGTGGTTTACAATAACACGCTACGCGAACTCTGAGCCTTGAGTGAGATTCGCAGCCTACGGCTTACATCGGTGGCGACTCGCATCAGAACTTTTCTTGGGCCTTAAAGTCAACTCATCGTTTTACCTGGGGAGGCGAAGACAGCCAGGCGTCGTGTTTGCCACACCACCACCTTGTTAAAAAGGTCCTCGCTAACAGCCATTGCCCTGACAGTCATAATACTGTACAGGGGATCTGTGTATGTGTGCGTGTGATATGATACCTGCAACCTGGATTAAATTTCCAGTGATGGACAGCATCGGTGGTGCTGTTATTCGTGTGGGTGTGTCTTGTTTTTTCATACGTATGTGCGTTGTTATATGTGTGTGAGCATGCATGGCATTGGTTAGTGCGCCGCGCTACGAATCCGGCGACCCGAGTTTGATTCCCGATCACGGCCAACACCAGTGACGATTATCTGAACCGGTCCTGGGCCTCCCCTAGGTCGACTTAGCCTCAAATGAGTTACTGGCGCGGTGTGTAAATATCGCGACGAGGGAGACAAAGGCGGCCGGGTGTGGTGCTGGCCACCCACACCCTCGTGTGCCCTGCCGGCCTTCATAGGTGCTCGCTAACAGCACTTGCCCCAACAGTCTGTTTTAGGCTATACGGGGGAATCTTTGTTTATATGTGTCGCGTAGTCATTTGTGCAATGAGTTACAATACCAGTGACCTTCTTTCAATTCCTGCCCATGAATAGGTTAACGTCCGTGACACATGGTATCTGAACATGCTCTGGGATTCCTGAAGCTCAGCTCATCCTTCATCACAAGTATCCCGATTATACACCTTCCCCCATTCACGTAGTTTTGCAAAAACGTCGCCACTCTATCAATACCACTACCTGACTTGCGTCGCCTCAACCCGCACGCTTACATCGCTGACGGCTTCCTCCTTCCTTTCTCGTTATCCGTCGCCTCTCGGGCTTTGCATCAAACCCACCGACCCCGTAAATTTCTTCGATTTACGTCGTTTCGATATTCATCCGTCGCACCTTTCCGGAATGCATCCCCGACGTGAACCGGGGTGTTACTCTTGCTTGGCACGGTGTGTACAAACATGAGCTCTGGAGAGACAAAGGTGGCCGGCAACAACACCCTCCCCCCCCCCACTCCCTTGTGTGCTGTACTGGCCTTGATATGTACTCGCTAACAGCACTTGCTTCGGCAGTCTGTAAGGCCACATGGCGGAGATCCTGGTATTTGTTTATTGTGCGCTTTTGTGCCTTTGTGTAGACAAATAATGGGTGCCTTCGTGGGTTCGGTGTACGTTCGTGCGTGCATGTGTGTGTGTATGGGTGTATGTGTTCGTGCACGCGTATTCCTGCACGTTCGTGAATGTGTTCCCGACGCTTGTATGCCTTTGCACAAATCTCATCACATTATTCCAGCACTCCACGTGTTTACATTTGCATAATATTAATGTTGCAGTCATTTGTTCAATCCACTGCTGGATGAAGGCCCCCCGCGCGCCTTGTCGGTGGTGTGAAGGAATGTCCAGGGTCAAGGCGTGTTTGACCATACTTCACCGCATTGATCGGTGTGGGTTGCTGAATGCGGAAATGCCCAGCACCAGTTCAGAAATCACTCGCCACGGAGTCTCTCCCATCGCTAGGAATTTAACTGGCGTCACTGTGTTAATGGTCCGTATGTGGGTAAATTTGTGCGTCGTTTTCCCGTGGCTCAATGATTTCCCCTTCGCTTCCCCAACTCATTGCGTTGTGGGTTTAAGAATCTATGCTAAATTTTGAATTGACGCTTTGTCACAACCCTAATCATTACCATACATCACGTGACCACGTTTCCCAGAATGCATCAGATCTCAGAAGCTAAGCGGAGTGGAACCTGGATAGTGCTTGGAAGGGCGATCAACAAAATACCAGGTCTTATAGACTGCGAAGCTACATGGTGGTCAGTGCAGCAAGATCAAGTGTTGTACTGCACTTCAGTGCTCCTACATCTCCGCTCCGTACCTTCACCAGCCGACCAGCATGGTAAAGTATAGGATAGGCCCTCATCCAGCAATGGATTATATGTGTACATTGTATTATTAATGTCATTGTGTACATTCACGATCATCGTGCGTTCATACGTACGTACATACACATGGGCTTGCTCTGCCACAAATGTTAAGGCCATGTGCCAATATAAATAAGGCATCTCCCACACCATTACTCTGTCGGCCTAGGCCAGGCACTGCAGTGCTTAATCTTCTTAGCCCACTGCACCAGAATGTATTTTTTACCAGAGTTAGTGATATAATTTGGGTTTACTCCTCATGGCCAGTGGCCAAGAACTAATGACAGAGCGGAAGCCCATGGTGGGGGTGAAAAACATGCGTAAGAGTACGTCCCACCGCGGAGACGGAGCCGGGAAATCGGATCACATGTAGAAGCTAGACGAACTGTTGCATCGCGGGACCGTGGAGGGATGGTCGATGACACGCAGAGGCCTTCATCCAGCAGTGGATTGATCATGGCTCACGTGATGATAGCGATTCACGTCACAAGTCGTTTATGTACGTGGGCTAATCCTTGAACACCAAGACGTGTTTGCTAGGATCCTGCTTGAGTTGCATAACCAATTCCGAATTGATTATTTAGTCGCTGTTAACGTTATGGCGACCTTAGGGGCGGCTAGGCTGATGGGCCATGGACGGGGGAGGATGAAGTCAAATCCACGCCGCATATCCGACCGCCACTCATCTGTCGTGACCAATTGACCGTCAACACCTTGTGTAGTATTTGTGAGATATTCTGTCGATGTTCGCAAATCCGAACTTTTCACAGTGTTCTCCGATACCGCGGTCCTCGGGAAAGTGACGTCGTGCCGTATTAATCCGACCACTTTCGTACCGCGCACCAATTGAATCTCACGCGGGCATTTTCTGCCTTCCTTTCTCTCCGCGTGCCGGGTAGAGATATTTTTGGCGTAATGATGGTTTCTTTTATTGCAAAATTGCAAGAGGGATGGGCTGGTTGGTAGGAGTGCTTTTTTAACAGATATATTTTTTTACACTGAGTGTGGTAGCGGTGGTGGCGTCGGCACCAGCGGCCAGGGAGGTGGTCAGATAAAATCAGCCAGGCGGGGAATATGGAAGGGTAGGGTGGGGCAGAGAGAGAGAGGTGCGTGCAGCGCGCTCGCTCTGAGCTTCAGCGAGTCCATTAAGGGTCCCCTGGTGCTCTGTCCAGAGCTACCAGAAGTGTTCATAAATGGACGTGGATAAAACTCGCGTTTGCCCGTGTGTGTGCGCACGTGTGTCCGTTGGCCTGTGTGTGTGCACGTGTGTGTGTGTGTTTGTGTGGGGAGCGGTGGTGCAGCGGTTAGCGCTACGCTTCGCTACGAACCCGGCCACCGAGTTCGATTCCCGCTCACGGCGAACACCGCCAGTGACGATTATCTCAACCGGTAGTGGGCATTCCCAAGGTCGACTCAGCCTTAAATTAGTCCCTGGTCCGATGTGTAAATATCTGCACTTGGGAGACAAAGGCGGCCGGGTGTGGTGCTGGCCACACACCCCCTCGTGTGCCCTTTCCAGCCTTCATAGGTGCTCGCTGACAGCACTTGCCCCAGCAGTGTGTTAAGGCTATACGGGGGATCTTTGTCTCTGTGTGTGCGCCCACACTCGCGCACACTCTTTGTATGCGCGCTCAAGCCTCGTATCAAAAAGATTTAACTTTCTTCCCGGTCTTGCCATGTCCATCGAGCCAGGCGGCTCACAGCGGTACAGCAAGCGGCTTGCGGTCGGAATGTTGGGGGTTGTCTCGGCCTTATCATCTCTGCAGGGTCCGTAGGATTGTTAACACTTTGTTGGGCACAAATCAGCATTGCTTGTCCTATGGATCGACTTGCCCCCACCATAGTAAGAAGGAAATTTCACTTCTGGGCCAGGGCTGTAAATGTGAGGTGAGCGCTGCGTCAAAGCTCATTTGAGCAGAAAATCACTTGGACTGTTTCCACTCGCTATCCATCCTGTGGTCAACCACCACACTCACTGATAAGATCCGTTGCACTGCTGCACTTTTAGAAATCTCTCCCACACAAGGCCGTAATTATAATATATTGGGGGGGGGACCCATCCCCCCCAATATATTCAAATTGGCTCAATGTCCCCCCCCAATATATTGCTATAAAAAGAATTGCTATGCTATATAACTAAAAACAACAATTTGCTAAACCTTGGCCACAATGTCTGGACTTATCTTCATGTAAATCAATCCATAGATTTCTGTTTATATGATTGTGGTTATGGTTGTTCTTTATTAATCCCTAATTTCTGCCATTACATACAATGAAACAAGAAATGGTAAAAAAGTAAAAACAGAGCAATGTAATACAATACACTATTAGACATTATTGTAAAAAATATCCCATGTGTCGGTGAATTTTTTAATATTTTAGGCAGAAAATGAGTTTTCAAATTTATATATTTTTCTGGGTTGGGACCCCCAGACACCCTGGAAGATTTGGTCCCTCCCAAATGTTGACTCCTTTGCTACGGCCTTGCTCCCACATACTCCTTCCTTGCCATGTTCTTGGGACATTTGTTTAAATCAAGACACGTGCAAGCCCTTGTTTCTTACACCTTCAATGGTGCCGATTGTTGCGGGCTGCCTGACGTTTTTTGTGCTTTTGAGCCTGTTGCCCAGCAAGCTTGCTTTGTAATAAATAAATAAACAAACTGCTGTGTGGCCTCGTCTTGCCGTGTCAGTAACCCTACTTTCGCACGCTACTCTCGGCCGCCTCGCCACTTTTCAGTTTATTTACACATTTTCGGTGGAAAATCCAGTCGCTGTGTCGAGTGCGTAGCACGGAGAGCCAACAAAAACCGCGTCGGCTTCTGCGTGCACACTGTCGCACAATGGCGTAGGGACGCTGCTGCTGCTGCTGCTGTAGGATAATGGCGAGCACGGTGGAACTTGCAGTCAGGAGGTGGCCTCTTCGATCTCCAGGCGCGATGGTTTGAACAATGGCACGAGTTTCTCAAATCCCCCCCCACCGCTTGCCTCTGTCCACCCAGCGGAATAAATGGGTGCACAACAGATAGTCGATTGGCAGGTAGTGTGTGTGGTGGGGTATGGGGTAAAGTTTGGGAACTCGTATCTCTTCTAAGACACCTGGTCAGAGTGGAAGAGTGGACCCAAAATGCCTTCTCTAGAGGGGCTTTCTGGAGCCGCTTCGAGTGGAGGCTCTTTCTGCCAGCATTGGCGTGAGCAGGCAGGTGCAGGGCTGCACCATTACTCTCGATAGCTTTACCATCAGTCCGCTGGCACAAAAGGAGCACGAGGGGCTGGTTGCTTTGATGCAGTTTCTATTGTGAGCCATCAGAAAGTAAACTCTGCACGTCTCTCTTTTGCCACGTGAAAAGAGAAAAATGATCAAATGTTCGGCGATTAAAATATTCTCTCGTTAAAGCTACGTGCGGTCTCTTTTTCCACTTTTGCGTCGTTTGAAAGGATACTCGCTTTCAATTAGGGTGCGTGCTTAAGTTTAGAATGCTTTGTCGTGTACTGAAACGGTCATTGTGGCCCTGATTTGAGAATTAATCGCGGTGCTCTGCCCGCGGTTGTTTGAAAATTAACTTCGTCGTCGCCAGCACCGCATTAAACGCTGGCCAATTCGTCATTGTAAATGTACATTGACGGCGATCTGGACACATTTAGTCAGCTTCACTGCCGTTGTTGTCGGCGTCTCTTGTCAATCGACAAAGATATAAATCCTTCGCAAACGATGGCTTTTGTCGCCATTGTCGTCGCGAACATTGCGACGGCTTCGGGGCTTGAGAAGGCCGTCATTCAGCAGTGCTTAGATCTGAGCCGCGTGTCGTGAAGGCAACAATCCCTCAGATCAGCTGTGTAATCGACATCGTCAACGGTCTCGTCACTTTTAGCCTCCTGAATGCCTTTAGAATTCCTCCAACCACGAAGACTCGCATTGCACTTGAGTGGGGGTTGATGTCACCTTCAAGTCTCCAGCCAATCCGATAACGCACTTCACGCATCACTGCCATCCGTGACAATGATGATGATAATCCAATTGCATGCGAAGGCACTTTGTCATCGGCATCACAAACGGTCACATTTAAATTATCATCATCATGTCAAAACCATGATCATCATCACCTCCATCATCCATCGCTGCCACCATCGGACCATTCACCACCACCACCACCAGGCACGGCGATCAATCTCGGCACGTTCCTCCCCCGCACACTCCCCGGACAGCCTTTCTCCCGCCCTCCTCACGGTGTTTACATCGCTCGTTCTCCTCCCCGTCTGCTGCTGCTGCTGCCCTGTCTGGCACACTCCCCCGATGCACCCCGGGATGTACGGACGTCTCGGCGATTTTAACACATGTTTTTGTAAATTTTATCCCAATATTGTCCCGAGCGTGTTCCCACTGTCCTGTCGGTGGCGTGGCCTAGCCGTCGTGCGTTCGCCACTTGCTGCGGAGCTTCACGGTTCGAATCCAGCGGCCTCCCTGGTTATTAGTGCGGGTGTTTTTATTTGGCGTAGAAACAGGCGCCATCTGCTGCACAGTGGACGTGGCACGAGGGTAGGCCTCCGTGCGCTGGTGTCGTGGTCCAAATTTGAAACATTACCCGCAAATTTACTCAATTGGAATATAGTTAGAAATCATCACCCCCCCCTCCCCCACTGCATAAACTTAACAGAACCCTCCTGAAAAAGAGTTATGAGACTCACCGAGGCTCTCATGGGATCGCTTGCAGACCGGTGCAATGCTTCGTATGAGAGAACGGCCCGTGGAAGCGGATAGCACAGAGCTACTTCAAAGATCCATTCCGGTGACCTCCGGACAGTACAGTAGGCGGGCAGCACTTTCATGTTCGTTGTATTACGGTCAAACAAACGCATTCAATTCCTGGTGCGGGAATTTAGCCAGATTAAGTGCGCAACCAAATCGAACGATGGGTTTATTTTTGAGCAGTCATTGGTGACCAGACTGAGACCATCATATCCCTTACACTTGGGAATCCAGTCTAATCACAGGCGCGCCAAACCCTGGATTAGAACCCAGGCCGTCGTCAGCTGTACTGGCTCAGCACTCTGACCTCCGAGCCACTCGGCCACCTCCACACAGGTGCTTCTTAATATCTCCCTCTCGACAACTCCCACCTGTCTGTGCTGCTCCCCCCCCCCCCCGACATGCATCCTCACTGGCTTGGCTGACTGCCCAGCTGAGGGAGGCTCGCACTGCCGCTGTCAGAGGGAGCCGGGTAGCGCGGATTCAGGCAGTAGCCTGCGATTGCAAACGTGTTCTCAACTGCAGTGAGTTGATCGTCTCAGTCCTGTGACCAAAGTAAACCCATCATATTAAATTTGGTGTTGGTTCAGCGAACCCTATAAAATCCCAACATTAAGCTCGGTAAATAATAATGCGCGTGTCCTTGTCACACCAGACAGTATGTTTATTATTGGAATGTACCGTGCGTCTGAAAGGTGCGTTAGTTCATGATTTGCGTGTATTTTTCATAAATAACGGATTCTCACATCCACGAATCTGTGTACGCATCATGAGTGTGATGGTGAATTTTTATTCAAGAATCACAACTGGCCTTCTGGCTGTAGCACAGCACACCGTGAACTTCATTCGCCCATTCCTCCACGCGTGTCGAGGACTCGATCAACCACCAGACTGACCGTCGTCGCATCCACACTGTGTTCAACCACCACCACACTGCAGGTCACGACAACATCAACAAACAACACACTCGCTCACTCACACATCCACTTGCTCACCCATCCACACACCAACCCACTCGCTCACCCACCCACTCACTCACCCACCCACCCACCCACACTCTTCCCATTGCAGGGCACTATACTCATATTTCTGCTTCTTCCCTCACACTGCTCCTCTTTGGAATTTTCTTCCATCGTCTTATGGAAGAAAATGATGACGTGCAAAAGTTTAAATATTACACCCTCAATGGTGCTCTTTGATATAAGTCCGATTAAAAACACGTACAAAATACGTGCAGCGAGTCGCTGACACAAGTCAGAGGCGCCTGTCGTTTTGGGCCTGTGGCCCTGTGCTCGGCAATCGCAAATATAAAATATAAAATAAAAACCAGGAACAGGATTGCGGGTGTCGCTCTCGCTGCCGTGCCGACCGTGTTCTCTCGTCCTTCTCCGTGCGTTCGCTCCACAAAGCAGCCCGACGGTGGGGAGCGCAAAGCTGGGCAGCTGCTGGGCGGCGGTGGCGGCGCCAGCGGCGCCGGGGGCGCCGGCGTCGGTGGGGGTGGCATCTCCGAGAAGATCCCGTGCAAACCGAGGCCTCCCAGCAAGGCGGACCTGCGCGCCCGCTACTGGGCGTACCTGTTCGACAATCTGCGGCGAGCGGTGGACGAGATCTACGTGACCTGCGAGACCGACCAGAGCGTCGTGGAGTGCAAGGTGCGTTCCGCGTGCCGCCCTGCTGCCCGCCGGCTCGCCCACTCGTCCCGTCACCCGCGTAGCTGCTCACCGGAACCCTGCCTATAGCCTTATGGCTCAACCGTTCCTTTACCCACTCAATCGTTGGTTCATGCTATGCATCTGTCTGTTAAGTTGCTCGTGTGTCCCCTCGCCTATCTATTCACCCGCTTGCCTACATGTCCACCTATTCACTTACGTATGTGCTTGTTCACTAACACATTTACCAGTTCGCTTATCTAGCGGTTTTCCTGCTTACCTGGCCATTAATTTACTCACTTCCCCGGCTCGTCTACTCACCAGCCCATCCATTTACTCACCGCCCGTTCACTTACTCACCCTACCCCTTCATCTGCCCAACCTTCTCACCAACTCACCTACTGGCTATGAATGTAATCCTGCCCATTGACCTTTACACTTACCTGCTGACTTAGCCAATGACTCGTCAGCTACTTGCTCAGCAGTTGGTGAACTTATCTAACCGTTGACCTACTCGCTGTACTCACCTGCCTCTTAATTTACTTATCTACCTGCTGACCGGCTCACCTGCTTGCCTGCTCACTCTCTCGCTCACCTACCCTTTCACCTACTCACTTACATGTTCGCTCACCTACTTGGTTATCCACTCACCTGTTAGTTTATTTATCTGCCCTTATCTATATTTATACAGCGCCTTATTTCAAAGGTGTTTCAAACACTAGCCCATTCATCTACTCAACCTATTCACCTGCCTGTGCACTTGCATACATTTTTGTTTACATACTCATCTGTCCGTAATGTACTCACCTGGTCGTTCACCCACCTACCTGCCGGTTCCCTTCCTCACTTACCCATTCACCTGCTTTCCCCATTCACCTACCTATTCACTAACTCACCTCCTCGTTCACCTACTCGCCTGCCTGTCCACTTATTCAGCTGTTCGTAAACTGACTATGCTTCTTTGTGGACCCACCCGCCTGCTCGCTCGCTCGTTCGCCTACTCACCGTCCCAATCGCCGATCACACTTGGGCACAAAAAACGCGTTTCACGAGGACGTTTCCGCGGGCGCTGGCGAAAGCTCATTATCGGCGCAAGCCGCGGACGGCCACGAAACGACGTCGCCCCATTGTGCACCGGGCGCAGGCCGACCTGTCGCCGGGGTTTTTTTGTTGTCGCTGTCCCCCGGCGCCGTTATTCGCATGGGTCCTCCGTGTCGTGGGGGCCTGCAGAACGATCATCCGAATCCCGGCAGCTTCCACACACGCCGTACGCACGCACGCACGCACTCACTCGCTCGGGTTTCAATCCGCCAAGTGGCTGCGCTTCGGCTGCAGCTCGAGAAGGCCCCCCCCCCCCCCCCCCCGTCTGTCGGGCACGCTGAAGACTCGTCATGGTGTCCCAGCCGGCGATGAGCGCACATTCAACACAAACAGGTTTCAAGTGCCACCTTTCAGGGTTCCCATTGTTCGGTGTGCGGTGGGCACGAGTGCTTTCTGGGGGAGGGGGGTTGCTTTTTCTTTTTGTTTTTTTCTCTCCACCACCCCCCTGCCAACCACCGCCGTAACCACCGCCGCAGCCACATTCACCACCGCTGCCATCCACCGCAGCCACCGCCATCCACCGCAACCACCGCCATCCACCGCAACCACCGCCAACCACCGCAACCACCACCACCGCCACAACCACCACCGCAACTACCGCCGCAACTACCGCCGCAACCACAACCACCGCCGCTGCCATCCACCGCAACCACCACCACTTACTGCAACCACTGCCGCCGCAACCACTACCACCGCCACAACCACTGCCGCCGCAACCACCACCACCGCAACCACCTTCCACCGCAAACGCAGCCACCGCAGCCACCATCCACCACAACCGCAATCACAATAACCGCCGTCGGTCTCCAAGCAAAAGCCAGACGCGCATGCGGAGAGAGGCGATGAAAAGGATAGCAGCAGGCAGGTCTTGAGATCGGACGCTAAAACGGTAAATTGGCGTCTGTCAGTTTTTGAGAAGCCCTCCTTGCTGATTTATTGTGCAAGTGTTTGGAATTTGGAAGTGGTGGCGGGTCGTTTTTTTTTTAGTGTCTCATTTGGGCCGGTGGTGCCACGCAATCACACAAAGCAAGCGGGCGGGCGGGCGGGAGGGCGGGCGGGCGAGAGGCACAAAGGCCTCCTCGCCTGTGGCAACGCCAGCATTGCAAAGGAGAGCCGCGAGCCGGGAGGTGGGAGCCAGCGTGGAGGGGGCCCGTGCAGGTGCGACGTGAGACACAGACGACGTCGGCAGCACCGTCGACGCACCCGCCGCTCCGCTCGGGGTTTTTTTGTTGTTGCTGCGCCCGGGCGCCGTTATTCGCGAACACAAATGTCCTCACCTGCCGTCCCACCTGCCCACTCAGCAGCCGCTGTTTTCGCTTTTTTTATTTTTGTCGCTGATTATGCTCGCAATTGTTCCGTGAGTATCCAGCCAAGGAGTGGAGAGTTTTGCGGTCGTTCCTTCTTCTTCTTCTTCTTCCTCCTCCTCCTCCTCCTCCCCCTCCTCCTCCTCCTCCCCCCCCCTCCTCTTCCCCCCCCCCTCCTCCTCCCCCCCCTCCTCCTTCTCCATCTACTTCTTCCTCTTCCTCATCTTCTTCTTGACGATACAGCAGCATGTATCTGCTTCTTGTCATCCCAAGGCGTACTGGACTGTTGGCCCACGTTTCCTTCACTGGTAACTCCCTACAGTGTTCTCTCTCCACTCGTCTCTGTGAGTCGCTGCGTCTCTCAGCTGTGATGCCTCCATCCCACCCGCTGTTTGACGTCCAGATCGCAGTCTTCCTCTTCCCGCAGCACCTCCCGAGTGTTCCCTCCCATCGCCATCCACTGCAGCCGGTCACCAGACAATCTTGATCACATGTCCGAAAATGTTGCCCGTTTCCTTGACTTGACCTGACGAAGCAACCATGCTTTCTTTTCTATGTGAAGTCTTCAGATAACATCCATGTTACATCATAAGAAATGTTAAGAATTCTCTTGGATTGGCTTTTATTTACGCATTTATTGTTTGTGTAAGCAAAAACCTCCGTGCGACGCCGCGGGTCTTCACCTCTGTGGCCTTCGAGGATCCGTCTTTGGTAACCTCCGGACTACCTTGGAAGCGGCCCGCGTTAACAACAGAGCGGTTCGTCTGTGGAACGCGCACAGATTTAGCCCATGGATTCTGGAGGGGGGGTGGGTGGGGGGGGCGTCCTGCCTCTTAAGTGCAAATCCACATTTTCTGCGTTTGTTCTTGTTTTCGCGCGAAAAAAAAATCATTGGTGACCGGGCCGAGACCCATCGGCTCGTTCGCCACACACACGGCAGACTGCTTTTCATCTCCGGTGGCCGACCTGGATCCAAACCCAAGGTCTTGGGCGCTGCTGGCTCGGCACTTTGATACGGACATTAGCGCTAACCTCCGCGAGCCGCCCGACCCACCCGACCCGCCCACCGCTCTTGAAAGCGTTTCGCTCTCGCATCGCCTCGAGTCGCGCAACTTTACTTTCTTGTAGACGGCGCCCCCACCTCGCCCGTCCTCCCTGGCTTTAGATGAATTTTACCCAGTGTGCATTGCTTTTTCAGGCGATGGCCATTTTTCATGAGCCGGCTGCAGCCCCGCAGCATAACATTGTTTTAAAGGAAGTGGGCGGCTCTCCGAACCGGTCCTGGGTCCCGCCTCCCTTGCCCCTTCACCAACCCTCACCGGCGAACGTGGGCGACGTGCAGTCACGCCACCCCCGTGACCGACGCGGCGTGGCTAGGCCCTCATCCAGCAGTGGCCTGAGTGATTGATAAGGAATCGGCACGCATGGCGGCTTTTGAACTTTGCCTGCGCCGTTGCTTTCTATTTTTTGGCTTCCTGGCCCCCCGCCCCCCCCCTCCCCCCAGGCTTGTTTGTAATGAAGCCCCCAGCTACCCTAATTGCCGCGGCGCTTTTGTGCGAGCAAATTGGAAAGGAGAATGAAAGGTTGACACTTACTTTAAACTGTCGCAATAATAATTTGACTGCTGATTTTTTTTTTCTCCTCCTGACTTGATCGTTAAATAATGCTCGCAAAAAAAAACACAGAAACCAACCATGAGAGAGAGAGAGAGAGAGAAAAAAAACCCCGCCACACAATTTTGTTTTCAATTCTCCGCGCAGCAATTGCACATTTTTGATTGCAGACCGAGACCTTGGTGGCCGGCCGCTGCCAACGCGACGTTGCATCGTGTCTCTGGCACAGAAAGATCAGACGGACAATTTTCTCCCCATTTTCCTTTCCGTCACCGCGCCGTTATTAACCCTCTCTTTGGCGACGACGCCAGGTGATCTCCGGCAAATCCGGCGTGCGCTCCGCTTTTCGACGTTTTTAATCCAACCGCTCGGCTACGGTGCATTGAGGGTCGTAGGTCGCAGCCGTCGGTCCCGGTGGACCCCCTCCCTCGAACTCGCGGATTTTTTAGCCGTTTGCGCCGGCGTTTAAACGTCGCGGCCCTCGCCGTCGCTGCCGCCGCCGTCGCCGCGAGCGCCGTTCGCTTCGCGAAAGGGGTTATAACGCAGAATAGGCCGTCATCTCGTGCATCGTGGCGTCTGTCACAGTGCGCCGAGGTTTTTTTGGGGGGTAAATAATCTGTCAGTCTCTGCGGGGAGCTATTTAAAAAAAAAATACAAATAAACACGAGTATCGTTGTGTCTCCGCATTGATTATGCACCGACGTGCTTGCGGCCGGGTGTAATGTCTCGCCGTTTTGCGAAGAAACGTTGGTTCATTTTCCGTGCGGTCATTGTTGTTGTTTATTATTATTGTTGTTGTTACGATTACGATGTTGTTTTCTTGTGGAGTCAACGTGAAGGCCAGGAAACACACGAGAGCCATCCCCACCTCCCTTTTTAGAATCAATGCCACGAAACATGGCCTTAGGAGACCCAGAGGCCAGGATTAGGCCCATGGTAGGGGGGGGGGGGTGGAGGGAGGCGTGGGGGGCGTCCGCATGCACGTGAGACATCGCGCAGCGGCCCAGGCGGAGGGAGTCGGGCCGGCCGGCTAAGAGGTCGGAGCACCGCCGAGGGCCTGGGTTCGAATCCGGGTTTCGGTCTCCTCCGTGTCACGTTTGCGATAATCGCTTGCTCACGGAGCGAGGACCGAGCTGTGGACGAAGGCGACGACGATGACGACAACCAGAAACGAGGGTTCTCAAGTAGAGCGGAGGAGTGGTGATCGTCTCAGCCAGCTCCCCAAATTTGTGCTAAAAAAAATAAAATTATCGCATTGCATTTGGCTTTTTTTCCACTGCATTTGGCTTCCTTTCCAGCTTCTGAGGACTTTAACATTTGAACTCGATGCAGGTGCGATGAACTCGCGTGGAATAGATGAACGCTTTGGAATTACGGGATAAAGGACACACGCACAAGTTAGTGGGCTTGGGCAGGACGTGTCGCTGGATGGGATCATGAGTGTGGTTGAGACTCGCATGGAATCTGGAGTAGAAAGCCAGCTGATGTGCAGGTGGCTTGTCACGTCGTGAGACCGTGAGGGACGGCGACGGGCTTTGGGGAGGCCTTCATCCAACAGTGGATAGATCACGGCTGATGGTGATGATGATGATGATGAAAAGGTTTTCTCCTCGTATGGAGGAAGACGTCGACACGTGGGACTTGAAAATTGTTTCTCAGACATTTTCCGGGAGCCATTGTCTTGACGAAAAAAGGTGGTGAACCTCTAGCTGTGTGAGAGTTTCAAAGATACATTTCTTTAAGAATCCGCCCGTGCTTGCGACGTAGAATCAAGATTAAAGAGAAACGTATAACAATATTTTATACGCCTGATCAGCTTGGTGAAGTGTGGTGAAATAACCCTCCATGTGCTTTGAACCCAGCAAATCTGTCTTGCATTCCCATCCTTGTGTTCCCAATCCATGGCCCCGCTTTCCAACTTGCACCGATCAACGCGGTGAAGTGCGATCAATAAACCCACATGGGACATGGGGGAGGCCTTCATCCAGCAGTGGATTGACAAGAGGGCTGTGGAAGACTCGTGGACCTGAACGTTGGCCCCAGGTATCCCAGCCCACGTGAGCGACAGGAGGTAGAAGTCCTCAATATCGGGCGAAGCTTGTTTTTTTGCGTTAATAATTTATTTGGCCGATTCTTTCCTTCCCCGCTGCACCCGACCGTTCTGCTCTGCCACAGCTGTTTCAACCGCCCCTTAATTGCTTTTCCGGTCAAGAGGCACCAACGGCATCGCACTCGCACGTCCTTATTTTATTATTATTATCAAGCATTTTTTTTTTCCCCGCCTCTTCACGTTTGTCCGCCTAATCGAAAGGGCGGTGGCTGAGAGGCGGCATAAGAGGAGGCGAGCAGCTTGCCACCAATTTGTTTCATTTAATCTCTGGAGTGGACGCCGCCCCACCTGCAGTCGGCCTCCTCGTTTTGACGCCCGCCGCGGGTTAGGGTTGGTGGATCGCTTTGAGAGCGAGCGCTCAGCCTAATGCTCTTCCCATCCTCTCCCTCAAGCCCGCCCGCCCGCCCCCCCTCCGCCATCTGCGAACCGAGTCAAGCGGCTCGCCGCATTTCTTCTGCGGCGGGAGAGGCCGGCGTGATTTTTGTCGTAGCCTTTCAAGGCCGGTGCGGGGGCAGGTGGCCTAGTGAGGGCTTGCGGTGCGCATAATGGGCCCCCCTGTTTGTGAGTGCCAGGGCCCCCCCTCCCCCCCCCTGCTGCCGGGATCCTGGGTTAAAATGCGGCCAGCCGCACCTGATTACACGCTCTCGTGTCGGCTTCACGAGTGGAGCGGGGTTCACGGCCTCTGCTTGGTCCCCAATTAAATGCACACTTAAAAGGAGGTAAAAAAAAGTTTCTGAATCTATTTCTAAGACTTGACACGTTCCTCCGATTTTCGTGACCACCAGGACTTCCGTGCCAAAATCGCCGTCTTCCTGAAAACTGTCCACAAAACAAAATCGATCACATTAACATTTCTTCTTTTTGTAATTTGGCTTCATTACAGCTCTTAAAGCGCTATGTACATTGGGCCGTGACTGTTGCGCCGACGAGCGTCAGTCCCTTTTTTTTTTTTGGCAGGAATGTGCTTCCATCGAGTCTGTGGACCAGAGTCCGCGTGAAAAGGAACTCGGACGAGGCGCTGTGATCCACTTTCGTGGGTTGTTCTCTCACACGACGGGGGTTTCACTGCGAGAGTTCCGAACGGACTCTTAGTCTCGCGACGTGGCGCCCGCGGTGCAGTCGAGTGACAATTGGGGAAATCGACAACAACAAAACCCCGCCCACCACCCCTCGCCCATTCTACACTCAACGGCCGTGGTACTGGACAGTGACTTTCTCTTCCCCTTGTCTCTCAACTTCGGGAATCCCTCCCACCGTCCCCCACCCCTTCCTCCCGCAAGTTCCTCTAACTTTCCCCAGTGAAACAAACGTTTTTGTTCTTATCTGCTGTCCTGTCATTGATGCCCTTGGTAGCTGGCCGGTGTGTTTTCTAGGCCTTCAGGACTGTGCTAGTAGGCCTCTGAGTGAGTGAGTGAGTGACCGAGTGGGTGAGTGAGTGAGCGAGTGGGTGAGTGAGTGAGCGAGTGGGTGAGTGAGTGAGCGAGTGGGTGAGTGAGTGGGCGAGTGGGTGAGTGAGTGGGCGAGTGAGTATGTTGTTGTGACCTGCACTTTGGTGGTTGACAATAACGTGGATGAGACGAAACAAGTCAATAGTCCTCAACACGAGTGGAGGAATCAATACGTGAAGTTCCTGAGAACAGTAACCACGGTGGCAGCACTAGCAGAGTGATAAGGAGACGACCGACCGCCGGACGAGTGAATGACTGCAGAGAATAAGTGAGCGCTGGACCTGGTGGTAGCTGGCGGTTTTTATGGGGTCGCTCTGTCGTTGGAATCGGGAGACACGGGCAGGGTGGCGGAGATGCAGGGTGGGTGACGGCGCTCGCAGATCAAAGACACGGCAGTGGCTCTCTGTGCCGCGCCCTCCATGAATAAATGATGCACAAATCCGGTCGCCCATCTGGGAGCCGTGTCGCAAACATGCGCACGACGCCAGCCCTCGCCTCCCCGCCACCGTCACCGGCGTCACGGCCCGCAGCTGCGGCACCGTCGGCAACAACTGTCGCCGCCACGAACCGCCCACCCACCACCACCGAGTCAGTACCACCGTCACCCACTGCCCAGTCTGTACCGCCATTACCACAGCCTCAACCACCCAGTCAACACCATTTGCACCATCTCTACCCGGTCAGCGCATCCACGACCACTGCCTCTGACAACACGAGCACTAAAGATCACCGTCACATCTTCACCACCGACACTACCAACACCAGCACCAACGCCACCACTCGCACAAGAACCAATACCACCAATGATAGCGCCGCCACCACTCGCTCAGCGCCACCATGGTGTTGATCATGATGATAGTTGCATGTAATTTGAACTTCTTTTACACCATACATAGCCATCCGTGCCAATAATCAGTTATACTGATGGCAATGGCAGTAATGACCGTTGTTTTGATAATCATGACGGTGGCAATGGTAACAATGGTGGTGGTGGCGGTGGCTGTAGTAGGACGCTCGTTCGTGTTTGTGGTGACTTCGGACACTGCTGTCGCCGCCCCCTGGAATCACGACAACGGAGATTCCGGGTCGTTAGCGATATAGATTGACACGGTCAATTAGAACCTGGATAGCGCCCTGGAACACAATCGATGCTTCCTGCAGATTTGTATCGCAAACCCGACTCCGCACGTTCCACTCGTATGACACTGCTTTTCTCTCTCTCCGTCTTCTCTTTTCTCTTTTAGTGTCCGCACGTGTGTGTCCATGTGCGTGTTTGTGCACGCATCTGTGCATGCGTAAATACACTCGCGCAGGCACACAAACACACATGGGAGCAGATACGAACTCTGCGACGTGAATGTAGTTCCCGGCCACAGCTAAGTAAGTCACAAGTGGTTGTTGAACTTGTCTTTGGCCTTCCCATTACAAACCACAGGACCACAATATACCACATAATACGATGCTATAACACATCACTCCATGCCCCAACGCTCCATGCCAGAGCGTGTAACACGGCATTGCCACACTGCTTCACACCAGCCCATACCACACACTCAAACCACGCCACGCTATACCACCATACCGCACAACCTCATCACACCAGCCCATACCACACACTCACACCACGCCACGCTATACCACCATACCGCACAACCTCATCACACCACCCCATTCCACACGACCACATCACCCCCTTCGCCGACCCACTCCACACAACCACCCCACGCAGCCACGCCACACCACGCAACCATATCACACCACGCCACTCACACCGCCCTACACCGCTGCACCACCCACGGTGTGCTGCACCGCTCCACACAAGCACGCCGCGGTGCTCCTCCGCCCGTGCGTGCTCTCGGCGGCCCTCGGCCCGGCCCCCGCGTTGGGTTTCCCACGGCGCCCCGGCGCTTTCAATAGCGCCGATTAGTTCCACGCCTAACCACGCCGCCCGCCGACAACAAATTGCACGCTTTAGCGACGCCTGAATGGAGTGGGCGGAGGCGAGGGCGGGTGGGGGGGGGGGGGGGCAGGATCGGGTTTGTCGACGGTGCAGCCGCTGGGTGGGACATTGTGGAGGCGATCGGTGGGACGGGCGGCGGCGCTGTCGCGGCCCCGGCGCTCCGCCGCGAGCGCCGGGGCTCGTGCTCGGGGCGGAAGCGTGGATTCCGAAAGACTCGACTGAACAATCAGGTTGAATTGTTTTCCATTCCTCCTCCTCCTGCTGCTGCTGCTGTCCAGTGGCCTTAGATGATTGTCGTGATATTCTTATGGAGTGGCCTCAGTGGGGAGCCTCCCCAGAGCGTTTGGCAAAGTTACGTGCAACCCACAATGTGTACCGCTGTAAACTAAGGTGCGGTGTAAAATGGTTAAGGTGCAGCCCTGCATTTACACACTCATCCCTCTGCCGGCTCCCTCGGGTGGAGTTCTAGGGAGCCCCCTTTCCCGTAGAGGGTAATTGGCCTACTCCTCCAAGGTCGGAGTACCCCACAGTTCACCCCACCACTCGCAACCTGTCAGCGGACTTACTGCGACGGACCCGTTTATCCTGCTGGGTGCACAGAGGCTTTTTGTAGAGACTCGCACAGTCGGCTCAGGCTCCGCGCTGGGAGATTGGATCGAACCGGCGACCTCTGGGATGCAAGTTCGGCCCGCGAAGCACAGCGTCGTGTTAGTTTAATCCATGTTCGGGTTAGATTGCGTGAATATGAACGTGTCGCTCAACCCGCCACCACTCGACACAGCCAGTTAGTAAGGTTTGTCGCGTAAACAAACGTGGCAATTTGTTACTAGTTCAGCACTACCCGGTATGTTGAAGAGTAAACCCACAACATTTACAATTCGAGTACGATGTTCCGCCGGTAGTTACAACCAGCATCATCAGGCGACGGCCAGTGTCGTGGAGAAATCCTGTTTCAGTCTTAACTATCACGTTACGTTAGCCTGATAATAATACGCAATAATAATGATAATACAGAATAACATCAAAGCGTTTGTGCCACTGCCTGTCCTCTTGCATGACCCCCCAACACTCTGGGGGCCCCCCACCCCCACAGCCCCCCCCCCCGCCCACTCCTCCCTCTTGCCCGGCGGTGTAGAGTGACGGTGGTTAGCAGACGGCGCCGTGCAGGCTGCACCGCATGCCGCCGCAGTGGCGCGGGCGAGTCCGCGATCAATACCAGAGGCCATCTTATCGACCTGGACAGCGCGCACGCACGGGCACGCACGCGCACGCACAAAAAGACAAAGATCACCCGTATAGCCTGTAACAAGCCTTACGGGCACAGCACACGGGCGGGGGGGGGGGGGGGGTGGGTGGCCAGCACCACGCACGGCTGCCTTTGTCACCCTTGTGGTGATGATTTTACACACCAGGTACTCATTTGAGGCTGAGTCAACCTCGGGGAGGCCCAGGACCGGTTCAGATAATCGTTGCTGGTGTTGGCCGTGAGCGGGTATGTACACCCATGTGTACGTACACACATGCACTGACAAAGGCAAAAATCTCCCCTTGCATCCTACACAAGATGTTGGGGCCGGTGCTGTTTGCGAGCGCCTGTGATGGCCGGCACGGCACACGAGGGGGCTTATGTGACCAGCACCACGCCCGGCCACCTTTGTCTTCTCACTGTTGATGTATCACACGCGGCTCCCAGGTACTCATTTTGAGGCTAAGTCAGCCGGCGGGGGTGGGGGGGGGGGGTGGGAGGGAGGGTGCAGGACCGGTTCGTGCGTTTGCCGCCGATGTTAGCCGTGACCAGGAAGCGAACTCGGCTCGCCGGGTTTATGACAGAGTGTGCTCACCACTTTGCAACTGTTCCACCCCGTTCTCGTTCACTCGCACACACACACACACACATTTTTACGCTCGCGCACGCACGCGACACACAAACATGCGCACACGCACACACTCGTGCGCGCGCACACGGAAGCATCAAGCGTCCAGGGAAGGCTTTTCATGTTTTGTTATTGTTTATTTATTTCTTCACAATAACCTACATTATATATTTTGTTCCCTTCTTTTTGTTTGCCCCCTTTCATTTTTTGTTATTCTTCCTCCTTCACGAGCGCCGCATCATCTCTCGTCTGCCTCTTCCATTCGCTTCGGCGTGCGGAAGCTTTTTCTATTTAACCCTTGCGACGCCGAGTCGGGGGCCGCCGCCGGTGGTCTCACGGGTGTTAAACGTGGGACGCCGAATTGACTTACCCTGCGCCCGCCTGTTCCGCGAGCCGCCTTGAGCAAAAGCGTCGGCTGTGACGGCGCACTGATTGGCTGTGACGGCGCACTGATTGGCTGTGGCGGCGCACTGATTGGCTGTGGCGGCGCACTGATTGGCGGCGACGGCGGCGGCTGCGCGTTCGCCTCTCGCGGTTCAAATCCGGCGAACGGCCCCGGTCGATGCTGCCGCGTTTATTCACCGTAAAAACATGCTACGCTCCTTTTGCTTCACAGTGAACATTAAGGATTCTGTGACTTCATTGAGCAAGAGTGGGCCGTTGTGTGGCGGTGTCATAGTCCATATTTGGCAAATAAAAATAAATGGCCCACAGATTATTTAATTGGAATGTTCGCGGCAATAATCACCCCCTGTTGTGAAAACTTGGACAGGACCCTCCTGATAAAGACCGCAGTGAGGCTTTCCTGGGTAAACATGCACAAGAAAAACAAAGAATAATTGCTTCATCGATTAAAATATATTATTGCGATTCTATGGATCTAGCATGAGTTTAATTAACGTACGTTAATCGATGGATCGATGCATTGTTACGGCAGCTATACCACCTGCGACGCACACACTCAGTTTCTCTGTAGTCTCGCCAAGCCCTTGCCGAGTTTATTCTCCGCTGCTGTGTAAAGGAATGTTGGTTCCCCTGAACATTTGCTCCTCCGGGGACGATATTTTTAGCAGATATTGATACCCCCAGGGAAATCAATATTTGGTTCAGGGATTAAATATTTTCAAAATATTAGTTGATGGGAAGGGAGGAGGAAGGAAACGGATCGTTGGTGGGATACAATGTGAGAGTTGTACGTGACTCTCCGTGAGAGACGCTGAGGATCGTGAAAGATGGAGAGACTCAAGAGCATCAGCCCCTCTATAATGAACATTACACCACGTAGGCTAGATAGACGTAGTTTGTCGGAACAGATGTTCGGCGTGGGGAGGGGGGTTCGTCTATTGAACTCCGATACCGGGGGCCACCTTGGCTCCCCTTCTGGTTTTGCTCATCCGCCGCCGGTCGCAAGAAAAAGGTGGTCGAACAAAAAAATAAACGGGCGAATGAAGATATTTCAAGAACACACCCGATAGGATGCGGTTTTTGCGGCTGGCAGCGGCGCAGGTTGGTGTGGGTTGCCGTGGTCTCCCGGCGAAAAAGCGGCGGCGGTGCGCCGGCGCCCCGGCGCCACGGCGGTGGCGGCGGGGGGATGAGAGGTTGAAGTGAGCGCCGGCAGGCGAGGGGGACTCGAGGGCGGGAGCGAGGCTGCGGAGGGACCGCCGGTGGAGGCTGGGCCTTAAACGGGGAGGAACGCCGCACAGAGACTCCAAGGCGTCGTTTTCAGGAGGGACCTACTGAAATGTTTTTTTTTTTATTTTAAGGTGCTTTCAGCCAATGTAAGAGCTGTGTATACGCGGGAAAACCCATTCTATCCCTGTGTGGATGAAAACCAGATGGAGATTAGTCCACTTGCTGTACCGCCTTCTCTCGGCCAGCCAGGGTATGCCATCATCTCCGATGCCCACAGGAAGGGAGTTTCACAACGTTTGTGTCATCCACCAACCCTGACCTCCGCATCGCTGGATTGCAGGCGACCGGTGGTGCTGAGCTACGGTGCTGTTTGTTTGCAGAGGGATGCTGCCACGCTGCAACGGTTAAGGCACCGAACTTGCAATCCAGATGTCGGCAGTTCTTTATATTTTTTGTGTTTAGTTTGTTGCTCTTCCCACGCACCTCCGATCAGCATGGTTGGCTACGTACGGTGCGAAAGAAGTTCAACATAGTACGTACTTCTGGTTGGTTTCCATCTCCCGAGACGGCAATGTCAAGTTTCTCAAATCCCCTCGCCTCTGTCCATCAACGCAGTGTGAATGGGTGCACAACAGTTAAGTCGGTCGGCAGGTTGCCCGCGTCGGAGCAAAGTCTGGGGTACTCCCACCTCTTCGTTTGGCCAGCGTTGTAAGAGTCGGCCAAAATACCTTCCAGAGGGGCTCGCTAGAGCCCTCTGTTGCGGAGACGCTTCTGGCGGCAGTGGTGTGACCAAGCGTTCGCAGGGCTGCACCTTTTACCTTTCACACCGACGCTCTTAGGCTGCTTCCCCCGGTTGCCCGAAAACTGAGCAGGCTTGCACGGCCCCCTCTCGCGCTGTAATGCAATGGGTGAGACCCGGCCAAGGCCAGAGGCTCCAAGGGGGTTGTGCCACCCCATTCCGACCACCCCGGGCCTCCCCTCGCCAATGCTTTGCCCCGTCTGCTAGGATCTACTCCCCCCTCCACCCCTCCTTCCTCCCCCCCCCCCTCCTCCATCAATAACTCGGCTTCTACGCTGCGCATTGCAGGTGTCTGCAAAAAGAAACCCACGGCCCTTTTGCATCGATTTTCATCGGCAAGGCCTCTTCCCTCTTCGCACGCGCGGCCTTGACGTTACTTACCTTTGTACGGATCGCACATACGCATGCTCGTGCGCGTGTTCGTGCAATTTTTACAACAGCAAGTGATGTCGTGTGTTGGGTGAAGGCGGGGAACGTTGGCGTTGGAGCATAGTGAAGGACAGAAATGGTGCTGCTACGTTGCCCTCTGCTGCCCACCACAGCCCTGTGGTGACCTATCGCGGACGGTAGAGAGAGGGTCGTTGTCTCTAATGTCGGCATTTCACCGGCATCGACTCAAGTCCATCCAGAGTTTGCGTCATTTGAATTCATGCTGCTGAAATGATGCACTCCCAGAAGGGTGTGCCGGCTGATGGATCGTGCGAGAAAGACGCGTGTTCATGTTTCACGTGGACGGGTGTATGAAGGAGACGCATTGTCTGCTTAGTTTTGTTGTCACTGTGCATTGGTGGTCACCCGTCCAAGCGTTATCCAGGCTCAAACCCGCTTTGTCTTTGGGGTGTGGCCACGTTGGGCGCATTCCGGGCGATTCATAAGAATGTGGAATTATCATAACTATCTCTGGACCATCAATGGAGAAGATCGCTGTCAACCGTGCATAGAGGGCAGTGCAACAAAAAATCCATTATTGTACTGCACTACGCTCCAACGTCTACGCGATCCACCTCCACCATCCCGCACCGACCAGCTTGCGCGGTGAAGCATGATCAGGCGGTGCTTACGACCCGCACGGCGTGGGGGAGGTTCTCATCCAGCAGTGGATCGACCAAAGGGCTCTACACGTGCACGTTACAAGCAACCAGGTCGCGTGCTCCTCCGCGCGCGTCCCCAACGCCTCTCGGAATCCCCGAGCGGTTGAACGTGGCTGGGAAGGGGACTATCGATTGACACGGTCGGGTTTCCAATTAGAAGTGGGAAAAAATTGGTGTCCTCACTTGTAGGACTATATATATACGTTTATCGTCCGCCCCATTCACAAGTGCCGTCACGAGTGCGTTTGTCCGAACGAACAAAATCGGCGGCGTCTCGCGGCCGGTCGTGGCCGTGAGTGGGAAGTGGTGGGAATGGCGGGAGTTGCTCAGGGGTCAGCACCGAGCTGGCACGGTTGACCTCTGTGACCTCGCGGGGTCTCGCGCCCCGTCTGGTCTCTGTGCACGGGTTGATCTTCCCGCCCCGTCTCCTGCGGTGGACGTCCTCTCGGAAACGTTCCCTTCTCTGGCTGCCGCCCCGCCGTTAGACTCAACCGCCGGACGTTCCTCCCTTCTGGCCACGACGCATCCTGCCCAAGCCTGCGTATTTTTTATTGCGAGTCGGGGTGGCCTTTGTTTCTCCAATCCATGTGTTCCCCATTGTCAGTTCTCTTTATCGCCCTGTCTGTAATTCGTCGCTTGAAATTGTCAAAGAAATCGTTGGACAGGAAGGCCGCGTCGAATATTTTGGAATCAAGGGCCTTTCGTGGTGCAGCTGTCGTTCGACCCTGCTCGATCGATGTCACCTGAGACAATTTAATTGTTTTTCACAGACAATGCCGTGTACCTCTTATTTCGTATTTATTGTCGAGCGAATATTTTAACAAAAATATAATGCCCACTTATATCATGGCCCGCGCTGCTGCTGCTGCTGCTGCTCCTCTTGCTGCTGCTGCTGCTGCTGCTGTGTTCTACACCCGTACAGGAAGTACTCATGATGCTGGACAACTACGTGCGAGACTTCAAGTCCCTCATCGACTGGCTGCACCTGCAAGAGAAGCTGGAGAAGACGGACGTCCTGGACAGGTGTGCACGGGGCCGCGTGTGCCGTCGCCACCACCTGGTGAACGGCGGTTGATAATGTTGCGCGCGTGTGTGTAGCGCTACTTACCTGGCGACCCGGGTTCGATTCACGGCCAACACCAGTGACGATTATTTGAACCGGTCCTGGACCTCCCCTAGGTCGACTCAGTCTCTAGGGAGACAAAGGCGGCCGAGCATGGTGTTAGCCAGCCACCCCCTTATAGGTGCTCGCTAACAGCACTTGCCCCAACAGTCTGTTGAAGCTATATGGGGGATATTTGGATTTAAAGCTTTCGTGACTGCAAGGATTCATCTTCTTTGGTTCTTTCGGTAAAGTCACGTAGAATGAGAATAAAATAATAAATTGATAAAATAAAATAACACAATAATATTCTCACGACGTTTCGGCCACAACACAAGCGGCTTTCATCAGGTGAAGGGACGAGACTGTCTGGGAGGACAGCGCTGGAGTGTCCCACCAGACAGTCTCGTCCCTTCACCTGATGAAGGCCGCTTGTGTTGTGGCCGAAACGTCGTGAGAATATTATTGTGTTATTTTATTTTATCAATTTATTATTTTATTCTCATTCTACGTGACTTTACCGAAAGAACCAAAGAAGATGGGGGATATTTGTTTTTGTTTTTTTATGCGCAGCGGTTAATCAGTGGTGGGTTGCACTTTCCAACCGGGAGTAAATCCCAAACAACAACACGACTCTGTCCTAAGATGTGACCAGGACCCATCTCTTATCAGGGGAGGATCGTTGACTTTGGCATCTTGACAGTTCTCCAGAATTGCGGAGAACTTGTCCGCTATGCTTTGCCCACCCATCCACGCACGTGCCAAGGTTCCGCTGAAGGAATTAGCCTAACCGGCACCAAGCGGGAGATCTTCCTTCAAAGCGAGCCTCGAGACCCGACAAAAAAGCTTTCATAGCTGAGCAAAGATGTGACCGTTGTCTCGTAATAGTGACGCCCATGTAGTGACTCGCGATGCTTCACTGAGTAAACGAATTGTCGTGGTGTTGGATTAGTGTCACAGCGCCCTGCACGCCGCTAATGCGAATGTTGGCTTGCGTCGAGGGTGGGGGGAGGATGGAGTTGATACATTTTGTTTATTTTCCGTGGCAGCTCGAGGAGTGGATTTTATTTTTGTTACCTATAAAAGCTTTTGCCCGTGATTATTATTATCATCATCATCATCGTCAGTAATTTCCAGCGAGAGAGGTGGGAAAAAAAACCACGAAAATGTAAAATTACTTAATCCCCAACAGAAGCACGACCACTAATGTGTGCACTTAAACACTCCTCCCCACGGACCCACGCAGCCACAAAGATGCTCCCGTCTATGGCTTCTTAACAGACTGCTGGGGCCAGCGCTGGTAGCGAGCATCTCTGAAGGCCGGCACGGCATGCGGGGGAGTGGCGTGGCTGACACACAAAGCCCGGCCGCCTTTGTCTCCTCAGTGCTGATGTTTACATACTGCACCAGGCACTGATTTAAGGACGACGTGGCCTAGGAGGGAGAGGCCCAGAATCCATTGAAAAATTGGTCACTTATGTTGGCGGTGAGCAGGAGTCGAACTCGGGTTGGGAGCACTCGCGTATACGCTCGTGTGTGCGCGCGTGTGCGTGTGCAACGCCGCCACATTGTGTATCGGAGCTGTGGCCTCTACCGGTCGCGATCATTGTGGCGCCGTGAATACCGGGCTCCGCGCATCGGCATAATGCTCCCTCCCTCGCTCCCTCGCTCCCTCCCTCCTCACCAACACCCCCCTTACAACCACCACTGCCGCACCACTCTCTCCCGCTCGTAATGAGAGCGCTCGCACCCGCACCGCTCATAATGGTCCTCCCGCACCTCGCGCACTTACCTAATTGTCGCGCGGATGAATGGAGTGGATGGCGGCCGGTGGGGAAGGGGGGGGAGGGGGTGAGAGGGAGATGGAGGAGGGGAGGCGGTGGTGGAGGGGGTTGGACAGGCTTTTTATTTATTTGTGTTTTTCCTTCGTTCATTCATTCTGTTGTTCACCCGGGGTCGGGTCCTTCGTTCTTCAACGTGCATTGTTTATTTTCTCTGCTTGTCCGCCCGTCTTGTGGGTTGAAGAGCTCGCAGTGTTTGTCCTCTTTGTGCGCCCGTCTGGAAGTCCACCCGCGCCGGTCAGATGCTCCGTCCAGCGAGTTGACCGACATTCTCCCCTTTTCCTTTGTCACGTTGTGAAGAAACAGTCGGCATTATCATCGCCAGCATCTTCAACCGTCAGGCGCTCGCTATCTGTTGGTGAAATAAGCCTTATCAGCGTGCATCAGCAGCGGCGTCATCATAGTCATCATCGGCATCGTTGCCATCATCTGTTCTCCGTCCGTCGATGTGATGAGCGGTACCTTTGGCAGTGTTGTGCGAGGTGCTGTGCGACCGTCACCCATCTCTCAGCTGCTTGTGCCCTGATGGATACAGTCATTCCATCTCCCTCTCGTTCATTTACAAGCCTTGCGTCCTGTGATTGCCATTCCATCCATCGCCATCTATTACATTGTCATCGTTTGGTTTTCCATCAGCCTTTTCTTGCACACGCCATTCTAATTCACGTGTGCCACGAGTATACTTCAGACCTTGTGCGCACACGTCTGTGTTTCGCGTGCTATAATTTACTTGCCGATTCGGATATTTGATTCCGCATAACGAGAGACGATAAGTGTGCAGAGGTGCTTGGAGAGAAGTGCGTGCTTCGAATTGCACCGAGAGACGGGGAAAAAAAGGGTTCACAGACTGATGAGGAAGGAGCAAGCTCGTATTGGACACGTTGCATTCATTGGGAAGGACAGCTCGTCGGCGTGGGCAGGCAGGATCATTTGCTGGAAGGGATGGCAACAAACGGATGAAACTGGTGGATGGACTGGTGGTGGATGACCACGGTGGAGATTATAAAAAAAAAGTGGGAATTTGTAACGTAATAAAAATTATCCACAATACAATGTACTTCCTTTTAAAGAGCCCTACTGACACCAGACGCCTCCGACAAGGTAGGCCTGTGTCAAGATACATTGACGTCGTGAAAAGTAAATATCGTTTTAGTGGAACAAATAAAGTTCAGTTTTTAGTTCAAAGATTTGTATTATTATTATGCTCGTTTATCCAGGAAAGCCTCACCGAGTCTCGTGACAACTCCTACCAGGGGGCACCTGTGAAGCATTGGCTTTGTTACCGTTAGCCTTTTGGCGTTGTTCTCTGGTCTGACGCTGGTGAGACTAGGCCTTAAAGAAGGCTGTCTCTGGTGTAGGCCAATCGGTCTCAAGGACAATGCAGATATTACCAGAGCCATGGTTTTTTTTTTGCATGTTCACCACAAGTACGTGTGGTTAATGCAGAGTTGATTCCTTGCAAAAGTTACCTGTTTGGTGTTTGAACATCTTAACACCTCCTGTTTTATTGCCAGAAAGGGTAAAACCTATTTTTACTTTTCATGCCTGCCAAGCATTCGTAGTAGGGGGGCGATGGTCACTTCCGTACGTTTTCATTTGAGTAACTTGCGGTGAAGCCATTACAATTTGACACATTTGGACCATGAAGCCAGCACGCAGCGGCCTACCCTTGCGAATGACGTCACGGGGTCCTTGACGTTCGCCGCGAAGCAGACAACGCGTCGTTTTACGCAAAAGGTTCTAGAATTCAACAAATGAAGCGCAGAGTTGATCGTAACAGAAATCGCGGTAACCGCACAAATTGTTCGAGAGCGCAGAAGCGTAAATCTCAGAATTAAACGGCTTGGCCAGCGGACTTCAGGCCAGCAAGCTTTCAGGGCGGCGAACAAGAGATTCTAAAAACGCTGAGGCGCACGACGCAGACAAGGGTCAATGCGACAAATGGGAAACACAGCGAGCGTTCGATAAGTTCCCGTCTTCCTTCATCCGTGCTCTCTCTCGCTCTCTCTCTCTCTCACTCTCCGTCCGCCGGCCGCGTGGTCCCTCTCCCGTACAGGGCCCACCACTCGGGAGATTTTTCGGCCGAGCTTCTTAAAAATGTCGCCGCCCCGTTCGGCTTGATTTCCCTCCGTTGGGGTTTTCTTGAGCCTGGAGATTGAGAGTGATCCATGAAGAGGTTAACGCTCCTCTGGCCGGCCCACCCGCGCACACCCGCGCGCGTGCGCGCCCGCCCGCCCACCCGTCCGCTCGCCAACTGTATTCATCGTGTGCACGTGGTGAGCCAAGGGCTTGCTTGTTGACCTGCAAGCGGTTGCTAATGTGCCTATTTTGTCGCGAGCCATTATAGCAGGCGGGCTAACAGCCACAATTTAGCTTTATTAAGTGGTTCTGATTGAAGCTCTGTTTGAGTAACATGGCTTGCCAATTAATGGTTTGCCGTCTACAAAATGCATAGCATGGGGGAAAGGGAAAAATATATATTTAGAGAAAGCATGGACAAAATAATTATGATTTTTATTTTAATCCTTGGGTTTGCAAACAGAAAGATATAAAACAAAAACTGATCAAGAGGAAATTGCTATGCCGTGTTTGTTTGTGTGTGAAAATTATTACATGCTAAACTGCCGTAGACGATGCTTATCTGCGAAACACGGCACCCACCTTCACGATAGCCGTACGGATATAAGAATGGCGCAAATATCAAACGCGTGACTGATGAACGATTTGATGCTCTCTCTAAACTGGGTGGAGTGGTGGCGCAGTGGTTAGCGTACTGCGCTACTAAGCGAGCAACCTGAGTTGGATTTCTCAGACGCGGTTAACATCACTGACGAGCGATAACTGAACCAGCGCTGGGCAAAGAGCTGTACGTCAATGATAATGTTATTATTTTTACCATCGCTCAGCAAACCCAGCGGTGCATCGTGGTCGGCGTAAGCCGCCGTGCGACCGTGTTTCTGTTTGTGATGTAATTATGTCGGTAGCCGTCAGTGTTCAGACGTCCCTCCACAATGGGCCAGTGTATGACCACCAATGGATGCACCTCCAACAGGTCCACCACATACGCCTGTATACCGGGCGCTTCGACAATCACATTTTAGTACCCTGCGCATCAATAGAATCGAGTGTCGTCAGAAGCTCGCAGGCTAAACAGCAGTGGGGTGGATTGGATTTAATAAATCTGCCCCTCGTTTCAACCGCCTCGCCGGGAGGTCGAGCTGCCAACCCCTGTATTGCAAGTCCGGCGTGCCGACCGTTACACCATGGTTGCCTATCTCTCTCTCTCTCTCTCGTCCCTCGTTAACTCCTCTCGGCGATGACGGGGGTTCACTCGAGGCCGCCTGTCCGTGCACCCGTCTCTCCCAGGCCGACCTCGCTGGCGTGGGAGGTGCGGAAAATGTCGCCGGGGCGGCACGTGGCGCCGAGCCCGCCGCCCGACCGCATCACCTCCGTCACGGGCACCAAGCGCAAGCTCACCTTCCCGGCGGCGCCGGTGCACAAGTGAGACATGATGGCGGTGGCAGTGGTCACGGTGGTGGTGTGGGCCTGGGTGGAATTGTGGGTGGGCCGTCGTGATTGTGTCTGTGTGTGGTAGGGGGGAGCAGTAGTGCAGCGGTTAGCACTCCGCACTATGAACCCGGTGACCCGAGTTCGATTTCCGTTCACGGGCAATACCCGTGACAATTATCTAAACTGGTGCTTGGCCTGGGCCTCTCCTAGGTCGACTTAGCCTGTTGCGCTGTTTGTAAACATTGCCACTGGGGCGTGGTGCTGGCCACCCACCCCCCCGTGTACCGTTTAGGTTATTGCTAACAGTACTTGCCTTTACAGTCTGTTAGGGCTATACGGGGGGACTTTGTCTTTGTTTGTGTGGTGGAACTGATGGCGGTGGTGTTGGTGGTGGTGATGGTTGTACGTGGTGGATCTCATGGCAATGGTTCTGTTGACTCATTTTATACGTAGGCTTTACCGACCGATATTACGATGTAGAATTAGTTTCTTTTGATTCAGATCATTCTCAATCAAAAGAAACTAATTTTGCAACATTCCAGTTTGCTGGAGAACCACGTGATAACTTGCTATGATTGGCTCTGTCGTCGGGTGGTGAAGGGTTTTCGTTAAAAATGTACGTTACACCTACACAAACTAACCTGAAAGAAGGTAATAATGACACGTAGACTTTCGTGACCAATATTATTCATATCAACACACCGGTGGGTTGAAGTAGTAACTAATCGGCACGTTTCGTTTACGTGACAAACATTATTAATTGGCTGTGTCAGGTGGTGGCGGGTTAACGACACACATATATACTTACTCGATCTAACCCAATAAATCTTTATTCCGAAGCTAATTATGGGTCTGTAGGTGGTTGTGGTGATCCCTGTTGGTGGTGGTATGTATGTGGCACACCTGATGGTGATAGCTTTGATGGTGGTGGGCCTCCACACTGGTGATGGTGGTTGACCTGATGGCGGCTGTGGTGGTGGCCGCCGAAGCCTTGGCAGTCGTGGGTGATCTGCTGCTGTGGCGGGTCTGGTGCACCAAAGTGCACCTTGCCTGGCACAAGCACCGTGGTGACGTCGCCGCCACTTTGTGGCGATTGGCGGCTGCCGTTGTTGTTGTTGTTGTTGTACCTTCTACAGGTTGCTATAAATGATTGATGGTGATGATGATGGTGATGACTATAATGGTGGTGATGATGGTTGGTATTTTGCTGTCCTTGTTAATGGTGCTGGCGGTCACGATATTGGTGGTCAGGTTCACGATGTGTGTCTCTGCAGCCCGCACTTTGCTGGTAGACTGAGCATACTTAGGTGAGCCCCTCTGTAAAACCGTGCATGCTGTCAATCCATTTTTTACGCATGATGCAGGAGTCCGCCATGCCTTGCCAAATACCCTACGAAATCTGCATTGAACTGTAAATTAACCAGTCACATCATTGTCATCCATTTGCCAAGTATTGCCTTGCGACAGTTTGGCCCCGGAGAGAGCGAGAGAGAGAGAACCCTCCCATCGTGATGTGTAACTTTCCTAGCTCATCAGATATTTGTGGACGGTTGTGAATATATTGACCCTGTCACCATCACGTTTACGGTCCCCTCCACTCAAAGCAAGAGTGGAGCGTCGCTAATTCCCCATTGGCGGCCGGTGGGCGGAAATTCCACATTTCCCCTTGACGGGCGCCAGTCTTTACGTGGTGCGACCACCGTTGACTTCCCAACAAACGGGGGATTTGAACTCACGACCTTGTGGTCGTGAGCACAGTGCTCTGACCACATTGAACTTTCTTCGGGTCGCTGCGATTCGGCGGTACCGCGGTACGACTGTACATGTCCTGCGATGTAGCATCCACGGTTATCGTACGACGACATAGGGTATATATATATCGTACCGCATATGTACAGAGTTGGAGGCGGCACTTTATATACAATGGGGCAATGACAACAATTACATTAACAATGTTTCCTGATTAACAGTTTTTACATAATCCGCTAAGCGATGCATTTCTGGGGTCCAGTTCTCATTTCTAATAGGCAGTTTAATTTTGATTTAAAGCTTTCGTGACTGCAGGGATTCATATTCTTGGTTCTTTCGGTAAAGTCACGTAGAAGGGAAACAATAAAATCATAAAAATGTAAAACAATAAAATTCTCACGTCGTTTCGACTGCAACACAAGCAATCATCATCAGGTGTGAAAACCACACCCAGCCATCAGATTTACCATGGAAGATGGCATGCTACCTTTTTTGGATGTCCTAATAAAAAAGAGCCCTGATGGTTCAATGAGCCACTCTGTCAACAGGAAAGCTACCCATACGGATGCTTACCTGAAACCGGATTCCCACCACCATCCATCCCAGAAGAATTCCCTCATCAAGACTCTGCACCATAGAGCCCAATGCATATCCGACCAGGAACATAGCCAGTGAACTCAAGCACGCACACCAAGCTCTTAAGGCTAATGGTTACTCAGACTACACAATCCGCAAAGCTATCACTCCAACCATGAAGAAGGACCCTCTTGAGGAGCGTTTCAAAACCATCACTTTACCCTATATTACGGGGATCACAAAAAAGATCTCCAAAATCTTGAATAAACACAAGATCCAGGTCCGATTCAACACATTACATAAAATCCGTGATCTGGTTCCATCTGTAAAAGATGTGATTCCGGACATACAGTACCCTGGCGTCTACAAACTAAGTTGCCTCTGTGGTAGTAGTTACATTGGAGAAATCAAACGACATGTCTCGGACCGCATTTGTGAACACAAAGCAGACCTAAAACACGGTAGGACCAACACCTCGGCCGTGGCAGATCACTGTTATAATTCAGTAGGCTCACATGACATGGACTTCTCCAAGACAGAGGTTCTTTGCAAGCCATCTGGCTACCATGAGAGATTCGTTCATGAGGCTATCCACATATACAAACACAGAGACAATTTCAACCGAGAAGATGAATTCTGGCTTAGCAATCATTGGAAGGATTTAATAAACCATTTCGGGTCTTAATTGATTGATCACGCTTAAGGTGGCTTTCAGACCGCATCCATTATTTTTCGTCTCCCCCCTCCTCTTTTCCGAACATAGATGGACTCGTCCATCTGAACAAACTGTCAAATCTCTCTCCGTGGTGCTAACGTTAAAAAAAACGCCACTTTTTTCAAATTTTCTTGCTGTGGTTTTCACACTGGATGATGATTGATTGTTTTGCAGTCGAAACGTCGTGAGAATTTGATTGTTTTATGTTTTTATTATTTTATTGTTTCCCTTCTAACGTGACTTTACCAAAAGAACCAAGAATAGGCAGTTTAATTGTTTAACTATTTACAAAGTAAATTACTGCACGCGCGTAATAAGCCTGGTAGATTTTTAAAGCTCGAATGATTACGATACTTATGGCAGGCCCGTATTGAGTGATCCGCAGTGCATATTTATCTTTAATGAATCTCTTTTTGTTGTTGTACTGGAAGTACAGAAAAGTTCAAAATCACTGCAGTACAATCGTGAAATAGAAGTACAGCGTTATGGGAAACTGACATTGCGATAATCGTCAAATTGGGCAAATTAATATGGTATCACGATTTGTTGTATCTATATATTTTTTTACCTGGTAAGGCCCACTCAGCTATGTAGCTTTTTTCAGAAGTGACCTATCCACAAACGATAGTTCAACGAAGTGGCTTATCATCATGTGGACATTAATTGCAGCAGCCAAAATACTCCACAAAAATGCTCTCACAGCGAACGACGCTGTCCTGTCTGTCCGTCCCGTTTGTCCGTCCCGTCTGTCCGTCCCGTCTGTCCGTCCCGTCTCTCTGCCCCATCTCTCCATCCCCTCTGCATCGTGTCTCTCTCCATCCCCTCTCTCTCCGTCCCGTCTCTCTCCGTCCCATCTCTCCGTCCCATCTGTCCGTCCCGTATTTCTGACCTGTTCTCCGTACCGTCTCTCCGTTCCGTTCCTTCGTCCCGTCTCTCTGTTCCATCTCTCTTCTTCCCGTCTCCCCCCCCGTTCCCGTCTCTCCTCATCCCATCCCGTCTCTCCATCCCATCTCTCCGTTCTGTTTCTTTGTCCTGTCCGTCCGACCCGTCTCTCTGTCCCGTCTCTCTCCGTCCCGTCTCTCCGTCCCGTTGCCGCAGCTCCGTGGGGTCGAGCTGGGCGGACAAAGTTCGAGCCAGTCAACCGGGCGCGGCGCAGGCGCCAAAACCCGGCACGGACGCTAAAGCAGGCGGGCCGGAGCGGACCCAGCAGCCGCAGGAGAGTAAGTCCAATCGATTGTCTAAATGCAGTGTGAGTTTGTACGTGTGTCATTATGTGGTGTGCTCTGCGAGCATCAATTAACACCTTTGCAAATGAGGTGATTCATCCCACAATATTTTCCTGGTTAAATGTTGTCAATAATTTTAAAAGTCGCTCAAATCTATGTAACGAATTGCCACTTTCCTCGACCTGCCACCGGTGTTTCTATGAATTGAATTGTCAGAAGGGAATAGGCCCAACGGCCCAGAATGCTAAGTGGCCATCAACAGACAGCACTGTTGAAGGTGTAAATAGGTAACCCGTTAACGTTTTGTGAAGTGAGCAAGGTTACGATGGGAACTTCGGAAAGCGAGATTGGAATTGCGAGTCAATTTACGCCTTTATTCTCTGTTGTCTCATTTGTGCCATTGCGCGGTACTCATTCCATCTCTCTTCTACAGAGTTTGGCATTCAATTATCGTCTTAAAATTGGCCTAATCGACGGGTGCATTATCTATCACTCGTATTTCTGCTCCAGCAACTCTGGATCCAAAGTGTCCGATTGCCATTGCTGGCCGTCCCGTGACGCTCATTGTACCGAGGTTCGAGCCCCTGCCGCCCATCTACAGGCGGTTGTTCGCAACTGCGTGCACGGAACGTGTGGTGCGGGGAGGGAGTTTTGAGCCTGCCTCTTTAATCCCAGCAGCCCGTTACCCACAATCCTCAGTTTTTATGCTCTTGGAGCAGGTCCGGGGATAGAGTGAGACAGCCATCATAGCTTGAAAGTTAGAAAAAGTATTTTAAAGTACAGGATGAGCCAAGGGAAGGCGTAAAATTGTATGTACACCCGCCAATCCTGCTTTATCTGGTACCGTGTTCCGTTATGCTCTGTTCTGAGTGACAAAGTGAAGTGTGTGAGTTACGCGAGTAAAACATTTTCTTGTTTTGAATGAGCATGCTCGCCCTAACGCAGTGTGAGTTTTAGTCGTGAGGTCACAACCCGTTTCGAAAATTGATTTAAACTCGCGTGGAGAAATAGGACGAGAAGCACGCGCGATGATCGCGCTCATTGCCGGCTCTGGCGATGCGTAGTAATGGGACTCGCCTTTGCTCCGGTCAAAGACATGAATGTCAAATCATTGCGAAATGCGTTTTGTAACTTCCCAAGAACTTAGTTCGTCAAAAGTGCTTTCAGGGATATTATCCGAAAACGTGAAAGCATTGAGCATTTAACCATTGACCTAAACTGACCTTAGACAGATGACGGCGACGATTGTGGTCGTTGGCAGGCTGTGCTCGGAGCGAGGTCTCCACTTCGAATTCCCGGGCTGTGGCTAACATCGGTGCCGCGCAAAACCAATCGGCGTGGTGGAGTTTTGCCGGAACACTCCTCTGTGGCTGCCGCGGCGCCATGGGGGAGGCCCTCTTGCCAGCAGTCGAATTGACAAAGGGCCCGACACATTAATGTTTTACCGTGCCGTCTGATTCGATCGTCTCTCGTCTGTTTGAAAAACAGTGTCACATTAATGTTTGCTGCATTGTCAACAAAAAAAGGTCGAGGCATTGTACACTTTTAACTGCGCGTGGTATAATTCAACATTTTTTTTATGACTTAAGTACGCGTGATTTAAGGAAGTAATCTTAAGTGGACCCTTTTAGATAAGAAATTTATAGCAAACATAATTTGCGAGCTGTAAAATTGGAATGGGGATGAGGCTGTATTATTAGTTTGGGTGTCGATGTAATTTTTGTTTGTTTCCAAAAGCTTTCGGGAGTATTCGTCGTGCGTTGAGGCTCGTTGGGTTAATACTCGCCTCATCTTGCGTAAGCGTTCCGTTAACTTATCAGCGTAACGATTGACAAGTGCGCAAGTTTTCGTGGAAGCCTGCCAGTCTCAAGCAAACGTAAATTTCAAAGCGCTCACTAAATTACAAAGTGGAACGAATCGTACGAGTTGACATCTGCAGCCCAGCAGCAGTGAGCAGCTTCTTCTTTTATTTCAATAAACAAACCTTGCGCCAGTTGTCACGACCAGGCTAAGCTCAACGCCAGATTGTAACGACATTGTTTTACGCAATGGTGGCCAGGCCGACATTTCCACAATCCTGAGGGGCAGCTGTGGTAAGGTTTAACGGTTGTGCATGAGTGCTTGGGTTGTACCGCGTATTGCTCGGCGTGATGTCCGACGTTCCGCTCCACGTGCTGCATTCATTTCCTGAAAGGGACAGGTCATGTGCCCTGTCGATCACGTGGCGTTTGGCCGGCTGCTGCGCTTCAGATGTCGGCCAGCCGACATTGATTAGTAATAGTAATAATAATGATGACATTTATAACGCGCCAGATTTTGCACACAAGTCAACAACTCGGAGGCGCGGGGCCAAGCTCGGCAGCTGCTCGAAAGCCCTGAGACCCAACACATCTAGAGAGGCCTTGAGACGTTTCTTGAAAGTCAGAGTGCATTTGATGTTGCGGATGTGCAAAGGGATTGAGTTCCACACCGAGGGGGCGATAGCAGAGGCCCGATGTGAGGCTGTAACAGTGCAGTGTTTATTAATGTAGTGTATAGTGTAGTGTATAGTAGTGTCGTGTGTAGTAGTGTAGTGTATAGTAGTGTATAGTAGTGTAGTGTATAGTGTAGTGTATAGTAGTGTAATTTATAGTGTAGTGTATAGTAGTGTCGTGTATAGTAGTGTAGAGTATAGTGTAGTGTATAGTAGTGTAATTTATAGTGTAGTGTATAGTAGTGTCGTGTATAGTAGTGTAGTGTATAGTAGGGTTCTACCACGAGCTTCAGTGCAAGGCGAGAGTAGTGAGGCGCGGTATGGTGGGGAACCAGTGGTGAAGGCGTGATGACAAAGGCAGGCGATTTTAAAAATGTGTCCTGCTGGCGAAAGGGAGCTAGTGAAGAGTACGGAGAGCTTGTACACATGAGCGATGAAGCTAAAGGGCGACATCCGCTGGACTATGTAACGTTGGCCTGGACAGATCCACGTCAAGGCCAGAAGGGACGATGGCCGGTGGTCGAGACTAACGATGGAGTGGCTGCCAAAGGAAGGGAACGGACTTGCCCCCAGAGAGCGGACAATGATTTCGGCATGTGTGTTGGGACCTAGATGGATTATTGCACCGCTAGATGGAGAGAGATGACGACAGCTTGGGGTGGCCTTCATCCAGCAGTAGATAGAGATTATGGCTGATGATGATAATGTCCTCTTCATCATCATCATCAGCAGCATGATTATACTCGTCGTCATCATTACCATCGTGAATCACGATCAGTCATTACCATATTCTTTATCCCAATCGTCGTCGTCTTTATCACTGTGACGATGATGTGGTGGTTGTTTTTCTGCCGCCGCAGGCGCATCTGCGGCAGACGGCGACGGCTGGGAGATGGTGCAGAGGGGCCGCCCTTCCAAGTCCCGCTCGGCCACGGCGCTTGCCAAGGCAGCTTCCGGAAACGCGTCCACAAACGGCGGCGCCGGTGGCGGCGCTGCGTCAGTGCCAACGACAAACTCGCCGCCGGCGGCCGGCGGACAGCCCGGCGGCGCCGCGGGCAAGGCCAACGCGTCGTCATCGTCACGCAGAGACGTCGGCAACAAGGAGAACCGCGACGTGGCGCCGAGGAGCGCGAGGCCCAACGCCGGCTGTGTCGGCGGTGGCGGCGCCGGAGGAGCCAAGGCGACCGTGAGGCCCTGTCTCTTTTTGACTTTTTGTCCCCATTCGGTTGCTCCGGTGGTGCCGTCGGCGTCTCGTCGCGAGACGGAAAGTCTCGCAGAGCAGCGCAATTGCACAGTGTCAGCGAGCGGCTCACGTATGTGGATAGCCCAAAACTATATATGAAACCCCTTCAAGTGGTCCACACGGCGGGGGGCCAGCCCCTGCCCAGCTGCAGAGAGAAACGCTCGCCGTGTGACGGTCAAACTTATATTTGTAATCTTAGAAGTGGAATTTATCACAATTAAGTGCATAATGCAATGTGATGGGTTTTTTTTTTGTGTGCAATCATTATCAACCAGCCTGAGAACATTAACACGCCACACTTGAGAACCCAATTGAACCACAACTCTTGTGTAAGTCAGTGGCTCTCTCATGTAAATCATTGGTGACTTGGCTAAGACCACCAACTCCACTACCCTTGAGAATCAAATTTAAATCACAGGCGGTGTTTCCAGGTCAACACTTTGACCGCTGCTCCACCAGGCTACCTTTGTCTCATCTGCTTTTAACAGAATCCCATGACCCTTGGCCTGTGTAAGCGGGCGATCTTTGGGCTCTAGAAGCCTGTATTTTCTTGGAGGGTCCCTATAGATTTACTCGTCGTACACACCTACATGCTTGTCATTGCCGAGTTGTACTAATGGTAAATCACAACGCACGAGAAGGAGCATGTCTTGTAGGCATGTCTCCCCCTACGCTGTCCAATATGAGACGTCCTCCTCGTTTGTCGCAGGCGCAAGCGGACATGAAGGCGCGGCGGGAGAGAGCAGCCAACGTATGCGGTGTTGGCGGTGGTGGCGGCGGCGGCGGCGGTAGTGGCGGTGGTGTTGGTGGCGAGGATGTGAAAGTGTCCAGAATCATTGCACCAGCACTAGAGAATCAGGACAGTGATGTGGGACCAGGGATCATCAGTGAAGAGGTGTGTGTGTGTGTGTGTGTTTAACCCTTTCCAACTAAAATGTAAAGTATATATGCATGAGCTTTGATCGTCATTCAGTCTGTCTGTCGTGGTGGGGGGGGGGGGGGAGCATGGTCAATTTTGTTAAAGATGATGCAAATCTTATTAATACTTCACTATAAAGTTATATTGCTATTAGGGACTTTGTAAACTACAAAACGTTCCAAATTGATCAAAGGCTTTCCCAAAATAGACGCCCCGCCATCTACTGAGCTCCACAAAGAGCGGCGGGCCGCACTCTTCCACCCGCGCTGCTACATAGAGTAATATTCTCCGTGCCACTCCAACCGATTCTCACAACTGGAATTATCCCAAACGAAGTGCAAGGCCAGATTTTACACGGTGGGATGTTTTGCTGCGAGGCCATCGGTTTGCCGGCAGGTGGGGGGGGGGGCGGACGCAGGGGGTTGAGACCATCAACTCGGCACACATTCGAGAGCCCGGTTTAACCACGGGTGGCTGTGCGGTGCCGGCTCCGGTGATCCCACCTCGCGGCCGCCCCGGCCACTCTCGCACCACCCCCCACCCCCCCCCCCTCCGTGTTTAATCACGCCGAGTGTTGCAGCGCGGAGGTAGCGGCGTCGGTCCGCGCGTTCTGCAAATTAACGGGCACACTTTTATTTACGTGTTTTGTTCTACCCGCCCCCCCGCTGCTTGTGTATTTATTTATTTATCTCACACGTGGGGTGTGTGTGTGTGTGTTTTTTCTTTCCGCCATAATGGGTGCTTCGAGAAGCAAGGCAATTTGGTACCCACTTTGCGCCGTTAGTGGTATTAATTAGCGCTAATTAACGCGTGGTCTTTTCAGCGGACGATTACTCCCCTCTCGGGCGTCCGCGTGCATTAGGCTCATTATGCTGCCGCGTGTTTGACACATTTTGACACACTGTTTTGCGCGCTCTCGCTTGGGTATCGCTTTGTTTCGCATTTTTATTTTTTACCCCCCACCCCCCCCTCTCTCCTTACCACTCCTACTACGCCCAATCTTTTCTCCAAAATCTCAAAAGAAAGCCATAAAGAGGGAGACAGACGGTGCGGGGAACGTAATATAGGAAATGTCACCATTTAGTTTTGTCCATTTGTTCTTCCTTCCGCCAAACAAGCCGCTCGTTTACGCACTCCCCGTCCATTACAGAGTGGAAATCGCTGAAAGGCGCCCTCCGTTAATTTACTCGCCGGGGAGAGAGAGAGAGAGAGAGGATTCACTTGCGGCCCCGGCTCACGGACAATTACGTGTTGAGCGCGCGAGGTGGACGCGGGCACTAATGGCGCTGTCTTGGCCTTTCTCTCTCGCTCGCTCTCGCTCTCGCTCGCCATCTCTTTCCCCTGGGCGGTTTGTTTGTGTCCGAGGCGACCCGCGCTGGGTTTCCTCGTTCCGTAGCGTTTAATTCCCCCCCCCCCCAACACACTTTTACCGAGTGGGACTCTCTTCCTCCTCTCTCTCCGAGTACAGTCGAGTCGAATGAGTACGTGTTGGCGAATCGTGTTTCAGTGTTCGCCTCTGCTGTGTAAGCGACAAAGGTAAAGACACAGTTCCGCGATTGTTCGCTCACGCAACTGCTGGTGGAAGTGCTTCTCTTACATTGAGCGCTAGAGAGCCCCTCCAGATGGTAATTGGCCTACTCTTCCGTGCTCGCCAGGCACCTTGGCAGAGGTGGGAGTGCCCACGCTTTACCCCACCACAACCGACCTGCTGATGGACTAATTGTGGTTTCGATCCCGACCCTGACGCCTGTATATTTGGAGTTTGCGTGTTCTCCCCGTGGTCACGTGGATTTTTATCCGGGTCCTCTGGTTTTCCCCTCCACATTTAGAGAAACATGCGTTTTCGAGTATTTGGCTGCTTGAAAAAAAACATCCACATGATAAGCCACTTTGTTGAGCTATCGTTTGTGGTCAGGTCGCTTCTCAAAAAGAGCTTCATCCCTTAGCTGGTAAAATAAAAATAGTGCAGTGTATTATTTGGTGACTGCAGAACCTTTTTATCTTTTACACTGCAATTTCCCCCGGGGGAGCAAGGGCACCTATGGACAGGATCTTTCGCGCCTGAGCGGACGGTGCATCCCGTCTTCCACACGATCATTATTATCAATACGTGTATACTTACCAGGGTGGCCAATGGGCCCAGTCGGATAGCCGGGGCTGTACTTACGAGCCTGATTATCATCGCAGGCTGCGGTTGCGTGCCCATAACCGGCGACGTTCAGTCGGACGGTGCTGTTCCGTTTTCGTGACCCCCGTCTTCTCGTGGTCCTCATCAGAAAGAGGAGCGCGATGACCCGCCCCGTCTCGGCGACCCGCCGGCCGCCAGCCAGACGTCGGTGCCAGCGGAGGTGCCGACCGACGAGCACGGAGGGTGCGGTGCCGAAGACGGTGGCGCTGGAGGAGGTGGAGAAGGAGGTGGAAGTGAAGAAGTTGGAGGAGCAGTGCCGGAGAGTGAAGAGGTGGCGCCCAGGGACGGACAAGTGGTGCTGACGTCCACTGAGCTGCAAAACGTGCGTTGAGTTACGCTGCCGTCTCTGCGTGTCTGTTGAGTGTTGAGTGGGGGTGTCGGTGTGCGGGTGTGTGTGGACTTGCCGTACCAGCGGTGTCAAGATCGGCCTCCGTGGAGGAGGCTCGTGAAGGACGCTACTGGGCAGTTGTAGGCAGTCACCTTCCAGCAACAACAAAGGGCGGAGGAGCGACGCTCACAACAACGAGCGGAGCGCCGGGCGGCTAAAACAGAGCAAGTTGGCACAGTAGGGGGGACAGGTGGTGCATCGGTCAGGCGTCTCAGTCAGTCGACCCGTGGCACCTGGGTCTGTCCCGTGACTTCCTTCCAGCGGGCGTTCGACACTTCACGTGGCCTTAACGTGCTGTTGTTGTGTGTGTCTGGCTGTGTCTGTGCATGAGTTAAAACGTCTGACATTCTGCCGAACAACACCACGGAGAGCCGTGCTCCCAATTGTTTGCTGTTTTTAGGGAAATTAGTTTTGAGGGCCTCTTTCCAAAAACGCCTGCCTCTGGCTCCGTATATTTGAGGGCAAATGTTGCTCGTTCTCACGTGGCCCGTAGCTCCGCAGGCTGTGCCCTCCCTTACCCGCCACCCAACATTGGCCACGGCCGCTCGCATCGAGACGCCCACGGCGTGGATTTGAGAAGTGACCAAATCGCCCAGGGCACCATGGCAAGTGACCCCCGAGCCGGCCTCTTGAGCTCTCACCTGGTTCAACAAAATAATACATCTAGGCTCGGCTTGACCCGGGAATGTGCCCGATCTCGCCCCAATCCGGTAAGTTAAGCGGGCCGTAGAGCTTGGGCAGTGCTTGGACGTGCGACCGCCACGCCCGCCAGGCCGCCCTCGTAGGCGGAAGCGTGTCCCGGCGCTTACGCGGCAGAGGGCAGGGCAGCGAAACCCCTTCGTTGTACTGTACTTCTGCGCTTCTGCACGTGCCGCGCGCGTGGGGGGGGGGGGGGGGGGAGGGGGAAGCACTCGTCCGGCAGCGGATCGGCGAAGAAGACGAACCAGCGTGCGCGCGCCAGAGGCCGGGGCGAGCGCCTCGTGCCGTTGAATTTGAGCCCCGGTGACGGCCGCGGCACTGGCACGAGGGAGCTGCTGGCGGGGATGCATTATCGCGCGCAGCAACAGAAGTCCCTCCCGTGCTCTAAGGCCCTCGAGTTGCATGGCGGTTTCTTTGTATCCCCCCGTCGCTGCGGGCTTTGAAAACATTCGCACTCGCGCGTGCGCACACACACACACAACAACAACAACAACAACCGCCGTTCGCCACTAAGTGGCGGTGACGTCACCACGACGCTTGTGCCAGGCCACACACACACACGCGCGCCCACACGCGCACGCACATTTATAATATTTATACACATTGTCTTTCATGCTTTTTTCTGCGTTGGCTTTTATGATCTCGTTGTTGATTCACTGCGAGGTTGTGCTATTCACTCGCTCGACCTTTCTTGCTTTATCCAGGCTTGCTGACCCCCTCCCCCCCTCTCCCATCCGCAAAGCATCCAAACCCGAACACCCCCCCCCCCATTCCCTACCGTACTTCCCTCCTGGCGCTCCCGCATACCCCCCCTTTTCTCTCCCCCCCCCCCACCGCCCGGATCCTCAGAAGGTGCTCTCTCTTTCTCATGTGCCTCCTCACTTGGCGGGCTTCTTTCGGCCGGAGAAGCGGCTAAAAGCTTTCCCCTCATTGTTGCGTGATGCTCGCTCGCGTGGAGTGGTCATGCGCAGTGTTGGTGGTGGTGGCGGCGGCGTGCCTTCCTCCACCGCCCCTCTCGCTCTCTCCTCTCTCATGTACTCTGTGTGTCGCGCTCTCTCCTCTCTCTAATGTACTCTGTGTGTGTGTCGCTCTCTCCTCTCTCTAATGCACTGTGTGTGTGTGTCACTCTCTCTCCTGTCTAATGTACTCTGTGTGTGTTGTTCTCTCCTCTCTCTAATGCACTCTGTGTGTGTGTCGCTCTCTCCTCTCTCTAATGCACTGTGTGTGTGTCACTCTCTCTCCTGTCTAATGTACTCTGTGTGTGTGTTGCTCTCTCTCTCCTCTCTCTAATGTACTCTGTATGTGTGTCGCTCTCTCCTCTCTCTAATGTACTCTGTGTGTGTTTCTCTCTCTCTAATGCTCTGTGTGTGTGTGTTGCTCTCTCTCCTCTCTCTAATGCACTCTGTGTGTGTGTTGCTCTTTCTCCTCTCTCTAATGCACTCTGTGTGTGTGTCACTCTCTCCTCTCTCTAATGCACTCTGTGTGTGTTGCTCTCTCTCCTCTCTCTAATGTACTCTGTGTGTGTGTTGCTCTCTCTCTCCTCTCTCTAATGTACTCTGTGTGTGTGTCACTCTCTCCTCTCTCTAATGCACTCTGTGTGTGTGTTGCTCTCTCTCCTCTCTCTAATGCACTCTGTGTGTGTGTTGCTCTCTCTCCTCTCTCTAATGCACTCTGTGTGTGTCACTCTCTCCTCTCTCTAATGCACTCTGTGTGTGTTGCTCTCTCCTCTCTCTAATGTACTCTGTGTGTGTTGCTCTCTCTCTCCTCTCTCTAATGTACTCTGTGTGTGTGTCACTCTCTCCTCTCTCTAATGCACTCTGTGTGTGTGTTGCTCTCTCTCCTCTCTCTAATGCACTCTGTGTGTGTGTTGCTCTCTCCTCTCTCTAATGCACTCTGTGTGTGTGTTGCTCTCTCCTCTCTCTAATGCACTCTGTGTGTGTGTTGCTCTCTCTCTCCTCTCTCTAATGTACTCTGTGTGTGTGTCACTCTCTCCTCTCTCTAATGCACTCTGTGTGTGTGTTGCTCTCTCTCCTCTCTCTAATGCACTCTGTGTGTGTGTCACTCTCCTCTCTCTAATGCACTCTGTGTGTGTTGCTCTCTCTGCTCTCTCTAATGTACTCTGTGTGTGTGTCACTCTCTCCTCTCTCTAATGCACTCTGTGTGTGTTGCTCTCTCTAATGCACTCTGTGTGTGTTGCTCTCTCTGCTCTCTCTAATGTACTCTGTGTGTGTCACTCTCTCCTCTCTCTAATGCACTCTGTGTGTGTGTTGCTCTCTCTCCTCTCTCTAATGCACTCTGTGTGTTGCTCTCTCTGCTCTCTCTGCTCTCTCTAATGTACTCTGTGTGTGTGTCACTCTCTCCTCTCTCTAATGTACTCTGTGTGTGTTTCTCTCTCTCCTCTCTCTAATGCACTGTGCATTAGAGAGAGGAGAGAGAGAGAGACAGAGACATCGTCTCTGTCTGCCTGTGTCTGTCTGATTGTCTGTCTTCATATTTGTCTCTTTCTAACCTCACATTTTCCTACATCTTCCATTTAGGCCCACGCAGAACACGAGCTGGTGGTGTGGTCGCCTTTGTCTCCGCAGTGCTGATGTTTACACACCGCACCAAGTACCCCTTTAAGGCTGAGTCGACCTAGGGGAGGCACAGGGCCAGTTATATTATTCACCATTGTTATTTGACCGTAAGCGAGAATTCGAACTCGTCACCAGGGTCGTAGCGCGGTGCGCTGACCGCTCACGCTACCGCTGTCCACGCAAAGCACACAGACACACGCATGTGTCCACACACACACACATACACGTACAACAACATGACAGGTCCTCTGTAGAGCGATATCAACTGTGCGCACGATCACCGCTAGCGGGCAAGCGCCTGTTTGGAGCTGCAAGGCAGAAGAAGCACTGCGGTGGCCGATACAAGTTGTGGTCAACGGCCAGAAACACTCTGCAACCATCGGGGCAACGTGCCTGAAGACGCGCTTGTGGCGTATGGGGTTAATATGAGAGTGGGCTACGAATATATTTGGTCGCCCCCAACCCCCCACCCCCCCCCCCAACACACAGTTCTCCTTCCTCCTCCACCCCCCTCCGATTCCAGGGATCGCATTTGTGCGCTCGGCTCCTCTCCCGAGGCCATCAGTCCCCGGCGCCATCTAAATCGCTCTGGGGCAGTGGGGGCATGCGTGTGCATGCGTACGTGCGTGCGCGAGTGTGCGCGCGTATGCGTGTGTGTTTGTGTGGGGGGGGGGTGAGCAATGGGGCAGCGGTTAACCCGTTGCGTTACGACCCGAGTTCGATTCCCACCCACGGCCAATGACAGCGAACGGATATTTGAGCCGGTCCATGGCCTCCACTCGGTCGACTCAGCATTAATTGAGTACCTTGTGTGGTATGTAAACATTACCACTGGGGAGACAAAGGTGGTCGGGCATGGTGCTGGCCACCCCACCCCCCTGTGTGCTGTGCCGGTCTTCATAATTACTTGCAAATGACACTTGCCAAAATAGTCTGTTCAAGGCTACATGGGTGTTCTTTGTATACGTGTGTGGTAATATATGTGTGCTTATATTTGTGTGTGTATGTGCATGCATCAGTATGTGTTTGTCGACATGTGTATATGTCCGTGTGTATGTCCGTGTATAACGTGGAGCAAAAAAGCGTGGTGATTAGACCCACTGCTTTCTGAACCCGGAAACCAGATTTCAATTCCTGGCCACGTCTGCCACCATTGGCGAGCGATGTCTGCACCACTCCTGAGCCCCTCCCCCCACTTCACTAACCCTCATGGACCAGCATGGGGAGAGGCCTTCACACAGCAGTGGCTTGACGATGGGATGCAACTTATAGCATGTGTTTGTATATACAGTAAAACCTTGGGATTGCAAGACGAGCAAACATTTTAAATAAATATTAATTTGATAAACGAGCGATGTCTTGCAATACGAGCAGTGTACGTATACGCTTTGTCTACTGAGCGTCACGTGATCACAACTGATATACGAGTGCTTTGATACACGAGTGCTTTGGATTACAAACACGTTTCCGGAACAAATTATGCTCGCGATCCAAGGTTTTACTGTATGCATCGAGAGCCACAGAATCGAATTCAATCCCTGCACCGAGGTAATTCCAAGCTGGCTTCTTTCCCTGCTTCTCGTCGAACTCTTCAGTTGCTGTTCCAATTTCCATGTTTCTGGGCCACGTGTCCTCAGCTCTGGGCTGTCGCCTGATGATGCCGGTGTTGTTCTAATTACCAGCGAAACGTCATGGGACTCGAATTGTAAAAGTTGTGGGTTTACTCTCCAGGACACAACTAGTTAGTGCTGAACTAGTAACGAATTGTCACGTTTTGTTTACGTGACAAACCTTACTGATTGGCCGTGTTGGGTGGTTGCGGGTTTTAACGGCACATGTATATTTACGCGATCTAACCCAAAACACCTTTATTATGGATAATAACAGGTACTACCCGTCGATTAAAACTCGTCTTTAAGGGACACATTGGTTTTGTTTACTTTTAATTCTCAACAATGGCATTGGATTTACACTGAGAAACAGAAGCAGCAACACGTGGGTCGGAGGATACGCGCAGGTCGGTGACATCATCGCATTGACAGCTAAGAAAAGTAAGAAAATAAATCGGCAGACAATGTCTGCTTATATCCACCTCTCCGTAATAAAGAAAAATTCTGCCCAAACCGTCAGCCACACACACAAGGCCTTCTGGGAGTGCTCGATTTCAGCAGCATTGATTCAAGACAAGAAAACCCTGGACTAACTTGGACATTCAGTGTCTCAAACAGCAGAGTCAGGCTTGCTTGAATCGACGCAGTTGGACTGCCGGTCCTATCCACAGACTCAGCCGCAGGCCTACTCACCCTCAACACAGTGGTACCGGAAGCAAACGCTTGGCTTAGGCACTTCGCATTCTTAAATAAATAAACCTGCCGGTCCTAGTTCGACACAAAACTCTATAACAGCGGGCTTGGGCGGGACACGTCGTGGCCTGACGAGCGGAAGTATCCGTCCGAGATGGCAGCGGATCGATGGTGGCCGACGGTGACGACGGCATCGACGATAACCGACGCCCCTTTTGCCACGGCCGCGGCTCCCACAGAGCATGGCGGCCGTGCTGGCGGAAGAGGAGGAGCTGGCGTGCCGGCTGGAGCGGGAGAACGAGGAGGCGATCGCCAACGCCATCGCCGAGGAGGAGCAGCTGACGCGCGAGATCCTCGACGAGCAGGACCTGGACACGGCCGGCGAGACGGACACGGAGAGCGAGCTGTCGGTGGGCGACGATCCCCGCCCAGCGGTCCGCTCAGGGGTCAGGGGTCAGGGGTTGAGGGGGTCATGGTTACGGGTTGGGAGACGGATTCACAGGGCGAGGTCTCGGTGAGCTACGCTTCCCCACCCAGCGGTCCGCTCAGGGGTTGAGGGGGGTCAATGGCTCCGAGTTGGGGGACGGACTCACAGGGCGAGGTCTCGGTGAGCTACGCCTCGCACTCTGCGGTTCGCTCTGGGGTCAGGGGTTTACGGTTAGGGTCGTGCTTAGGAGATGACTCGGAGCGCGAGAGACATTTTCCCCCAAGGGAGGTCACGGGTTTAGGGGTTCTCGGGTTTGGGTTCGGGGGATAGGAGGTGGACACGGCAAGATGACTCTCAGTGAGCGGCGCTCTCTACGCTCAGCGGTCAGGGCATCGCTGAGAGGTTAAAGGGTTCAGGTTGGGTGTTAGGAGATGGACAAACTGTCTGTAAGTGAGACTGTCTGCTCAGGGGTTTGGGTTAGGGTTTGGTTTAGAGGTACACTTTATAGGGTTATAGCATTAATCGTATTGGGATAGGATTAGGCAGCGGGGTAATAGTGTCGGATAAGGGGTTTGGAGTTAGGTGATCGGATTATGTATATGGACTTAGTTATCCTTAGTAATCGGTGGTTGGAGTCAAGATTAGTTAGTGTTGAGTTTATGACATTCAGGGTAGGGCTGTGGGTTGTGGATTTGGGGTAAATGCAATGGGATTTTTGTTTTGTATTTAAAGGATTGGGTTGAAGGGTTATGGATTTGAGGTTTGGTTAGGGTCAGGCATGTGGGGTTTAGGGTTACAGATTGGCAGTCATTGGTTGGAGATTTGGAGGGGGGAGGAGGTCATTGTTGGGGTTACAATAACAACAACGGTTCTCTCGTGTATTCGTGGGAGATTCTGTACTTTTCAGGAGGTGCGTGCTTTGGGATGTGAGGGCCAGTTCCTCGTTAAGTCAGGCTTGGGGTGAATGAGCGACCGGGGTTTGTGGTATCGGTCGGAATCAAGACCGGGCAGAGAGGGTGTTTGTCATGGGGTCATCGTGGCCCTTAGGAGGTGTCACTGCCCAAGCTGTTGGGTGACCAGTGGGGGGTAATGTGGCTGTTTGGCTGGCTGGGTGGGTGAGTGGCTGGGCGGTTGGCTCACTGAGTGGGTAACTGAGTGGGTGGCTGGCTGAATGGGCGGATGGTTGGTTGGCTGGATGGGCGGATGGATGGGTGGCTGAGTGGCTGGGTTGGTGGCTGAGTGGCTGGGTGGGTGGGGATGATCGAGTCAGAAGCTTGTGTGTGGCCTGTGGATGAGTATTTGGCCGTCTGACACTTTGGGCTGAGAATAAGGGGCCCCCTCGGGAGGAATAAAGGGGCAATTAGGTTGAGCACTTGTGGCCAAGGCTTAGCAGAGATGAGGCCGGTTTTTTTTTGCGAAAACAATGAGCAGTAATGGAACATGGTGAGGCCCATTTGGGCAAGGGATGCATTCCACGTGCATGCACTCCCACATAAAGACAAAGATCCCCTGCGTAACCCACACATTCTGTTGAGACAAGTTCTGTTAGCGAGCACCACATACCTGTCAGCCCATGCGGTTTACCCGTATTATTGTGCAGGCAAATTGAGTAAAAACGTGTTTTGTCTATTTGTTTGTGTTTCTCCCTTGTGATCTTGTGATAGGACTTTGTAGGATGAAGGGGCACAGGGGTGACCAATACGGTCTGAATTGGTCAGTACTAAGGGAGGGCACTGATCAGGGGTTGACAAGTATGCAGTGGTTAGTGTACTAGCGGTGAGTGTACAAGGGGTGAGTGTACGAGTGGTGATTATCTATTTTTCTCCCTTGTGATGGAACTTTGTAGGATGAACGTTGAGATTCATAAGGGGCACGGGGTGACCAATAAGTATGGCCCCATGAGACTAAGATGACCATGCACGAGTGGGTGGTGTGGCCATAACCACGCCCGGCCACCATTGTCTCCCCAGTGCTGATGTTTACACACTGCAAAATATACCCAGTCAAGGCTGAGTCGACCTAGTGGAGGTCCAGGACTGGTTCGGATGTTCCTCACCGATATTGGCCATGAGCGGGAGTCGAACTCGGGTCGCGGGGTTTGCAGCGCAGTGTGCTCACCACTGCACGACCGTTCCCCACGCACACATCCACACGTACAGACACAGATACACATGGAATACGAATACACACTGCATACACTCACTCACACATATCCACTCGCATATGCATGAATAAACACAGGCATACATACAAACACATGCACGTGCAAGTCACATTACATAACCAAGAGCATAAATGAAAATGACCAACATGGCATATATGCAGGCGTGCAGGTCTCCTCTGAAAAATATTGTGATTCTTGGTGAGCTCTTCTGTAGCTACTGTACACAGAGGACGTTGATTTGGTTCAGTGAGTAGGTGAATTACTAAATGAATGAGCCAGTGAGTTCGTGGTGAAGTTAGCGCGGTGAACAAGCGAGTGAGTGGGCCAACGAGTGAGTAGCTGCTGAGTGAACGAGTGAATGCGAGAGCAATCGAATGAACGAGTCAACGAGCAAGTGAGCAGACGTGTGCACAGGTGAGTAAGCAGGCAGAGGAGCGAGTAGTAAGGTGAAGCGAGCGGCCTGTGTTGGTTTGAACCTCCCCATGCAGGCCAGCACGACCACCATGTCATCGCTAAGCCTTCCCCTTAACCTGGAGGGACCTCTGAGCAACATGGATTGGAATGACATCATGGCAGAGTATGAGGGTGAGTCACATCAATGATGATGATTGTTATTATTATACATTTGTTTACGCAGGGAAGCTTCTCGGATAGTCTCAAGCCTTTTTTTTGCATGCAGGTGGTCTGAACCACACCAACGCTTATGACGAACGCGGTACTGCTCACACGTACACTGCACGGAACTTGTGCATATCGTTGTAACTTATGATTGTGTTGCAAACCTTTCGTCTTCTGGGTGTCTTATCTCCCTGTCTTCCTGGAGGTTGATGCTTTGTAAGTGCCCAGTTCCATTCCCTTGTGTCAATATTCATGTTTTGATCTTTGTTGTTCGTTTATACCTGAGCAGGTTAGGCCTGCATATTTAACGTATAGGCAAGGCCTACCTATGTGAATTGGCCCACTTTTACCTCACCCTTCTGCCTATCCACCTCCTGCTGTTGTTATAAATCTCTCTTGATGGAATTCGAGTCGATTACAGTAAAACCTTGGATTGCGAGTAACTTGGTCTGCGAGTATTTTGCAAGACGAGCAAAATTATTAAGTAAATATTAATTTGATAAACGAGCGAGGTCTTGCAATACGAGTAGTGTACGTGTACACCACGCTTTGTCTGCCGAGCGTCACGTGATCACAACTGATATACGAGTGCTTTGATATACGAGTGCTTTGGATAACAAACGTTTCCGGAACGAATTATGCTCGCAATCCACGGTTTTACTGTATATTTATTTTAAAGGTATTCCAGCAGCCGAGGCCTGCTGTTTGTACGTCAAGGTGAGGCCGACCTGCTTACCCCACCTCACTTGTGACCCAACTCTTCTTCGCCGTCCATCCACACGTTTGAATTTCTGCGGGTTCCCGTTAATCATAGTTTTGATCAACACCGACATTTGCTGATTTGTTTTCTTACTCTGCCTCGTTATTTTGATTACGGGCCTTGTATTTTCGCGCATCTTCATACCTTCATACTTCTGTGTTTCTCGTCACATTCACCACCGACTCTAAACCCATCCTTACCTTGACCTCTGTTCAACTTGTGTTGCAGAGCTGCACTGTGTGTTTGCGCGTGGCGGCGGTGCTCTGGCCCTTGAATTGATCCGTTGCTTCACCGGCTTGCCAGATTTTCCAAGCCCACTCATTTTCTTTTGGTTCCACTGACACGGGTGGGGGGGGTGGGGTGGGTACGGACGCTGCACTTCGAGCAACTCCTGATGCCGTCGGCACGCATTGCCGGACTCAACACACACGGCCATAGCAGTGTACTGTTAGTTGCCTTGCAAATGTCGCGTGAAAGAACACGCCTTAAAAGTCGACGAGTCGTGTGTTTCTAGGGTGAAATCGTCGGTGACCTGCCTGAGGCCTTACCAACGCTCTCTCGCACCTTGAGAAACCCCCTTCGCTCAATCGCAGGTGGCAGCCCCGGGTTCTATAACACCGGTCTCGTTTCAGCGGCGCCGGTCGAAGCGCTCTCGCTTCGCCCCAACCCGGTTGACCCTCAGTGCCGGGCCCACCCTCCCCTCCTCCCTCTGAACGAACCCCGGGCCCCGGCTCTCCGCAGCCCGCGAGTCGTGGCGGCAGACGACGTCGTGGGGCGACATGGTGGAGGACGAGCCGCCTCGGCCACCGGGCCACGCCATCCAGATGCACGAGAAGCTGTCGTCCCCGTCGCGCAAGCGGTGGGTGTTCGTCCGAGGTCGCAAGCCCACTCGCTCCTTCCCTGGGTCAAACCGCTTCCGCTCCACAACGGCTCCTCCTTCCGTTCGCTCAACTCCTTTTGACTTTTCCCGCAGCGGAAAGTCGGCAGACCCGCCTTCGTTGTGACGCGTTGTGCGGTACGCTGTGCGGTACGCTGTGCGGTACGCTGTGTGGTGCGCTGCATGGTGCATTGTGTGGTGCGTTGCGTGGTGCGTTGTGTGGTGCGTTGTGTGGTGTGCTGCATGGTACGTTGTGTGGTGCGTTGTGTGGTGCGCTGCGTGGTGCGCTGCGTGGTGTGTTGCGTGGTGCGTTGCGTGGACTCAGGACGATTGCCGAGTCGAAGCGAAAGCACGAGGAGAAGCAGCTGAAGGCACAGCAGATCCGGGAGAAACTGCGGGAGGAAAACTCGCTCAAGCTGCAGAAGCTCATGGAGAGGGTGAGTTCCCCCTTGCATGATGATGATAATGAGCATCATCTTCATCACAATGTTCATCTTCAATCATCATCAGCAACACCATCATCGTCACTTGTTATTGTCATCATCATCCATACAACCGCCAGCAGTCACACCACAGCCACGAGCAGGACCCCACTATCCCCAGCAGCACCATCATCATCATGTTCACAGCATGACTCCGACTTGACTTTTGGCGATAAACTAACAGCCAGAGAGCGAAACCCAGTCATCATTTATTTTTAGTTTTCAATTTTTTTTGTTTTCCTCTGGTTTCGGGTTTTCGCGGTGCGCGAGGGCCCGTTTATTTCCACATCTGACACCTGAGCGGGCGCCGAGGGTGTACGTTACCCCGCGGGGTCAAGCGGGTAGAGCGAGCGGTTTTTAAACAGATGACGGCGCACGATACGGGGCCGGGAAAACAAGCAACAATTTTAAATAACGGGGCCCTCTAGAATCGCACGAAGAAAGGCACCTTTCATATATTATCCTCCGCACTAAGCCCAGCCGGCTGGAGCTACGCGGTCGCCCTCCCCCGCCCCCTCGCTCTTTCGCTCGCCTCCTCGTGCGCGCCTGCGCTTCTAATCGCCACCGCATCCGCCCAGGATCACTTGCCATTACCTGGAGAAAATCCTTCGTCGGCCGTAAAAAGGTTTGGGCTTAACTCACTCCCTGAGCGAGCTAATTACAATGCAGCGCTGTCGATTGACTGCCCTCCCCCGCTCTCGTTGGTCGGGGGCACGGGAAGATGAGATCACGAACTCGTGCATGGGTGAGAGGGTGGAAGGTGTGCTTGCTGGCGGGTAGGGGGACGTACGGACAAGACTACGTGGACGGAGCAACAAGGACTGGTGGATGGACGCACGCATGAACGGATTGGTTTGTCGGGATGGGCGGGACGAGTCTCGTGGTTGGGAAAGATGCTGACTGACAGAAGGACTTAGAACCGAACGAATGGACAGACATGATGGATTCCCGTACAGATGGATGGACAGGAGGCGTCGGCTAGACGGATGACTATGTAAGACAGAAGGAGAGACAGATGGACGCAATGGATTTATATTATACATGGACAGGCAGATAGACAGATAGACTTATGGACAGGTAGACAAATATAAAAATGTATAAGATGCGTGAACTGGCAGATGAACAAACAGATAGACAAGACGGACAAAAGTGACAAAAGTGATTAGACAAGCAAGATGCCTGGATTGGTTGACATATAAATGGATGAACAAGGTACACGGCAGGGGAAAATGTACGGAGTCACAAGACAAATTGACACGCGGATAAAACGCATGAGATGGGCAGACAAGATATATATCCATAAATGAGAAATACAGATAGGTGACAGACAGACTGTATGGATTGACCGGCAAGAAGGACAAACAATAAATGGACAAGATGAATGGGCCCGAACAATGCAGAAAGGGTGGCCAGTTAAATTAGCCTCTGCTGACCTCGTGGTCATCCTGGTCAGCAACCTCCACAAGAGTGTGTAACCTGCGCTGAGCAGCAGCAAGCGCCGACGGGGGAGGGGTGGTGTCAGAGGCGGCTTCAGGTCAAAGGTTCACTTCCCGGTCAAACTTGCAATCCCTCAGCAGTCTCGCGCGGCCCAGCTCGCTGTCTGTCTCGCTGTCTATCTCTCTCCATCTCTCTCACACTCGCCACACAGCCCGCTGCCCCCACCGCCAACACCAACACCACCACCACCCACCGTGCCCATTCATTTCAGGACAATTGTCTGGTGTATTGCTGCAGGCTCGGAGCCTTACACCGTGTCCTGCTCTAAGCTCCAGGCCAAAACGCTACTCCCCGGCGCTCGGATTACGTGTTTGTGCTGCGATTTTTTTTTCTTCTTTCTCAGTTCCTTCTTTTTTTTCTGTCTCCCAAGAAATTGCCTCGTATTCCTCCACCGCCCACACGCCCCACCGTGTCACACCTCCTCCCCCCTCCACCACCAGGTTCCTACGCCTTCTGTCAAAATAAAGAAATATATATATATAAGGCACAGCCCTGCAATTGCTTGCTCAGGCCCCTGCAGTTGGAAGGGCCCCCACTAGGGGGAGCTCTAGAGAGCCACTCCATGTGGGGTATTTTGACCTTCTCTACCACGCTGGCCCGATGTTTTAGGAAGAGGTTGGAGTACCCGCGCTTTCACCCCACCCCGCACGCGACGTGACGATCGATGATTTGTTTTTTGCCTCCGCCGCAGGTGAAGGAGGTGAGGAAGTGGAAAGAGGAGCTTCTGGAGCAGAAGCGGAGGATCATGGAGGAGAAGCTGCTTCGAGCCGAGTACCAGCGGGAGCTGCAGCTCCAGGCCATCGTCAAGAAGGCGCAGGAGGAGGAGGCCAAGGTCAGAAGCGCCGCCCCCTCTTCCCCCCCCCCCCCGCCAAGACCTTTGCCCTCTGCTGCTTCCACACTGCCGCCCCTGTGCTGCGGCTCTTGACTTTTAACCTGCGACCTCACGACCTTTACCCGGTCACATCCCGTCCTTTACGATGTAGCTGTTAATAAAAAAAAATGTCTTGACTTATGTGGACAGAACCCTTTTGTACTGTTGAACTGGCCCTGCTGAGATCCTGTGTTTGAGTCTGGGTTTCGGCCGCCACGTTCCCCAGGTGTGGCGAGATGACGGGCTTTAAATTTCGATGTAAAGCTTTCGTGACTGCAGGGATTCATCTTCTTGGTTCTTTCGGTAAAGTCACGTAGAAGGGAAATAATAAAAATAAAACATATAATAAAATTCTCACGACGTTTCGGTCACAACACAAGTAGCCGTCCTCAGGTGAAGAAACAGAACTGTCGGAAATAATTTATTTTGTTATGTTTTATTATTTTATTATTATTTTCCTTCTACGTGACTTTACCGAAAGAACCAAGAATATGATGGGCTTTGCTTGATCATCATTGACTTAAAAAAAAAACACAAAATTACATTTGGTTTAGCACTTGATTCTCTAGCCGTGAGAATAAAGAAAAAATGCGTTTCGCTGCTGTTGATGATTTTTATTGTTTAGCGAAGCTTTTGTTGCATAAGTTCAAGGTAGCATTGTGGGTGCAATGTAATGCTCGTGTATGGGCAGTGGGTGCCACACCTTCTGGGACCCGCGGATCTCCGCTGACCCTCGCAGACCGCCCCGGCACCAAACACACAGTGTCCCAAATTCAAACTACTCTTAAGATGTTGAATCGACAAGCCGTGAAAATAATTAACTTGCCGTCTCACCGAGTCGCGTTAAGGAGACAGTCGATGCCGCTTGGTGTTTTGCGAAAGAACATCATCAGTTTGAGGGAGCCACGTCTCAAGGCCTAGTGGACCACTGCAGTGGGTGGCAGAGTTTAAGATTGTGCGCTGTTTGTCAAAGTCACCCGTGACTTCAGCCGCCCGTGTAACGACTTGCCGTGTTACAGCGCCTTGGAAGTTATCGTGATTCTCATAATTTATTTCAAGCTCATAACATTACAGACGTACCTTCGGAAAATACATAGTACTCACATGGTGTCATCGTTGGAGGTTGAATAACTCAATTATAACTTATCTGGAGCACATATGTCAGGGCAGACATTGGAGGTTTTCGCGTGTCGACTGTGCTGCAGCCACAGCAGCTGTGAGATCTGGCGGAGGGGAGAACACGTTGGTGAGGTGGTGGTGGTGGTACCACCAACGGCTTCCGCCACGATGACGTCAAAGCCACGATGACATAGTGGATCTTGGAGTGAGGATGCAGAGAGTAACTGTGTTGGTGATGAATGATGAGTAAACAGATTGTGTGGAGGTCACATGGTTGAGTGGGGGTGGGGTAGAGAGGGGAGGGGTGGTTGGGGGATGGGTGGGGCTGTTCTAAGGGCCAAAGACTCCCCATATAGCCATACAGGCTGTTAGGGCAAGTGCGGTTTGCGAGTGCCTATGAAAGTCGGCACGGCACACACGAAGGGTGGTGTGACCAGCACCACTGTGTCCACCTTTGTCTTACAAATGCCCGATGTTTGCACACCACACCGAGTGCAATTTTTTGAAGAGTCAACCTCGGGGAGGTCCAACACCGGTTCAGATATTCATCACTGATATTCGTGATGGGGCAGACATCAAACTTTCTTCGCCAAGTTCATAACAGAGTGCACTTAACCGCTGCATCACCGCTCACCACATTAAGGGCCACACACACACACACGGGCGCGCGGGCGGGCGAGCGGGCGGGCGAGTGAGCGGGCGAGGGAGCGGGCGAGCGAGCGAAACTTGGCTTTTAAACCAGGTCCTCACCCGCCCTCCCACCCCACTTGTGAGTGAGCATTAGCGGGCGAGCCACATTCAAGTGCTGCTTAATTTCTCGCTAATGACCGTCTCTCTTGGCCCGCATTCCTGCTCGGCTTTGCGCACATTACGCCGACCTCGCTTCCTCGTCCCTCCTCTCTCTCTCTCTCCGCCCCCTAAAACCCGTCCAGCCTTTGTCCTCACCCCGTCGCAGCTCGTTAACCGTTGCGCACACGACGCCTCTCTCGTATTCTTAATCACGGCCGATAATTGACGATGTGAAGCGGAAACGCCATTCGATGCCAGGACTGTTTACGAAGGGGGATAAAGTCTCATTGTCATCATCATCGTGGTCGTCAGAAGCAAGCGTCATCAGCACCATCGGCAGCTGCAGGATATATGCACTGTCATCAGCACGATCGTTGCCATTGTCGTCATCGGTGGTATCATCACCGTTGTTAAGTTGCAAGTGTCTTTTGTTTCATTTCGTAAGAACTCCAGAGACCAGAATAGTTTAATTTGCAAGAATGGCTGAAGGCATCAGTCTGCCAGTCGTGGAGTAATGACTGCGGTGCGTAATCCCAATTCAGTAATTTGCGGTGCCATTTTCGAATTTGGAACCTGACACCAGCTTACAATGGGCCTTGTTCTTGTCATTGAGTTCTACTTTGAAGCAAGAAGGCGGTGTCATATTACACCGCAGTAATAACTTGGGCGGCCACTGGATTCGAACTGTGAACCTCTGCAACGAGTGGTAAGCACGCCACCTGCTGGGTCATGTCATCGTGATCGTCATCATCACGACGAGGCTTGTTCTACTCACCAAGTTCCTCCTCACAGAGCCACACTGGCCTGCATGATGAAGTATGGTCAAACAACTCTCTTGACCGACACGACGTGGGGAGGCCTTAATTTAGCGGTTGAAATAACAAAGAGCAGGGAATTATTATTATTCCAAAAATAGTAAAATCGGAAAGACTTGTGATAACATTTCGATTCATACTTAAGGCAAAATGAAAAAAAAAACACTGCCTTTTGTATTGAACGAAAACCTTTACGAGTAAATGTTCTGAAGGCAGCACAAGGCGTCCAGACTGGTGGGCAGACTTGGACCGGGAAGAGACAGTCACTTTTCCAAGCTCCACGTAATTCCCCCACGTGTGACGCGTGGAAGTTCGTCGGCCGTTGCCAACCCACCCAACCACCTACCAACCGCGAACCAACCAACCACCAACACACCCATCCACCCAACCACCCACCCAACCAACCACCCAACCAACCACCAACCCACCCATCCACCCAACCACCCACCCAACCAACCACCCAACCAACCACCCAACCAACCACCAACCCACCCATCCACCCAACCACCCAACCAACCAACCACCAACACACCCATCCACCCAACCAACCAACCACCAACCCACCCATCCACCCAACCAACCACCCACCCACCCACCCAACCAACCACCCACCCACCCAACCAACTACCCACCCACCCAACCACCCACCCACCCAACCAACCACCCACCCAACCAACCACCCACCCAACCAACCATCAACCCACTCATCCACACAACCAACCACCCAACCGCCAACCCACCCACCAACCAAGCAGCCACCCACCCAACTAACCGCCACCCAACCAACTAACCAACCAAGTGCCCTCCCACCAACCAACCACCCACCCACCCAACTAACCAAGTGCCAACCCACCCATCCACCCACCCACCCCAACCAACCAACCACCCCAACCCGCCCGCCTTAGGTTGTTGTGAGAAAAATACTTGTGGGCGTCAGAGCCGTGCGGCTCGTCAGCTATCCCTCTCCCCTAATCCCGCTAAATGTCCCGAGAGCCGCGCGGCGGTTCACGGGTAGGATTCCGTGTGACGGGCCGCTCAGGGGGGGATTACCCCGGTGCCACGCGTTCGCACGACCCCCCCCCCCCTGCCCACCCCCCCCCCCCCATCCCCCCACCTCCCCACCTCTCTCTGTCGGGGAGAGGAGGTGGATGGGAGGCAAAGTAAAAATACTCCGCTCCGTCGACCCCCCAACCAGCGGCCGCTCCTCCCCCACGCTTCCCAGCAGCGCCACCCCGCACGGCGCTCCCCAGTAGCGGCGTCACGTGTTATCGCCCTGCGGCAGAACCGGGCTCGCGATACGATGAGTCGATTTGCTTTATCTGACGTGGTGGCGGTGAGTGTACACGGACACGATGATATTATCGTCGTCGTCAACGGCCATGATCTATATTCTTGGTTCTTTCGGTAAACAATTGTATTGTTTAATATTTTTATTATTTTATTGTTTCCCTTCCACGTGACTTTGCCGAAAGAACCAGGAATATGAATCCCTGCAGTCACGAAAGCTTTAAATCAAAAGCCATGATCTAGTCTACTGCTGGATGAAGGCCTCCTTGAACCGTCACCTTGTCTCACGTCCTGCAATCTTGACAACCCGTCTAGCTCCTGCACAAGAGCTGATTTCGTGGCTCCGTCTCCCGCGGTGGGCGCCCTCTCGGGTGTGTTTCTCTCCTCTGGCTGCCACTCCGTCGAGTGTCTCGCCGATGCGGCTGTTCTCCCCCCCCCGCCCCACAGCGACACGTCCTGCCCAAGCCCTCACTCCTCGAAGCAGCCCTCAACTATTCTCTCCGGAACGTGTGGTTCGTGATGCTATCATACGTCGATGCGTAGACGTCAAAAAAGCGTAAGAGAACGACCCTCCCCACTTAACGAACAACAACCAGTGAATGAGCCACCTCTGATCTTAACGCCCACCCCTCCTGTCCATTAGCTCGGTAATTCTTTCTCCCCGCGATGCTGATGGCAGAACCGCCAACAGGCGCATCCCTCGGCACAAAGGAGCGCCGGGACGCGCTAATGACGCCCACGGCAGGGACCGCCCTGCTTTTAAAACGACGGTCCCACCGAGGCAGTGGTGGTTGGTGGTGTTGGTGATGTTGGTGGTGGAGATGGTAGTGGTGAGGCGGTGGGTGGTGTTGGGTGTTGGCGGTGTTGGTGGTGCGGATGGTGGTGGTGGTGAGGTGGTGGTGGTGTTGTGTAGAGGCGGTGTTGGTGGCGGTGCTGATTCCGGGGGACGGCGGTTGTGGCCATTTGGGTGGTGTTGGTTGCGGTGCTGGTGGTGGTGGCAGTGCAGGTGGCTTGGGCTGAGATGTGGCCTAGAAAGGGCAGCACAGCAAGGCCACCTATACTGCAGAAGGCACATTGTCTCGTACATGGTTTAGAAACTGATGTCCACTTGCACTATCAATACCAACCCCCCACGCAACAGAACAACCTTCTCTGCTCCTCTCATCGTCATGGCTTCGAGCAGCCAGCCAGGGGGCCGGACTGTAAGTTTGTTCATATTCTTGGTTCTTTCGGTAAAGTCACATTGAAGGGAAACAATAAAATAATAAAATATATATAAAACAATACAATTCTCATGACGTTTCGACTGTAACACAAACAGTCATCATCAGGTGTGAAAACCAACGGCAATAAACATTTGAAAAAAAATTCTTGCCGTTGGTTTTCACACCTGATGATGACTGTTTGTGTTACAGTCGAAACGTCGTGAGAATTTAATTGTTTTATATATTTTATTATTTTATTGTTTCCCTTCAACGTGACTTTATCGAAAGAACCAAGAATATGAATTACTGCAGTCACAAAAGCTTTAAATAAAAAAATGTAAGTTTGTTGTTTTTCTTAGCTCCCTTCATTTGTCTTGTCGTCTCCTATCTCCCATCATTATTGGTTTATGTTTTTGTGCTTTTCGTTTTGTGGTTCGAGAGCGGGATTAGACAGAGTGGGGGGCGGTGGGCGTGTGAGTCAACTCGCTTTGCTTAATGGGAGCCGCCTCCTGCTTCACAGTACAGTACAACTCCTTACCCGGCAAGGCGTACTCGCCGATCTAACGTTGCCACGTCTCTCCGTGGCGCGAAAAACCCTTGCGGTGTGCCGCCGCCACTTCCACCACCACCACCACAGCCACAACCGCCATAGCTGCCACCACCACTACCACTGCCACCATCACCGCCATAGCCGCCACTGCCACCGACCACCACCACTCCCACCATCGCCACCGCAGCCACCACCGCCGTCCTACCTTGCCGATCCCGTCACCTCCCAGCCCTGGAGTCCCACCGCCAACCTTTGACCTGCGCTTCCACTTGCTTGACCCCTGCTGCCCCGACTTGTTGTGGGACGCGGGGCCGAGCTAACGATTGCGACGGCTTTTATTTATTTACTCACATGCCAGCGGGGCCCGGGGCTGCCCGTCCGCCTGCGCGTCTGTCGTTAATTAATGTATGTGAATGTAATAACGATGTTATTTAAAAAAAAATATCTCGATGTAAATATATTTTTGTCAATCGCGTTCTGGTCGCCGTTGCGCTTCCGCTCCTCATGCAGCCTAATAGACGTTTGGGGCGAGCACTGTTAGCGAGCACTTATTAAGGATGGAACTGGAGGGCGGGTGAGGACCTGGCACCCGCACCTGATACCATACAAAGACAAAGATCCCCCCTGTCGGCTGAACAGACTGTTGGGGCAAGTGCCGTTAGCGAACAGCACCTGTGAAGGCCGGCACGGCACACGAGGGCGTGGGTGGCCAGCACCACGCCTGACCGCCATTGTCTCCCCGGTGGCGATATTTACACACTGCACCAGGTACTCATTTGAGTCTGAGTCGACCTAGGGGAAGCCCAGAACCAGTTCGGATATTCGTCAGTGGTGTTGGCCGAGAGCGGACATCGAACTCGGGTCGCCGGTTTCGTAGGGCAGTACGCTAACCACTACACGACCACTCCCCACACCTGACACCATGCAGGACATACGCGCACACACGCACACACACACGCAGACGGCCTCACCTTTCCCATCGTGTTTTGTTTACACTCGACTCAATGTTTAGGCTTAAGCCTGGGATGCAAAAATAGTCGGGTTGCTTGTGGGTGTGGGGAAACAATGGGGGCCTGTGGGTGGCATGGATCAAACTTTAAGGTGGGCTACGCATGGGACGGTATTGTGCCAGCGTCGGTGCGTGCCACTCAGTGGGGCTCATGTCTTATCGGTCTTGCCTTGATGCTGTCGTGTGCGCGTGCGCTCTTCCTTGTATGGGAGCTGTTGTGCTTCGCGCTCTGCGCTGTGAACCCAGCCTTCCAAGTTAGACTCCCGGCCACAGCTGTAAGACGAGCGCTAATGATCTGTTCCGGTGCTGGGCCTCCCCTAGACCATCTTTCGTCTTCACTGAATACCGGGGTAGCGATGTGTAAACACCAATCCTGAGCATACGTATAGTGAGGGAAAAAAAGTATTTGATCCCCTGCTGATTTTGTACGTTTGCCCACTGACAAAGAAATGATCAGTCTATAATTTTAATGGTTGGTTTATTTGAACAGTGAGAGACAGAATAACAACAACAAAATCCGGAAAAACGCATGTCAAAAATGTTATAAATTGATTTGCATTTTAATGAGGGAAATAAGTATTTGACCCCCTCTCAATCAGAAAGATGTCTGGCTCCCAGGTGTCTTTTATACAGGTAACGAGCTGAGATTAGGAGCACATTCTTAAAGGGAGTGTTCCTAATGTCAGCTTGTTATCTGTATAAAAGACACCTGTCCACAGAAGCAATAAATCAATCAGATTCCAAACTCTCCACCATGGCCAAGACCAAAGAGCTCTCCAAGGATGTCGGGGACAAGATTGTAGACCTACACAAGGCTGGAATGGGCTACAAGACCATTGCCAAGCAGCTTGGTGAGAAGGTGACAACAGTTGGTGCGATTATTCGCAAATGGAAGAAACACAAAAGAACTGTCAATCTCCCTCGGCCTGGGGCTCCATGCAAGATCTCACCTCATGGAGTTGCAATGATCATGAGAATGGTGAGAAATCAGCTCAAAACTACACGGGAGGATCTTGTCAATGATCTCAAGGCAGCTGGGACCAGTCACCAAGAAAACAATTGGTAACACACTACGCCGTGAAGGACTGAAATCCTGCAGCACCCGCAAGGTTCCCCTGCTCAAGAAAGCACATATGCCCGTATGAAGTTTGCCAATGAACATCTGAATGATTCAGAGGACAACTGGGTGAAAGTGTTGTGGTCAGATGAGACCAAAATGGAGCTCTTTGGCATCAACTCAACTCGCCGTGTTTGGAGGAGGAAGAATGCTGCCTATGACCCCAAGAACACCATTCCCACCGTCAAACATGGAGGTGGAAACATTATGCTTTGGGGGTGTTTTTCTGCTAAGGGGACAGGACAACTTCACCGCATCAAAGGGACGATGGATGGGGCCATGTACCGTCAAATCTTGGGTGAGAACCTCCTTCCCTCATCCAGGGCATTGAAAATGGGTCGTGGATGGGTATTCCAGCATGACAATGACCCAAAACACACGGCCAAGGCAACAAAGGAGTGGCTCAAGAAGAAGCACATTAAGGTCCCGGAGTGGCCTAGCCAGTCTCCAGACCCTAATTCCATAGAAAATCTGTGGAGGGAGCTGAAGGTTCGAGTTGCCAAAACGTCAGCCTCGAAACCTTAATGACTTGGAGAAGATCTGCAAAGAGGAGTGGGACAAAATCCTTCCTGAGATGTGTGCAAAACTGGTGGCCAACTACAAGAAACGTCTGACCTCTGTGATTGCCAACAAGGGTTTTGCCACCAAGTACTAAGTCATGTTTTGCAGAGGAGTCAAATACTTATTTCCCTCATTAAAATGCAAATCAATGTATAACTTTTTTGACATGCGTTTTTCTGGATTTTCTGTCTCTCACTGTTCAAATAAACCTACCATTAAAATTATAGACTGATCATTTCTTTGTCAGTGGGCAAACGTACAAAATCAGCAGGGGATCAAATACTTTTTCCCTCACTGTAGGCAGCCAGGCATTGGCGCTGGCCATGCCACCCCCTTCCTTGTCTTGTGTGCTGGTGCTGTCCTGAATATAGGTGCTCTCTTGCAGCACTTTCCCCAAAAGTCTCTATGGCTCTACCGTGGGGGATCTTTGGTGCGTTGCCTACCAAAAATGTACAAAAAAAACAGCAACGGTTAACAAAAGTCTGTCAATCTCAAGGATTGCGGCAAGGATTTTTCCTGCCACAAAAAAAAGATTTCGCTTTTCCTAGATTCATTTCAGGAGTGTCACAATCCCCCAAAATTACATTTTGTCCGGGCGCTAGTGCGTTGGCACCTGTGCGGTTCCTCGACATTGATAAACATTAAGGATGTTTGTCTCTTTGTGCGTACTTGTGCCTGTGAGAATGTGGGGAGCGGTCGTGTCGCGGTCAGCGCCCTGCGCTATGAACCCGGCGACCCGAGTTCGATTCCCGCTCAGGGTCCAACGCCAGTGACGATTATCTGAACCGGTCCTGGTTCTCCCCTTGGTCGACTCCGCCTCAAATGATTAGCTGATGCGGTGTGTAAACATCGCCACTGGGGACACAAAGGTGGTCGGGCATGGTGCTGGCCACCCACCCCCTCGTGTGCCGTGCCTGCATTTTTAATCGTGTGTATGTGTTCAAAGGCGGGTATTTCTGCGCGTGGGTTTGTGCGTGTGTGTTTACATTTTTGTTTGTGCGTGCACATAGGAATTCTTGTGCGTGTAAGTGTGCACACGAATGGCAGTGTGTGTCGTGTGTGAGTGTGCGCGCGAATAGCAGTGCGTGTGTGAGTGCGCTCGTAAATAGCAGTGTGTGAGTGTGCACGTGATTTGGAGTGTGTGTGTAAATGGGGAGCGATAGTGTAGTGGTTAGCGCGCTGCACTATGAACCTGGCGACCCGGGTTCGATTCCCGCTCACGGCCAACACCAGTGACGATTATCTGAACCGGTTCCGGGCCTCCCCTAGGTCGACTCAGCCTCAAATGAGTACCTGGTGCGGTGTGTAAACATCGCCATTAGGGAGACAAAGGCGGTCGGGCGTGGTGCTGGCCACCCACCCCCTCGTGTACCGTTTCAGCCTTCATAGGTGCTCGCTAACAGCACTTGCCCCTACAGTCTGTTAAGGCTATATGGGGGATCTTTGTCTTTATCTTTGTGTGTAAATGTGCACTCGAATATGAGTTTGTGTGTGTGTGCATGCAAATAGGAGTGTGTGTGTGGGTATGCACCGGAATAGTAGTGTGTGCGCGTGTGTGAGTGTGCACGTGAATAAGAGCGTGTGTGTGTGCACGCCCATATACGTGTGTATGTGTGCACGTGAATAGGAGTGTGTGCATGTGTGTGCGCTAAAAGCAGTGTGTGCGTGTATGAGTGTGCATACGAATAGGAGTGTGTGTGTGCATGCGAATAATAGTGTGTGCATGTGTGAGTGTCCTAGCGAGTAGGAGTCTGTGCGCCTGTGAGTGTGCACGCTAATAGGAGTGTGTGTGTGTGTGCGAGTGTGCGCGCCTCTGTGTGTGTGGGTTTTTTGCCTGTAAGTGGGAAGGCGGAGTTGGCTCTTCCGTAATTGTTTGTATTACCTGCCCTGATCCACCAGGTAACGCCTTCCCTGCCGCAATTATAGGATCTTGTGCCGGCTCCGAAACCAGCAAAGTGGTGGTGTCTGTTTCCAGAGCCGAGGGGACACCCACCGCTCTCTGCCGTACCTGCCCGCAGTCCGGGGTTTGCATTCACCGTAGGTTAGCTTTCATTTAAATGCACAATGACGACAACGACAACAACGACAACAACAACAAGGCGCTTCTGCCGAGGAGCAGGGGGTGGCTCTGGGGCCAGAGCAGCGAGACGGCGCCGCTGAGATCCTGGGTCGGAATCGCCCGCCCGCGCGCCCGTGATTTTATACTTTTTATTATTTTTAAGGCCATGGTGCTGTTGACGAACGTGTTGAGTTTCATGTTATTTGTGCTTGTGCATCGCTGCCGCAGCAGCAGCAGCAACATGATCGTTACATTTTGCGATTCAACCGGGTTGTCCGGTGCAGTGAGCTAATGGTCTCTGTCTCGCCGTTTACTTTGTAAAAAAAAAAAAAAATTCGAATTCCCATCACACTGCGCGTTTGTTTTGTGCAATTAATTTAGCTGAATTCCAGGGCTGTGATTGAATTTGTTCGCGTGGACCATTTCTCCTTGGCGCGATGAAAATGATCACTTGAAGGGATCACGGAAAGGAGCTTTGGCGAAGTCTTCTTCTGCGGGCCGTTCTCTAACACGGCGATGATGCACCGAGATTTGAGGTCGCGCAACGTGTTCTTCATAATCGAGGTTTTTTTTGGTTTGATCGCGTAAATACAAATGCGTCGTTAAATCCACCACCACCCGACGCAGCCAGTTAGTAAGGTTGGCTGTGTCGGGTCGCGGCGGGTTTAACGACACGTTTTATTTTTTTACGTGCTCTAAACCAAAAACCTCTTTCATGGATAATATTAGTCATGAAATTCTACCTGGTGTTAAATTAACGGATTCTTCGTCATGTCACGTGAAATTGAAAAACATTTTTTTTAAAAAATGTCATTCCGCTATTCCGCTTACGTTGTACGTGTGATATCGGAGTGCACGGATGCTTCTTGCCGACAGAGACTCCCGTCTCCTCGTCAGAGAATGTCCCTGGGACATGACCACTATTGACCAACGAAATGCACGTCTCCTGTTACTGAGCTCACCCAACGCTCGAGCTTACGTAACAAATTAAGTGGCACGCTCACCACCGTTGCCGATCGCCCCGACGCGCGTTTATGTAAAGGGGCAGCACTCGGAGATCTGGGATATGGGGGCTTTAATTAATCGAATAGAAAAATAAACTTCTGAGATTTTTTTAGTTTTGCTGTCATTGGTTAACTGGGCTGAGACCGCAGGCCCCCTGGGGCCCATGCCGTCCTCTTAGCGAGGGGCTGTCACGGACGCTGAACGTCCCGTCCCTCCCACATTAAGACAACCCACAACACACTTAACTGCCATTATCATTATTGCCCGGTGTGGTGTGCCGTCCACGGTTAAGCGAAAGTAAATTCGTGAATTTTTTTGTTGTTGTCACGAGTAGGTTGTCCCTGAACAAAGACGATCTTGAAACAAACATTTCCGAGACCCCATCGGGATCCCTTGTAAATAAATAAATAAAGATGACAACTACGGTAAAACCTTGGATTGCGAGCATAATTCGTTCTGTAAACGTGTTTGTAATCCAAAGCACTCGTATATCAAAGCACTCGTTTATCAGTTGTAATCACGTGACTCTCGGCATGACAAAGCGTATACGTACCGCTCTATTGCAAGACCTCGCTCGTTTATCAAATTAGTATTTACTTAATAATTTTGCTCGTCTTGAAAAATGCTCGCAGACCAAGTTACTCGCAATCCAAGATTTTACTGTATTACTTTTTTTTTACCAGGTGGAGCTCACTGAGCCGTGTAGCTCTTTTTCAGAAGCGATCTGGCCACAAATTATAGCTAAAAGACGTGGCTTATGTGGAAATTGTTAGCCAAATACTCTAAAACGCATGTTTCTTAATGCGGAGGGAACAGGGTAGGGATCGAACCCGCGATCTCCTGTATACCAGGCAAGGTAGTTAACATCTCGCCACCGTGGCGCCCGCATATAATGCAACTGCTGTTTGTGGGGCCCCTGCTGGGTGAAGGCCTGCCCACGCCACTTCGCCCGCAGGGGTTGTGGACCACGCTTGCTCAGTGCTGGTTGATGAAGTCGCTGGGAGGACGTCAGATTGGCCACGATGTCCGCTCGCCACCGATTGCAGCCGTGGCTGGGAATCGAACTCCGGTTTTTCTGTGGCACGTTGCAAATTAACTCTGCTTTTCCGGGTTCGCGGTGTGGTTCGCGAACCGCCACGCCAACCACCGAATCGCGTGCTGCGAATTGTAATGATTTATAGAATCGCTTGGTGGGGAGGCGGGGGAAGGGGTGGTTGGGAGGGAGGGGTGAATAGTCACGTGTTCAGAATCTCAGGTACGCACCCATCCACCGTAAAAAGTCGGTTGGCAAAAATAACACAAATTGTTTTCCTAAGAGATGGCAGCGAGCGGCTTGCGAAGACGTGCACCCTCCCTCCTTCAGCTTGTTTATTATCACAGGGGATAAGGAGGAGAGAAGGCTCAGATTAAGCCAAGGAATGTGACTCGCTCTCTCTCCCCGGCACTATTTGCCTCCGAGCTTACATCTTGCCGGACTGGCAAACAAACACCACCCACACCGACGCCGCAACCCCATTGTGGCCGCTGCCAGCCCCATTCTGCGTGAGCTGGCGCTGACCCTAGCTTCGGTGCCGTGTTTTGACGCGGTTCACATTGTTCCGTCTTGACGTCTTGACGAGGGGTGGCTGCGGCGGCTGCGTTGGTGGAGGTGGCGGTGTCAGCCGAAAAAAAAAAAACTTCTAGTGAATATTTACCGTCCCCGCGATGGGTTTGGCTGCAGGTCACCGTCACTCAGGGCTAAGAGAGCACTCAGCGCGTGCCTCCTCAAGGGCAGCTCAGCCTTAAATTACCGCCTTTGCAAGAGCCACGCGTCGGTCAGCGCGGACGCGGGTGGAGTCCACACTCCGGCGGTTGCCTTCCTTTAGATCAGCTAGAGCCAAAAACGAGCGCTTCGTTACGGAATTTTGCCTATATCATACCTCTTTTTCCTCCGTACAGTTGAGCCGCACCTGGGCCGCGCTGCTGAGCCAGCCCAGCGCGGCTCGCCAGGTCGTGTCTTTTTCCACTGCAGAAACCGAGCCGTGCCGCTGACGTAATGCGGAAAGAACGAGCCCGAGACGCGGCTCCGTGACGCGGCGACGGCCGTGCTTGAGTCGTTCTGACTGACATAGCGTGCAACGAACGCGTCGTGAGCCCCTGCCCCTGTTTTGCCCCCAAGCCAGATTCGGATGTCTTCTTGTGATGCCAACGTAGCCACGGTTTTGGTCCTGGATTGCCACGGCAAATGGCGAGCGGAAAAACCGCCGCACGGCACGGCTCGGATGTTCGGTGGAAAAAGGTGTACGCGTGTTAAGAGGGGATTACCACTAGGGCAACTCAGTCAAAAACGCAACCATTAAAATTGTGTGTGTGTGTGTGTGTTGCATGTGTGCGGAGCGTATAGGGTCTCATTCACAATACATGCAGTGAGTCGCGTGTGTAGGAATTGTTTTTAATTAATTCATGTTTAATATACTACGTAGGAAATTGGTGCGCGTGATCCACGCTGCCACTGGCGGTCGCTACAGTCGCCTCTGTTGAAAACAAAAACAATTGACAACTCATGAAATTGCTGCCAGCCTAATCGGGTACTGGCGGACGAGAGGGATATTTTCGAAACCATTCACACTCGGTCACTTTCGCCACCGCAAGGTCGTGTTCACACTCGGCCAATACGCACGTCGCGTGTTTTGCGTTGTTAACCGGGTGCGGGGTGGGGCCCTCCTCGTCTCTCCGGGTTCTGGCGTGCGTGCGCAGGTTAACGAGATCGCCTTCATCAACACGCTGGAGGCTCAGAACCGCCGGCACGACGCTCTCTGCAAGCTCAAGGAGTACGAAGTTCGGCTCAACGAGCTTCGCGACGAGCGGCACCGCCGGCAGGAGGAGAAGCAGGCGCGCGACGAGGCCGTGCAGGTGGGGGCGCCGCACCACGGGCCTCCCGCGGCCTCCCCGCGGGGCCCTCGCCGGACAAAACCTCGCTCCGATCAAATCTCCCCGCCTCGTCGCATTGCTAGAGCCGGGCTTTTGCCCGCTTCTTGGCGATATAAGCCTCCCCGAACCGTCACCATCTAGCACGACGCTTGTGTGATCCAACGGTTCATCCGGGTCCCCCCCCCCCCGATTTAATTGCTCCATCTCCGCGGTGGGTCTACCGTCGGGCGTCTTTCCATCCTTGGCTGCCGCTCTGTCGTTAGTCTCGGCCTCTAGCCATATTTTATTCTCTCGACGAGTCGATGGTAACCTCAGGTTCCCCCCCCCCCACCCCACCACGTTCAACCCTGCGCGCGTGTGTCCATTGTCCATGCGCGCGTGTCTCAGCACGTGCGTGTCACATGTCTTGTGGCAAGCTGCTAAAGTGCAGGGAGCTGGCGCGCATTGGAGCACAGGTGGTGCATTTTTTTCGGTCAACCCAGCACCTGGGCGTGTCCAGTGACATTCTGCCGGAGCGAACCTTCGATGTTTCACGTGGCCTTACGGCGCACCTAGCCTGGCGCAGCTGCCTTCTGCTGCGTCGCGGCGGCCCGCCGTTGTTGCGAGAGCGGCGCGTTTCCCCGTCGCTGCAGGAGCGTAAGCGGGCGCTGGAAGCGGATCGGCTGGCGCGCGTGGAGGAGCTGCTGCTCAAGCGGCGGGAGCAGCAAGCGCGCATCGAGCAGCAGCGGCAGGAGAAGGAGCGGGCGCGCGAGGACGCGGCGAGGGAGAGAGCCAGGTGGGTGCGGCGATGCCAGCGCGCTCCGCGGAGGATCGACGGAGGCCCGGGGGATCCGCGCGTCGGCTCTACTCGCCCGGATAGCCACTCGACTAACCCGCTCGCCCGCCCGCTCGCGCGCCCGCTCGTTCGCCCGCTCGCTCTCTCACACGCTCAATCGCTGAGATGCCCACCCAACTCGGCGGCCGTCGACTCGCTCACCCGGCAGTCGATTTGCTCGCCGAACGGCTCACCGACTGACTTTGCGCAGAAACCCACTATCTCGGCAGGCCACGAAGTAACAGGAGACCGCTGATGTTGTTGACGTGCTGCCGCTCGCGAGCGTCCGGCGGCGATGTCCCCGCGTTGCTCTGCAAGTAACCGCGACGTGCACGCGTACGTCCGCAGGGATCGCGAGGAGAGGCTGGCAGCTCTCAACGCTGCACAGCAGGAGGCCATGGAGGAGCTGCAGAAGAAGATCCAGCTGAAGGTATTTCTCGAATCCCAGTTGTAGCGAAACGGTCACCACATTTTTACATTATCCCCAATTGGCTCGATTTGGCATGAGACATCATCACCGCCGCGCCCCTGCTGCAGGAGCGAGAGATTTTTTGCCAACTTTTTCACACACCCCCCCGCCCCCGCCCCCCCCCCCCGTGGCCCTGCGGCCCCCCTCCGCGCCGTCGCCGCCCCCAGCACGACGAGAGCGTGCGGCGCCACATGGAGCAGATGGAGCAGCGCAAGGAGAAGGCGGCGGAGCTGAGCAGTGGGCGGCACGCCGCGGTCGACGTCCCGCCCAAGCTGACGCCCTACGAGCGCAAGAAGCAGTGCACGCTGTGCAGCGTGTGGGTCAGTGTTAGGCGACGCTCGTCCACCCCCGGTCTCGTCGCACGATCCTGCGGCGACCGTGTTTCGGAGAGAGGGGGGGGGCACACAAAATGCTCAGGGAGGCCACGACACGGTCGGTGCCAAGCGAGCGATCGACAAATGTGAAATGCTGAACGGAATGACGGGGGGAGGGGGGGGCAGAGCTGTCGGCAACGGGGGCTCAGCCCCCTACAGCCGCTCCGATGCTGCACAGCTTCCACCCTCTACCCCCCTTTCGCTCGCCCCACCAACCTCACCCCCCCCCCCCACCCACCCGTCTCTCACCGCACCAACCTCACCCCCCCCCCATTTATCACCAAACCAACCTCACCCCTCCACCGTCTCTCACCGCATCTCCCCCTCCCCCCCCGCCCCCCCCCGTTTCTCACAGCACCAGCCTCACCCCCCCACCGTCTCTCACCACACCAACCTCACCCCCCCCATCGTCTCTCACCGCACCAACCTCACCCCCCCCCCCATTTCTCACCATACCGACGTCACCCCCCACCACCAACTCACCCCACCAATGTCACCCCCCCACCATCTCTCACCCCACCAACCTCACCAGCCCGTCCCTCACCCCGCGAACCTCTCCGCGTGTCCCATCCCGTGTGCGGTGTCCGGTGAGGGCTGTGGCACCGCCCGCCGTGCCGTGGCACGAGCGACCGCTGTGGGTTTTTCATGGAGGTCGGTGAATGAGAGTGTGCGACCCCTGGCTTATGGTGGTTCGGATTGGAGTGTGGGAGGGAGCTGGGGATTGTTGATGAACCTGACCATAGTCCACTCCCTTAGAGGTCTCTTCACTTTCACGGGACTCTCAAAGTGATCACGGCTCACTGCCGCAGAGATCCATTCAAGTGGTTTACATTTGGTCTCGGTGAGCGACCCGCTCGTCAATGCGACCGGAATTCACCCTCATAGAAGTCTGTCCGTTAAGGCGACCGTCAGTTTCATTCATTGACGAGTGATGTTAATGCCTGTGTGTGTGTGTAAACGCGCGTGTGTGTAAACGCGCGTGTGTGTGTGTGTGTAAACGCGCGTGTGTGTGTAAACGTGCGTGCGTGTGTGTGTGTAAACGCGCGTGTGTGTAAACGCGCGTGTGTGTGTGTAAACGCGCGTGTGTGTGTAAACGCGCGTGCGTGTGTGTGTGTGTAAACGCGCGTGTGTGTGTGTGTAAATGCGTACAAGCGCGTGCGCATGCTTTGTTTATGTTTTGTTGATTGCGTTTGCGTGCGCGCACGTGTTAGCCCGTGCACGCGCACGCGTTAACGCGTGCACATATACTCACGTATTTGCGTGTGCACGGTGCGTGTGTCTGTTGTGCCTCCCGCCCCACCACCGCTTAGATTTTGTCGGAGGTGTACCTGTACAGCCACATCCGGGGTAAACGGCACGCTCAGGCCGTGCGCGAGCACAGCAGCATCACGGGCCGCGAGCTCTCCGACGAGGAAGTGGTGAGCACGCTTGTGCGCGCGCGTGGTTCCGTGCCACCCCTCACCGCCCTCACCTCCACTCTCTCTCACAGCCACGTGGGAGGAAGTCTGTGCGATTCACGGTGAACAGTGCAAGATAGCCAGAACCACCGGATTCCCACGGTAGCTTTTGCCGGGCCAAGCCAGCACTGCCCGGGCCGTTCGGCCCGTTTCTCAGCGAGCCGTACGGCTAACTTTTTTTAGTGAGCCAAACAAAAGACGAAGATCCCCCGTATAGCCTTTAACAGACGGTTGGGGCCAGTGCTGTCAGCGAGCATCTGTGAAGGCCGGCACGGCACACGACGTGGCTGGGCGGCCAGCACCACCCCAAGCCGCCTTTGTCTCCCTAGTGTTGATGTTTACGCACCGAGCCACACCCACGCGGAAATTGAGACAGTTCTCATGTGGTTCTCAAGTGTTCTCAGTGTATTACACTGTGAACGGAGTGTTCTCAGTGCATTACACTGTGAACCGAGTGTTCTCAGTGCATTACACTGTGAACCGAGTGTTCTCAGTGTAAATCACTGTGAACCAAGTGTTCACAGTGTATTACACTGTGAACGGAGTGGTCTCAGTGCATTACACTGTGAACCGAGTGTTCTCAGTGTATTACACTGTGAACGGAGTGTTCTCAGTGCATTACACTGTGAACCGAGTGTTCTCAGTGCATTACACTGTGAACCGAGTGTTCTCAGTGCATTACACTGTGAACCGAGTGTTCTCAGTGTATTACACACTGTGAACCGAGTGTTCTCAGTGCATTACACTGTGAACCGAGTGTTCTCAGTGCATTACACTGTGAACCGAGTGTTCACAGTGTATTACACTGTGAACCAAGTGTTCACAGTGTATTACACTGTGAACCGAGTGTTCTCAGTGCATTACACTGTGAACCGAGTGTTCACAGTGTATTACACTGTGAACCGAGTGTTCTCAGTGCATTACACTGTGAACCGAGTGTTCTCAGTGTATTACACTGTGAACCGAGTGTTCACAGTGTATTACACACTGTGAACCGAGTGTTCACAGTGTATTACACACTGTGAACCAACTGTTCTGGATGGGGGGGGGTCCCAGCCGACAAAGCACATGGGTGGTGGGTTGTCACACGGGGAGGCGACTGTCTCTCGCCATGAGAATGTGGAATTTCCACCACTGGCTCAGGGCCACCAACGGAGATGGGCGCTGCTCGAGTTGCATTACAGTTGTTATTGGCGCCAGGAAACTTCAGACGTTCCGTCGGGAACTCGGGCAGCCAAAGAGTTCGCCGACAGCTTCGGAAGATGACTTCACAGAACTACGTCCGAGGTCACTTCAGTAAGATCTCTTTATCCACCCTCGGGGTACACCTTTTTTATATTCCCTAATATACCTTAAGCAAGGAGATGCTCTTGTCTTGAAGAAGCTTCACAAAATCTCGGCACCTCTGTGAGCGCCCGGGAGATGCACAGTCGGTGCAGACTGCCAGCAATGATTCTTGGGTGAGAATCTTGAAGCTGACAAAAGTGAATGGCGCAACGGGTGGACAGCGCACAGAGACGCAGGTGAGAGATGCAAGCTCGGGGACTAGTAATGAGAGCCAAAAGCAAGAGACATCATATTGACGACGGGCGAAAGTCGTGGCGAGTAAGGGAAGAGACGGCCGACGGGACGGAGCGGCAGCCAAAGGAGAGAACGGCATCCCAAGAGGGCGACCCCCGAGGAGGAGGAGGAGGAGGATGCGCAGCGATGAGGCGAGCGCATCTCCTGTGCACGAGTGAGGTGGATGGTGGCAGCACCGCACCGTGAGGATTTTTATTATTTTTATCGCAAACAGTCCCCCCCCCCGCCCCGGGTTGCGAAAGACCCGACTCACGGAAATCCGACCTCACGGGATTGCTCCCATAAATCGTGTTCAGAAAATGCGATGCGCGGAAACGCTTGCATTAGCGACGTGAGCGCAAGTAGTGCATCGGCGGCGAGGTTGCGGATGAACAGCGTGGAGAGAGGGGTGAGGCAGGGTGGAGAGAGGGGTGAGGCAGGGTGGAGAGGGGGTGAGGCGGGGTGGAGAGAGGGGTGAGGCAGGGTGGAGAGAGGGGTGAGGCAGCGTGGAGAGAGGGGTGAGGCAGGGTGGAGAGAGGGGTGAGGCAGGGTGGAGAGAGGGGTGAGGCAGGGTGGAGAGAGGGGTGAGGCAACGTGGAGAGAGGGGTGAGGCAGGGTGGAGAGAGGGGTGAGGCGAGGTGGAGAGAGGGGTGAGGCAGGGTGGAGAGAGGGGTGAGGCAGGGTGGAGAGAGGGGTGAGGCAGGGTGGAGAGAGGGGTGAGGCAACGTGGAGAGAGGGGTGAGGCAGGGTGGAGAGAGGGGTGAGGCGAGGTGGAGAGAGGGGTGAGGCAGGGTGGAGAGAGGGGTGAGGCAGGGTGGAGAGAGGGGTGAGGCAACGTGGAGAGAGGGGTGAGGCAGGGTGGAGAGGGGGTGAGGCGGGGTGGAGAGAGGGGTGAGGCAGGGTGGAGAGAGGGGTGAGGCAGGGTGGAGAGAGGGGTGAGGCAGGGTGGAGAGAGGGGTGAGGCGGGGTGGAGAGAGGGGTGAGGCGGGGTGGAGAGAGGGGTGAGGCGGGGTGGAGAGAGGGGTGAGGCGGGGTGGAGAGAGGGGTGAGGCGAGGTGGAGAGAGGGGTGAGGCAGGGTGGAGAGAGGGGTGAGGCAGGGTGGAGAGAGGGGTGAGGCAGGGTGGAGAGGGGGTGAGGCGGGGTGGAGAGAGGGGTGAGGCAGGGTGGAGAGAGGGGTGAGGCAGGGTGGAGAGAGGGGTGAGGCAGGGTGGAGAGGGGGTGAGGCGGGGTGGAGAGAGGGGTGAGGCAGGGTGGAGAGAGGGGTGAGGCAGGGTGGAGAGAGGGGTGAGGCGGGGTGGAGAGAGGGGTGAGGCAGGGTGGAGAGAGGGGTGAGGCAGGGTGGAGAGAGGGGTGAGGCAACGTGGAGAGAGGGGTGAGGCAGGGTGGAGAGAGGGGTGAGGCAGGGTGGAGAGAGGGGTGAGGCGAGGTGGAGAGAGGGGTGAGGCAGGGTGGAGAGAGGGGTGAGGCGGGGTGGAGAGAGGGGTGAGGCAAGGTGGAGAGAAGGGGTGAGGCAGGGCAGCCTCATGCCTCACTCGAGCTTCACGAGGATTGAGACAAATGGAATTTATCTTTGATTTTGGGGGAAAATTTGCGATTATTCTCTGGTAACCCGGGAACTGTCCGTATTTTATTTTACCAGGTAAGTCCCGCCGACTTGTGTCGCTCTTTGTCAGAAGCGACCTGGCCACCGCAAATGAGAGCTCAACAAAGCGGCCTATCGCGTTGGAAATGTATAGCAGCCAAATTACTCGAAACGCCTGTTGACTCTAAATGGCGCCAGGGCGTGGGCAGGCTCTCGCCCAGCAGTGGATAGACAGTGGTTGCTGCTGCTGCTGATGATGATGAAGAGCAGCGACGACGCAGCGGGAGAGAAACGGGGAGACGAGAGATTACAGGACGCACAGAAACACGGCAACTCTGTCCCAGCACCCCCCACACACACCGCAACCACCCCCCCCAACTCCCACCCCCCCTATTTGTCTTCCTTCCCTCCCTTCCCACCGTCCCCCACTGCCCCAATGGCCCCCACCCCACCACCACACGGATTGGCCACCGGTGGCAGAATAATGAAGCAGAAAATGCGGCCTCAATGGGGCTTTGTTAGTGCTGTCATGTATGGCTGCAGTGTAATTGACAGACGGGGTGGGCTCCGCGTGGCTCGCGGACAGCACGCACCGTGCCTTCGCCTGCACTTGGACGCCCACGTGTTTGTGTGTGTGTGTGTTTGTGTGTGTGTGTTTGTGTGTGTGTGTGTTTGTGTGTGTGTGTGTTTGCGCGTGGGGAGCGGTAGTGTAGCGGTTAGCGCGCTGCGCTATGAACCTGGCGACCCGGGTTCGATTCACGCTCACGGCCAACACCAGTGACGATTATCTGAACCGGTCCCCTGCCTCCCCTAGGTCGACTCAGCCTCAAATGAGTACCTGGTGCGATGGATAAAAACATTGCCACTGGGGAGACTAAGTCGGTCGGGCGTGGTGCTGGCCACCCACCCCCTCCTGTACCATTCCGGCCTTCATAGGTGCTCGCTAACAGCACTTGCCCCTACAGTCTGTTAAGGCTATACGGGGGATCTTTGTCTTTGTCTGTAGGGAGCGGTAGTGTCGCGGTTAGCGCGCTGCGCTATGAACCCAGCAACCCGAGTTCGATTCTCGCTCACGGCCTACACCGGTGACGATTATTTTAACCGGTCCTGGGCCTCCCCTAGGTCGACTCAGCCTCAATTGAGTACCTCCTGCGGTGTGTAAAATATCGCTACTAGGGAGACAAACGCGGCCGGGTGTAGTGTTGACCAGCCACCCCCTCGTGTGCTGTTCCAGCCTTCATAGGTGTTTGCTAACAGCACCTGCCCCTACAGTCTGTTAAGGCTACACGTGGGATCTTTGTAATTTTGTGCTAGTGCGTGAGTGTGAGTGAATGTGAGTGTGTATGCACGTGAGTGAACGTGTGTGTATGTGCTTGTACATGTGTGAGTGTGGATTGTGATTGTGTCTGTGTGTGTGTGTGTGCATGCGAGTGCGTCTGCGAGTGAATACGTGTGCCTGTGATGTGTGCGAGGGATGGCTTCTGTGCGTGCGGGTGCGTGAACGTGCAAGCTAGCGCGTGTAATGAGATGACTGTGAGTTGGGCACCGCTCCCCGGTCACCGGCAATGAGATGCGGATAACGCAATTAAATTATCTCTTCCTGTGTGCATATAAACACATATGATAGGATAGCCAAAGATCTGTGGATATAAAAAAAAAAGTTTATAAATTAACAATTTGCGACGGCGTCCAGGGCGATGGCACGTGACCGTGTAACCCACCCCACCCCGCGCAGGAGCACCTGTCGCTGCGTAGGTACGTGGTGGAGGCGGCGTTGGACGCCCCCGACCCGGCCTGCCCGTCCGCCGAGAGGGTGCGCGACGAGGAGGAGAGGCTCAAGGCGAAGAAGAGAGCGAAGAAGTTGCGGGCGCGAATGAACAGCCGGTGGGTGAACGGGGGTGGTGGGTGAGTGACTGAGCGTGGGTGGGTGACTGAGTGAACACGGTGGTTGAGTGAGTGAATGAGCATTGGTGATTGAGTGAGTGAGTGTGGGTGAGTTAGTGTGGGTGAGTGAGTGAGTGAGCATTGTGGTGGGTGATTTGGTGAATGAGCATTGGTGATTGATTGAGTGAGTGTGGGTGAGTGAGTGAGTGAGCATGGTGGTGAGTGATTGGGTGAATGAGCATTGGTTGGGTGAGTGAGCAGGGCGGTGAGTGAGTGAGTGAGCTGGGTAATGATTGACTGAGCAGGGAGTTGGTGAGTGAGCAGGTTGGTGAATTAGCTCACAAAGTGGTGAGTGGGCTGGGTGGTGAGTCGGTGAGCGAGCAGAGTATCTGAGTGAGCTAGTGAGCGGAGTAAGGGAGTCTCTGTTGAGTTGCTGTTGCATTCATGTGCCATATAAATGCAAAGATTATAATTAATATTATTACAATTCTTTCCTGCCAGCCTGCGTTCCGAACTCCCAAGTTGCTTGCGGATATTCAAAGGAACCAGAACCTTCGACCATTTCTATTCTGCTAAGGAATGGAAAAGGAACACCCGTTGGAATCGGAACGTCGGTTGGAATAGGAACATCGTCTATTGGAATAGGAACGTTGGTTGGAATAGGAACGTCTAATATTGGAATAGGAACGTCTATTCTTAAACGTAAACACAGGAGAGACAAAGGCGGCCGGACGGGGCAAGGAGCACGGCGCCAGCCGTCGCTGTTGTTGTTGTTGTTTTCATGGGTGTTGTGGTGCGTGCGTCGTGTTGATTTGTCTCTACGCGCGCGTTCAATGGGGCCGTGCGAGTGTTATTTAATTGTTTTTCGTTTTTTAACAAGCGTGGAGCGGCTTGTGCTGAAGAGGGTTTTTAAATGCGTGAAATCAAGGAGGCTAATTGTATGTTTGCGGGTGCTTTTGTTTGCCGACGAGAGCTGCTGCCACCGCCGCCGGTTAGGGTGTGGGTGGAGAGAGAGAGAGAGAGATGGGGAGCTCCAGGCGGTGGTGGTGGGGGGGATTGTCGCTCACGATCGCAGAGCTGGGGGTGGAGGGCGCATTCGGAGCTCCGTGGAGCTCCGTGGAGGGAGGAGCTTTGTGGAGGGAGGAGCTCTGTGGAGGGGGGAGCTCTGTTGAGGGGGGAGCTCTGTGGAGGGGGGGAGCTCTGTGGAGGGGGGAGCTCTGTGGAGGGGAGCTCTGTGGAGGTGGAGCTCTGTGGAGGGAGGAGCTTTGTGGAGGGAGGAGCTCTGTGGAGGGGGGAGCTCTGTTGAGGGGGGAGCTCTGTTGAGGGGGGAGCTCTGTGGAGGGGGGAGCTCTGTGGAGGGGGGAGCTCTGTTGAGGGGGGAGCTCTGTGGAGGGGGGAGCTCTGTGGAGGGGGGAGCTCTGTTGAGGGGGGAGCTCTGTGGAGGGGGGGAGCTCTGTGGAGGGGGGAGCTCTGTGGAGGGGAGCTCTGTGGAGGTGGAGCTCTGTGGAGGGAGGAGCTTTGTGGAGGGAGGAGCTCTGTGGAGGGGGGAGCTCTGTTGAGGGGGGAGCTCTGTTGAGGGGGGAGCTCTGTGGAGGGGGGAGCTCTGTGGAGGGGGGAGCTCCGTGGAGGGGAGCTCTGTGAAGGGGGAGCTCTGTGGAGGGAGGAGGTCCATGGAGGGGAGCTCTGTGGAGGGGAGCTTCGTGTCCACGGCGAGCATGCCGGCTCGGCGCGCCCTTCCTCACCGCTAGCCCGGCCGGGACTCTGCTGCTGCACTCCACAGATGCGGAGGCCCTCTTACTCCGCGTGACTCCCCCCCTCCCCTGACTGACCCTCTTTGTCTTCCCAATGTGATGCATTGCCCCCCCAGCTTTCCATCGCCACCCCCCCCCCCAGCTACGTTCAGGCCAACCACAACTCCTCAACGCTCGCGCCTGTTGTCACCACAATGACACCCACCACTTAAAAAAATCCCATCCTTCATCTCAGACCGCTATCATCTTACGTACAATTTTATAATTTGGGAAGGCGCCGTGCATGCATATCGAGAAGGTAAGAAGACTTTACCGACAGACCCAAAGAATATGAATTCCTGCAGTCACGAAAGCTTTAAGTCAAAATATATAACTATACCCGTGCACCCTGGTGTGCCGGATGCTGCCGTGGCTTAACGGTCGGCGCACTAGGACTTGCAATCGAGAGTTCGCCGGTTAAAATCCGTCTCCGCGGCAATTGAAACAAGTTTCCTCATTCCCCCACGTTGCCGCCTTTGTTCACCTAGCAGTAATAAATTGGTGCACCGCAGTTAGTCCACCGTTGTAGGTGGTGGGGTAAAGTGTGGGTGGTTTCCACCTCTTCCGGGACGTCTGGTCCAGGGTAGAAGAGGAGGCCAAAATACCCCTTCGAGGGACTGCCTAGCACTCCCTCTCGTGGTTTTTTAGGCCCCTTACACCAGCAGTGGCGCGGGCGAGCAATTTGCAGGGCACCCTCCGTGAACCTCTTCGACAGCACACGTGACGTTATCACTACCCGCGTGCAACGCGCCCGTTCGTACAGACACAACCGTCGATCGACGCCGCTAGGTGAATTAATTCGGGACGATTCGAATGACGAAGATTATATATATGTTTTCTTTAAAGCGGTTTCATTGCGAGACAACGTGAAAAGAGTTAACACTTAGAAATGGTCACGCGTGCAGCTTAAAAGAGGAAAAAATAAATGTAAACGTCAGAATGCACTTTGCTACGAAAAAAAAGTTTGCGGTATCTGTGAATGAAGAGAAGAGCGGCATCGTCATCGTCGTCAAGGGAATCTCGGAGTGCGAGCCGACAAAACCACGAGCTTCAGGTGTCGGCGTGTTACGTGAAAATTGTAAAGCAATCTGCAAAGATGCAAAGGCGATTGAATGTTTTGGCCGTGGTTGAAGTGCTCACAAGCATTCAATTTTGTCCGGCGTGAAGGCAGACGCTGCCTCCCTCGAGTCATCGCAGCGTTGAATCCGCCCGCTCATTGTCGCCGCCCTCGTTTCTTCCCATTGCGCGCGTTGCATATCCATCCATGTGCACATTGGGCAGCCCACACATTTATGCAGTTTGTAGTTTACTCGTTCTCAACAATTGTAAGTAGCAAAAAAAACAGAGGCAGAGTTGGAGGCCTGCAATTGCCTGCCCATGCCGCTACTGCTGGAAAGGCTTCCACACATCGAGGAAGCTTTGAATTGCCCCCTCACCACGGGGAATGTTGGTACACTCTTCCATGCTCGCCAGATGTCTCGGAATAGTTTGGGAGCGCGCACAATTTTTTTTTACCCCACCACGCGCGGCCTGCAGATGGACTTCACTGTGGTGGCAGAGGCGGGGAGGGGATTTTAAGAAACTTGTCTGGTCGTTTCAGCTGCCGCGCCGAGATTTTAAACTGAAACCATTTTTTTTATTTTACCCGGTAAGGCCCGCTGAGCTATATAGCTATTTTCCAGAAGTGACCTGGCCACAAATGATCGCTGAACGAAGTGGCCTATCATCGTGTGGAAATGTTTTACAGCCATATACTCTAAATGCGTGATGCTAAATCTGGAGAGACAAACCGGAGGACCCAGATTAAAATCCACACGGCCACGGGGAGAGAGACATGCAAACTCCAAATATACAGGCGTCAGGGTTGGGATCGAACGCACGACCTCCTCGTACACCAGACGAGGGAGTTAACCTCTCAACACCGTGGACACCCACGGTGGTGATTTTGAACCGGCGAACTCTGGATTGCAGGTCTGATGGATTTTTACACAGCGACATCCGTTTATTTTTTTATTTAAAGCTTTCGTGACTGCAGGGATTCATATTATTGGTTCTTTCGGTAAAGTCACGTAGAAGGGAAACAATAAACTAATAAAAATATAAAACAATAAAATGATCACGACGTTTCGACTGCAACACAAGCAATCATCATCAGGTGTGAAAATCACAGCAAGAATTTTTTTAAAAAGTGGCTTTTTTTTAGCGTTAGCACCATGGAGAGCGATTTGGCAGTTATTCAGATGGACGAGTCCATCTATGTTCGGAAAACATGAGGGGGGAGACGGAAATAATGGATGCGGTCTGAAAGCCACCATAAGCGTGAACAATCAATTAAGACCCAAAATGGTTTATCAAACCCTTCCAATGATTGCTAAGCCAGAATCCATCTTCTCGGTTGAAATTGTCTCTGTGTTTGTATATGTGGATAGCCTCATGAACGAATCTCTCATGGTAGCCAGATGGCTTGCAAAGAACCTCTGTCTTGGAGAAGTCCATGTCATGTGAGCCTACTGAATTATAACAGTGATCTGCCACGGCCGAGGTGTTGGTCCTACCGTGTTTTAGGTCTGCTTTGTATTCACAAATGCGGTCCGAGAAATGTCGTTTGGTTTCTCCAATGTAACTACTACCACAGAGGCAACTTAGTTTGTAGACGCCAGGGTACTGTATGTCCGGAATCACATCTTTTACAGACGGAACCAGATCACGCATTTTATGTAATGTGTTGAATCGGACCTGGATCTTGTGTTTATTCAAGATTTGTAGATCTTTTTTGTGATCCCGCAATGTAGGGTAAAGTGATGGTTTTCAAAGGCTCCTCAAGAGGGTCCTTCTTCATGGTTGGAGTGATAGCTTTGCGGATTGTGTAGTCGGAGTAACCATTAGCCTTAAGAGCTTGGTGTACGTGCTTGAGTTCACTGGCTATGTGTTCCTGGTCGGATATCCATTGGGCTCTATGGTGCAGTCTTGATGAGGGAATTCTTCTGGGATGGATGGTGGTGGGAATCCGGTTTCAGGTAAGCATCCGTATGGGTAGCTTTCCTGTAGACAGAGTGGCTCATTGAACCATCAGGTCTCTTTTTTTATTAGGACATCCAAAAAAGGTAGCTTGCCATCTTTTTCGACTTCCATGGTAAATCTGATGGCTGGGTGTATGGAATTGATGTGGTCGAGGAATTGGTCTAGAGCAGGCCGGCCATGTGGCCAGATGACAAAAGTGTCATCCACGTACCTCTTCCATAAGGTTGGGCGCAGAGTGGCAGTCTGGATGGCATCAGTCTCAAATTTCTCCATGAAAATGTTGGCTACAAACAAAAATGTTGGCTACAAACGTTATGTTCGGAACATAGATGGACTCGTCCATCTAACGTTTAAAAATAAATAAATACAAACCGCCACTTCTTTCAAATGTTTCTTGCCGTTGGTTTTCACACCTGATGATGACTGTGTTGCAGCCAACGTCGTGATAATGTTATTGTTTTATATATATTTTATTGTTTCCCTTCAATGTGACTTTACCGAAAGAACCAAGAATATGAATCACTGCAGTCACGAAAGCTTTAAATCAAAATTTATAGATGGACTCGTCCATCTGAATAACTGCCAAATCGCTCTCTGTGGTGCTAACGTAAAAAAAAACGCCACTTTTTTCAAATTTTCTTGCTGTGGTTTTCACACCTGATGATGATTGCTTGTGTTGCAGTCGAAACGTCGTGAGAATTTTATTGTTTTATATTTTTATTAGTTTATTGCTTCCCTTCTACGTGACTTTACCGAAAGAACCAAGAATATGTATCCGTATATTTATCGGTCTTTACTGGCTACACGCTTGACACCGGCGTCCATGGCGGAGGCTTGGCAGCATCGTCTTCCTAAGCCAAAGAGGCAAGGAGGGCTCGGCCAGATCGCTGTGCGCCTCTTATTAGTTTCTCAACAGCAACACAAAAACTTTTTTAAATTAAACTTTAGATAAATGAATGACGTACAAGAGGGGGTTTTACAAAATCGTCTCTCGAAAGCCCCCCCCTTCCTCACCGAGCCCCCCCCCCCCTTCCCCCTTCCTGCTGAGCCCTCCCTTCCTCACCCAGCACCACCCGCCGTGTGCTCAACACAAATTAAACATTTCCGTCCATTAGGGTGGTGTCCGTTTTCACAGTGGCGGTCGTTTGCGCAAATTTTCTCGCCGTTTAGCTGATTTTTCTTTTTTTTGGGCGGTGGGGTCGAATCTGTCGGGGGGGGGTGGGGGGGATATTTTACGGGGCGATAAATTAATTTTCTAATGTATGTTGTTGTTTTTATGTGGGGGGGGGGGGGTGATGGGAGTTGGTAATTTGCAAATAAGTGTACATGTTCACCACAAGTGGTGTGTGGTTAATGAAGACTTGACTCGAAGCAATGGGCATCTGTTTGGTGTTTGAACATCTTAACACCTGTTTTATTGCCAGACAGGATTTAAAAAAAAAACTCTTATTTTTCATACTTTGATACTGGCAAAAAGGTCCCATGATAAGTTGGCAATTTGTTGTTTTTACGATTCATATTTTTTCGTGCATTTTTAGCATTGAGACCAAAAAGTGAGAAGCCTGCTTGTTTTCATTCTTCAAATAGAAATTGGGGAGGGGGGGGGGGTGGGAGGGGTGCGGAATCAACATTGAACTGCCCGCTAACGCTACACATGCAGCTGTGAAGCTCGCAAAGTCCATTGCAAATCGGCAGCAAAGTAAGTGGGTTTGTTCACCTGTCTCTGCTGCATTCCGGTGTTATTCCCCTCTTATGCTCGGGGCTTTCATTCACACCTCTCAACAAAGAGCCAGCCATTACATCTCGTGCCGCAGGACCCTCCTGAAAATAGGCCTTGAGACTCAATTGAGGCTTTTTCTTCTGCATTAAAAAAAAACACACACACATCGCGCCGGCCGCAACACCACCGCTGCTGCGCTCCCTCGTGCGTGCCGTGGCGGCCTTGGTAGGTGACTCGTGAGCAGCACTCGCCCCCAAACGTCTGTTGAGGCTACACGGGGGATCTTTGACGTCTGCGTGCGCGAGTGCACGCTCACACTCCTCTGTGATTAAACCTCGTGCGACGGCACACGCCCCACCCCCCCACCCCCCCACCCCCCCGCCCCCAGCGGTGTGTGTTTCGTGAAGTGGGCGAACGCGAGCAAAAGACAAAGATGCCCCGTTATAGCCTTTTAGCGGACCGTTAGGGCAAGTGCTGTTCGCGAGCGCCTATGACGGCCGGCGCAACGGCCCACGAGGTGGGTGGGTGGACAGCACCACGCCCGGCGGACGCACACACGCACGCACACACGCACACACACACGCACACACACACGCACACACACACGCACACACGCACACACACACACGCGCGCACACACGCACGCACACACGCACACACACACGCACACACACGCGCGCACACACGCGCGCACACGCACACACGCAGACACACACACGCGCACACACACGTACACACACGCGCGTGTTGTCGCGTCTGCCGCGCACACACGGGCGTGCGCGCGCCGTAATCTCGCGCAATTGGCCAAACCTCAACCGAAAACTTCAATCATTTTGACGCTAAGATGGGCGATTGCGCATTTTGGCATCATCGCCGCTCGAGCTGGCGAAGTACGGCAGCGGAGGGCTCGATTATTTATTTCCGTACGGATTATTAGCCCTGCGGTTTTGCAGCCACGAAACTGACCCCTCCCCTCCCCCCAACCGATCTGAGCGCCAGCATCGTCGCATCACGATCCGCAGCACGCGACTCTCAGCCGTCATCTCAGAATTCGCCGCATTGTTCACGGACTATTATTTTTTTGTGTGAAATGGCAATTGAACGGACGCTGCCACAGTGGTTGGTGGCGGCGTCCAGCGCGTTGAACTTGCACCCCCAGAGGTCGCCGGCCCGCCCCCCCGATCTCCTGGCGCGGCGGTTGAAATGGTCGGCGAGTCTCTCAGCTCCTCTCGCGCCTGCCCGCTTCTGCTCATCTGTCAATATGAGCGGGTTCACGACAGCTGTTCATTCGTCGGATCGTGTGTTGTGGCGGCGGCGGTGGCGTAAAGCATCGGCACCGTGTCAACTCTTCTCAGACGTCTAACCAAGACGTGGAAGAGGAGGCCAACATACCCTGTAGCGGAGGGCCCTCTGTCAGCAGTGGCGCGAGCGAGACACTGCAGGGCTGCGCCCTTACCTTGTAAACAGTGAAAACAAATGAAGAGGCGTCGCGTGCGGTACCCTCAGACGGGGGGTCGCCGCGCCCCGCACGCCTCGGCGGTCGACGCTGGACCTGCCCCGGCGCTGTCCGTCGAGGGCACGGTTGCAGATTGGGGGCGGGGGCACGGTTGCAGAAGGGGCACGGTTGCGGGCGGGGGCACGGCTGCGTAGGGGCACGGTTGCGAAGGCTCCTTCTGTCGTTGCTCGTCACAGCGGCCGTTTATTTGTTTATTTTCGACGCGCCCCCTCTCTCTGGGCCCGCTCGTTACGGGTACCGTCGTAATTGCCGCTCGTATCGTGCCTCGCGGAGCACGGGGTAATTTCGCATGGAAATTGCCACCAGCGGACGGAACGGTAACGCTCGCCGGTGCAGTTAAAGTGGTGGGGAGGTGAACGAGTGGGGGTTGAGTGGGTGGGTGGGTTGGTGGGGGGGGGGGGGCGGTGCAGAGGTAAATTATGGACAAGGCCAAACAGCTGTGAAAATACGCTAGACTCATGAATAGCGTTGAAGGCAGGCCAGGGCGAGGGCGTCTATCACTCCACGCACAAATGAAAATGTTTTCTTCCGATTAAATTGCACTAAAGATTAATGAGTAATTAAAAACGCAGGAGGTTTGTTCCAAATAATGTAATTCGCTTAAAAGAAACGAGAATTAATCTGTCAACCAGTGCGACTTGTAATAGGGCAGGATAATGTTACCCAGAAGCCTTTGTTTGAAATTGACCACACCAGCATCATCACCGTCCATGATCAATCCACTGCTGTATAAAAGCCTCCCCACAGCTATTGCCATCTCTCTCCTGGCTAGTGATGCAATGATGCACCGAGCACCTGCATGTGATCTTGAATTAAAAAAGAGAAATCAATTCAAATTTTTTCTGGTGAAGCCCACCGAGCTATGTAGCTCTTTTTAAGAAGGGACCTGGCCACAAACGCTAGCTCAACTTAGTGGCTTTTCACGTGGATTATTTTTGTTGCATTAGCCAAATACTCTATAACCACACGGGAGAGACAGACACCACAAATCTCCAAATATACAGTAAGTTCGGGATCGAACCCACAACCTCCTGTATATCGGGCGAGGTAGTTAACATCTTGCCACCGTGACGCCCTCGAATTTGTCGCTCCATCTCCGCGGTGAGCGTCCCTCATGGGAGTGTCGCCGCTCCGCCGTGAGTCTCGCCCCAGCGGGCCTCATCCCGTCTGGCCGTGGCTCGTCCCGTCTGGCCGTGGCTCGTCCCGTCTAAACGTGGCTCGTTCCGTCTGGCCATGGCTCGTCCCGTCTAGACGTGGCTCGTCTCGTCTGGACGTGGCTCGTCCCGTCTAGACGTGGCTCGTCCCGTCTAGACGTGGCTCGTCCCGTCTAGACGTGGCTCGTCCCGTCTAGACGTGGCTTGCCCCGTCTAGACGTGGCCCGTCCCGTATAACCATGGCTCGTCCCGTCTGGCCATGGCTCGTCCCGTCTAAACGTGGCTCGCCCCGTCTAGCCGTGGCTCGTCCTGTCTAGCCGTGGCTCGTCCCGTCTGGCCGTGGCTCGTCCCGTCTGGACGTGGCTCGTCCCGTCTGGCCGTGGCTCATCCCGCTCCAGGCGCCGTTCAGAATCAGAATCTTTATTTAGACTGCAGGAGGAGAAATCCAATGAGCTATGAAGCTCTTTTTCTTTCGTAGATGTACCAGTGAAGGGGGCGGATCAGCTAGTTGCAACAACAAACAATACATAGGTTAAACGATTGGAGTGCAAACTATAGAAAAGGCACCCTAAGTCACGACAAATACATAAATACATTGCTGCCGGTTTGTCACTCAATGCAAGCTTGGGCAAGGCAGCAAGACGGGAACAACACCAAGACAACAACACAGGCCTGTCCCTGAATAAATTTGCACATTCACATTGAACTATCGATACACGGGTGAGGATAAAAGTTACAAGTCACGTTTAAAAAATGTGGCTGTACTACAGCACCGACTTTTTTGCTTCAGGATATGTTTTATGACGGGGGATTTACGTCGTCAAGGGAGGAAAAGGATGCGTCACCTATTCCAATTCTTGCTCTTTGTATGATAGTCAGAAGGAAACTTTCGTGACGGTCAATATGATGTCTCAGACTTGCGGTGTTCTCCCATCCACGTGTTCCCCTATCTCGGTGTGAGTTATAATGTTTTGCTGCATTTCTCTTGTCAATGTCCACTGCCATTGGGGTGCACGTGTGCCATAGACGGTCATTGACACGGATTCAAAAACGTTCTTCTTCACGCACGTTGGTACGCCGGGTGTGCTGCCATCGAGGACCGCATTTGTCTCATCATCGTGCGCCCGTTAATTGTGAGCGTTCGCCCCCCGACCACCGACACTGCCGCCACCACCACCGACACTACCACCACCCGCTTCCACGTCCCCCTTACCAGGCCCGGGCTTTTACCACCTTCTCCGCTTCCATCCTCCCTTTTTTCCTCCTCCTCCTCCTCAATCATCCTAATTACGGGCCACTTTGTGCAGAGGGACAGGCACACGATGCATATTATCTCGGGGGGGGGGGGGGGGGGGTTTGTGCCGCAGCGCCGATTGCGTCGTTGTTTGAAACCAGCCTTAGCTGTCACCCCCCCCCCCCCCCCAAACAAAACAACCGACCAACAAGGGAGGGGCGGAGGGAGGGAGAGAAAAATAATGAAATTGGCTCCATTAAGGGATCTGTGTGAAAGCAGAATGGTGGTGGCGGTGGCGGTAGCAGTGGTGGCGGTTGTGGCTGGGAGTGGGGGGGGGGGGGGGTGATAGCGGTAGGTGAGAGGGCAGACGAGGGAGGGGCGGGGGGGGGCCGGAGGTAGCAGAATAGAGGTTGCGCTTGCGTGGCCCCGGGATCGTTCGGGGCGACTCGGTGGCGGTAAATTATTTTTCGCCGAATGCTGGGGTTATCGATTTAATAATGAAAGCAGTCTCCTCGCTCGGGATCGATCGCCCCGGGGAGGGGGCGACGGGACGGGGAGGGGAGCACGCGCCGTTTGTTTTGGGGGGGTTTTTTTCGTAACAGGTTTTGAGTCGTGGCCCCGTCCGCTCCCCCGTAAATCACCGGCGCTGCCAAACGTAATGTAATGTGCAGTTTAAACAAATTGCTTTATTTAAAGGTGCTAGGGATCTTTATTTTTTTTTACACTTCTTCCCAAGTTGCAAGGCATCTTTGTTTATTCCTTCTGGTGTATTTTTGTTATTTATTTTCAGCGAAGGCCTAAAAGCACCGGGGCCACTCGCTTGCTCGTTACGCGATGGGTCGGCGCGCTCGACTCCATCTCCCGGCGCTGCGATTGAATCGAGAGGCGAATTTCTTAAGTTGTCCCCCACCACCCCCCCCCCCCCCCGCCCACCACCCCCCCGGCCTTCTGTCCCCCCGTTCGTGTGCACGGGCACGGCGCGGCGAGTCCATCGGCAGGTCCCGCGTGGCCGGGGTAAAGCGTGCGGAGGAACTCTCGCCCTCTTACGAGACGACTCACCGGCTTGGAAGATTAGGCCAAGAGAATGCCCTCTGGAGGGGTTCTCTAGCAGTGGCGCGAGAAAGCAACAATTTGCAGGGTCCTGCACCCTTACCTGTCATGTTAACGTGGGTAGGCTCGCACCCTGCCTTGTCGGATGTCGGAAGCTCAGTACGTTTGAGACTCGTTTTTCTCTTTGAACGGATGACCACCGGGGGCTTTGCCGGCTGCTGCATGCGTGGAGCTTCGACGGCAGTGCAGAGCGTCTCCCCTCGTACGGCGGCGGGTTTTCTCCGGGCGCTCCGGTTTCCTCCCATCATCAAAGGCACGCGGTCATGAAATTGCCCCGACCATCCCAGTTGTGCAGGATCCTCCTCCCTGAGTCTCGAGACTTGCTGGGAGTGATGAGCGCTGCAGCTGCCTCCAGCGACGTTTACCTTAGCTTGAAATTTGTATGATCATCATCATCATCATCGGTACCGTTATTAGCTACCCCCCCCCCCTCTCGTGCCCCCCCCCCCCGCCAAAACTCGTGCGACGTCGGAGATAACAGGAGATGCACAACTGCATCGTCTTAATAACCTGAGTGCGCCTTAAAAATCCAAGAGCTACGGCGGTGGGAGCGCGGTGTGCCACGCTTAATTTCATTTTCTCGACGTGACCTTGAGTGATGAATGTCGCGGGGTGGGTGGGGGGGGGTTTGGGGGGGTAAGGGGGGGGTTAAGGAGTTTCCGGGATGGGGGGGGGGCAGCAGGAGAGAGCGGGGGCGATGCGCACGTCGGCGTGTGCGGCGGTGCGTGATGCAAAGGTCCCTGCGGTCGGAGCGGGCGACGTTTTCAGGATCTCCGGCGCAAGTCGCCAAGCTCGTCTGCTCAGGGGGCCTCCGATTTGTTTGGGGATTTTATTTTATTTGTTTTTGTAGATCAACGGCCAACGATAAGCACACTTTGGATACAAGTTTTTTCGTCTTGAAGAGCACCTGATGCAGAATTATTTGTTGAATTGGTATTTGACCATTTTAACTAGTCATTCTTTGTACTTTTCTGAACCCCCATAACAAACAAATTTTGTGTACAGGTTCTTCCACTGCAGTTCATTCAACTTCAGCCCGGCAAATATTTTCTAATCGTTACAATCTGTGTTGCTTATCACACGTGCGGTCAGTTATGCGATAAAATAGTTACATAATTAAACAAACTACGAAAATTATTACAACGTACAAACCACTGTGCCGTCAGTTGCCCCGGATAGAACTTTAGATCATCGCTTCACGTTTTTGCTATTCCATATATTGGTAAGAAATTAAATATGAAATAATAATTGTATGAGCCGTGATAATCCCGACGAAAGGATATCTTTCAAAGCAGGCGGCACGATCATCGTGAACCTTGCATAGTACGGTGTGTGTCTCCGGTATCGCCACGTCACGGCGCCTCTCACGGTTCCCCCGCATTCCTCCCCCTTCCGCGAGCGATCCCGCTTGCTCGGCTGCCCTACAGGCACCGTCACACCTGAGCGGTCTGTCACGTGTATGTACGTGCGTGTGCGCGTGCGCGTGCGCGCGTACGTCTCCGATTGCAGAGACGTCTACGTATAAGCCATTCTAGTTGCATGCAATCAATTGCAAGCAACACTTCGTTCAGTTCCAGACCCTCGCCTTTAGGCGTCACAACAACGATGGGAAGCGTGTCTGTCCGTACTCCCGTCGATGTCATCGTCATCACCATCAATTCGCGATCTGTCCACTGGCGGACGAAGGCCTACCCGAGCCGTCGCCATCTCTCGCGGTTCCCGCGATGCAACAAACCGTACAGACACCGGCACTCGAGCTGAGTTTATCGCTCCGTCTCTCCGACGTTGGTCTTGACCACTGGCGAATCGTCCCTTCTGGCGACACGTCCTGCCCAGGCCCCACTTAATTATCTGAACCGTCAATTTCGAAAATGCATCCAAACGTCCGCGCGTTCTTTGATCCAGTGCTCCGCTTCGGCCTCCTCTTGTCAGGGGCCGCCTGGGACGCGACGCAGCCAAAGCACCGCAGCACCTACGGCCGCAGCTTGCGCCTTGAGTTGTGGAGGCTTCCTCTCGTCCGACCTCTCACCCCAAATCCGTACAAATCCATACAAAGCCAGAGGCATTCGCTCTTGAAAGTGTTTCGTCAATCCCGTGGGAATTATATGAAACTTCCGTCGCCTTTCTTGGGAAATAGTTTAGCGCGGATGCCGGCCTTCTCCCCCGACCACTGGTCAGCCCCCCTCCCCCCACAACCCACCCCTCCCCCCGCCTCCCCACTCCACCACCTGCACCTGCCAGTGAGGATAGATGGGGAGGGGGTCAGGGTTCAGGGTCAAGGGTCGCTCGGCCGTCCGTAAACCCCGGGGCCCGCGGCAGACGGGGCGGCTCCGCCCAGCCAATGCAGCGTTCCCACCGCACCACTGCCACTGAGGACCTTCCCTTTATCCCACTGCTTGGGCCATCTCTGTGTGCGTGCGAGTGTGGGGGGCGATGGCTCAGTGGGTTGGCGTTCTGCGCTACGAACCCGGCGGCCCGAGTATTATTCCCGCTCGCGACCAGTAACGGTGGCGAATGTGTAAACCGATCCTGGCCCCCTCCCCCTTAGGTCGACTCGGCCATAAACGAGCACCTTGTGCAGTGTGTGAACATACACGGCAACATACACAGCACTGGGGAGACAAATGCGGTCGAGCATGGTGCTCGCCACTCCAACCCCCTCCTGTGCCATGTTGGCCGTCGTAGGTTCAAAAGGGGAATCTTTGTCTTTGAGTAACTGCCAATGGGCTGCGTCCACGTTAAATGCCCAGTCCCGCAGGCGACACCTTACTCGATTCGCCGGTGAATTTCCTTATTTATGTTTCTATTTTTATTGGGTGCAATTGTGAACAACAGTATAAGATATTAGGACATCTAATCGGGGTAGTCATCGGTTCGCTGCAGCTCAAGGACTCGGTCCCTACAAGGCGCGTGGTGAAGCTAGGAGATGTCCCGTGTGTGAGCTCGGCAGAACCAGTGATCTCGTGCCGACAATTGCGTTCAGGGACGCCGTTTCCATATCCGCACAGCAGAGCGAAGGGAGCTTCTGTCCAGGGAGCATGTTCTGGCAACCGAGGTGCATACGTTTCTTAAGTGCTTGTTACCAGACTTAAATCCCGCCCCAAACTTTTGAAGGCCCAAATGTCATGTACTTTTTTTTTTCTCCCCTGTTGTAATCACAGAGACTTGACCTGCAAAGTTCAGTCCTCTAGCCCTTTACAGAGCATCACTCAGGTCATGCGTTATTGGGTTAGTTCTAACTGTCCGTGTGCATGGCCGAGACACACACGATGTTAGTCTTGTCTGTGTGTGTACGAGTGTCTTCTCAGTCACCCCCCCCCCCCCCGGGTTGCAATCTCTGTGTGTTTGTGTATAGTTGTCTTCGGCGTTTATAGCCGGGTGGTGGCGGCGGCGGTGGTGGTGGTGGTGGTGGCTATCCGCATGGCCTGCATCCCGTGCTGTGGAGGCGAAGGGATTGGTGAATCACACATCATGTTGTGAAACTCCCCGTCCTGTAAGCGGTCGAGGAAAGCCATACCCTGGCTCACCAGGGCATGGCGACCCGGGTCGTTCCATCTTTGGGATAGAGTGTTGCCCCCTCGCGTATGTTAGCTTTCTGCGGGTGCTCCAGTTCCCTCCCGCATGTATAAACACTCATTAATTGGCTGAAAACATAATAAAATATTTTATTGTGTTGTATTTTTCTTATTTTATTATTTCCCTTCTACGTGACTTTACCGAAAGAACCAAGAAGATGAATCCCTGCAGTCACGAAAGCTTTAAATCGAAATTTGGCTGAAAACAACTTAATATATGGAGGACTGTGGAGCTTGGGCAATTGTTGGTCCCACCGGCTCACCATGTGGCTGTCTTTCCCGTGAGTCTGTGGTTCCTCGCGGCCCTCGAGTCGAGTGAGCGAATACTGTGCGTGTTTAAATTTTTTATGATTATTTAATCTGCCCATCTATTTCGTTATAAGGATATAGCTGGTAATAACTAGTGTCCTTATTTTAAAGAGTCCCACACGGAACCGGCCAGGTTGCTCAGCGATACAGCAAGAGGTTCCCAAATGGAAAGGTGAGAGTTCAAATCCTGGTTGGGGGTTCACTCAACCCATCATCCTTCCTAGGTGCCTAAAATTGGTACCACTTCGTGGAGAATTCACCTATGGTCGCCCTACAGTCAGACTCGCCCCGTATGGTTACAGTCTGGAAATAAAACACTACATTCTCATGCCTCTTTTGTTCAACCCAATTTCAAGTTTCTCCTCATCCTCACCGATGTGAAACGCATCTCGAACGCGAGCTGCACCACGACACAATGCTCCGTCTGTGCTGCCCCTTATCAGCGACTATCGCTCATCTTCAGTCAAGGCTTTGGGGGGGCGATGGGGGCGGTGTGGCGCTGCTGCTTGGAGAAAGGTGGGCGGCGGCGGTGATGGAAGACGGAGGATGAGGGGCGGCGCGGGGAGATAGTCAAGCACGGCAGTGGCAGTGGTGGTGGTGGCGGCAGTGGTGGCGGTGACGGTGGTGGTGGTGGTGGCGGCTGTGGCAGTGGTGGCGGTGTTGGTGGTGGGCTTTTCAGGGCCCCGGCTAGGATGCCACGCGTATGTTGGCACTCGCTAAATTACCGCTGTCGTGGTAACCCGAGCGACGGAGTGACGTTTCGGAGTTGGCTGTGTGCCGCAAAACGGAAAGGGGGGCGGTGGAGTGGGGGGTCGGGGATGGGAGGGGTGAATTGGCACCGATGTTCACGTTTTCTGTGACTTGCGTGATGAAATCTGCCCGTCTGCGGGAGCCGGACGGATTGTTGCATCACGAGACTCGGAGATGGTGACGGCTTGCGCGTAGGCCTTCATCCAGCTGTGTGTAGATCGTGGCTGATGGTGGTGAAAATGACACACGCGTATGTTCAATTTGTTTTTCCACACACAGTTCAGAAATTGTCAGTTCCTACGGGCTTATTTTTAGTGGCTCGGTAACACAAACATTAGCGCACGACCGCTATTCATCATCCAGCCCTGCGGTCGTGTCACCGTCGCTTGGCCTAAACGCCGCCGCTGCCAATCCTGCCCTGGGAACCGAGGAAAAAAGGACCACGTCGGTGGGAAGCGCGGGGCCCCCCCGCTGCCTCTCCGCCCGTCGACCGTCCTTCCACTTTTCCCACCGGGCTCGCGCTGCTGCGGTCGTCTACGTGGCGATTGCCAATCGGGTTGGCCACGCCCCCCGAGCGTTGAGGTTATCGACCGGATCGCTCTCGATATCGCGCGGCTTAGTCCCGTCGCCCTGCGACTGCTTCGTCCACTTCTGAGCGAGTTTTCGCGCAGCGGCGGGGAACGTTGAGTAACGGCGTGCCGTTCGCGATCGCAACGACCGAGCAGATTCGCCAAGGGGCCCGCAGCAGTGCGTGGCGAAAGGTCAAGAGCAGAAATGTCTCCGGATTCTCCAGCGTTTTCCTCCCACATCCCCAAAATCGTCGTCGCCAAGCATCGCAAAGCAGCAGGACCATCCTGAAAATGTTTCCTAAGACTCTTTGAATCTTTGCTGGATAAATATTTAGGCCTTATTATTATTATTACAACCCATCAGCATCTTTTCCGCCATCTCCTGCGAGCGATTCCTTCGACACTTCACGCGGCCTCCAAGTGCACCTAGCCTGGTACAAGCGCCAAGGTGACGTCACCTTGGCGCTTGCCCCGGGCGAGCGAGCGGAATGTGTCTTCCGCGTCGTCGGCGATGTCGCACGAGAGCGCGAACAACACGAGCAGTGTGTTCCTCGGCGGTGGAGGGAGAGAGCACAAAAAAAACACACAAAGAGCTCCAGTTCTCGCGCCGCGCGATCCGTTGCCAAAACAGCGACGCGCGACGCGACCGAGCGTCTGTCGCCCAGAGATCGTCCTGCTGAGTGACGGAGAAAACGAGGGGGGGGGAGGGTTTTTTTCTTCTTAAAGGAGGACGACTGAAAGAGAGAAAGACGGGGGGGGGGAGGAGAACGAAAAAAAAACTTTCGAAAAAGGCCAAGGAAAGAAAAATGATCATGTTCGCCGAGAGACATTTGGTTTATGAAATGGCTCCAGGTCCTTTCAAACAAGCCGCCATGCACAGTCCACAGCATTTATCATGTTTTTCTTCAGATGTTCTGAGTTTTTTTTTTACTTAACCATGCTGCTCACTGGGTTTTTAAGTCACCTTTGTCGGTCGCTCGGTCAGACGGTCGATATTTTTTTGTTCCCCCCCCCCCTAAAACCAGAATGCTCTTGAAACGACATGCGGCGAAAGCGCGGCTCGCTAAAGCTGGACTGCTGACTATTGCAGGAGGCACTCGCCCGCCGCAAAGTGACCTCGCCCCCAACAAACCAGTCGAAGACGCAACCCAAAAACAACCAAGGGGCTCTTGTCTCATAGCAAAATAACTCGGCACCCAATGTGCCTCCTTCGCGTATTATTTCCTCCGCCTTAATATTAGAAAAAAAATTTTTTTACACATCCCATCAGCCTCACGGCCTTCTTGGAGTACATCATTTCAGCGGGATTGATTCAACACAAGCACTGGACCAGTAACGACCATGCTGGGTTTGGTACTCAATTACAAAGTCATATTTGGAGGTTAATAATTGGTTTATTTTGGGTTGGAGTGTGTGGGTATAATGTCAATATTTAGCGTTAACCCTCCACCACCTGATGACAGAGCCCATCCAATCGAGATGTGACGTTGTGGGAAAATATGCCAATTGATTTTATGTATCAGAAACACCGGGAGAGGAGGAGGATGAATGTTGAAAAGCAAGGAAAAAATGCTCACTGTTTTTGTGCGAAGACGTTTCTTTGGAACTTACATCCAGCATCGTCGGGAGTTGAAACGATGATCTAACCCAAAAGAAACCGATGTGGAAGCCTGTAGGTAAAACCAATACTAGCATTCAGCCTGGAGGGAGAATCGCAGGAGGAGACACGCTTTCCCCAGCGTTATTCACAACTACATTGGAAGGTGAATATTGGTTCCGCATAAATAAAGGCGTAGCTGTAATTGGAGAAATGATTAACCATGTCAGATTTCCTGAAGGCATGGCCATTTTAACAATCGACCGATGTGAACTGCGGGAATTGATTGGAATCACTTGATGAAGTAAGAGGGATCAAAGTTAACGGTGCAGCCCTGCGAAGACTTGCGCGACTGCTAGAGAGCCCTCGTACAGGAGGCCCAGAGTGCCTGGCCAGGCGCGATGCCCCGGGGCGAGTAGATGTCACTGCCCACGACTTGACGCCTGGATTAACGAGCGATGCCAGTCTGTCGCGTCTTCACGCAGTGTCCCTTGTACCCGGGAGAAGGTCAAAGGTGAAGGCAACCTCACCGTCAAAAGTTCCAAAGGCATCGTAAGAATAGGCGTGGCCCTTCTACGGAATAATCCAGCGGCTTGACACGCAAAACTGAATGCAACATCGCCGCCCAGCGTGGATTAAAAAAAAAAGTCGGTTCATCTAGTTCATCTGCGTCTGACACTGATATGTTATGAGCGTTTCTCCTCTTATTGAAAATGACGGACAAGTTGTTTGTGTCTGAACAGCAGTCCAGTGAAAGACCAAACGCAAAAGATCCCTGCGTTTGACCTTCCACGAAGCTCATGGTCCACACTAAATCGCATCCACTGCACAAACCATGGCAGTGTGCGACTTTGGTCATTCAGAACAGACCATACAGTGTATAACGACGCAATCCCGATCCACAAATATGAAGGAGACATCGCAGCGATACACTCGGCTGGTCCTGACGCGATTATCTGGCTTGACCACCGGTAATGTGAAATTGTAGTTGCTGCTCTGCATCTATCATCAGCTATTCAAAAGAAGAGGTAGTCCTAATTGGTTGGTTTAGTAAGGACTCTGGTAAAAATCCGCTTACACAAGCGATTACCCACGTGTTTTGAAGTGTCTGGAAATCTGCATCTGAATTCGTTGAACGGCCCGAGCGGGCGAGCGAGCGGGCGGGCGAGCGAGCAGGCGGGCGGGCGAGCGGGTGGGCGGGCGGGTGAGCGAGAGGGCGAGCGGACGCCGTCCTTTGTACAACTGCAGATTTGCGGGGGTTAAATCCCCGGACACGCCTTGTGGCTCGAAGCTCTTATTCGCATAACGTCCTGGATCGCGGGATCACAAGGGCACTCGGCGGGGGAGACACGTGTGGCGCCATCCCATCCAATCGGAAACGATTCGTTATTATGATTAATGCCGCTGACAGCGATAGCTGGTTAGGTGCGCAGACCGCTCGGGGGCGTTTTGCCGAATCGTCGGCAGCAGACGCCGCCATCCACCCGCCGCCGTTGCCGAGGCGGGCCGAGCAGTAAATGCGGCGAGGTTTGGCTGAAGAGAGGAGGCAGTCAAGTCGGCACACTTCTGAGGACGCACGATTAAAGGCCCTAAATCCCGTCGAGGATTGATTTATTGGCTCGTTTTATTTATTTTTTAAATGCTCACAGAAGTCGTGGGGACACATGCCTGGGTTTATGAGCGGTTGCGACAATCTCGTTTCACCCCGATTTCAATGCCCCCCCCCCCCACACACCCTGAAAGCCAAACACGGTTGGCCCGTGACGGGCGGTCCCGCGAACTCGTTTTTTTGGCTCGTCGCACATCTCATCTCCACCGAACCATCGAGCGCGTGGCCGCCCTGGGGTTCCCCCCTCCCCCCCCCAGTCGCGTGTTGAAGGTCAAAGTTCGTTCGTCAGTGAGATTTTGTTGCTCAGGTGAGCATTGAAGCGGTGGTTACCTCCTGTTTGCGGGCCTGAGCCCACAGTGGGAATTCTACATTCCTGTGGCAGGGTGCGAGTCTCTTCGTAGGACAACCACCACACAGAGGTACGCGCCTTCACAAATCCACAACCTCCTGATCAAGGCGCCTGCCAGTTGAAGTTAATTAGCCAATTACTGCCTGCGAACATACCGTATATATGCAGTGGTCCCTCCTTCGGTGTACGATGCCAAAGATGAACGATATTTCGATTAACGATCTGCCTCCCATAGGGTCCCATTGCTTCTACTAACGATGCATTTTCGATCAACGATATGTTTATGATATCACACGGACCCGCCAATTTCGGCCAATCGGAGCGCTGCTAACGTTGATTTTGCAGCAGACCTCAGCCAATCAGCGATGCCTTTTTTTGACCCCTCAACCTCCACCACCTCTGAACATCCAGAGGTTCTAATGGAAGGAGGCGCTTCTTCCAAAAAAAATGTTTCTCCCACCACAACTTCTCTATCAACCCTTTAAGCCATTCATCTTCTTAGTTTTTATGTTATGCTCTATGTATTCTTTATTTGTGTTTCTATTAATATTAATGCATTAATATGTTCTTATAACGTTTATTTATTAAAATTGCATGTTTAAATGTTAAAAGCTATGTTTTTAGGGTGAAAAAGGTCAACTTCCGATCGTCTTGGAACCAATTAAGCCTTTAACATGCATTTCCTATAATTGGATTTACGATAATTTCAATTAAAGATGGGTTTTCCTGCTTCAAATTAATATCGTTAACCGAGGGACCGCCGTATATATGTCACACGCTTGGATGTATTTCTATCATCGGCATCCACCCCGGGCTATCCACTTGGTCGAGGACTAAGCGGGGTTCAGTTGTCGGATCCAATTTTGCCGAAAAACCCACGCAGCATTTGCTTGAATGTTTGCACGGGAAACTTTAAATACCTCCTTCGCAGAATGACGCCCTCGATCGTTCTTTCAATTCAAGGAGGGGAGGCGAAACGGAACGTGGGAGAATTTACAGAGCCGTTAGCCTCTTATCGCAATGCCTATAAATAGTTTCCGAAGATCCCTGGGCAACGTAATAACAATGGAAGAGGAACAAAATGTTGAGGCCTGACCGACCACAGCGGGCGGCGGGCGTGGAGGTGAGATGTTTAACGGCGCCGTCATTTCGGTAATTCATGCCCGAGTATCGGCCTATCGCGGGTGGCAACAGCTCTGGACGCGTTCGTCGATAGTAAACACCGCGGCCCCGGAACAGAATGTACGTTTGCGATGGGTGCCGTTCGGGGGCGGCGGCCATCGTGCACAGCGCGTCGAGAGGACACTCTTTTGTCTGGCCTCTCCGAGCGCGCCCTGAAGTGGAAGAGCCACTGCTGTACGCTTGTTTATTTTGTAGGCGCGTGAGGGGCGGTCAGTCGGTCGGTCGGTCATCACCGGGGTAAAAAAAAAAAGCAAAGTTTTGAGCTTGGACTCGGAACAGGGGCAGAGAGTCGACAGCACAGCCGGCTGGGGGGGAAGGGGGTTCGTCATCATCGCCATTGGTTTTTTTTACGTCGCGCCTCCCCATGCGGTGCATCTTTGTGCCGCCCGCACATTGGGGCCTGTACAGAAACGACCGCAGACCAAGTGAGCAGTGTTCAAAAACATCGCGAATTACACGACAAACGAGGATTATCCAAATTACAAGCTAAAACGTGCTGGACGTCTTCTCTTATTTTTTTTGTCCTCTTCATTTCAATTATTCATACGCCATCTGAAAATAGTACGTCTTGAGTTTTAAACTGTCAGGAGCATCGATAACATTTTCCTTGTAAGCTGTGCCACAATTTTGGGTGCCAAAGAGCACCAAAATGCCTGTTCAGCAATTCTCAATTTCGTCCGCCGGTCTTGTAATGAAAATTATCGCGTCTGGTATCGAGTGAAGTTGACGGCTTGGAACGCGCCGTTCCGGGATGGTGCGTGCAAACGGCACGGAAGACCGAGGGACCTCCCGCCGAGCGAGCGTCGTCGCGGCCGAATCGCGACGTTCTCGGTGGACAGGGAGGGGGGTGGCTGTGACCGCTTTTTTGCCGTTGGTCTCTCCGCGGTTTCTGTTGTGGAAACAGCTTTGGAAGAGAAGAGAGTTAAGCGGGTGCGGTGCTCACTTAACAGCACTTGCCCCAAACGTCTGTGTAAGATATACGGGGAATATTTCTCTTTATACGTTGGCGAGCTGTGGTGCGGTGGTTTACAATAACACGCTGCGCGAACTCTGAGCCTTGAGTGAGATTCGCAGCCCACGGCTTACATCAGTGGCGACTCGCATCAGAACTTTTCTTGGGCCTTCCTTAAAGTCAACTCACCGTCTTACCTGGGGAGGCGAAGGCGGCCAGGAGTCATGTTGGCCACACCACCACCTTGTTAAAAAGGTCCTCGCTAACAGCCATTGCCCTGACAGTCATAATACTGTACAGGGGATCTGTGTATGTGTGTGCACGCGCGCGGCAGGGAGGGTGTTGCCGACGTAGTTACGCGGTTCCACACCGGTCCCACCCCGACGGGATATTACGCTGGGTGGCAGACGTTAGGCGCGGTGGTGGAGGAGGGCCCGGCGAGCGAGATGAGGCTGGGGAGCAGAGCAGGTGCTGGCAGACCGCCAGGTCAGCTCTTGGAGGTCGTCAGCGTGTCTCCTGTGCAGCAGCAGCCGCGGGATCTGGCCCGAGGGGGTAGAGAGCGTTGGTGGCAATGAGCTGCGGTGGTGGTGATGGTGGCATCAAAATATCTGTGCACCATGGCTTCTTGACCTGGATTGATCTTATTTCTTTGTCGGGCAGGGCCAAGGAATTCGAGGCCTCTCTGGATGGAAAGGTTCAAGTGCCGGAGTCGGCCTACAAAGCCAAGTAAGCACGCGACGGAGAAACACATCGTTTACGCACGCAGCGAGTGAGCAAGCGCGCCCGCGCGGCTGTGTTAACGTAGCCGGCGTTGTGTTATCGCAACTCGTAGCCGAGCCTCGTCAACAACGACAGGCTTGTGGAGTTCTAGTCAAGTCTTAAAGCGTGGAGTGCACACAACGGGTGAATTTCTCGATCCGGGTAACCTCGCTCGCCCTGTGCGCCGTTGGCTTGGCCCGCACGCAACGACCGCACGAAATCCCCGAGACTCGGCGAACGTCGCAGCCCGGCAGTTGTCGACGGAGCCTGCACCCCACACCGGGTGGGCGATGGAGTGTGCGTGCGCGTGACCGCGTCTCTTGCCGCACTCCAGGCTCCAACGTCTGGTGAAGGACATCAATAAGCAGCTGCAGAGCCACGAGAGCGGCCCGTGGCCCAACAACAAGGTGCTGGCGCTCGACAGGGCCCTCGGCGAGCTCATGCGCATTATGGAGAAGCAGGTGAGGAGGTTGCTCCCCCGCGTCACTGCGTCGCCGCTCCCCCGCGTCACTGCGTCGCCGCTCCCCCGCGTCACTGCGTCGCCGCTCCCCCCGGCGTCGCCGCTCCCCCCGGCGTCGCCGCTCCCCCCAGGGTCGCTGCTCCTCACCGTCGTTGGAAACGCGCATCCAGACTCAGCTGTGCCGGAATGTTTTGAAGCCCATCATGCATTGCAGTTTAGCTTGTACTGCAGTGGCCACGTCAGCAAACTTTATGCACACACACACACACACAGATACACGCACGTACAGATAACCTTTATCGGACTGTTTTAACTATTGCAGTGAAAAGTACTTATAAAGGCCAACGCAGCAGACCGATGAGTGGGGGGGCGGGGTGGCCAGCCCCATGCACGACCGCCTTTGTCTCCGCAGTGCCAATGTTTACACACTGCACAATTATACACAGTCTCATTCCATTACAGGTGCACACGTGCAGACACGCAGGACGTATGCACGTGCAAATTGCCGCTTTTATCGAGACGATCGACGAGCCACGGCTGGGCGTGCCACCTCGGCGGGGCGGTAACGCGGCGCGGTGAAACGCGGTGGCGGGGAGTGATGGGCAACGCCACGGGTGCGGGACGATCCTCCTTCCGTCGTCAGTTCGTTGGCTTGTCCCTCGGCGCGTCGGTTTGGTGCGTTTGGTTTTGGTAGTTCGGGCCGGCGGCGCTGTGCGAAGGTGGAGGTGGTGGTGATTCCGCAGTAAAACTTGAGCACTGGTAACACAAAGCAGATATACTGCTCCACTTAGGCAGGGAGAAGTCGTTAAAGGGATTCCCGAAGGGAGTTTATTGGAACGAGCGCACGCACGCACGCACGCGTACACATTTATGTGGGCGAGCGCACGTGAGAGAGACAAACACAAAAATGCCTGTGGGGGCCATGTAGACTTGGGGCAAGTTCTGTTTGAGAGCACCTATTAAGACTTGCATGGCCGCTTTTCGTCTCCCCAGTACACCGGGTACTAATTTTGGGCGAATCGACGAACGGGGGGGGGGGGCGGGCGGGGGCCAAAACCGGTTCAGGTATCGCTTGTCACTGATGTTAGCCGCGGCTGGGAATTGAACGCAGGCGTCTGGGTTCATAAGCGCAGTGCCCTAACCGGTGTCTCCACCGCTCTCCGCTCAAATGCAAAGACCACAAATGCGCACGGCCACTCGTCAAATAAACAGGCACAGCAAGGTGGCTGCATCATCACTCAAACGATTAAATCATCGACCAGCAGGTCCTCCCGCATGAATGCATTCCGGTGATGAAGATGAGGACGATGCATCCCTCCGCTTAAATGTGGCAAACCCTGTACCGGCTTCGACTTTACTGTGTCTCATCAGCGGGGTGTGGACAGTTGAGCCAGCGCTACTGGGTGGTCCATTGTGGATGGGCCAGTGTCATCCACGAACCTTGTGAGGTCTGAAGTGGATATTGAGCGACGTGAAATAATCCACTGTGTAACAATACAAAATTTGGTTCCTCGGCAGTAAGTGTTATTTCCTAATTGCTTATGCCTCAAAAGTACAGAAAATGGCTATTATTCCCCACAAACTTTGCTTTTGTGACCAGGCCAGTGATATTTTGAAATTTACCTCTTTTCAATGAGAAAACGTGGTGTGCATTTGTGTTATATTCCTTCACATAAAGTCCTGGTCACAAAAGCAACTTTTGGGGGGCATAATATCCATTTTCTGTACTTTTTAGGCATAAGCAATAACAAAATAACACTTACTACCCAGGGACAAATCGTGTCACATATAATCGAAGCGCCTGTGTGTGGGGGAGAGTTGCTCATCATCTCCACTGGCGGTCTTGAGCCAGCGGTGGAAATTCCACGTTCACGTGACGGAAGCTAGTCCCCCCCACCCCAAGGTTGCATCCCTGCATGTACTTGCTCTCGCTCTGGAGAGCCCTTCCAGAGGTTATTTGGCCTACTCTTCCACGGGAGAGGTGGGAGCCCACCCACACTTTACCCCACCGCCAGCCACTTGCCTACCGATCGACAGTGGCGTGTGCCCATCTATACTGCCGCGTTGAACAAATGGGTGGCGCCAGGCAATTTGTAAAAATGCTCCCCCTACACACACCCGTTGTTTCAACCGCCGCGGCCAGGAGACGGAATCGGACCGGCGACCTCCAGATCGCCGCCCAAAGAAACATTTTTGCAAGGTGCTCAAAATGATGACGGCGCTGCACTCAGGCGAATATCGGGTCACGCTCAAGTAAATGTGTAAACACGCGCACACAGGGGGGTGGTGGTGGTTGCGGGGGGGGGGGGCGGTGTTTAATTGGCAACATGCAATAACATCTAATGGATACACCAAGCAGCCTTGCAGCTCGAGGCATGCACATGCGGTGGGGGGTGGGGGGTGTTGGGTGAGGGGCGTGGGGGGACGGACGAGGCACGCAGCGCTCCATCTCCACGTGAGACGTGCCCACGCGTCTTCACGCGCGCGAGCGCGTCATCGGGGCGGCCCGCTCGAGCGAGCCACCGCCGGTCTGTGGTTTAATCGCCGCCTGTCTCCGCCGTGATGCAAAGCAGAGACCATCCCCTCCTCCTCCTCCCTCCTCCTCCTCCTCCCTCCTCCTCCCTCCCCCGGTCTCCAGGGCCGGTGGTTTTGCGTTTGGGGGAGGTTGCCAGGGGCTGATGCGCGAGGCTTGAGCCAAAACCAGCGGGGATGTGGCCAGCATGCTTTATATTTAGTCCTGGTCTTAGTCTAGACGAAGATAACTTGTGGAATTTTAGTTTGTGGATTTCATCGAGTCATCCTCTCCGAGTCTCGTCGACTGAAGCAAGTCAAAAACGTATCGTTGTTAAATGTTAGCGTTGAGCAGCACGCAATTCCCCCCCCCCCTTGCCCCTCATTATCGAGTAAGCCAATCAGTGAACTCAGTAAATCTTTTATCCACTTTATCTACCCAGTTGCTGTGTGTGTGGTCCTCCTCCGTGCGCTGCGGTCCCCAATGAGTGGTCGTGGGTCCGTCGGTGCTCGTTGAATTTTGCGGCTAATTCCGTGAGCAACACCAGCGGCCGACGCCCACCGTCCACGTAGTTACCGCCACTGCACAGCCAGGTTGGTTTCCCCCTCCGTATGCACGCGCGGTACGAAGCAGTGGGCGGTAGTGTGGGGCGGGGGGGGGTGGAGGGGGCCGAGGGAGATTCGCTGCTGCCCCCCCTCCTCCCCCCGACCTTGCCGTCACCCAGCCCGCGCCTCGGCTCCGTTCTGTTTGAAGTTTGCACAATGGACGTGAGACAAACGAGCGCCCCATCTCGAGCCGGGACGGATCCTGGGGGTCGCGGTGGGTTCTGGGGGAGGGCGGCCCCGGGGCGGCGCTGAATAAATATACAGCAGGAGGGTTGCTGCCTTGCCTGCCTGCCTGCCTACCTGGCTGCCTGCCTGCCTGTGTGCCTGGGTGGTCACAGGGCCACGGGATTGAGGCCTGAACTCTGTCCTCAACCCTTCTCCCCTCCATCTCTCCCCCGCCCACCACCACCACCTCCTCCCACCCCATCACCTCTGCCGCCCACCCGCACCCTGCCGGCGCTGCCCGCCGCCGCTCGCTCTGCGGCAGGAGGCTTGCCGAGCCACGCAGCGCGCGTTTGCGTGGGTGCCCGCGCGGCATCGATGTAGCTGCAAAGTGTTTTTGCGCGCGCGTTTTGTAATTCGTGGTCAGTTTAAATATCGTACTCAACGTCTCTATGCTCCTCCGTGGAATCGCCTCCACCTCCCGTCTCATCTCACTCGACTCCCCTCCACGCGCCCTCCTCCTACCTCTCCACCATCTCATCTCCCTCTACTCCCCTACGCGCAACCAAGAGGCCTTCTGTCAAAGCCCCCGGTCAGCCTTCGCTCGGTGGGAGGTCCCGCATTCTCCTCTGCTGCCCCCGTAGTCTGGAACTTTCTCCTCCCCCCCCCAGCCACCCGTGCTGTCGACCCCCTACGCCCGTTCAAGTCCAGGCTCAAGATCTTCCTTGTCGTCTTGGTCCATGACTCGCCTCCTCTTACCTACGAAACAAATGACGCCTGCTGCTGTGTCTGTGCAGCCTCTTGAGATGCGGCCGTACACAGACGTAGCTACACGAGTCCGCTGTGTGCAGTTTTTTGCTGGGTTCGCGCGCGTGTTCACGTGCGTGTTCGCGCGCGTGTTCACGTGCGTGTTTGCGCGCGTGTTCACGTGCGTGTTCGCGCGCGTGTTCCAGCTGGAGAAGAACGGTTCGCACACCGCACGGGAGTCGTGGGACAGCGGTTCGCGCACCGCGCTTCGAAGACGGCGTCCCGAGTCCGTTTCCCGCTCGCGGGTAATAGCAGTGACAGTGGAAATTTGAACCGCTCCTGGACCTCCCGTGGGTCGACTCTGGTGTGCTTTGTAAACACAAAGGCGTCCGGGCACCCGCCCTCTCGTGCGCATCGTGCCAGCCTAGGTGCTCACTATAACAGCACTTGCCCCAGCAGTCGGTTCAGGGCTATATGGGGATGTTTGTCTTTTGTTTATTATATGTTTGCCTTTATATGCGTGTGCGCGAGAGTGTGTGTATGTGAGGGTTTGTGTTTATGGGAGTGTGTGTGTGTACTTGTGAGAATGTGTGTGATTGTTAATGTGTCTGCATGCATGCATGTGTATGCATGTGAAAGTATGTGTATATGTGACTATCTGCTTGTACGTGGGAATGTGTAGGTCACATTGTGTGTATGTTATGTGAGAGTTCGCATATGAATGTCTGTGTGGGGCATTGTTTGTGTGATGGTGTATGTGTGTAAAGTGTGTGTGCCGATTGGAGTGTACGTGCTTATGTGAAGATGCGAGCTTGTATCAGTGTGTATATGTGCGTGTATATAAATGCGTGTGCAATGTGTACATGAGTGAGCACGTGTATACATGCATGTATGTTTCATAGTCTGCATATGTGTGTTTAACGTGTGGACGGGTACGAGCATGTATGCAAGCGAGTGTCTTTGTGTCGTCTTTCCGAGTAGTCGAGCAGTTTGTGCACTGCGCTACAAATCTCGTGACCCGAGTTCCATTCCCCCTCATGGCCAACACCAGTGGCGTTTATCTGCGCCAGTCCTGGGCCTGCCCGAGGTCGACTCGGCCTCAAATGAGTACCTGGTGTGATATGTAAACATCGCCACTGGGGAGGCAAAGGCGGCCGGGCGTGGTGCTGGCCACCCACCCCCTCGTGTGCCGTGCCGGCCTTCAAAGGTGCTAGATAACGGCACTTGCCTCAATAGTATATTAAGGCTATACGGGGGTTCTTTGTCTTTCAGGGTGTGCGCGTGTATACCTTTTTATGGGAGTGTGTGAGTGGGCACGTGCGTGTAAAATTATAATAATTGACATTTATTTGCAAGGCGCCTTCCACGAATGTCTCAAGGACCATATGTGTGTTCGTAATGCGAGCGAGCACACACGTGTGTCTTTGAGGGCGCGTGTACGGGCGTGCGTGCGTGCAGCCCGTGTGTCAGCGTGCCCACGAGCGTGTATTTATTTATATAAAATGCGCTGCAGCCCGTCCGCCCGCGTTAAAAGCCTAGGAGAGGCTTGCACGGCTGATGAAAGCCGTTGCATGAATAATGTAAACGATGGTGATGGCGATGCTGCCTCGGAGACTCCGGCTAATGGAGCCCAAAGCCCGCTCCTCTCCCGGCCCTCTGGTGCCATCAATCCCCACGCCTCCGCTCGACGAGAGGACGGGCGAGCGGACAGATTCACGCGCAACCCGTTGCATCGCCTCATCGTCGTCGTCATCGTCGTCATGCGCGCCAATCGGTTCCCCGCCGTGCCTCCGCCGGCCAAGATAACCCAACGGAGAGACGTGCGTGCACCACGCACGCGTCCGCCTCCTCATCGTTCTCACCGTCGTCGTCACATCGTCAAGCGCGTCGATCGATGCCGTCTGCCGGGCGAGTCGCCCTCGGAAAAAGAGCTTTTTAGCTCGGTGGGCTTAACTTGCGAAATTAACTTCTGATACTCGATCACCACACAAGTTCGAAAAAGCGGCTGGGCACAATTGGCAGACCCACACACACACCGATCCATACATCACCTCCTCATCATCATCACTGTCATCATCATCTTCACCGTCCACACGTGTCTTTGCACATGTGTGCGTATGCACGCGCATATGCACGCACGTGTGACTGCGAGTATATGCGTGCATACGCCCGCATACTGCGTGTGTGTGTGTGTGCCCGCGGCCATGCATGTGTATGCACGCCCGCGTGTGTTTGCACGTGTGCGTGTGTATCCGCCTGCGTGTGTATCCGCCTACGTGCGTGTGCGTGCGTGTGCGTGCGTGCGCGTGCATGCGCGTGCATGCGCGTGCGTGCGTGCGCGTGCGTGCGCGTGCGCGCATTGCTCGTTATCAGCAGAGACATCGGCAGTTCCCTCCCAGCAGGAAGAGCGAGAAGTGTAGCTTTAGTTCCGGTTGGGCGCTGATGATTTTTTACTGCGGGTCGCTCCGCTGACTTTAACCCTGCAGTTATCTCCGCTTCAAACAAGGGCGGTTGGGGGGGGGCGGCTGGTAGGGGCAGCTCGGGGTGGCGGCTGGTGGGTGGGTGGGTGGAGGATGAGGAGCGGGCAAACTTGGGGGGGCTGGGGTGGCGGTTATGGGGGGTTGCGTCTGGTGGGGGTGGCTGGAGGCGGCGACTGGGGGGGCGGCTGGGTGGGCGGGGGCGGCTGGGGCAGCCTCGTTAACCCCACGACGGGCGCCCCCCCCGTTGAAAAACTCCACTGCTGGAGGAAGCTGCAAGGGGAGGGATATTAAAAATAACATAATGAGAGCCGTTAGCAACCGTAAAACGATATTATAAGTTATTGTAAAATGAGTCGGAATGTTAACGACGTTGTAAAAGAGAGAAGTTATTGTGTGGGGTTTAAAAGAAAAAAATAACTTTTGGGTCATCGTGTATCGTTTCTCTCATCATCACTTACCTTCCAGTCCCCGCCTCCCCTAAAATATTTTAGCTAATTATTACGTACTCAGGGCTTAAATCTAAAACAAAACAATCTGGAAAAATAGCACCAAGAATCCAAAACCTTTCCAAATCTCATCGGTCATCATTGCCGTAATCCCGATCACGCGATCGTCACGGTCACGTCATCGTTGTCATCGTTGTCATCGTCAACGTGACCGCTGATCCTCCCATCATCATCGCATTAATTACCCACTACTACCGTCATCATCATCAGCTTTGATCTATCCACTGCCGGGATGAAGGCCTGCCCACACCGTCGCCTCTCCCCCCCCCCCTCATTGCCTTGTCTCGCCGCGGTCAGTCTCGCTGCATCGTCCATCGGCCACCACGCTTTGCCCAAGCCCACTTTGCCCAAGCCCACTTTGCCCAACAGCGTGGAGTGGGTCACGTGCTTGACACCACTGCTCACTGCTTGAGGTGTCGCTTGAGCAGCGAGCACGGCATTTCCGTGTGGGCGCGGCTCCGTCTCTTTGAGTGACCCCCGTGTTCAAGCGATTGTGCTGGGCAGCGCGTGGAAATTCTACATTCCTGTGGAAGGGTAGAGTCTATATTTTCACGGGTCTTCTCTTGTGGCTACACACCTTAGTTTATGTCTCCTGGGCCACACCCCCCAAGGGTTTTTGAAGCCTTATTAAGGAGAAACAAAAAAATTGTATTCGGTGATGATTGCGATTGAATGCGGTTTGATTGTAAGAATGACCGATAATGACTGGTGACTGTGATGGATGATGATGACAACTGCTTGCGCTGAACGATGATGGACGGTGACAATGATGACCTGGCCCAGATTCCGACTCGTGATCAAGAGCCTGTGGCTGCTCGACCAACTTTAGAATTAAAACAAAGTGCCAGAATATTTCTCTCATTCACCGGAGGTCACGCGGTCACCGCAACGTAAATCACGCACGGCGCGGGTACGCACGCACGCACACCAGCTCACACACTCGCACGCGTGCACACACGCGCACACTGAATCATCTTAATCTCCCAAGTTTGCCTCCTCTGCCGTCATTCTCCCCGCGAGTGCTTCTGATTAGCGGACGGCTTTGAAGTGCTCGGTGCTCGAACCAACCCAACTCCGGTAAATGAAGCTGTCTCCGAGGTGCACGTAAATTTTGGCCAGAACCCCCCGACGCACCAACCACTCCCCCCCCCCCCCCCCAACAATCCCCTCCCGCCGCTTCCACCCCACATCACCACCAAGACCCCCGTCCCGTGCCCCCTCCCTGTGTCCCAGATTTAGTAGCGCAGCGCCGCCGTCGGAGGGCTTGGGTGGGCGACTGGGCGGGCGACGGTGGTGAGACGGCAAGGGGGGCACAGGGCGGCTGAGGGGGGGGGGTGGCCGGCAGCGCACGCTGTTTGGAGGAGGAGGAGGAGGAGGAAGGGGGGTGAAAGTCGCGCTTGCTGACCGCTTGCGCCGGAGAGAGAGAGAGATTTAGAATCGCTGAAGGCTTGGGGAAGGATCTGTTAACAGACGGATGGGCCCTTAATGACCGACCGCGCATGAGCCGGAGCCTTTCTTTATTTCTCCAGCTCTGAGCCAAGGAGACCTGGGTGGTTTTTTTGGGGGTTGAGATTTACACTCGGGCCGGTAATGTATACTTACGTGATGCCACCGGGGTAAGCGAAAGGCTTTCCGTTTCCTGCAAGCCGTGCCGAAGAAGCTTAAGTATCATCCTGTTTTTTAGAATAGGGCGGAAGCAACTCGCGCATGTGTGTGCGTGCGTGCGTGCGCGTGCGTGCGTGTGTGCCGATTCAGTATCCATTTATGGTCGTTGCCATTGGTACGAACTTGTAAGGTAGGTTGGGGTTGCCCCCCGTAGTGTATAATGCTTCGCACACCCCCGGACTTGCAATCCAGAGGTCGCCGCTTCTGTCCAATCTCGTGGCGCAACAGTTGAAATGACGGGGCAAACTTCCTCTCTCCATCCTGTAGTCCGCCCAGCAGTCCATCCTGAAGTCCACCCTGAACTTCACCCAGCAGGGCACCCAGAAGTCCACCCTGCAGTCCACCCAGCAGTCCTCCTTGCAATCCACCCAGCATTCCATCCTGCAGTCCACCCTGCAATCCACCCCGCATTTCAACCAGCATTCTACCCTGCAGTCCACCCAGCATTCCACCCCGCATTTCACCCAGCATTCCACCCTGCAGTCCACCCTGCAGTCCACCCTGCAATCCACCCCGCATTTCAACCAGCATTCCACCCTGCAGTCCACCCAGCATTCCACCCCGCATTTCACCCAGCATTCCACCCTGCAGTCCACCCAGCATTCCACCCAGCAGTAGACATGGATTACGCCACAGCCGATGGACAGGCCAGGTATGGTGGAGTGCAGGCCGGGTATTCCCCACCTCTTTCGAGATGTCTGACCGGTGTGGGAGAGTAGGCCGGAGCACCATCTATAGGGCTCCTCTAGAGCCCCCTATCCGAGTGGAGAGGCCTTTCCATCGGCAGCGGCTGTGAGCAAGCAATTTGCATGGCTACACCTTCGATATGTTACATGATCAAAAGACAAATACATTCCCCAAAAGTAGGAATTTGCGAATTCATCAACTGATTTTTTTTATCATGTTTGTGGTGTTATGCATCGATTCATACAAGTGGGATCGATTGTGGTTAAAGGAATGTATGCAAATTGTATGCACGTTATAGACAGCTGAGGGACGTTGTCTTAACGGAAAAAAACGAGACAAGAAAAAAACAATCCAACGGAGAACCCTCGTGTTGGATTGAATCTCGAGCCTGAATCGTGGCGACGGATCGCCGCAGTGTTCACCATCACGGTGTTCGTTGTTGCTTGCAAACGTTTCCTGCGCGTGAAGGTGGAAGGCTTGCGGGGGGAGGGTTGTTTGGCGGGCGGGCGAGCGGGGAAGCTGAGCGGGCGGTGGTCACGGAGGAGGAGGAGGGCAGCTCCCGCCGATTTCTTGCGAGGTCGGCTTGCATGGGCCAGTGGGCCAGTGCTCGCGCGGGCCGCTCAATACGGAGCATTAGGGCCGATCAATCAGACCCACCCGTTCCTCCAACCTCCGTGCAAAACGGTCGGCCAAAGGAGCGGGCAAGTGGGCGAGGGGACGAGAGGGTGAGCGGGCGAGAGGGCGACCGGGCGTAGGAATGCCAAGGCCTTGTGCGCTGTGCTAATTTCGTCAGAATGTTTTAATTGAACGCCATAGCGATAGGCTAGGCGACGGAAACTTGTCGATGTGTTGTAGACTCTTAGTCTACGGTTTTCATTTAGCCGTTCTCTTTGTATCGTCGACTCAACCAGTGACTGACTGTACCCCCATCCCACACACCCACGCTTTATCCCACCGCACACGACCTGCTGACTGACTGCTTTACCCATTCATTATTCTGTTGTGTGGGCAGCAGATAAAAATAAACTGGCACGAATTTAAATTGCCGACCTTTGGATTGCAAGCCTGGTGTGCGAACCATTACACCATAGCAGCATCCCTTGAAGACTGTAGTTGGCTTTTTAATGTACTATATATAACGTACTATATTTGTACTATATATGCGTGTGCACCTTAGTTGATCGGCAGGTTGCGTGTGGTGGGATAACGGTGTGGGTTACTTCCACTTGTTCCAAGACATCTGGCCAACGTTGGAGAACAGGCCAAACATTCCTTCCGAGAGGAGCTCTTTAAAGCTCCCTCTGACGGAGGCCCTTGCACCAGCAGTGGCGTGAGCAGGCGCTTGCAAGGCTGCGCCTTTACCCGTTGAACAGAGCTGCTCCGCTCGAGCAATGATTACGCGGCACAAAACGCGGATTTCTTCTCCCCGACGTGGGGTTGCCCCTTTGTCATCCTCTGGCCGGCTTCCGCGGATTTCTTTTCCCTCTAGGCGGGGTTGCCCGTTGTCGTCCTCCGCCCCGCAGCGCAGGCGTACATGCGGAGTCTTCCTGCTGCCCTGAGCAGCAGGCGTTCCGGTTTCACCCTTCACCTCCCCGACCCGTGCCCTCCGTCCGCTCCCACCGTTCACCCCGGGCCAGCGGTACACCGCTCCCCGCCTCCCCTGCACACCCCCCCCCCCCACATCATCTTTTTACTCTCCCCTCAACAATAAACCCAGCAGCTGACCTTGTCCCAATGTGAGAGCAGCTCCCGCCCGGTTGCTCCGATCGAATGCGTGGACGAATAAACGGACCGACGGACGATTAAACAAACAAACAAACGATGTGCTGATTGAGTCAAGAACGAATTAACAGTAGTAGCAGCTCCTTTCCATGACGGCGAGCATGTGAACGAATGCGCGAGCTAATAAAAGTGGTTAATGAATGAGAGAATCAACATCAAAATTAAGCTGAGCATCATATACTAATTTGAGGCTGAGTCGACCTAGGGGAAGCCCACGACTGGTTCTGGTGTCGGGCCGTGAGCAGAATCAAACCCGGGTTGCCGAGTTCATAGCACAGTGCACTCACCGTCATATATACGCACACACACGCACTAACCACTACATATATACAAAGACAAAGATCCCTCATATAGCGTAAACAGGCTTTTGGGGCAAGTGCTGTTTGTGAGAACCTATGAAGGCCGGAACGGTACACGAGGGGGTGGGTGGCCAGCACCACGCCCGACCGCCTTTGTGTCTCTAGTGGCCATGTTTACACATCGCACCAGGTACTCATTTGAGGCTGAGCCGCCCTAGGGGAGGCCCAGGACCGGTTCAGATAATCCTCACCGGTGTTGGCCATGAGCGGGAATCGAACCCGGGTCGCCGGGTTCGTAGCGGGGCGCGCTAACCGCTACGCTGCCGCTCCCCACACTACATATATACGCACAGACAGGCGTAAGAATACGCACGCATCACCCCGTGCTTGAGACCTCGATTGTTCAGCCCCTCAACGCCTCTTTTCTCTGCCCTCCCCGCGACGTTTTAAAAGTTAATCCAATCCATCTGAGGAGGCATGTGAAGTGGTTGATGTGCATGGTTTTAGCAGCTTTACTCTTTGTCAATCCACTGCTGGATAAAGGACTCCGCAAGCCGTGTCGCTAACCGCTCGGGGGGATTGTTTGGCCTCGCGAGCGCGGGGGCCGCCACGGTTCACAACGATAGCAGTTCGTAAACAATCGCGGTTCATGACAACAATAGCGGAACGCTTAGGAGTATATCGCGCTGACGCCCGTGAGCCGAGGGTTGTGCCGATGACAAGAGGCGTTACCGGGCGACGGATGGAGACGCGGCGAGATGAGAGACGATGCGGACGTGAAGAGAGAGATTTGGCGAGGTGAGAAAACAGATATGCGGGCCGGATAGAGATGAGAGCGCCGGTTAATGTTAATTATCTCGTTTATGGTTATTAGGATTTAAAATTTGATATTGGATGCACCCCCGTGTGTTATGAATCATTGATCCCTTGAGCCGCTTGGGGCCCTGAGCCTTTGTTTTAATTTGTGTAGCGCCGTCACTGCTGGATGTGGACCTTCCCACGCCATGCGGGCCATGGAGGGTTATTTGGTCATACCTCACCATGTTCGGTCCGTGCATGATGTTTCAAGACGGCGGAAGAGCATTGACGTGGGAGAGCGTAGCGATGCAGGGCACAGCAATGGACCGTGCTCATTTTGTCTCCGCCTTTCCTGACGGAGTAGCTGCGTAGGTAGGCTCAGAGATGGGCAAACAAGTGCGGTCCGAAATCCCAGTGGGAGAGTCACACCGGAGACGTTTGTCTGACCTCTGATAGGTGTGCAGTGCAGGGCCCAGCCGCTAGATGCCACCAGCCCACAGTGCGGACAGAAATAACCCTCTTCCCCCCCTGCCACCCTCCCCCATAAGTATGCTTCGGTTTACTCGCACACCCACGTAGATGGTTCCGTGCACGTACATGTTTTGCCGACCCACTGCTGGATGAGGGCCCTTTCTGTGCGATACGCGTGGGGGAGAGCGGGGGTGGGTCGCGTGAAACGTGACCGCGCGCCGCTCAGCGTGACCGCGCGCCGCTCAGCGCAGGTCGGTGATGGTGGGGGAGCGTAAGCCGCGGGAGTGGAGCACGCTCCAACAGGGGAGCGTGCTGGTGTCTGGTGCTGCCCACGGCGTCGTAGCCTCCCGCCCCCCCCCCCCCCTTCCGTAGCGGCCTACAGCCACCTTTAGGCCGCTACAGGTAGCTGCAGTGCAAGCGCTGTCCAGGCCCACAGCCTGCTTAGCTTCCGAGACCGCACGGGAATGAGCGCGAGTCCCGGGCGATTCGGTGCAATGAAAGTATTTTTTGAATGACTGTAGGAATTAAAGAAGAAACAAACTCAGGAATGTGCAGACACTTGACACAGACGAAACGCACTGTGCTCAAGACAGACTGGCTGCAAGAGACGAAGCCAAATCTCGCGGCTGTCTAATTCATAAATTACTCGTGCCGAAATTATACGATTTAAGTAAATAAACACGTATATATCACCGGACCTCTTTGCCAGTATCAAAGAATGAAAAATAAGATGATGCATATGATATCAGAGCATCTTTTGTTTGCACGTTCACCACAAATACCGTGTGTGGTTAATGCAGTACTTGATTCCTTTGCAAAAGGTTTCTGTTTGGTGTTTGAACATCTTAACGCCTCCTGTTGTATTGCCAAAAAAGGTTAAAACCTATTCTTAAACACATATACTTTGCTTATCCGCGTCTCACTTGTGTTAGCAGCGGGTCTCCTGGTTAATTCTAAGACACCGATGAGCGTCATCCCCCCATGCACTTGTGTTTTCGCCACACGCACTCCATGCGTTGGTACAAAACGAAATATCGCAAACGGCGGCACACAGCGTTCCGAGTGTCACGGCCGTGGATACCAATCGGGGGAGAGGGCATTAAACGTAAAACAAAGCTAATTAAGCAAATATCGATTTAAAGCTTTCGTGACTGCAGGGATTCATATTCTTGGTTCTTTTGGTAAAGTCATGTAGAAGGGAAACAATAAAATAATAAAAAAATATATGAAATATACGCTCTCCGTGGTGCTAACGTTAAAAATAACCGCCACTTTTTTCAAATTTTCTTGCAGTGGTTTTCACACCTGATGATAATTGCTTGTGTTGCAGTGGAAACGTCGTGAGAATTTTATTGTTTTTATATATTTTTTTATTTTATTGTTTCCCTTCTACGTGACTTTACCGAAAGAACCAAGAACATAAGCAAATCTCGTCGGTCAAAGCGGTCTCGCTCAGATATCCACGCCCCCCCCCCCCGCCCCGTCGTCTGTCGGTCTTGCACTCTGACCAGTGCTGCCCCCACTCCCTTTCATTTCCCAAACTCAAATCGTTGGCGCGTTTGCTGCTCGTGGCAGACACCCTCGCGGCACGAGGCTATCACGAAGGTGCTACGTCTCGAGGACGGGCACGGCCTGCGGTAGTTTCACGGAAGGTGGGGCGATATTGCCTCGTGGCTTCACCCAATTGTGGTCATTTGTGAGTCGTTTTCAAGCTGAGGTAGTTAACATCTCGCCACGGTGGCTAGGAGATGTTAACTACCTCACCTGGTATACAGGGGGTTGTGGGTTCGATCCTGACCCCTGACGATGCCTGCTGTATATTTGGAGTTTGTGTGTCTCTCTCGCTCATCATCATCATCACGGTGGCTAGGAGATGTTAACTACCTCACCTGGTATACAGGAGGTCGTTAGTTCGATCCCGACCCCTGACGATGCCTGCTGTGTATTTGGAGTTTGCGTGTCTCTCTCGCTCATCATCATCATCATCACGGTGGCTAGGAGATGTTAACTACCTCACCTGGTATACAGGAGGTTGTGGGTTCGATCCCGACCCCTGACGATGCCTGCTGTATATTTGGAGTTTGCGTGTCTCTCTCGCTCATCATCATCATCACGATGGCTATGAGATGTTAACTACCTCACCAGGTATACAGGAGGTCGTGGGTTTGATCCCGACCCCTGACGCCTGCTGTATATTTGGAGTTTGCGTGTCTCTCTCTCTCATCATCAGCACGGTGGCTAGGAGATGTTAACTACCTTGCCTGGTCTACAGGAGGTTGTGGGTTCGATCCCGACCCCTGACGCCTGCTGTATATTTGGAGTTTGCGTGGTCTCCCCGTGATTTCACGTACATTTTTCTCCGGGTCCTCCGGTTTTTCACTACACATTTGGCGGCTGTACTTTTCCACATGATGAGCCACTTCGTTGAGCTATAATTTGTGGGCAGGTTGCTCCTGAGAAAAAAGCTATACAGCTCAGTGGGCCTTGCCTGGTTTGAAATATTTTAATTATTTTAGTTGTGTCAGTTTGGCATATTTTGACCATGACGCCGGCACGGAGCGGGGACGGCGCACCGCCGAGTCGACGCGTTTACGGCGAAATTCACCAGCGGTATTAACCGGGGCGGCCGCTGGGCTCGATGCGCGAAACCTCTGCGACGAGCGGCAGACGCGCCGCCGCTGGTCGTGCGCCGGTCAAGTATGGGATGACAGCACTCGACGCTGCCGCAGCTGCACGTCAAAAGGAAAACTTGACAAAGACACCGTCTCGAGCGCGCGAGTGTCGAGCGAGCGAGCGAGCGCGGGCGGGCGGGCGGCGGGCGGGTATCTATCTTGTTTGATTTGATTACTCTTGCCGGGTGGGACAAATTGATTTCTAACCTCCCGCTGCTCGGATTTAGCTCGTAAGAATTACTGGGGATTTGTAATCCTGTTAGTCCCCATCTGCCACGCTGTGATGTCCTCAGCCAGCCCCTCCCGTCGCCAACACCGGCACCACCGCCGTGCTCGCACGCGCGTACCCAGATACACACACACAGGCCTAGGACCGGTTCAGATATATGTCACTGGTGTTAGTCATGGGTTCGTAGCGCACTACACTAATCACGTACAGCACCACGCCCGGCCGCCTTTGTCTCCACGATGCCTAATGTTTGCACACCGCACCAGGTAATCATTTAAGTCGACCGTGGGGAGAGACAGTACCGGTTCATATACCCATCACCGATGTTGGCCATGAGCGGGAATTGATCTCTGGCCGCTGGGTTTGAAGCGCAGGGCGCTAACCGCTCCCTGACAAGCACACACATACACACCGCGATTTCCACTCGGCTGCGTGGCGCGCGTGCCCAGCTATTGTCACGCACCCCCGCGGTGTGTCTGCCTGTCTCGTTAGCGCTCCGATAATTACGTTTAGCGGGCGATGCGGGAGCGAGCGCAGCATGGGTGGCGCGCCGTGTCTCCAGGCGGACGGGGGGGTGGGGGGTGCCCGCGGCTCCTGCGTGTGTGTATTTTTACGTTTGGGGATCATCCGTTTTATAATCGGGCTGCTAATTTAGGGGAAGAGGCTTATGCTAATCTGGTGAGACCTGCCAATTAGTCGCATGCTGGGGGGTTGGGGGGGGCCTTTGAGCTCATGGTACCTGTGCTCTGCTTCGTGCCTTCATCCTGAGCTTGTGTCATTTTAACAAAATGCTACTTTGTCTCTTTTCATTTTAATTCGGACCGCCAATTGTTTCATGAGACGATGAAGCCATGCGTGACTGGACCCCAGAGCAGTGCGTGCAGGCCTGCGTGTCAGATTACGGTCCGCGGAAGGTGCTATCCCAGAACCACTTCCGACATCGAATCAAATGTCGCCTTCTTAATCCAAGCACGAGTGTGCGTTTTCCCGTGCATCACGTACGTACGTACGTGTGTATGTTGAACTTCTTTCCCACCTCACGTAGCCAAACATGCTAATCGCAGGTGCGGGAGAGAGGATTGTCATGCGGCAGAGAGGAATGTTCGTCACGTGGCAGATATCTTGTATTTGTTGTCTCAGAGATAGAAATCGGCGAAATTTAGCAACTAAATTGATTGTGGGTGTTTCATTACGCATTGGTAACCAGGTTGAAACACCGGTTGAATCACGGGCGGCTGAGACCTGGATTCGAGCCACCGTCACTGCCTCGCAAAAAACGCCTCCGTTGCGTGTTCCCTCCGTGCATCTCTCCTTGTTTGTGCATTTGGGGAAGGGGGAATGTCGCTGTTCGCAGATTGCACTCAGCTCCCTGTGAGCCGAGTTCCCGGCCAATGCCGACTCCCACCAGTGGCTCGCGGAATCGGGAACTTGTCCTGCGGCAACCCTTGGCTTAGGTCAGCTCGGCCTTGAATGAGTGCGCCCGGTGAAGTGTGCGATGGGGAGACGGACGTTGCCTGGCACGGTGGTGGTGGTGGTGCTGCTGCTTCTGCTGGCTATCCCCTCTTGCCCCCCTTCTGAGGCCGTACCGGCTTCAATCGGCGCTCGCGAGCAGTGCCTCTCCCTGTGGTTGGGGGGGGGGCATATTGTCCTCACAAAGACAAAGGTCTGCCCGTGTAGCCTCAACAGACTGTTGGGGCAAGTGCTGTTAGCGAGTAGCACCTATGAAGGCTGGAACGGCACGGGGGGGGGGGGGTGAGGGATGGTGGCCAGCGCCACGCCCGACCGCCTTTGTCTCCCTCGTGACGATGTTTACTCACCCCACTGGGTACTCATTTTGAGGCTGAGTAGACCTAGGGGAGGCCCAGGACAGGTACAGATACAGTAAAACCTTGGATTGCGAGCATAATTCGTTCCGGAAACGTGTTTGTAATCCAAAGCACTCGTATATCAAAGCACTCGTTACATATCAGTTGTGATCACGTGACGCTCGGCAGACAAAGCATATACGTACTACTCGTATTGCAAGACCTCGCTCGTTTATTAAATTCATATTTATTTAAAATTTTTGCTCGTCTTGCAAAACACTCGCAGACCAAGTTACTCGCAATCCAAGGTTTTACTGTAATTGTCACCGGTGTTGGCGAGGGGCACCGCACGTGAACGCAAACGCACGCGGAGTACGCGGCGTGCGTTATCCATTAAGGGCCTCGAAAAATAACGAGGGCTCGTCTTGACCGCACGAACAGCGATGCCTGTGGCCTCTGTCGCTAATGCGGCGGGGAAACATTCAATCGGGTCTCAAGTAAACAGCTCATCGGCGGTATGGGCGAGCCTCTCGGTGCACGTGGCCCTCCCCCACCGTGTGAAGGTATTTAACAAAGCAGTCGGGTGCTCCGCGTCTCCAGCAACAACAACAACAAAAACAACAGAGGTAGCAGCAGCAGCCACAATGTAAACGGAGGTACCAAAGGCGGCGTAATGGGGCAGCACTTTCGATAACGATATTCATTACGGGCGCGCGCGCGTGCGCGTCCACTCGAGAGCCACGGATTAATGGAGCCTGCATTGTCCGTGGGTATTTAATGAATCATAACAGAGCACCCCGCTCCCCGCCGCCCCCACCGCTCCCCCCCCCCCCCCCCCACGCTTCTCCCGCACCGCTCATTATAAAGATGCAACAAGAAAATGTTTGTGCCGCGAGCAAGCGCGGAGCGACGACCGCGTCGGTGTCGGTGTGGCGGAGGATTCTCTCCGCCTGGCAAAGGGCGTTGGCGAGCGCCGGCTGGCAAGGGGTGGGGAAGGGGGGGGGGGGGCGGCGGTGGGGGGGCCTCCTTCCTCGGAGGGGTCCGTGCGTTGGCGTCGGGGCGCATTAACCCTCGAGTTTGTTTCCCGCGGGAGCCGTCCACGCGTGTACGATGCGGCAAAGGCGCAAGCCCCCCCGCACGTTGCTCCTCGTCTCACGCCGCTGCTGGCGGAAGTGGCCGCCGCGTAGTTGGAGCTCTAGAGAGAGAGAGAGAGAGCCCCCCCCCCCCCCCCAGATGCGTTGGATGAGGTGGAAGAAGAACGCCACGCTTTACCCCCCCACCGCACGCACGCACGCACGCGCGCGGCCTCCCTATTGACCGCGGCTGGACCCGCCCGTACCGTGCCGTTGTTTGAAGCGCCGCACCGGGAGATGAACCGTGGAGGCTCGGTGAGGCCGCCGTGCGCTGTTGAGCCACGCGTGACAACCGTGGTGTGCCACCTTCGCCGCAACGACGCCCGGGACGTTTTGCATTTTTGTGTTTGCTGCGCGTTCTTGGTTTTTTTTTACTTTTACGAGCGGCACAGAGGACAGAGGGACCCGTGCAGTCTTCTCTCCCGGAAAGACCGGCTGAACGCGCGCGCGAGTGGCGGTCGAGGGTTAATGAATGAGCGAGATAGTGGGACGTCGGCTGTGCGATAGCACCTCGCGATAAGCTCTGTTTGACTGCTCCACCATGACAGTAACAATCTGGTTTGCGGGTTTGTTTTTGTTGTTGTCGCTTTATCTCCGAGGAAGTTTGCCTGTAGTTTGTTGTCTGAGCCGCAGTATTTTTTATTTGTGGTGGTGGGGGGGCGGGGCGGGGGTCGGATGTGAGAGTTCGTTTTTTTTTTGTAATTTGAACCACGCGGTTTTGGACAAGCCGGTCCTACGCGCAACCAGCGCGCTCCCCGTGCAGCCTGTGGTGCCAGGCCTTTGTTGGTGCCCCTCTGCGTGCTGCGAAGAAGGGCCCATTGCCCGAAACGTCGCCTGCTACGAACTTTTTTCATCGTAAGGCCACGACAGTGTTGTTTATGGGGGAACGCGTTGAGTCGCGTTGCTGTTTGCGCTTGTGGACCACTGTCAACGCAGCAGCAGCAGCAGCAGAGCATCAGTTTTTTTTGACCACGCGAAGGACGAATGCGTTGAGTTGTTTTTGCGTAGACTTGCACAAAGACCCATAAACGTCTACGTATATAAATACGTAGAGACGCGTAGCGTGACTGGCACTTCCTCCTTTGCCTGCCACTCCGTCGTTAATCTTGAATGCCGGTCATTGTCATATTTCATAAAAGATATAAAAATAAAACCCAGTGTGTGGGACTAGGTAGTATAAATGGCCGATGATCGCACCAATCGGTAAACTGCCGAAAAACGAGTCTTCGCTTGGCAACGTTATCTTCAAAACAATTGCACTGACAATAAAATTACAATTTGCAATCTCTAGCCAATCCACTTTTGTGAACGGAAGCCTCCCCCATGCCATGACAGTCATTAGACGACCATACTTCACCATACCGTACTTCACCATACCGGTCAGTACCGGTCGGTGCGGGTTGGTGAAGGGGAAACTTCAGGACCGGTTCATATCACTCGGATATGAAAGCCGGCTCGGCGCACGAGGTGGTGGTGTGGTTAGCTCCACGCTCGGCTACCTTTTTCTGCCCTGTGTTAATGTTTACACGCTGCACCGGGTGCTTACTTAAGGCAGAGTCAACCTAGAGAAGGCCCAGCAACATTTCAGATATCACCCACCACTGATCTTAGCCGTTGACCGACCTTAACACCCCCCGGGTCTCCGGCTTTATAACACGGTGCCCGCTAACCACCGCGCAACCAGCCTCCTCCTCCAGCCGACATGCCAAGCTTTATTATTTTAATTACCTAACCACTCCGTTGTTTCGTTGTAAACCTCACAACAACAAAAAAAACCACGCTCGTGCACACACGCTCGCGCGTCGAAACTCCCCCACCCAGATTGGGGTACGGTGCGGTTTGAGCGATGGGCCGGCCAGCACCAGTACGCGGTAACCCAAACCTCATGCGCTCTGCCAGGCCTTGCGTTAACACCCCATTAAGCAGCCATAATTAGGCGCCCGGCGAGGCTGTCTTGCAATCGGCCACTGCTGGCCGCACGGTGGGGCACGGCCCTAACCCCACTCGACAAGCACGGCCCAGCGGGCCATGGGGTCAAACGGAACCGAGTGGCATTGGGCAGGACGCGTTGTGAGAGAGCGACCGGCGAGAGCCGAGAGACCCCCGTCCCCGCCCCGAGGGGGAGCAAAGCTCCTCAGTAGAGACGGCGGCAGTGCCACGACAACGTTGCGGAGTCGGGAGGCCGCTGCTGGACAGGAGCAACTCGAGAATCCCATCGACGTACTCGCGATAGTTTCCTGTCCACGGCACTCGCCGGCTCTCTTGGCCTTTTCTGCAAGGACTCGGATGTGGGTCATGGCAACGCGGAGAGATCCTTTTTTGGGTTATATTAATGTGTCGTTAAACCCGCCACCGCCCGACACAGCCAATTAGTAAAGATTTGTCACGAAGAACAAAACGTGGCCAATTTCGTGACTAGTACGGCACACCGGTGTGTTGGAGAGTACACACAAAACATTTACAATTGAAGTACATTGAGAGAAACGGATTGTTGTTGGGTCGCAAATGCTGGATAGTTTTAAGACGCCCCCGTCTTAGACTCAGTGACACCGAGGTGACAGCAGGGGTCATATCAGGGTGGAGTGTGGCTGAGGTGGAGGAGGAGGAGGAGGAGGAGAAGGAGGAGGCGGGGGTAGCGTGTAGGAGCAGGACAGCGGTCCGACGCTCGGTGCGTTTTGTTTCACGTCCCTCCTTGGGGTTGGGCCGGGCTCGCGGAATGAGCGGTAATCTCCCGCATCTCAAGTCGGCCGCCCCGAGCTGTTTGCTCAAGCGGGGGCCTCCTCCTCCTCCTCCTTCTCCTCCTCCTCCTCCTTCTCCTCCTCCTCCTCCTCCTCGCCAACGCCCACCGGCCCCAACTGGAGAGCGCCGCCGTCGCCACCGCCGCCGGCAAAAGCGCTCGCATTAGCGCTGTTTATGGCTTTTAAGCCCCCCACCCCCCAAAACCTTCCCCCCCTCCCCCCCCCCCCCAACACACCACCGGAGCATAGAGCAGCAGCAGTGAAAGGGCCAAAGAAGAGAGAACGGGCAGCAGCAGCAGCAGCAGCAGCAGCGTCGCCGCGCCGGCGAGGAGCGACGAGCGAGGTGCAGCGCACCTCCCTTCGGGACGCCGCTGGCGCCGGCCGTCGGGACGCGTCTCCTTCCTCGCCCCCCCCCCACCCCCACCCCCACCCCCACCCCCACCCCCCCCCCGCAGCCTCGGATGGCAAAAGCTGCGACCGAACCGGGGGGGGGGTACATTTCGATGTGTATCTTTGGTCCGCTGAGCTGGTATTTACAACTTTTATGGCTCGCTAATTGTTCCTTTCAATGCCATCTTTAGAGGTTAAATATTACTCTGCCCCCCCCCCCCCCCCCCTGGGGGTGTAAAGGAACCCAAGCCGGTGGTTGCCTCGGAACAACCGCCTCCCTTGAGAGACGGCTGAGCCGGATTTTGAGAAATTCCACCGATGGCACCGAGGAACGGGTGGCTTCTGCCTCGAAAAGCCGGGCGGCAGTGCCGGGGCCAGTAACCTGCAGCTGTGCTATTCCATTACACGCAGCGATACACGGGTCGGTGACATCTGCAGGTATTTCGATACCGGTGCCCACGATAGCGCAAAAGAGTGTGTCGTTCGTAATCGAATCCGGTGAAGGTCAAGAGGTCGTCACGATCGGTAGCGCCCCTCGCCTTTGTTTCCTCACTGCTGCCGGATCTCGGAGTTGTTGCAAAATCGACGGCCAGATTTCCGAGGCCTGCGCTCGCAAATTGGTCATCGACACGACCCTCTCCCGTGAACCGACGCGGCATGACGATGCCTTCATCCAGCAGTGGATTGACACGACTGAACGTTATTAATGTTGTTGCTATTCGGCGTGAATGGAACCTTGAACCCCAACGCGGTGGGAGTCGAGCCGTGGTTGATCTGTGCACTGGGGATCGTCAGGCTGAACACGGCGCTCAGGCGCTACCACGTGATGTCTTCTGGAAATCCTCACCGAGTCTCAAGGTTCGAGTTCAGGAAGGTCCTGCTACACTGTGATGTGTGGCCAACTCCGTGGATGATTGTTGTGCATGTGGTAGCAAAATTGCATGCGGAAAAAAAAAACACTCAAAAGATCCGCACAGATAGGTTTACAAGCCCCTTGCTCGTCTGCCATCTGATCGGCCACCTTGCATGCAGCCCAGCAGGGGTTACGGGAGTTTACAAATCTCTCCGTGATCAACCAACCCTCACTCCAAAGCGTGGGGTCATAGACGTGTCTTGCCACTTACGGTCGCCACCTCCAATTTTTCAAAAAACACCACAATGCTTCATGGGAAGAAGAAGAATATCTGACAATAAGGACCACTCCATGTGAATGCATTGTCCCGAGTGCTGTAGCATTGTTACGTGACTGACAACAACCCGGAACATTTGATGTCCAGTGAAAATGTACAGATTTCCCTGGGAAGAAACCGCCTCCTCGCTCAACAAGAGGAACAGATCCTGGGAAAAACGGGACTGGTAGCATCCCCCTGCGCCACCACGCGTGGCTCAGTAGCTGCCCAGAAACGTGTGGGCAGCAGAGACTCGGCATGCTGCGAGCCGGCACGGTTTGGGGTGGCACGCCGCCCTGGCTCCCGTTCCCGGCGCGGCGCTGAAGCACCTGGGAGCCCTTGAACCCAAGACCCAGGTGGGGGCGCCCTGGAAGAACATGACATCGGAGGCTTCAGATATTCTTCTTCTCACAACCGCCCTCACGTCTCCCATAACTGCCCCCCACCATCCCCCCACCACCCCTCCACCATCCCCCCACCATCCCCCCACCATCCCTTAACCTGGTGGTTCCAAAACACAGTAATACGCAACATGAAACAAATGCGTTGCTAACACCGCGTAGACGAGAGACGTTGACATGCGATCTCTCTGTGTACTGTGGCCTGAGTAATCTGGGTGGGGGTGAGGTGGGGGGGGGCGGGGGGGGGGCTCAACGGCCTGGAGGTGGTAGGGGGGGGGGTTTGTGGGGACCAGCCGGTGATCTCGATTAGGGGGCCCACCGTACCAGAGAGGTTGAGAACCGCTGACCTAACCCCACCCCGCAGCGTTCACCCAAGTGCCCGTCACCTCCCCCTATCACCTCCCCCCTCACCCCCCCCCCACCTCCCCCCCCCACCCCGCCCACCAGCTGATGTCGTTAACGGCCAGGGCAGCAGTCATTAGCCACGCCTCATAGGCCTCTCCATCTGAAGCCCGGGCTAAACTGCCCGGCGTTTACGCCCGTATGAGTTTCTTTTAACTGAAGAAATAAAAAAAAATGGGAACATTGCTGATTTTTACGGCTTGGGTTTCCAACTGCGCTGGAGCGTTGCGGCGGTGGCGGCAGTGGCGTTGTCGTCGTGGAGCCAATTTCCGTTAAGCGCTTCGCCCGTTCCGCGAAAAAATTTCGCGCATTGCAAATTGTTTAACTGTCATTCAGGCGAGTTTTTCGCAACTGGGCGACGAACGATGCCGTCGGTTAAAAGCCGATTCGTGCTCTCGCGATCAAACGCGGCGCATTGCCCGCGCGAGTTTAGATCGTTTCTTTGGCTGCGTGTGTCGCGCGTGCGGTTGCTGTGCGGGAATCCCTCCCTGCATTCCGGGCGCGACACCGTGCCCCGATTCGTCGGTTAGAACGATTGTCGCGCTCGGGATTCGTGGATGGTGTGTCCATGCGTGATTTTTTGAGGACCGGTTATTTCCGATTGACGTACAAATCATATGCAATCGCACACGAGCTGTACTCAATGAGAAATGGTACAAATGAGACTGAGACCAAATGAAGAGCGTGCTGAATCAAATCGCGCCCCCGAGTCACCGACCGGTTCGAGGGCCGGATGATTACGCTTCTACGACCAGCTCACACTGGAGCTGTGCAGAGCGCCCGATCCCTACGTTGTCCTTCGTTCGCCCAACGTACCGTTGCATTTTAACGCAGCACCTTTGAACTTGCGCACGTGCATACGTAATGCGCGCAAACGAGCGAGCGAGTGCACGTGAGCGAGTGGGCGCTCGAGCGAGTGAGTTAACGAATTTGCAAGCGAGCGGGCGAGCCAACGGGCGAGCGAGCGGTGCGAGCGGGTTGCGACGGGCAGTCGTTCCCTAGGCAGCCTCGAGGGAGACGCTGCCGATGAAGCAAGAAGCGATGGATTTTCTGGACGGTGACCACATCTCGCCCGTATGATCTGATTAGGATCTCACGGAAACTGATTAGACGGGGATGGGGGGGGGGGTTGTTGGTGGGGTGGGTGAGGGGGGTCGCTCTGATGTTTCTCTAAGTACACCCCACACCTGCGTCTTGGCGCCCTGCACGCCCCTGCGGCTGAAGGCCTCGGCCGTGCCTCTGATGAGCAAGGGGGGGACGCGGGCCGCGGTATGGAGCCTCCGTTGGAATTGTGATACGGCAGCAGGCTGCTGATGAGACCCAGAGGTGGGAACCCGTGGAATACGACCGAGCCACGGGATGCAGCGTCTACGGTATTTTTTTAATGCTTTCCACGCAGAGTTGAAAGCGATTATGCGTTAACTCCGTCTGTCCATCTGTATTGGGGATGATCATGATAACTCATGAATGTGAATTCCTGCAGTCACGAAAGCTTTAAATCAAGCTTTAACTCTCATGAAGATGATCAATTAGAAAAGCAGCTGAATTGGTCAAACGGTTGGCCCAGAGTTGGATGGTAAAAGCCAGCACCTCCACCGTGGGTAGCACACGGAGCTAAGCGTCGGACGTCATCCCAAAGGATGCGCGGCGCGTGGGAGAGCAACGGAGCAGCGCACGACCACAAACAGCTGTGCTGTGGCTAGCCGCAGAGAGAGTTGGGGGGGGTGGGAGCGGTGAAACGGCAGCGAGGAGGTAACTGGCGAGCACCCTGTGAGAAGCGGGGCTTCTTGGCGGCCGGGAACGTAGGTGGGTTGCTACGTGTGCTGGCCACTCACCTGCTCACCTGCCCGCTCACCCAAGCCACCCACTCGCCCCGCTCGCCAACCATATTCTGGTGGCCGCGTGCGTCGTGCACAGCACTAGATACGACCGACAGATGACAAACAATCGCAGATGTAGATCCCAATGTAAAATGCGGTCAAGGCACAGCCCAGCAATTGTTTTGCACACCCCACTGCTGGCATGGAGGGCCTGCACCAAACGGAGCTGTGGAGGGTACTTTGTCCTGCTTGTTCACGCTCGCTTTGGAAGATGTGCCAGTACCCACACTCTACCCTACCATGCGCGACGCGGCTGATCGAGTAACCGTGCTCGTCAGAGCAGTGCCGTCGTGGTTCATGGACTGAGCTATGATCCCATTGAAAAACAGCACAAGCGGCATTTACGACACTGAACCTGTCCCAGCCCTGCACTGAGTAGACATTGCGATCTTGGTTCATCAGCGATGGCGAGACCAAGGCGGCCGGGCCTGTTTTCCCGGCCACACCCCACCGCTCCGGCCTTACTAGGCACATCGCGAACAGCACTGGCCCCGACAGTTTCCGTAGAGGCCGCACGGGGCGGCGTGTTTTTTTTTGTCTCCGTCCCCCTTGGGTTCGCAGAACCCCGCGGACCAGGTGGCGTTCCAGCTGAGCGGCGGGTTCGAGAGCCTCGGCCAAATCCTGCAGGTGATCGCGTCGGCCAGCTCGCCCAACACCATCACGCGCATCCCCTTCAAGTGAGACGCGCGCCACCGCACGCACGCGCACGCACGCACACACGCAGCAGTAGCACGTGCGGGCACAGCAATGAGAGCAATGGTGGTGCAGGACAACAGCACGTGGCGCACGCAACTGCAAAGGACATGAACACTGGTGGCGGTTGCGAAAGAAACGAAGTCCGGCCCGGGTTTTCAGGTCTCTGGAGATAATGCGTGCAGGTGGATTGCACGAGCAGGGACACGCAGAGGTTCACATAGAGATGCACAGAGTCACATAGAGACCCAGAGGTCCACATAGATCCCCCACAGCAGTGACACCCAGAGGTTCACATAGTGAACCGCAGGCTCGCATAGAGACCCACAGACTCGCATAGCGACCCAGAGGCCCATATTGAGAACCACAGACTCACATAGAGACCCACAGACTCGCATAGCGACCCAGAGGTCTATATTGAGAACCATAGACTCACATAGAGACCCGCAGGCTCACATAGACACCCAGAGGGCCATATTGAGAACCACAGACTCACATAGAGACCCACAGACTCGCATAGCGACCCAGAGGTCCACATCGAGACCCACAGACTCACATAGATACCCAGAGGTTCACATAGAGATGCATAGACTCACATAGAGACCCAGAGGTCCACACAAAGACCCACAGCAGTGACACCCAGAGGTTCACATAGAGACCCACAGACTTACATAGCGACCCAGAGGTCCACATAGAGACTCACAGACTCACATAGAGATCTAAAGACTCGCATAGAGACCTACAGACTCACATAGAGATCCAAAGACTCACATAGAGAACCACAGACTCACATAGAGACCCAGAGGTCCACATCGAGAACCACAGACTCGCATAGAGACTCGCATAGAGACTCACAGATTCGCATAGCAACCCATAGGTTCACATAGGGACCCAGAGACTCACATAGAGACCCACAGACTCACATAGAGACCCACAGACTCACATAGAGACCCACAGACTCGCATAGAGACTCAGACTCGCATAGGGACCCACAGACTCACATAGCAACCCATAGGTTCACATAGATATCCACAGACTCAACATAGAGACCCAGAGGTCCACATAGAGACCCACAGACTTGCATAGAGACCCAGTGGTCCACATAGAGACCCACAGACACAGATAGAGACCCAGTGGGTCATATAAAGACACAAGAAACTCGATGTCTTCATCATGGTCTTTGTGACATTGATCATCATCATCGTAACAACATTCAGATGGTCATTTTGGTGATCGTCATCATCTTGGTGACAGTGCTCACACTGATATCGATCACCATTGTAACAATGTCTTGGTTATCGTCATCATCGTAACGGTCCCATCATTTTGGTCATCATCGTTATCATCAGTGTCGTTGTCATTACGGTCATAATCACACTGAAATTAATTGTTATAGTCCGATCATAATCGTCGCATTACTACCTAATTAACATTGACGATCATTTTAAGAGTCACGTGATTATTTGATTCATCGTAATCGCAGCCGCGTGATAATTGTTTTCCTTAACCGCGGTTATCGCATTGAAGCCCCCCCCCCTCCCCCCCCATCATCAATTTCTCCGGGAACTTTCCTCCCGTGCGCCGCGCGGAATTTCCCCTAAAGAAAACATCCCTCAAAGTCGCGTCGCGCATCGCCCCACGTACCCTGGCGACGTTGCCGTCTCGTTGACTTTGTCCGGCCGCGCGATGGACGGATGGGGGGGAAGGGGGGTGGGGGGTTTTCAGGCAGACGAAAAAATGCGTCAAATTTCCCCCCCCCCCCCCCCCCCCCCACGGCCCCCCTCCACCCGCCCCGCCCTGCCCCCCCCTCGCCTTTATTTTCGTAACCTTCGGAAGCGAAAGCAGTGGTGCGGTTTGTTCCAATTTTTGTTGCGCGCCTTTTGTCGTTTCTGGTCTCGGGACGAAGAGACACACGCGCACGCACGCGCGCGCACGCACAAAAAAAATGAGGAGACACGTTCGGCTGTTAAATTATTTTTGCGCCGCCCGCTCAACGTTTTTTTGCCGACGGTTCCGTTTGCGTTCCACGCTGGTGGGCGCGGGGCTAGCCGCGACAAGTCGGGCCGCCCGGCATTAGCGCCGCGCCGTAAAACAACAAGAGAGGGCCAGCGAGCCGGCCAAGCCTGTCCACCGAGCGAGCCTCGGCGCTCGGCCGTCGGCGGTGAGTGAACGTGAACAAGTTGGGCGAGTGCGATGACGTTCACGGTCTCGCGGAAATTGCGTGGATCATTTGGTGGTGAACGTGAAAGCGATGAAGACTGCGATGAAAATAAATGGAGGAGGCGTGTTCCGGCAAAAGACGACGATGATGGCCATAATATCCCTGTGTCCTATAATGATCGTCGTTTTCAAATAGATACAGTGAGGGAGACAAGTATTTGATCCCCTGCTGATTTTGTACGTTTGCCCACTGACAAAGAAATGATCAGTTTATAATTTTAATGGTTGGTTTATTTGAACAGTGAGAGACAGAATAACAACAAAAAAATCCAGAAAAACGCATGTCAAAAATGTTATAAATTGATTTGCATTTTTATGAGGGAGTATTTGACCCCCTCTGCAAAACATGACTTAGTACTTGGTGGCAAAACCCTTGTTGGCAATCACAGAGGTCAGACGTTTCTTGTAGTTGGCCACCAGGTTTGCACACATCTCGGGAGGGATTTTGCCCCACTCCTCTTTCCAGATCTGGCTGAGGGAAGGAGGTTCTCACCCAAGATTTGACGGTACATGGCCCCGTCCATCGTCCCTTTGATGCGGTGAAGTTGTCCTGTCCCCTTAGCAGAAAAACACCCCCAAAGCATAATGTTTCCACCTCCATGTTTGACGGTGGGGATGGTGTTCTTGGGGTCATAGGGAGCATTCCTCTTCCTCCAAACACGGCGAGTTGAGTTGATGCCAAAGAGCTCCATTTTGGTCTCATCTGACCACAACACTTTCACCCGGTTGTCCTCTGAATCATTCAGATGTTCATTGGCAAACTTCAGACGGGCATGTATATGTGCTTTCTTGAGCAGGGGGACCTTGCGGGTGCTGCAGGATTTCAGTCCTTCGCGGCGTAGTGTGTTACCAATTGTTTTCTTGGTGACTATGGTCCCAGCTGCCTTGAGATAATTGACACGATCCTCCCGTGTAGTTCTGGGCTGATTCCTCACCGTTCTCTTGATCATTGCAACTCCACGAGGTGAGATCTTGCATGGAGCCCCAGGCTGAGGGAGATTAACAGTTCTTTTGTGTTTCTTCCATTTGCGAATAATCGCACCAACTGTTGTCACCTTCTCACCAAGCTGCTTGGCAATGGTCTTGTAGCCCATTTCAGCCTTGTGTAGGTCTACAATCTTGTCCCTGACATCTTGGAGAGCTCTTTGGTCTTGGCCATGGTGAAGAGTTTGGAATCTGATTGATTTATTGCTTCTGTGGACAGGTGCCTTTTATACAGGTAACAAGCTGAGATTAGGAGCACTCCCTTTCAGAGTGTGCTCCTAATCTCAGCTCGTTACCTGTATAAAAGACACCTGGGAGCCAGAAATCTTTCTGATTGAGAGGGAGTCAAATACTTATTTCCTTCATTAAAATGCAAATCAATTCATAACTGTTCAAATAAACCTACCATTAAAATTATAGACTCATCATTTCTTTGTCAGTAGGCAAACGTACAAAATCAGCAGGAGATCAAATACTTTTTCCCTCACTGCAGTAATAATGCAACGATAATGAGGACGCTCATTATCAATTGACTGTGATGGTGATATTTGGTGTCACGCTGACCATGGTGGTGATGATGGAAGTGATCATGATGATGATCACAAATGATAGGACCGCTGTTGCTGCCTTCTAAAGAAGGCAGTTATTTAGTTTTAACAATGCATGCTACTACCTGTTCTGATGTGTGGACCAACGTACACACTGGCAAAGGGCGCAAGGCAGCATGGAGAGGTGCATTTTTATGTTTTGGGCCGAGGGAACGTGGCCGAGACTAAAATCCACAGCGGAGGTGGGGCGATGAGATCAGCTTGGGTTCAGCAGCTGGATGGGCCCTTATGTTGTGAGACCGCGAATGACATGGAGAGGGCTTGGGAAAGCCTTCATTCAAATGTCTCGTGGCTGAGAACGATGATTGCCTTATGGGTGGCTACGGATAGCTTTAGAAACCACGTGCAAGTGGTGAGCAATTGAACCGAGGTTACTGAGAATGCGGCGCAGCGTGCAAAACCGCTGCACCACCACTCTGCAGCACGCACACAAAGGCGGAGATCCCCCGTATAGCCTACACAGCCAGTTGGGGGGGGGGGGGGCATATGCTGTCAGCGAGCACCTATGAAGGTCGACATGGCGCACCAGGGGTAGTGTGGCTAGCATCGTGTCCTACCACCTTTGTCTCCCTGTGTTTTGTGTTTTACACACCGCAACAAGTACTTACAGCCGAGTTAACTCAGTACCATTGGAGGTATAGGCGACTCATGTTAGCCATGGCCGGGAATTGAACTCGGGTCACCAGGTTCGGGGGGCAGCATGCTAACCACTGCGCCACCGCTTCTGCAGATATACAAAAAAACATAGACAAAGATCACCCGCATAGCCTTTAACAGACTGTTGGGGAAAATGCTGATCGCGAGCACCTGTGAAGGCCGGCACGGCACACGAGGGGGGTGGCAGGCCAGCACCACGCGATGTTTACACACCGCATCAGGTACTCATTTAATGCTGAGTCGACCTACGGGAGCCCCAGGACCGGTTCAGATAATGGTCACTGGCGTTGGTCGTGAGCGGGAATTGAACTCGGGTCGCCGGGTTCATAGCGCGGCACGCGAACCACTACATTACCGCTCCCCACACAGTCTTTGACAGATACACACGCACAAAGACACACACACACACACACGTCCTCTCGCGCACACAAGCACACACACACACAAGCACACACACACACACAGACGCAAACTTGCATGCGCGCGCGCACATGTGCACGTGCGCCCGCACTGAGCTCATAAGCGCGTGAAGTGCAGACCCTCGCGCGGCGCACAAGCGGCTCCGTGGGCGAGTCGCATCAGACGGCGGCGCACAAAGAGGCAGCCACGCGTTTTGATGGCTCGGAACAAGCTCGTGGGGCCTCACTGCTGCCGGTGTCTCGTGCCCCACCGCCTCCCTCGCCGGCACGCCCGCCACCATGCAGCCGTGCCTCTCCAAGTCTCTCCGTCGCGCGCAACTATGCCCCACCGAGGCCACGGCGGAGTCAGGGGGCGGGCGACTCAACCGCACGTGCCCAATGCCACCACCGCCTCCCTTCGAAGGTGGTGATGGCGGAAAGCTGGGGGGGGGGGGCTCTCTATTACCCGCTTGGACGCCGCGTGTGATGTATTCTAACTTCTTGAGGCTGTGAGAGATGGATGGGGCTCTTGGGGATGGCCGTAATGCAGCAGTGGACGGGACGGATCATGGCTGGTAATGACGGTGGCCAATTATTGGGGGGGGCTAAGGAGGGCATCGGCACCAATGCTGTCCCGAGCGATTGGCTTTGTTTCACGTCGCCCCATGCCGGCCGGTGCTCCGTCGCCATCGGTAGCTCCCACGTTTTTGGGGGAGATTCTTGTTCCCTCCCCCACCCCAATTCCCCCCTCCCTCCCCCACCACCACCCCCCCTTCCCCTCTCCATTGATTCCACCGCTCGAAAGGAGAGCCAGATTTTTTCGCCAAAGCGAGTGTCCGATTCCGAACGGGCGGCGGTGGGAAGCCGTGCGTTGGAGCCTTCGTGGCTGCGGGCGGCTCGACAGCCCCGCGGCGGATGAAGCGTGCTCGGGGGGGGGGGGGTGGGGGGGGGAGAGGCAAATCCGGGTAACCACCGCACTCGGAGAGCCTCCTCCCCGGCGTATTGTTCGTCGCCGAAGCCACGCGCGGAGGCAACGGAAACATAATTGCGCCTGCTCTCGACGTGCGTGCTCCCACTCACTCGTCCGTTCGTTCGTCCGCTCATTCGTCCTTTCCCGGGCTCCAATCCCAGCCGCGGCTGACATCGGTGGCGAGTGAAACCTGAACCGGTTGTGGGCGCGCGCCCCCTCCCCCCGCTTTGCGACCCGCACTGACCAACGAGGTGATGTACGGTCAAACAATCCCCAGGACTGACGAGGCGTGCAGATGGCCCACGTGCAGCAGCGGATTGACACATGCGGCTGTAATTGCGTATCGTGTATACATCAACAAGAAAAAGTTGCAGCCCCTTTGTCAATTGACTGTTGCATGAAAGCCGACCTTCGCTGTCTCGGCCACGGTGATTGCTCGCTCGCTCGTACTTTACCACGCTGGCCAGCGCGGGCTACGGACGACGGTTGCATGCGCTTGCCCCGCTTGCTTGCGATATCGCTCGCCCATCGATGTTCGCCGTGCGCCGGGCGATCCCAAGTTCGTAGCGCCGCCGCCGCGCCAAACCGCCGCTCCGCGTCTCCTCTTTGTACTCGCCCTCGCTATTTGTCTTTTGAGATGCATTCATCCTCGGCATCGCCGCGTTGCGCTCCCGTGATTAGCATGTCGGAGACGGTGCTTCACGAGCAGCCTGCCATTGCGTTTGATGGAACTCTTTTTGTGCTCCACGGTGTCACTCTCAAAAAGCTTTCGATGGCCCGCCGCCGCACGTGAAATGTGCTCCCTGTGTACCCTCGCAAAATGCAAAGACATAGATTCCCCCCTTTTCAGCCTAAGAGATCACGGGGGGCAAGCGCGAGCACCAATGAAGGCCTGTGGGCATGGTGTGGCCAGTGCCACGCCCGGCCGCCTTTGTCTTCCCCGGTGCTGACGTTTAGTACGTTACACCTAGTTGAGGCCCAGGACCTTTTCACACATTCATCACCGATGTTGGCCGTGAGTGGGAATCCAACTGGGGACACCGGGTCCGTAGTTTAGTGCGCTAATCACCGCGCCACCGCTCCTCGTGCGCGCACACACGCGCACACACGCGCACACACACACACAAAGAACTCGAGAGAAATGAAGGGACGAGGATGAAGATGATGCGGGCGGCCCCGCTCCTGTCCTGGCGACCCTCTCGGTGCGGAACCGGGGGAGCGCCGAGAGAGCACTTGTCACCGCAGCCCGCGTCGCCCGCACAACGAGGCGGCGGGGCGAGCACGGAGGGGCTGCCCCCTCTACCCCCCCCCCCACCCACCCTCCCGCTCGCGATTCACAGAGCCCCTGGCCGCCCCCCACGGAGAGCGTCATTTATTACGAGATCAAAGGTGGAGCGCTAGATTACCTACGAGAGCGGCTCTCTTTATTTCTTGCTGCTCCACTCCATCCTTTAATAATATTATTACTGTCAGCATCATTGTCGCGCTCCTCCTCGTTATTTTTATTTTTATTATCATCATCTTCCTTTCTTTGCCCCGGGCGCCTCTCGTTGTTGCATTCGTTCACTCGCCTGCCCGCTCGCTCGCTCGCTCGCTCGCTCACTCACTTGCCCGCACGTGCAGGAGATTGCTTTGTTGTTCATGTCCAGGCCACCTTTGGTGTAATGCATTAGCGAGGACAGCTCCCCCTGGCTCTTCAGACACCCCCCACCCCCCCACCATCACCACCAGGAGGAGGCATCTGAGTGGTGGGGGGGGGGGGGGGCTGTTTTGGTTGACGCTCATTAAGCGGGGTTATTTATTCATCGTCGTTGTCCATCGTCGCACGGTAGTTTCCCCGCACTGCGCTACCGTCCCAGTCGCACGGGTTCAGCTCCTCACCGCGTGCGTGTCGGCCTTCGCCGCTCGCCAACAGCGCTTTCCTCCCGGGCTCGGCGGCTTGCACGAGCCACGGGGGTGGTGGTGGGGGGGGGGGGGGCTCCAGACCCAGGCCACCACCACGGCACGGAACCAGGAACGACGGGAGGCCAGGCAGATCGAATGCGAGGAGCGCCGCAGAACGCCAATCGCTTTATTTGCAAGTCGTGGCGAGAGGCTCCCGTGACAAAATATCCCTTTTGCAATTGAGACCTGGCGGCAAAACAATCAAGGTCGAGATGTTATCACTGCTGCTACTATTGATGCCACCACACTGCTAGGTTCCACAGCTGGGGCAAAGTTGACGCCTGACCTCTTCGGGTCTGACCTCACGTTATCTGACCATCTGGCTTCTCTTGAGTCTTCTCATTGGTAGCGTCGCAAATTGTGATCGCAACACTGCGCCGAGAATGACGGAGAGCCCCGTGTGGCGAACTCCTAATGGCCAGCGTCACGGCAAAGATGTTTTTGGGCTTGCACTTGACAACCGCAATTGCCCACGCCCGGAACACAAGCACCACACGTGACCTACCTAACTGCGGGGGCGCACATTTATCCTGCTGGGTGGGATTTAATTTAATAAATGAGTGCCATTATTTCAAAGGTGAGGTCATTATTCGTGATGAAACCGCACTAAAACCTTCACATTGCAAACGGCCGGTTCGACTTCGATTTAACGGGGGAGTCGCCCTCCAGCCGTGCCCGCGTCGAACTCAGATATGGCTTTTGGGCGGCCGGGCGCGAGAGCGCCGTACCGCGCAGGGAGCCAGACCGCCGTGGCAGATGTCACCGCGGATCTGCTTTCCCCTAAACGACGGGTATCGTCCGCCCGTTACAAAATACGCGCGCATCTGCCAGTCCGCGAGAAAACGGATCAATCTGATAAAAGCCAGGGGCTCGGAGGGAAATCTGCGGAAGTACGGCAAAGAGATGACAGGCTCGAGAGAAATGTGTTTTTTTATGGTTTTGTAGGAGAGGCTGGTGAGCCTAAACAGAAGTTATTGTTTGGGTACATCACGTGACTACAGACGTTATATGACGGACAAGCTGGTTGATGCAAAATTAAATATAATCAGAACACTGTTCTGTCTCTCCACATTAAAATTAAACATTTTCTAGGCCAGTAGCCTGTTGTCTTTCCAGACCAAATGTAATCCAGCAGCAGTATCTGTTTAATGAGGCAAACTCTGGACCGGAATCGACCGTCTAAGTATCATCAGCAGAGTCAGGCTTGTTAAACAGATGCTGCAGGATGACCACATGTGATTCGCAAGACCGCTGCATATAAACGATGGGACCCCGTTCATCTCAAAAAACAATCCGCGCCCACAAACCCGTAATGCTGTGCTGTGTATCAAAATTGTTGAAAGTACTCTCATTGATTTAGCTTGCAAAAGTACAATTAAACATCTCGCCATAGTGGCTAGGAGATGTGTACTACCTCGCCTGGTATACAGGAGGTCATGGGTTCGATCCCGACCCTGATGTCTGCTGTATAGTTGGAGTTTGCGTGTCTCTCTCCCCGTGCTTTCGTGAATTTTATCCGGGTCCTCCGGTTTTTCCCTCCGCATTTAGAAACATGCGTTTCAGAGTCTTTGGCTGCTATACATTTCCATGTGATAAGCCACTTCGTTAAGCCCTCATTTGTGGCCAGGTCCCTTCTGAAGAAGAGCTATATAGTTCAGTGGGCCTTACCTGGTAAAAAAAAAAAACAGTTTAAACACCTTCAATTAAATTGAATAATGTAACACTATTAGAATTATTTTTTTTACTTTATGATCTCCAAGCGGATATTTGGTTGCATCCCATGAATTTGTGGGTCCTTGAGTTGCTTGGGGCCCTAAACCTCGCACCACCACTGCAAGACCGGTCGGCCTTCAGTCCGTTGTCTTTATTTGCCGCAGTAGCAACAGCTTCCTGACGAAACAGAGTTGAAGGAAGGACTCGAGCCAAAATAATCCAAACCTCTCTCGTCTCGGCGAGTCCACCTCGCAGACGCACGACGGTGAAACCCGTCGAAAGCGCACACAAAGAACATGACCGTTCACGATTTGCGGAATCGACGCGCAAATTATTCGCCACCTCGCTTGGGGAGGCCTTCAGCCAGCAGTGGAATGATTCACAGCCGACGGATGTTTCAAACAAGGCTAGCGAAGCGGACGAGGGTCTGCAAATTGGAGGGCCGACAAAAATTGAAACGATACAGAAGAATTTCGATTTAAAGCTTTCGTGACTGCAGGGATTCACATTCTTGGATCCCTGTTTCCCTTCTACGTGACTTTACCGACAGAACCAAGAATATGATACAGAAGAAGTGAGGCGAGGAAGGAACCGATTCATGGAATTGACGATCCGTTCAATTGCTAGGTGGGGGGTGGGGTGGGGCGTACGAGTCGTGGACATCTTGGGCCCCGCTCGGCCTTGCGCGCGCTGCCGCCGCACAGCGCCCGCCGCACCCTGAAGCTTGCTGACTGCGGCCGCGGCTTACGATGGACGGCGCCCCAGGCGGTCGCTCAGGAGAGAGGACCTCGGCGTTAGCGGTCACTCCAGAGACAAAGACAGCGATCCCTCGTTTAGCGTTACAGCCTGTCACGAGAAGTGCTGTTGGCGAGCGGCTATTAAGGGCTTCCGCGGAATTCCGGGGAGGAGAGGAGGTTGAGGGAGGGGGGTGAGTGGGGAGCGGTGTGGCAGAGGCCACGCACGGCCCGCTCAGTGGCCCTAACCGTTGCACCAGTACCGAGATATTATTTTGTGACCGCACAGTGCCGAACACCGAATTCTCTGGATTATAAGGACGCTCTGTAAATCGAGGACGCTGGGGTAATTTTGGGAAAGCCGGAGGAGACAAAGGTGTAAAATATAAAGTTACAAAGTATGTTGAATGGACGCTGGGGAAGAAATGTGTGTGCCGAGCAATCCTGGAGAATACAGTCATGGGGCAAGTGGCTTTGCGTTGGTAACAAAGTTGTTAGCTGTACCCAGTGCCAATAAAGTTATACAAATTTGGTAATAATGGTGGATGCGGCTGTGACGGTAACGAACGCCACACGCCGGATTGCAAGACGCACGCCCAAAACGTGATAAAAAATAAGCCGGTGTTTTATAATTTGGGGGAGAGGGTATTTGCGTGTTTAGAGTCGACCTCGAGCCTTGGTCCGCAAGGCCGTGGGAAGCGCTCCGTGGAACCGTTGCAGAGCTCGGCGAGTTCCTTCGCAACGCATTTCTTGCTCCTGCGCTGCGATTCGCAAGACATTTCTTCGGCTTGAGGCTGCTCCGTGGCTTCATAACGGTTGGGAACCACCGCTCCGGAGGAAGCCCAGGTTAGGTTTTGAATACAAAATGAGCTGCTGTTATGAACGTAGCTTCATGCCCAGGAGTTGAGCAAAGGTTGCTGGATCCCAAGCAGAGTTCACGATGATGGTGGTGGTGGCGGCGACGGTGGTGGTGGCGGTTTGTGATGGTGGTGGCGGCGGCGGTGGCGGTGGTGGTGGTGGTGGTGGCGGTGGCGGTGGTGGTGGCAGCGTCGGTGGTGACGTTGGCGGTGGAGGCAGCGGCACCGCCAGTGCCTTCGTTGTCGTTACGGGCGTGGGGGTCGTGTCTCTTGAATGGGATTAGCGCTCGGCGAGATTCAGGGCGCGCCGCTGCCCTGGGGGATGCGGGTGAGCTGGCGTGCGTCCGCAGAGATGAGACGCGGGCGGCACTCGCAGGCCACGGTAAATATTGTGCCTCCGTCTAATTCCCCCCACCCCCCCTCCCCCGTGTGTGTGTGTGTGTGTCTCCCGCTCTCGCGCAGGCAGAGAGGTCGGCCCTTCTAGCCCCCAAGGCAACAGTTGGATTTCACTTGATAGCCACACGATTCTGGCCAAGAATCGAACCATTTTCGTCTTTTTTCGGCTTTTGGTTTCGTTTTTTTACGACGGTGTCAATATGTACAGCATCCCAATGCAACCGCATGCATCACCACAGTAAAGGAAGTACATTGGGGTAGAATGGGAGTTGGGGGGAGTGCCGGGGGTGACGGGAGTCAGGAGAGGGAAGCATTGGAGAATTGAGGGCAGCGGTCTCGTTCGCTCCTTAAGCCAAACTGTAACATGAGCATGATGTGCATGCACATGTAAAGGCAAAGGTGCAGCCCTGAATTATGGTTGGAGTCTGTCGGCCACATCTAAAACTGTTCGGGGGGGTGTCTAAACCCCCCCCCCCCGAGAGCGTGGGGGTCTCTATGTTCATCAGACGGTGATGGGAAATTCCACATTCCTACGGTGGACGCTCGGTGACTACACAGAGCATAGCACTGTGTATCTCTTCGTCTTACCTCGTGAACACGCGCGGAGGCGGGGGGGGGGGGGGGGCGGTGATTGACGCAGTCCATCATCCCTCCGGGGGTCGATAAAATAGCTACCGCTTTGTGCGGAAAGTTAACAGTGGCTGTGCTGCTGAGAAACCGCCCCTCCGCCGCAGGAGCGTGGCAATGCCACCTCTGGCTCTGCAGGTCCGGGGTGCGAGCGAGCGATGCTTGTTTTTGAGAGCGGCGGAAACTCCGTTTGCGCTTTGGGGGGGGGGGGGGGGGGGGGGCTCGTCGCATTGCCCGGCGTCTTCGCCGGCTCCGAACCCCCCCCCCTTGCGAGCCTCTTCACGTGTTGCTCGAGCATGCATCGCTGGGGCGGAGAGGGAATGCCTGCCTGATCTCCAGGCTTAGTGAGGGTTAATCCCCACCAACATAGCCATCTGTTACACTCGCCCTCCTGCTCCTGCTATGCCGCACGTGGCAATGGGCTGGCTCAGATTAATACAGCAGCCTCGCCCCCCATTCCTCCCACCACGGTCCACCGTCGTCCCCCATGCAACCAAACCCAACGCACACGTTTGTGTTTCGCGAGTCCATCCTCCTTTGATGCGTTGCCACCGCCACACGCGCACGTGGCACAGTTACCTTCCTGGGTTGGGGTTGCCGGCCAACGACGAGGATGACGGTGGTGATGGAGGAGGTGGTGGTGTTGGTGGAGGGGTGGTGGTGGTGGTGGTGGTGGAGGGGTGGTGGTGGAGGAGGTGGTGGTGGTGGTGGTGGAGGTGGTGGAGGGGTGGTGGTGGTGGAGGTGGTGGTGGTGGTGTTGGTGTTGGTGGAGGGGTGGTGGTGATGGTGGTGGAGGAGGTGGTGGTGGTGGAGGGGTGGTGGTGGTGGAGGGGTGGTGGTGGAGGTGGTGGTGGTGGTGGAGGAGGTGGTGGTGGTGGTGTTGGTGGAGGGGTCGTGGTGGTGGAGGGAGGTGATCGTGATGGAGGTGGTGGTGGAGGGAGGTGATAGTGGTGGAGGTGGTGGTGGTGGTGTGCGTTTGGGCTGTAAGCGAGTGGTGGGTGGACCTCACTTTGGTCGTGGTTGTCGGGGTAATGTGCCGTACGCCTCTCCGACGACGTGCCCATGGGGCCGTCACCGCGAGATGCGCGCTGCGCGACGTCCCGAACGTTTCGCGCCGGGAGCCTCCACAGGAACTTACGGTACATCCCGAAAACACATCGGAGCCCTGCCATCGCCATGTGGCATCTTAACCGATCATATTCTTAACCGATCCTTCATCGCTCTCAGCTGTGGTCAACCCACTTCTGGGTGAACGTCTGTCCCCGCCATCGTCATGTCTTGACGATCGGGCGATGCAGTCACCATTGGAGAGCGTGGATTTCCCGTGACTCTTGTGCCCAAGCCCCCACAACACGTCCCCCATTCCATCACGGCCTCCCAACTTTATACCATCACCCCCCTCCCCTCCCCACCGCTCCACACGTTACCGCTGTCGTGTATTGCACAATATCAGTGCAGTGTGCCATTGATTTCCGTGGATCGGTTGGCATTTGTCTTGAATTTTCGGTGGACAGGTATGTGTTTCGGTCGGAAGGAAGATGAAATGGGTCGGGTGATTAACCAGCCAGGTGAATGAGTGCGCAGGAAAGGGGGGGAGAGTGTGTAGGAAGGTTGGTGGGTATGTGGGTAGAGTAGATCGCTGGGTGGGTAGGTAGGTAGCTGCGTTCCTCAATCTGCCCTCTCGGTGTAATTCCAAGAGCACTGCTGCTCCGTGCTTCTGCTTGGTCTTCTGCGTCCATTTAAATCATCACCGCTCCCCCCCCCTCCCCCCCGGCCAGCGCTACTCTCTGTCGGTACTCATCACGGTGCCGTCAATCAGCGCGCGCCGCAGCATCTCTGGTGTGGCGTTCCGCGGTCAGGCATGACGTCCGACGGTTCTCTCCGTATGCTGGGAGCTCCTCCAGGGGTTCCTCCCGCGCGCACGAAGTGAAAACGCCCAATCAAGTAGCGGCATCGACCCCTCCCGAGAGCCAGTCGTCAGACTCGCCACGGTGCTCCCTGCGTAGGTAATTGTAGTTTTCACGAAAAGTTTTCCGCAGTTGTAAAACCGCTGTGCGCCTTTGAGCATCGTGTTTTTTTCTGCCCCCACCGACCCCGACCCCCCCCCCCCCCCCACCGTGCGCGGTCGAAGCTAATAAATGAGCCACCATGTGTCTCGCTCACGGCATGGCCCAGCACCACAACGTCGGTCGGATTAAACGGGCCCGCTAATCCGTTGCGGATTTGGCTTACGTCCGCTAATCTCGACGGTGGGCGCGCGTGTGCTTGCGTCCGTGCATGCGGGTGTGTGTGGGTGTGTGCGAGCTGGAATAGCCTCGTGGTTAGTGTCCTGTGCTATATGAATTTATGCAGGTTTGTGTGCATAAGGGCAGCAGTAGTGTCGCGATTAGCACGCTGCGCTGCGAACCCGGCAACCCGGGTTCGATTCCCGCTCCCGGCCAACACCGGTGACGATTATCTCAACCGCTCCTGGACCTTCTCGAGGTCGACTCAGCCTCAAATGAGTACCTGGTGCGGTGTGTAAACATCGCCACTGGGAGACAAAGGCGGCCGTGCATGGTGCTGGCCACCCACCCGGTTGTGTGCCGTGCCTGCCTTCATAGGTGCTCGCGAACAGCACATGCCCCAACAGTCTATTCAGGCTATCCGGGCGATCTTTGTGCTTGTTGCGCTACGAACCCGACAGCCCAAAGTTCGATTCTCGCTCACGGCCAATGACAGGGGCGACAAAGGTGGCCGGATGCGTCGGCGGCGGTGGTCACACCAAATCCTCCCGCGCAGTGCTCGCCTTAACAGGTGCTCACGGACATCGCTTGCCCCAACAGTTTGTCTTGAGGAATTTTTGTGTGTGCGAGCCTCCTCGCAAGTATTTCATTAGCGATGATAGCAAACGAGATGAACTCATCGGCAAAGGAGAGAGAAGCGAGGCGCCGCTGCTCTTGCCGATGATTTTGCTCATCCTTTTAGCGCTGGTTTACGTCTCCCCAAGTCTTTGGGCAACACTGTGATTAATTTTTCCAGTGTTTCTTTCGGGCCAAGTCCTTTATGGGCACACAGGTTCAGAATAATGTTTTGGTCAAACTCGACCGTGCTTACGGGAGTTTCAGTGGCCCCCCCGCTACAGACCGACAGACGTGCAGGCAGACGGACGGACGGAGCATAACGCATTCACGCTTTCAACCACAACACTAAGATTCCCCTCGTAGCCTTTTGCAGGCTGTTGTTAGGGCAAGTGCTGCTTGCGAGCATCTATGAAGGCCAGCGCTACACACAAGGTGGCGGGTTGGCCTTCAGTACTTCCGGCCGCTTTTGTATCACACCCTGCCGGGCTGAGTCGACCTAGGGGAGGCCCAGGACCCGTTCGCATATTTGCCACTGTTATTGGCCGTGAGTGGGAATAGGAACTCGGGTTTGCGGAGTTCGCAGTGCAGTGCAGCGCTTACCACTCCGCTGCTGCTCCCCATCACAAACTCTCACAACAACAACAACAAAAATGATCGCCGTTCACCACTAAGTGCCGGTGACGTGACTACTGGCGATCATCGACTGGGAGCTCGCAAATTGCCGCCAGGGCGCTTTGCGAGAAATTGCGTAGAATAAAAAAAAAAGCTAAGCAAAGCGGCAACCGAAGAATTATCGTCAACAGCAGCAGCGGTAACAACGGCGAGCGACAAAACGACAACAAGCCACAATGTGGGAGATGAAAGCGAACGCTTGATGTCTCGGGGTCCACCTGCTTTGTGCTTTGATCACGAGGTCAAATTTTCCTTCTGATGGGATTGTAATTATTTTGTTTGTAGTCGAGATATATCGCTGCATCTCTTGGCCTTGCTCCGAGTACCGGCGCGCGAGCGTTTTTCGCCGAGCGCGTGTGCTCTCCACGCGGGACGCGTGCCCCCTCCACGCGGGACGCGTGCCCTCTCCACGCGGGACACGTGCCCTCTCCACGCGGGACACGTGCCCTCTCCACGCGGGACACGTGCCCCCTCCACGCGGGACGCGTGCCCTCTCCACGCGGGACGCGTGCCCTCTCCACGCGGGACACGTGCCCTCTCCACGCGGGACACGTGCCCTCTCCACGCGGGACACGTGCCCTCTCCACGCGGGACGCGTGCCCCCTCCACGCGGGACACGTGCGCGCACATCGCTAGTGCTGTGCGCGGGTACAACAGTAATGATAATGACGACGGCAACTCGTAACGCTCCGCAGCTGCCACTGCACAGCGTTCGCTCCTCGCTCTCGAACAGAGAGGACGCAGGAGGAGGACGCTAGGAGCAGGAGGAGGAACTGCAGACCAAGTGGGGAAGGCAGCGGCAGCAGCCACGCGGTGACCCTGCGCGTCCGACAATTGCCCGGACTCTACAGTCCTCTATATGTGAAGGTGCTGTCGGCCAATGAATGAGTGTTCATACACGTCGGAGGAAACCGGAGCGCCGGGAGAAAACCCACGAGTTACTTTGTCCCCGTACAGATGGAATAGATGGAGTTACGCATGTGATGTGAGCCACGGGAAGGGAGTTGCCCAACATTCTTATGACCCACCAACCCCCACCCCCACAGGGATGGACTAGCCACCACTGGCCCGCTATCGATGTCGGCACAGCACATTGGGGGGTGGCGTGGCTATACACCACCCCTGATCGCCTTGTCCTTACACACCGCATCAGCTACTCATTTAAGGCTGAGTCGACTTAAGGGAGGCCCAGTACCGGGTTATCACCGCCACTGGAGTTACCCGCGTCTGAGAATCGAATCCGGGTAGTCGTGTTTGTGCAAACAGCTGCTCCACCACGGCACTTGTGCCAGGCTATATGCACTCTAAGGCAACGTGAAGTGTCGAACGCCCGCTGGCAGGAGGTCACGGGATAGACCTAGGTGCCATGGGTTGACTGACTGAGATGATTGGCCGTTGCTGACCGGGATGACTGGCACGCGCACCCCGGCGCCCATTCGCACACAAACTCACTCGCGTGGCCGTTGCCTAAAACATCTGCCCACCGTCTCATATTTTACCCCTCGTAATAATGCAGCGTTCATAACGGAGGTGGTGATGAGATTCCAATTTGTTTGTGCCGGCCCGCCACCACGAGCCCGTTTAATTTCACCCTCAAATCAAATTCGAAAATATAAATCGCGCGCGACTCTCTAAAGAAAACAAACTATTTCTTGTTTGCGTTCAGCGGCGCCCTTGCTTATTTACCCGGTGGTGGTGGGGGGGGGTGGTCGCTAGACCCGCGCGTGTTTTTGTCCATACAGAGAAACAAAAAAACTGACAGGGCAAAAAACTCAAGCCACCGCCTCACTGCTTGGGAACAGGATTTAAAAAGAAAAGAGAAAAAATGACGAGAAGCGAAGTAGCAGTAGCGGCGGCAGGAGGAGGTAGGGAGGGAGGGAGGGGGGAAGGGGACGGCGGTGAGAGTTGGTGTTGAGAATAGAGAGAGGGGAGATGGGGGGGGGGGTGCTTGAGAGAAAAAGTCGCGTCGCTGCGCCGAGAGAGAGAGAGACGGCTGCTGGCGCCCACGATGTCGCCGCGGCCGTGCCTCTGTCATCCCTGTGCAAACATCCTGAAACGCGAACTGCAGCGGCGGCGGCGGCGGCGTCGGCATCGCTCGCCCGCCCGCGCCGTGCCGCGCCCGGACTGCACCGCCACCGCCACCGATGAGCAACTCCTGCTAGCGTGAAGGAATGCAAGACACTCTCCTCCGCGCCTGGGAGGCAGTCAAACTGAGCGGTACATTTTAGAGATTTTTTTTTTGTGTGTTCTGTTGGGGCCGAGGATGCCGCGCGCTTGGACTCGACGTCGATCTTTCCTGCGCGGCAGTTTTGAGACGATGGTGCGGGTTTCTTAAATTGGAACCCCCCACCCCCACCACCCCCCCCCCCGCCCACCTCTGTCCGCCCCGCAGCAGAATGAACGGTTGCACCGCAGCGAGTCGGTCGGTGTGGCCGGTTCGTACGTGGTGGGGTAGAGTGTGGGCGCTCCAGCACTCTCCCACGGCGCTTGGCCTGCATGGAGGAGGAGGCCAAACACCCACGAGACGGCCTGTCCCGAGCTCCCTCGAGTCGAGTGCGCCAGCAGTGGCGTGAGCAAGCAGTTGCAGGGATGCACCTCTACCATATTGTTGGAAGCGCTGCTGCTGCTGCTTGGGGCCTCTTGCGTTCTCTCTCTCTCTCGTCACCAATTTGACGCTTCTACCAAGTGCCCCCCCCCCCCACCACCTCACCCCCACCTCCACAACCCTCCAGGGTGTCCAGACACCCCCAAAGTGTTTAGATGTTTTAGATGTGACGAAGAGTCACCCGCAAGAGTTTGGACAAAAACCGTGGCGTTTCTGTGTGTGCGTTCCCCTCTCCCCCCCCCCCGTTAACGAGGTGACACGCGCATGCTGGTTATGCTGACGGTGCAAACTCTGAAGTTGGGCACAGCGTCCAGCAGCTGTGGCCGAGTGGAGCTGTCCCTGGTGCGGGGGGGGGGCCGTAAACGCCACGGTCCTGTCTGTGATGTAGGTAGTCGCCACTGGGGGACCCCCCCCCGCCCCCAAACTTTCAAAGTATAGCTGTGTACCCCTCCCGCCCCCCGACCCCACCTTCGGTGACGAGATGTCAACTGCCTCGCCTGGTATACAGGAGAGTTAGTGGGTTCGATTCCAACCCTGATGCCGCCTGTACATTTGGAGTTTGCGGTGTCTCTCTGTCCCCGTGGCCGCGTGGATTTTTCTCAGGGTCCTCCGGTTTTTCCCTCCACAATTTGGAATGAACGTGCGGTCGGATGTGTTTTGCTGCTGCTCGAAATTTCGACATGATGATAAGCCGCTTGGTTGAGCTACCAATTTGGAATGGCCAGGTCATTCCAAGTGACAAAGAGCTGCTTCGCTCAGTGAGGCCTTGTAAAAAAAAAAATTGTAGTCCTTAACGCTTCCTCCCCCATCCTCGTATTGCCGTTGTGTCCGCAGCGCTGGGTTATGTATTATATATATTCGCGTTTGTGGTGGAGCGAATCGACGCGCGTATTGCCCGCGGCCACGTTCCATGCGGGAGGCTTGCCGAGATGAGCCGCAGGAGAAGAAGAAGACGACTTTTTTTTTTTAAAGTTTTTTTGGAACAAAAAAAAAAGTTTGACAGAAATAACCATAACGGACACTGTTGCAGTTTCTGTACACGCGGGCGGGCAGGCGGGCGGGCGGGCGGGCGGGCGGGCGCAAGATATCTCTTATCGCAGAGAGAGAGAGATATAACGTCTCTGTCTCGCCGTGCGAAGCTGAGCTATGCACAGGCTCTCGCCTCGTTCTTTGTAAATCTCGCTTTTGCCGGGCTCAGGCCCCAAAAGGGCCCCCACAATGCCAAGCGGCCGGTGACCCAGCAGCGCTCTCGAGGGTGTTGCGGATGACGAGTTGACGCGCGTTTCTTTGAATCGAGCCAGGGTACTGTGAGAGCTCGGGGAAGATCGTCGAGGATGATGGCAGAAACGAGAAGTGAAGGTGGTGACCTTTCAGTGTGGCGAGCGGGCGGGTTGGCGAGTATGTTGTTTGCGCTTACCTGCAAGTGTGGTTGGACACAGCGTGGGTTAGGTTAAACAGTCAGTCTGGTAGACCGAGTCCTCGACATGGGTGCCGGAATCGGTGAGTGAAGCTCCTTTGAACAGTAAACCATGGCAGTAGCGGTAAAAGAGTGATAAGGAGGTGACTGACCGACTGCCAGTGAGCGGAGGGTTTTAGCGTTAAGGGCAAGGCCGTAAGGCCAACACCCCAGAGTGCACTGGCGGTCTCTGCCCCTCAGGCATCCTCATGGGGGCCGAGTAGAAGAGTGTGGGCGTTGAAGACCCGCTGATTTAATTGTTCAAGCTGGTAGGGTGTGGACGTCGCGTGGGTAAGCGAGCGAGTGGGCAGGCGAGCGGGAGGGAGGGCAGGCGGGCGGGCGGTCGGGCATCAGCTGTGCGGGGTTGAGTGAGGCTCTGGTGTCTGGTGGCCCCACCACTCACGGACCCCGCATCGCAGTTATTTTCCCACATGAGCCGGGGGCGGCAGAAATCCGCGGATTCCGACCGGCTCTCTCGTCTGCTGGTTTCATTGCGCGTTGCGATTCGCGACCGCCTGTCATCCCAACGTTGCCATCCGTTATTTTAACAGCTCATCGCCTGCACCCACGGTCCTCGTAAGTCGATGGAAGTCCCATGGTCCTCTGCTGGGCCTTAAGTCTGTCCTACATCTTCACACAGACACATCCACAAGGACGGTGATCGTGAATACGATGGTGGCGGTGGCGTCTTGAAAGTGAGCAGCAGTGGCGTGTTGGTTAGAGCACCGCGCTACGCTCTGCAGGACCCGAGTTCAATTGCCGCTCGTGGTTAACAAAGTGGCACTTCTCCTACCCGGTTCTGAGCCTCCCCCAAGTTGATTCGGCCATAAGTTAGTGCCTGGTTCAGTATGTCAACACCAGAACTGGGGAGACAGGACGTGGTGCTGTCCACATCACCCCCTTGTGTGCATTGCTGGACTTCATGGGTTTTCACTGTCAGCTCTTTCTCAAGCAGTCTGTATGGCTACTTAGGGGTATCTTTATCTTTGGTATCTTGAAAAAAAAAACCTTGAAAAAATGATGATGGCGATAATGAGGAACAGTAATGACGGTGATGATAACTTTGATTTAAAAAAAAAATGTTGATGATAATGCTGAGTACAGTACATCACGATGATGCTAAAGATGACGACGATAGCCAAGTTGACCTTGACCAGGGCTTGAACTCGCGAGCTTGCCACCACGAGGTCCCCAGCACTCCGCTTAAAGTGCACGATCCCGTCCGTCGATTACAATCGGCACTTGGCTTGACAAGACAGCAAAAAGAATCACGGCGATAAAACAACCGCGGAACATCAAACAAAGCAAACTTCGCCACCCAACGAAAACCTCTGTTGCGTTCAAACCTCATGCCCGCCGCGCAGAGAGAAACCCGCAACAAAAATTCTGACGATAGAAGCGGAGGGGGGGGAACGGTACCAGGCGCTTCCGAGGATTTCCGTTCGCTCGCAGCGTGATTAAGGGAAAAGCAGCGAGGGCACGCGTGCGTCCAATGATGAATCCCTGGGCGCTGACGGCTGACAGAGATTAATGCGCACTAATGTGCAATAAGGGGAGGGCTGCTCGCCAGCCCCTCTCACCCCCAGCTCGCTGGCGCTCTCTCGCTCGCTCTCTCACTCTCTCTGTCTCTCGCTCTCTCACTCGCTCTCTCGCTCGCTCTCTCTGTCTCTCGCTCTCTCACTCGCTCTCTCGCTCTCTCTGTCTCTCGCTCTCTCACTCGCTCTCTCGCTCGCTCTCTCGCTCTCTCTGTCTCTCTCTGTCTCTCGCTGTCTCGCTGTCTCTCGCTCGCTCGCTCTCTCTCGCTTTCTTGCTCTCTCGCTGTCTCTGTCTCTCGCTCTCTCGTTCGCTCTATCTCGCTCGCTCTCTCTCGCTCTCTCTCGCTCTCTCGTTCTCTCGCTGTCTCTCGCTCTCTCGTTCTCTCGCTGTCTCTCGCGCTCTCGTTCTCTCGCTGTCTCTCGCTGTCTCTCGCTCTCTCGTTCTCTCGCTGTCTCTCGCTGTCTCTCGCTCTCTCGCTGTCTCTCGCTCTCTCGCTCTCTCGCTTTCTCGCTCTCTGTCTCTCGCTCTCTCGCTCTTTCTCGCTTTCTCGCTCTCTCTGTCTCTTGCTCGCTCGCTCTCTCCCTCACTCTCGCTCGCTCTCTCTCGCTCTCTCTCTCGCTCGCTCTCTCACTCGCTCGGCAGCGGGCGAGACGGCAAATTGAATTGTCTTTGTAGTGCCCACAAAGTGGATGGCGACCTGATGGGGGATGGTGGTGGGGTGGGGGTGGTAGCAGTTGGGGGGGGGGGTAATGGAAGGGACCAGTCCTGGCCGTGTAGTGTGACCTTGATTAAGGGGGGGGAGGCAGGGGGGTGAGGCGGGGGCGTGACACAGTCAATGTTAAACTTTAAACAAATGTTGAACGCTAAACAGAACGAGTAGTGGGATGATCCCATATTGTCTATCGTGCAGCATTCGTCTCTGGCTCTCACTCCCTGTGTGTACGCGGAGGAGAGGCCCCGTCGCTTAATCTTAATTGTGCTCAATTTCAAAGGCCAACGTTTTTTTATTTGATTATAAAACTTTAGCGGGGGGGGGGGTGAGGGGGTGCAGCTCATCCCTGTCCTACCGCCCCCTTCCACCACTGCAGGGCTGGCCAGGCAACCTGGCCGTGCTAGGGCAGGGCCGGTTTGGTACGGTGGAGTTGATGAAGGGGACATAATTGAGTCTACTTTTTTTTTGGAGGACGTCTTCGCAGACAACGAAGTGGTGAATGTCGCCGGAGGAGGAGGAGAGCTGTCGGCCGGATACTTTAATTAACCCGCATCGTTTTAGAAACGTGCGTCTGAGCAAGTTTGCCAAGCCTTGAGCGATAATAAGGGCCGTGGTGTTTTGTGTCCCGTGGCTAAAAGCCACGGGACTGTAAGTTCGCGACGCGGAGAGCGTGCAGTGGGACGGACAAAACGCCGGGAGGGGAGTGCGTTAGCGAAAGGGGAACGACGTGGTAAATAAGTAAAGAGACTCTGCACTAATTGGATGTGGCTTTCATTAGGGCTGATTAGTTTTCCATGTTGGGAGAGGCACCTCGAGACAAAACCGCGCCCCCCCTCCCCCCACCTCGTTTCAGGGGTGGCGGGTGCTGGTGGTGCAGGCGCCGGTTGTGTTGGATGTAGCGGTGGCGATGGTGATAGTGGTTGTGCTGGTGGTTGGATGGGTGGGAGTGAGTGAGTGAGTGCTTTTGTGCGATCATCAAATTAGCCAATCGCACCTCCAAGTCCATTTGTCGGTCGGGTTGATTGCCGAACGCGTGTCCGTGTGTGTGAATGTTTATGGGCTGTGTGTGAGTGTGTATGCACTGGGGCTGTGTGTGTTTGTCATTTGTGTATGGGCTGTGAAGTGTGTGTGTATGTACTCAGTGTGTGCGTGTGTGTGTATGTTAGGGCAAACGCACTGCGCTTTTGAACTGAGCCAAACCCAGTTGAATTCTCGCTCACATCCAGCATAAGTAGTGCTCATCTGAACCAGTGGAGAGCGAGCGAAGCAGAATAATGCGATGACGGTGGAGAGAGGTAGGCGTGGGCGAGCCCGTGGTGGCTCTTGATGAGCATTGAGTTTGTAGCTGATGCGCCAACGGGGTTTGGGAGCCGTTGGGAGGACATCGTAGGACCCAGGGCCTTTGTACGCGCCGGCACGCATGACCCGACTTGTTTGAAGCTTCTGCGTACAGGACAACTCAACAGCGCTGCAGTGTGCCGCTGAGAGCGTCGTTATGGCACACCGGTGGCGTCGCTTCGTTGACTTGCGGTGCCGTCGCAGTGACGTCACCGGAGTGCCTTAACGACGCGGCGCTCGGCTGTGACAAAAAAGTATATGTCGTTATCGCAGTTACAGACCTTGGCTGCTGTTATGGAGCGATGCCGCAATACATTGTATGATACTGTACGTACGTACGTGTGTACGGGAACCGAGGGTCTCCGTGCGCGCGCGCGTCTGTGCGCGTGCGCGAGGTCACCCCTTCCTCTTTTAAGCTCCGCGAAAGTGTCACCCGGGGCAAAGAATAATTAAATTTCCTTCGCCTTAATTTCGTACTCTTCATTTGTCACCGTGCACCGCGCAAAACCCCTTCGATCGGGGATAGTGGCACTTAGCAGATGAACGTCCTCCTCGGGCCCCGGCAGGCCGGGGACACGTTGAGTGCCGTGGCGGGCGAGAGGAGAGACGTCTTTTATTTCTGTCTTGACATCAACGCGATCGCCTTAACGACACGGCCCCGTCCGTCCGTACGCCGGACGAAGGCCGCCGCCCGTCTCCCGCGGCGTAACGATCCGTCCGGCGGCGAGCGAGCTTCCGCCGCTCCGTCTCCGCGGCGGACGTGCCCCCGTCGCACGCCTTTCCCCTCGCTTGGCCGGTGCCGCGTTGCCGCTCTCAGGCTCGTCGTCCCCGCGGGCCGTGGCGCACTCTGCCCGAGCCCCCGCTTACTTTCCTGAACAGTGCGATGCTTTGGCCCTGCGTTCGTTCTCTCCCAGTGTGATTCTCCGCACTTCTTACGCACGCTTTTTCGTTCGACCCTACCGCACTTTCCATTGTTGTTTCTGATCCGTCGGTGGGTATTTCGCATTCATAAAAATAAAAAAAAAACACGAGCGTGAAATACTTCCCCGCGAGACAAACGCGCGTCGGAAAGCACCACGGAATCCATTCGTGCGCGTGATTTTTCTCCATTTTGTTCACGGGGGGGAGAAGTGGGGGGAGTGACCGCACACGTTTATTCTGCCGTCACCCCTCAGGTCGCTGTGCCTGGCGGCGAACGCCTACTGCCTGGCGTGCCGCGACTGCGCCGACAACTGCCACCACGTCCTCTACAGCAACAAGATCGTCGCGCTCATTGATCTGCTCTTGCATCACCTCGCCGTGAGTGCCGCACCGCCCTCCCCTCATTCCCTCCCCCCTCCCTCACATCCCTGTCTCCCTCTCCACCCCTCCGTCCTCCTTGCCATCGTCATCGCCGCCGTCACACGACGATGCACGCGCAATGAGCGAATAAAAACGTGAAACAGCTCCGGGGGGGACCTTACGACCAGAGGGTTGGGTGACCTCGTTTAAACGGAGGAGGCGGGGGCCTGGGGGCCTGGGGAGGCCTTTCACCAGCAGTGGATTGACCATGGTTGCTGGCGATGATGATGATGATGGAGACGCAGTGGGTTGCCTTGCTGCCGATTCTCCCACGTTGGTCACCCGCGACTCCGTTAACCGCGCAAGGACGAGGTCGCGGATTGCAATGGGAGCGCAGGGAAAACGGGAGATGGAGGCCCGGCACGGCACCGTGTGAAGGCGATTGATCTGGGGGCACGCGCCGGGAGGAGAGGAGGAGGAGGAGGAACAACAAGAACCGTTAAACCAGCACTCCGATATCGATCGGTTGGCTGAACGTGGCGCATCGCGCCGGGGCGGGAAAACAACGCTCGCTGCTTCGCCCGTTTGACCCCGAGCGGAGCCGGGCGCGATTCCTTTTTGCACCTCCCTTCGCGTGCGCGTGGCGTCTGTCCCGGCAAATTCGTCGCAAAGTCCTCGACATCTCCCCGGGGGAAAGCCATCGCCCCCTCGAGGTCGGCCGCTCGGATTTGACGTCTCCACGCAGCGTGCTTCTCTCCTGCGCCCCTTCTCCAGTCACATTCACCATCCTTACACGGAGAGCTACCCACTTACATGCAGACCCATGGACTTGCATACTCTCGCGTGCTCCGCGTACTTCCACAGAGACCCGTATAGGTTCACGTCGAGAGCCGTACAACTTTCGTAGAGGCCCCATGCACTTTAAATAGGGACACATAGAAACCTACACATTGGCAAATGTAATGTGAGACCCACAGACTTACACCTTCTGGTCCAGAAGTTCAATTGCTCCGTGGGGTTGGCTGCTCCGTGTGCCCTGCATCTTTATCCCCATAGCCACTGTCCCCGTAATCTCGCTCCACCGCTTACGAGAGAAGCGGTGGACACAAGCTCGGAATGACACCGAGAGACAGAAAGAGGAGCACGTTGTATCCAGGGGACAAACGCAATGAGGGAATTGGCAATTATTGACTTGAGAATCAAGTGGAACTAGGCAGGGACGCATCATGAGAAGGGCGTCATGGCCGATGGACGAGGACTGGTGGCCGAATCTCAGTCAAAGGAGAGAACTCGCGCCCAGGCACCATCAAGACGGATCAATGAGATCAGATCTTTGCGCGAGAGTTACAGGGATTGTGGTCTCACTGGACCGTGAGATACGGTGACATTGAAGGGAAGGAGGCCTTCATCCAGCAGTGGATGAACAATAGCCAGTGCTTCTAGATTCGAAGCTTTCGTGACCGCAAGGATTCATACTCTTTGTTTTTTTTTCCGGTAAAGTCACGTAGGTAAAATAAAATTTTTAATAAAAGAAAAGAACTAAATTAAATCACGACGTTTCGGAGGCAACACAAGCTTCCCTCCACCTGAAGACGGAAGCTGGTGTTGCCTCCGAAACGTCGTGATTTAATTTAGTTGTTCTCTTTTATTTAAAATTTTATTTTACCTACGTAACTTTACCGAAAAAACCAAAGAGTACAATAGCCAGTGCTGATGATGATGAGGATGGAAAAAGGCAGTATGGTTAGATTTAGTTTTTGTAGCAGCCTCCTGTGTAAAGCGACTCGGTTGTAATTCTGACCGAGGTGTATCGGGGAGAGGAGGAGGAGGAGGAGGAGGGCAGCACGCTGTCGTGTTAATAAGTCAACTCGTTGGGAGAAGTTAATCCCGTTTCGTGTAATCTCTTAACGGATCACTGCTTCCGAGGCGTGGGTGTACGTTAATGAATTATTAAGCTTATTACCGCTTTTTGGGCTAATTCATCGAGTTTTGGGAGCGGAAACACGCTTCGGATTAAAGCGTCAACCAACGCCGCCTCGCCTAAGAGATCTCCCAAATCGCAGCGATGGAACCTCTCGGCCTAAGAGATCTCCCAAATCGCAGCGATGGAACCTCTCGGTCCCATCGCTGCGACCGCCCCCCCCCCCTCCCCGCTCCGCCCCGGGGTCTGTGAAGTGAACGACGACAGTGACGATACCAATAGTTGGCTCCAGGAGAATTTTTTTAATTTTTATTTTACCAGGTAAGGTCCCACTGAGATACATCGCTCTTTTTCAGAAGCGACATGGCCACAAAACGATCGTCCAATGAAGTGGCTTCTCACGTGGAAATTTATAGCAGCCAAATACTCTAAAACGCGCGAGTTTCTAAATGTGGAGGGTAAAAACCGAGGGACCCGGAGAAAAATCCACGTGACCATGGAGAGAACGCGCAAACTCCAGATATGCACGCGTCGAGGTCGGGATTCAACCGACGACCTCCTTTATTCCAACCGACGACCTCCTTTATTCCAAACGAGGTAGTTAACAAGACGTCTCTGCGATCGGCACACATGTCGCCCGTGACGACGAGCGGAGCTGGAATGTGGACTTGGACAAGGAACACGCAGCAAGGGCTGAATTGTGGTGCGGGCACACGCTGGGAATGACTTTCCAGAACGCACGGCGCCACGGTGGCCTGGGAGATGTTAACTACCTCGCCTGGTATACAGGAGGTCGTGGGTTCGATCCCAACCCTGACGCCTACTGTATATTTGGAGTTTGCGGTGTCTCTCTCTCTCATCATCATCTCGGTGGCTAGGAGATGTTAATTACCTCGCCTGATATACAGGAGGTCGTGGGTTTGATCCCGACCCTGGCGCCCGCTGTATATTTGGAGTTTGCGTGTCTCTCTCATCATCATCACGGTGGCTAGGAGATGTTAACTACCTCGGCTGGTGTACAGGAGGTCGTGGGTTCGCTCCCGACCCTGACGCCTGCTGCTGTATATTTGGAGTTTGCGTGTCTCTCTATCTCATCATCACGGTGGCTAGGAGATGTTAACTACCTCGCCTGGTATACAGGAGGTCGTGGGTTTGATCCCGACCCTGGCGCCTGCTGCTGTATATTTGGAGTTTGCGGTGTCTCTCTCTCTCATCATCATCACGGTGGCTAGGAGATGTTAACTACCTCGCCTGGTATACAGGAGGTCGTGGGTGTGATCCCGACCCTGGCGCCTGCTGTATATTTGGAGTTTGCGTGTCTCTCTCCCCGTGGTCGCATGGATTTTTCTCCGAGCCCTCCGGTTTTACCCTCCACATTTAGAATCGTGCGTTTAGAGTCTTTGGCCGCTAAAAATTTCCACATGGTAAGCCAATTCTGTTGAGCTATCATTTGTGATGGCCAGGTCGCTTCTGAAGAAGAGCTACGTACAGTGAGGGAAAAAAGTAGTTGATCCCCTGCTGATTTTGTACGTTTGCCCACTGACAAAGAAATGATCAGTCTATAATTTTAATGGTAGGTTTATTTGAACAGTGAGAGACAGAATAACAACAACAAAATCCAGAAAAACGCACGTCAAAAATGTTATAAATTGATTTGCATTTTAATGAGGGAAATAAGTATTTGACCCCTCTGCAAAACATGACTTAGTACTTGGTGGCAAAACCCTTGTTGGCAATCACAGAGGTCAGACGTTTCTTGTAGTTGGCCACCAGGTTTGCACACATCCCAGGAGGGATTTTGTCCCACTCCTCTTTGCAGATCTTCTCCAAGTCATTAAGGTTTCGAGGCTGACGTTTGGCAACTCCAACCTTCAGCTCCCTCCACAGATTTTCTATGGGATTAAGGTCCGGAGACTGGCTAGGCCACTCCAGGACCTTAATGTGCTTCTTCTTGAGCCACTCCTTTGTTGCCTTGGCCGTGTGTTTTGGGTCATTGTCATGCTGGAATACCCATCCACGACCCATTTTCAATTCCCTGGCTGGGGGAAGGAGGTTCTCACCCAAGATTTGATGGTACATGGCCCTGTCCATCGTCCCTTTGATGCGGTGAAGTTGTCCTGTCCCCTTAGCAGAAAAACACCCCCAAAGCATAATGTTTCCACCTCCATGTTTGATGGTGGGGATGGTGTTCTTGGGGTCATAAGCAGCATTCCTCCTCCTCCAAACACGGCGAGTTGAGTTGATGCCAAAGAGCTCCATTTTGGTCTCATCTGACCACAACACTTTCACCCAGTTGTCCTCTGAATCATTCAGATGTTCATTGGCAAACTTCAGACGGGCATGTATATGTGCTTTCTTGAGCAGGGGGACCTTGCGGGCGCTGCAGGATTTCAATCCTTCACGGCGTAGTGTGTTACCATTTGTTTTCTTGGTGACTATGGTCCCAACTGCCTTGAGATCATTGACAAGATCCTCCCGTGTAGTTCTGGGCTGATTCCTCACCGTTCTCATGATCATTGCAACTCCACGAGGTGAGATCTTGCATGGAGCCCCAGGCCGAGGGAGATTGACAGTTCTTTTGTGTTACTTCCATTTGCGAAAAATCGCACCTACTGTTGTCACCTTCTCACCAAGCTGCTTGGCAATGGTCTTGTAGCCCATTCCAGCCTTGTGTAGGTCTACAATCTTTTCTCTGACATCCTTGGAGAGCTCTTTGGTCTTGGCCATGGTGGAGAGTTTGGAATCTGATTGATTGATTGCTTCTGTGGACAGGTGTCTTTTATACAGGTAACAAGCTGAGATTAGGAGCCCTCCCTTTAAGAGTGTGCTCCTAATCTCAGCTCGTTACCTGTATAAAAGACACCTGGGAGCCAGAAATCTTTCTGATTGAGAGGGGGTCAAATACTTATATCCCTTATTAAAATGCAAATCAATTTATAACATTTTTGACATGCGTTTTTCTGGATTTTGTTGTTGTTATTCTGTCTCTCACTGTTCAAATAAACCTACCATTAAAATTATAGACTGATCATTGCTTTGTCAGTGGGCAAACGTACAAAATCAACAGGGGATCAAATACTTTTTTCCCTCACTGTAGCTCAGTGGACCTCACCTGGTAAAATAAGAATAGTAAACTTGTTTAGTAGATCGGAGAACGTACGCAAAACGCAGTCTTGGGAGTTCAACGCTTGGGCAAGGACACGCCAAGAAGGAAATCACCAGGCTCTCGGCACGCGGAGCGAAACGACGGACGTCGTGCCGAACGGCACGCGGTGCGGCATCAAATCTCGCCGGAGAGCAGCAGCAGCACCGTACGATCGCGATCGTGGGGAGCGGCCTCCAGGGGTGTCGCGACCGAGGGGAGGGCCTGAGTGCCAGATGACAAAATAAGTCGACACGTCCGTCATCAACACCGCCTTTTGCGGAGGTATTGACAATGTGCCGAGTTGTTTTTTTTGGTCAGTTGTGCATGTGCACCGCTACCAGTGCTGCACTCTCACAAAATTGCGTGTTTTGATAAGTCCAGATGGTGGTGGCACGCCGCCAGGACCGCTGTGGGCTCTGGCGGAGGGCAGAGAGCGTCGACGAATTGTGGCGGCATCCAGCGGCTCTCGCCGCATAATCGGCCCCGGCTCTGTCCCGCAGGTGCTAATCCCGGTCGGAGAAGACGGCGGGGGCGACGGCGCCAGCGGCAGCGTCAACCGCCAGGTGTTTGAAGGCCCCTCCGGCTCTCTTCTCCGCGCGTGCGGCGCGATCATCGACGGCGTCGCTCGCAGCATCGCCTCGGCGGCGGCCGGAGGGTCGGACGGCAGTCGGCCCGCGACGCCGCGCAAGACCCCGGCAGGCGGCGGCGGCGGCGGCGGCGGAGGAGGAGGAGGAGGAGGAGGAGGGAAGGAGGCGAGGTTGTCGTCGTCATGCTCGTCGCTGTCCTCCTGCTCGGGAGCATCGACGGGGCACAGGGAGGGCATGTGCGGCCGCGCGTCGGACCTCGTGAGGTGAGGGCGGAGCGTGACGAGCGGGGTCGGGTTCGGGGTCAGGGTTATGGTCAGGGTTAGGAGGTCCGTTAGGCTTTGAGTCTGTGGTCGGAGTTAGATTCAGAGGTTTTGATAAGAGTTTTCCTTGGGTCAGGACGTCGGGTGAGAGTTAGGGATTAAGATTTACTTTTAGGCTTTGGGTTAGTGCAGTCTGGGTGTCGCATTTCAGTCAATCATCACGGCCGGGCATAGCGGTTTCATGAAAAATGTTAGTTTTAGATATGGAGATAAAAAAATATGTACAATGTGGCCAATGTAGCTCCTTTTAGCGGCCGCTGCTGTTGTGGTCCCTTGAACCAATGGCACGTGGCGTGGATGAATCGGCACTCGCTGAATGCAGCGCATCGCGAGCGCGCTCGCTCCCTTCATCGTTGCACAGAATCAAGGCAACCGCGACCCACGCGAGAGCCATGTGTTGCCTCCGCACTGGGTCATGATATGCGCCTTACACAGTGCGGTAAGCGAGCCTCAGCGTGCGTGCCTGTGCACGGCGGGTAGCCGTTAAGCGCACTGCGCTACGAAGCCGGCGAACGGAGTTCGATTCCCCGCTCACGGCCAACATCGGTGGCGGTTATCCGAATCGGTCCCAGTGCAACGTCTAGACATCGCCACTGGGGAGACAAAGGCGGCCGAGGCGTGGTGCTGGCCACCCCACCCCCTCGTGCGCCGTGCCGGCCTTCACAGGCGCTACTCGCTGACACCACTTGCCCCAACGGTCTCTCAAGGCTACACGGTGGGCGGGGATCTTTGTCTTTGCCTGTACGTGCAGCTACATGGTCCACGCTGGCGTGGCCGAGAAGCTCTGCCGCTGCCTGCGCTCGGTGCAGGGCTCCGTGGACGACCAGCCGCGCACATCGGCCTTCCTGGCCCACGCCGTGCACCTCCTGCGCGCCTCCTGCACGCTCGCACGCCTCGTCGCGCCCAGGTCGCTGCCCGGGGTCGTCCAACGGGGGGCGGTGGCGATGCTGGGGTCGGGGTGGGTCACGTGACGGGGTGGTGAGGTCAGGGTCGGGGTTACGGTCACGTCAACGGGAGTTGTTTGGACGGTGGGGTTAGGTCTGGGGTCGGGGTGGTGTAACGGGGTGGTAGGGTCATGGCTAGCATAAGGGTGCGGGTAAGTCGGGGAGCGGAATGGCGGGGTGGGTGTATGACGCCGGGTGGGGCCGTTTGAATGACGTGTTGGATGTGGTTGACAGAGGCGATGGCGAGCGTGCGACGCCGGTGCCAAGGCAGCGCACACACATGCACGCACACACATGCACGCACACACATGCACGCACACACATGCACGCACACACATGCACGCACACACATGCACGCACACACATGCACGCACACACATTCACGCACACACATGCACGCACACACATGCACGCACACACATGCACGCACACACATGCACGCACACACATGCACGCACACACATTCACGCACACACATGCACGCACACACATGCACGCACACACATGCACGCACACACATGCACGCACACACATGCACGCACACACATGCACGCACACACATGCACGCACACACATGCACGCACACACATTCACGCACACACATGCACGCACACACATGCACGCACACACATGCACGCACACACATTCACGCACACACATGCACGCACACACATGCACGCACACACATGCACGCACACACATGCACGCACACACGCGAACAAAGACAAAGATCCCCCGTATAGCCTTAACAGACTGTTGGGACAAGTGCTGCTGGCGAGCACCTATTAAGGCCGGCACATCACACGAGGGGGCCGCCTTTGTCTCCCTAGCAGCAATGTCTTTACACACCGCAACAGGTACTCATTTGAGGCTGAGTCGACCTAGGGGAAGCCCGGGACCGGTTCAGATAATGGTCATCGGTGTTGGCCGTCAGCGGACACACACACACGCACACGCACACGAGGGTGTGGCCAGGACCGCGCAGGGGCCGACGTGCACACCCCGCACCACGTACTCAATGGATGCCGAGTCAACCTAGGGGAGGCCCAGGACCGGTCCGACTAGACGCCCACCGGTATTGGTGGCGACGGGGAATGGGAGCTCGGGACGCCGGGCTCGTCGCGCTGACCTCCGCGCCGTCCGTCCCCGCCGCTCAGGTCTGGCGGTCAGAGCCCGTTTGACACACGGAGGCCGGACGGCACGGGCCTGGCATCGGTGCTGCGCCTCACGGAGGCGGCCGGGGTGCTAAACCTCCTCTACTGCACGCTGCTGCACGGCGCGGCGCCCGACCGGGACGCGGCGGCGCCGGCGGGGACGGGGGCGGCCGCCCCGGCCCCTCCGGCGGCGCCGGCGGCCGCGACGGCCGCGACGGCCGCGTCGTCGGGCCGCGCGTCGGCGCAGGATGGCTACCCCGCGCACACGCTGGGCGTCGCGCTGGAGGGGGTGCGACTGCTCAACAGCTTCGCCCTCCTCGACCTCGCCGCCTTCCAGGTGCCGCGGCAACGATGCGCGGCGGCCGTTCTGAGACGCGCGCTTTCCCGGTCGCGTGCGGTTGCTTTATCGTGCGTGGGCGGTCGCGGTGCGGTTGGCTCATTGCGGGCGGGCGGGCGGGCGGTCTCGTGCGGTTGCCAGGAGGTGGTGGGCTCCGAGGGCCTGTCTCTGGCGTTCCGCCACATCGCCAGCTCGCTGCTGTGGTACTGCTCGCACCACGCCTGCACCGAGCTGCTGCACGCCGTCATCGTGTGCGTCGGGTACTTCACCGTCAACAACGCCGACAACCAGGTGGGGGCTCGCTGACACACGCGCACGCACGCACACGCGCACGTACGCGCCTGGCTCGCCGAGCGGTCTCCATCGTCGGGCGGCAATCGATGGGTCGAAACGCGCCGCGTTCGCGCGGAGAGAGGCTCGGGTGGCCGGGGCATCGAGGCGCGAGCGCCGGTCCCGTGCCCGGCTTTTCGCGGCGCGTGGCGACGCCGCAATCTGAAAATTGATTTGACTCGCCTCCGCCGACGGGTGCTGCTTTGTTTGAATAATTCATCGCTCACAGCCCCTTGGTCAATCGTTGGCTGGGTGCAGGCGCCCCCCGCAACCGTGTCGGTCGGGGGTGGGGGCTTGCGCCGTACTTCACCACGTTGAGGAGAGTGCGGGGTTGGTGTAGGGCAGGGGTAGGAGAGGGGCACAAATATCACAACCCCATAAAAATTACACATTATTATTGTTTTGGGTTGCATACGGTAAAGGCGCAGCCCTGCAATGTCCTGCTCACGCCACTGCTGGCAGATGGGGCCTACGCTGGAGAGGCACTCTCTGAGGGTGTTTGCTCTACTCTTCTACGCTGACCAGGCATCTTGGAAGAGGTGGGAATACCCACACTTTACCCCATCATGCATGACCTACCAATCGACTAACTGCGGTGGACCCATTAATTCGGCTGGGGGGCGTGGGGCAGGATTCAAGAAACTTGCCCCATCGTTTCAACCGCCACGCCGGGAGTTGGAATCGAACCGGCGACCTCTGGGTGCTGTGCTGACCACGACACCACCCCTACACCAGAGACAAAGATCCCCCGTGTAGCCTGTAACAAACTGTTAGGGGCAAGTGCTCTTAGTGAGCACCTATGAAGGCCGGAACGGCAGACGAGGGGGTGGGTGGCCTGCACCACGCCCGGCCGCCTTTGTCTCCCCAGTGGCGATGTTTACACACCGCACCAGGTACTCATGTGAGGCTGAGTCGACCTAGGGGAGGCCCAGAACCGGTTCAGATAATCGTCACTGTGTGTTGGCCACTGCGCCACCCGTGTGTTCACTGCCATGCCATCCGACTCGAGCCAGTTTGAGTTATTTCTTCTCTTATTAGGGTGGGGGTGGCGGTGTCGAGGTGATATATAAATGGCCGTTAAAATAATAAAGTTACTTTGTGCCTTACGTATAAATTTGCAAGAGGCACACTGTAAAGGAAAAGCCAGACCGCACACCCATTATAAACTTATCACTCTGGTTGGTGTAAGCAATAAAATTAAGTACATTACCTAATTCCTCTTTGAAGTTCCCTTAGTCCTTCACCTCCCGCTCTCCGGCCTTGTTCGGCCAGTTAGCCTCGTTACAAAATTACTCAACATCATAATCACCATCGTAATAATTTGCAGCTCTTTGGCAATCCACGGCCGGACGAAGGCCCTCCTATGCCGTTTTTAGGCTCGTTTGACCATGCTTCACCACGCTGGTCAGCGCTGGTTGATGAAGTCTGGGAGGCTCAGAACCCAGTTCGTACATCGCTCGCCACTAATGTTAGCCGTGGCCGGGAATCGAACTTACCAATTTGGTAACGCAGTCGCGCGAACCTCTGGGCCACCGCTGTCCCCACCGTCAGAAAATCAACATCAGCCGCAATAAATCCACTGCTGGATGAATGCGTTCCCAAGTCACCGCCACCTCTCATGACCCCGCGATGTAACAATCTGCCTGACACCAGCACACCGGCTGATCTCACCGTCCTGAGGGACTCCTTCAGCATTGTTGACCGTCGGCCATCGCCCCTAGTGACGGACGTAATTTAATTTGCACGTGGCCAGGCGACCGGTGGGGGGGGGGGAGGGCGTCGGGGCGCATGTTGGCCTCCGTCCTTCGAGCGGCGTCCACGAAGGCCGCGCTCGGCATGCCAAGGCGGTGCCCAGTTGTCCTAAACTATAAACTATAAAAAACTATTTTTATTTTACCAGGTAATGCCCCACTGTACTATATAGCTCTTTATTCCGAAGCGACCTGGCCACAAATGATTGCTCAACACAGGGGCTTGTCACATGTATATTTATCGCAGCCAAATATTCTAAACGCGTGTTTCTAAATGTAGAGGGAAAAACCGGCGAGAGACACACAAACTCCAAATATACGGCAGCAGGCGTCAGGGTCGGGGTCAAACCCAGGACTCCCTGTATACCAGGCGAGGGAGATAACATCTCGCCACCGTGGCGCCACAATGCAGGCGGTGGCGGCGCGGCCTGGTGTACCTGCGGTGGCCAGGCCGACCCGGCTCAAATTAATCTCGCAGTGCCGCCACCGCGCTGGCTGGCTGGCGGCGCAGTAATATTTACATCGACTTGTAAAGCCAGGCAGCCGTGTGTGCGAACCGCACTCCCTGATGGACATCAAAGCCCGCGCCGCGACCATTCCCACAGATTTCACTTCACCGGTGTTTTTTCTCGTTTTGCTTCTGAGAAATTGCGTTTTATTTTGGTCTCCGCTCGCCTCATTCCGCCCCTTTAAATGGTTTGTTTTGTTTGTCCCGGCGTACAAAGGAACATGGTGGCGGGTGGCATTAATAATTGACCCCACAGCCACTGCTTTGTGAGGATTTGGTCAGCGGCAGTGAGCAGTGTGGAGCCAGGGTGCGGCTCCTCGGGCATTGTGTGAAACGAAGCATGAGAAGGCGGTGGTGAGATCGTGGGTTCAAATCCCACCATCGTCATCTATTCAGCATTATCATTCGGTCATCAGCATCATCATCGTCATCATCGAGCCATTATCATCATCATCATCACACGACCATCACCACCATCATTATTATCCAGCTCTGTCGGTAAATCGACCCAGCTTGAGAGACTTGGTCCCTGCCATAGAACTGTGGAATTTCCACCAGCGGCTCTGAACCCAACGCATAGACGGACAAACAAAACGGCAGAAGCCAGAGAGCGGAGCAGTGCTCATTTGAGCGGCTACGAGGTGCAGCGTAACGCTCGTGTTGACATTTGAGTTCCCCTCGCGCGTACTTCGCACACGCAGACAAAGATCGCACGTGAAACCTTAACAGACTGTTGGGGCAAGTGCTGTTAGCGAGTGGCGCCTATTGAGGCCGGCACGGCGCACGTGTGGGGGTGGTGTTGTCAGCACCACCCACGCCCGGCCACCTTTGTCTCCCCAGTGCTGATGTTTGTACAGCGCACCGGGTGCTCGTTTAAGGCTGAGTCAGCGTGGCGAGGCTCAGGCCAGGCTCAGATTAAACTTGCCACCGATGTTTAGCCATGCCCGGGAATCGAAGCAGATGACTATATTGTGAGCGCTGGGTGCACACCACTGTCCTACTACTGTTCCACCCCGTGCACGGGCACAAAGATCGTCCGTGGAGCCTTTCGCAGGCTGTTAACGCGCGCGATTGAGGAGTGTTGGTTTTAGTGCCTTGCGCTACAAAACCCAACGACCAGTGGCATTTATCGGAACCGCTCCCTGGCCCCCCCCCCCTTCCTCCCCGGTCGACTCAGCCTCAAATGAGTACCTTGGCACAGTGTGTAAATATCAGCATAGGGGCGGCAGAGGCTCCCAGGCACGTGGCACCCCCCCCCCCCCGCCTTGTACACCATGCCGGTCTTCGTAGGCACACTCGCCGTGAACAACGTGCGTATGCACGCACGCGAGGGTACGGGAGTCCTCCCGCGTGTGCGCTCACGGTGCACTCGGCCTCGCGAGCTGACAGCCTCCTCCCCCCTCCCTGCGCCCAACCCGCGGGTGCGAGAGGCAGCCAAGGGGACATCTGTCCTCGCGGCCGTCATCGAATTACTTTGATTCGGGACAGACGACGTCTTTTACTTTCGCCTGCGTCGTTAGTCCTCGTTAGGCCCAAAAACACCCGGTGAGACCTCGCCACCCCCTGCCTCTCCTCTCCACCTCCCCCCCCCCCACCCACTCGTAAGACAATTAGGATCCGTAATTAAATTTTTGTGACACTAATCAAAAGAACATGTTTTGTAAAAAAAAAATCTAGGGGTGCTTTTTGTTTCATTATGTCTCCCCCCCCCCCCTCCGAACCCCGTGCCCGCCCCCCAACCCCCCCCCACTCGTTGTTAAGTGTCGCTCGACTCGGTTCGCATTCCTCTTTGCGTGTCGCCCGTTCAGCGCTACTCCGCGCCTCCTCGCTCCGCTCTGCCAATTAGTGCCGAGATCTCACGTCCCCCGGTCCCCACCGCTCGCTCGCTCGCTCAGGACGGCCGCGGCGCTCGCAGGGCCACCCCGCTGACCCCCCCCCCCCCGCAACCTGCCTACGCACTCACTAACTCCCATGACTCATCATCACAATTATCATCAGCCGTGATCAGTCCACTGGTGCATGAGGGCCTCCCTAAGCCGCCGCCACCTCTCACGATCTTGCGATGCGGCGGTCCGTCCAAGCGCCTGCGTGTGAACCGGTTGCATCCCACGCAACGATGACCTTTCAACTATGAGACTCAACACATTGGTGAAATAACGCTGCGGTCTTAAGGTGAGAGTATATACCAGGAAACGTTTTGGGCAAGGTCCCTTCTTCACAGCACATAGGGTCTTTCCGTCCCGCTGACCACGATGTGCGATTACCCGAAGCAACACCTATTTAATAATGAGCCTTAAACTGGGGGGTTGTCACTTGTGTGAGGTCCCAAAGAACCCGGGAAATATCACGCGTGAGAATATCTCAACAACACCAGAGGAGCGGAGAACAGAGCCGCTTGCAGATGCGTCGCCTTGAGTGCTACGTTGTTGTCATTGCTGCGCAAAAATTACAAAAACTGGGACTTCTAATGTCACAGGGAAGACATTCCCAGGTCAGCGGCCACCTTTTCCTGGAAAATCCCAGGACAGGTGGCAACCCCCCCTGCATTAAACGCGAGCGGCGAGTGGCCGCTGGCTGCCAAGATGAACGCTCGCCACATTTCCATATTTTATCGTCAAATTCAATTAAGCGGCTCCCCACCGCAGGGAAATGGATGTGCGGTGGGCCGGGTGGTGGCGGTGGCGGCCGCGGCGGTGGCGGTGGCTGAGGAGAGGTTGGGGTGAGAGGGAGGTTGGGGGAGGGGAGGAGGAGAGGGATGGGGAGGAGGGAGGCAGAGCAACCACCGCTGCAGCATAGCGTGGGTGTTTGGCCTTTGTCTCTGCTTTTCAGACGCCACTTTGCCATAATTAGCAAAATATTTCCATTCGGCTAATTGAAGAGGGGAGGGCTGATTTACACCGCCCAGCTGCCGCGTGCACTTAGCCGGGGAGGGGGAGGCAGGGCGGACAGGAGGCACGTGGGGAGCGCGTGTTTGGAGTGCCCGTGCGTGCTTGTGTGTGTGTGTATGTGCGTGCGTGCGTGAGTGTGTTTGACCGCACGCGTGTGAGAGATTGTGCGTGCGTGTGTGTGTGAGCGTGCACGGGTGTGCTCGAGTGCACGCGCGCGTGAGATCGTGCGTATGTAGTTGGGTTTGAGTGGTGGCGTGGTGAGTTAGCGCACACTGCGCTGCGAACCCCCGGCGGACCAAGTTAGATTCCGGTGGCAAGCGACAACTGAAGCTGTGCTGGTCTTCTCCAGGTCAACTCGCCCTGAGCTTGATTATCTGGCGTGATCCGTGAACGTCAGCACTGGGCTGCCAGGCATGGTTCTGGCCACACCACTCTTGGATGTTGCAGGCCTAAATTGGGGCTCGCTCACAGAATAATGCCCCAACGGTTCTATTAGGGCTACGATGTATGGGGATGTGTATATGTGTACCACATGTGTTGTGCTGCTTTATGAAGTAGTTGGAACCAGGTCTCGCTTCCTGATCGTGAAGCACAGTCGACACCCGTGTGACAAAATTGCACGTCGATCTGGCCTGGGCCTCCTCTAGGTCGACTCAGACTATGATAAGTGGCCAAGCGTCTCGTTTATTCCCTACATCTACAATCGGACCATTGTTCGGTGCTAAACAACCGCGCACATTTTACAAACGTCTCGCGTGTAACAAAAGCTAAGGCTGTGACAGGTCAAGATAATTCTATTTAAATATATTGATGGTGGCTTGAAAAAATCCTCTGTCGTGTTCCGTCATGCACCGTTCTACCCATGTTGCCCTGAGAAAATCCACAACCGCGCTGCGGTTTTTATGAGGGGGGGTGACACTGTCCCTGGCAACAACTCGCCGCAGCTCCCCGCCGACAGCGCTTGGCAAGCCTTGGTGGTGGCGGTGGCGGTCACCCATCCAAGAACTGACCAGGCTCGACCCTGCTTGGCTCCCGAGACCCAACGGGATTGGTCGTAGTAGGCGTCGTTGCACTTCATCCACGCTACGCAGCCTAGGGGTCACTCGCAGAGGTCACGGGTCACAGGTCTCACCTTCTCCCTGGTAATCCCTGCAAACCCCAATCCTTTTAGCAAAATTAATGTTTTCAGAGAGATGAGAGCTTTTCTTTAAGCAGCACATGATATATATATTTGTATATATACATATATATTTATTCCGCAGTGTTATTAATTTGGAATTTAAAAAAATATATATTTTCCATTTTGTTAATATTGTCGTCGTTGTCAGCCACGGTCTATCCACCGCTGGATGAAGGCCTCCCCACACCGTCACGAGCCCGCGCGGTTCCTGCGATGCCACGGTTCATCTTCTGCGCTTGAGCTCAACGGAATCGCTCCGTCTCCGGGGCGGACATCCTCCCGTCTACGCCTTCTCCTCCCCTCGGCTGTCGAGCCACGAAGCGTCGTGCTCAATCCTGCGCTTCCCTTTCCCTCGATTGGTCGATTTTCCGAGCTCCGTCTCGCCAAGGCCGTTCCGCCAGCAGCGAAGCGCGAGAGACAAATCGGCAGCGCTGCGCCTTCACCCTCTTAGCTGCACTCGGGCCCGGTGTCAAAACGATTCCGGGCAGCGGCGATCGACGCAGGATGCGGAATGGGGTCGCGCTTTTGTTTCACACCGGGGCAGATCGCTTCACACTCGGGGCGCGCTTGCACTCGCTCCGCGTGCACATGGGGCGAGAGTGGACGCGTGCACACGGGGCGAGAGTGGACGCGTGCACACACGGGGCGAGAGTGGACGCAGGCACACACGGGGCGAGAGTGGACGCAGGCACACACGGGGCGAGAGTGGACGCAGGCACACACGGGGCGAGAGTGGACGCGTGCACACGGGGCGGGAGTGGACGCAGGCACACGGGGCGAGAGTGGACGCAGGCACACGGGGCGAGAGTGGACGCGTGCACACGGGGCGAGAGTGGACGCAGGCACACGGGGCGAGAGTGGACGCAGGCACACACGGGGCGAGAGTGGACGCAGGCACACACGGGGCGAGAGTGGACGCAGGCACACACGGGGCGAGAGTGGACGCAGGCACACACGGGGCGAGAGTGGACGCAAGCACACGGGGCGAGAGTGGACGCGTGCACACACGGGGCGAGAGTGGACGCAGGCACACACGGGGCGAGAGTGGACGCGTGCACACGGGGCGGGAGTGGACGCAGGCACACACGGGGCGAGAGTGGACGCAGGCACACACGGGGCGAGAGTGGACGCGTGCACACGGGGCGGGAGTGGACGCAGGCACACACGGGGCGAGAGTGGACGCAGGCACACACGGGGCGAGAGTGGACGCAAGCACACGGGGCGAGAGTGGACGCAGGCACACACGGGGCGAGAGTGGACGCAGGCACACGGGCCGCGTGTGCACACGGGCCGAGCTTGCACACGGAGCGAGCGGGCGAGGGGACTCGTGTTTATTTATTTTGAGCGTTTTAAAAACAAAACATCCAGCACAGAGACATTGCTTAATTTAAGGGGTGGGCTGTGCGGTTGGTGTTGGGAGGGGTGTGAAGACGATGCTGTGTCTAACGGGACGGGGGGGAAAAAATAATCCGCGGCAGCCCAGTAAACATTTCGCTTGCGATGTTTCGTTCTCATAGCGAATGATCGTCATAGTGGTAACAGTTTCGCAGCCAACGCCGGACGTAGGCTGTCCCATGACTTTTGGTGATGCGGGTGGTTCGACTTGTTCAGACCATACTTCACCCCTACCGCCCCCCCCCCCCCCCCCCGAAGTTACAGTTCAACCATTCGTATTCACGCATATTTATTATTTATGCAGATTTTCTAACAGTCTTCTGTTTGCGTCTTGTTGAAATCGTATTCGTATTATGGTGCAGCAGTGAACTCAATTTGACCTTGTGGGCTTCACTAATCGGGGACTAAACTGAGCGCGCCCGAGCAAAGGGAGGCGTGCGGCGATGACCCGTGGTGCCGTTGCTCGTTCGCCGTTGTAGCGCAGTGTTCGAATGTGGCTTGTCATGGCCCCCCCCCCCCCATTAATATTTACGGAGTCCCGCTACACGGCACGGCAGTGCTCTCGGTTCAATCGTTACGGCAAACTCGCGCGTTGGCGGAGCGCAGCCTGACGACGACGACAAAGCGAGCGCTGCGCCGGGCCGCCCACCCTCGTGCCACGGCGTGTGCAAGTGGCCGGGCTGCGAGGCCCTCCGTGAGGAGCACTCCCAGTCCCTGCAGTGAGTACCGCGCGGTGCACACGCAGCAACGGTGAAACAACTCTCAGCCAAATTTCGATTTAAAGCTTCCGTGACTGCAAGGATTCATCTTCTTTGGTTCTTTCGGTAAAGTCACCACGTAGAATGAGAATAAAATAAAATAAGACAATAAAAATTATCACGACGTTTCGGCCACAACACAAGCAGCCTTCTTCAGGTGAAAGAACAGAACTGTCGGGACGACAGAGCTTCAATTTGAACTGAATTTGAACAGAACTGTCGGGACGACAGAGCTTCAATTTGAACTGAATTTGAACAGAACTGTCGGGACGACAGAGTTTCAAATTGAAGCTCTGTCGTCCCGACAGTTCTGTTCTTTGACCTGAAGAAGGCTGCTTGTGTTGTGGCCGAAACGTCGTGAGAATTTTTATTGTCTTATTTTATTTGATTATTTTATTCTTTCTACGTGACTTTACCGAAAGAACCAAAGAAGATGAACTCTCAGCCAGTCGCTCGCTCGGTCTCTCTCTCTAGTCGGCGGCCGGTCGTGTCTCATCATCTCTGTTGTATCGCTACTGCTAAGGTTGCACTCATTACACACACAAAGTTCTTGCTACAGACGAACCACAGTACCTTGCCGATCTCATCAAGGAGCGTAAACCATCACGTGAACTCCGGTCATCCTCGCAGCAGCAGCGGCTTTTGGGCTCAGCCATCGAACAAAGACGGTCAACCGCATTGCGCGCTTTCAGATGCGCTTCTGGGGCCGTCTGGAACGCTCTTCCTTCCGATATTAGGAAGCCACTGGAGCTATGCACTTTTAAATTGTCTAGATTGAAAGCTCATTTCTTTAAAACTGCTTTTTGTGTTTTCGTTTGTTGTCCGTCCCCCGCACCTCCGATTATCGCGGCTGGCTACGTGCGTACGTATATGTGCAACAACGGTGCTCAGCGCAGTGCTGCCCTGTTTCCTGACGTGCGTGTCGGTTGAGTCGATGGGGCAGGTCGCGCGTGCGGGTCCAGTCTGTTCCCCACCTCCTTGTGGTCATGGAAGGGGCCCCCTACCTCCAGCGGTGCCCTGTGTGGGGCACTCTCAGGGCTGCTCCTTTACAATTCCACATCTCTAAGGCCACAAGACACCAAAGTTGGGTAAATATCTAACCCCACGAAAATTAGGTGAAATGTTTACACGTGTAATTTTATATTAATATATGCTCCACTCCCAAAGTCGTTCACAGCCATAGTTTGCAAATATACATTCACACTTGATTGAGTAAAAAAATACGCGTGTTTTTGTATTCGTGAAAGGAACCCACTGTTTGACTCGACGGCGGCTTCCGCGGATTTTTCATACGGCCCCCACTAACGACGCGCACTTGTTTTGGCTAGGAGGGAGGCCCAGAGCGGCTCCCGGCTCCAATCGGGCCTCTCTTGAGAGCGGGGTGTGAGCAACGGGGTGAGCGACGGGGTGAGCGACGGGTTGAGAGAGGGCGTGAGTGACGGGGTGAGTGAGGGGGTGAGCGATGATGCCACGGGGTGGGCGAGGGGGGATTACGGGACAAACGAGGGAGCCGTGCAGAGAGTGAGAATGTCGGTCTCGCGGGTTATGAAACGCGGGCGAGCTGGGCGGGTCGGCGGGTGAGTGGGTGACCTCGCGGGTGAGCGAGCGGGCAGGTGAACGAGCGGGTGTGCGAGCGAGCAAAGGAGTGAGCAAGTAAGGAGCACAGTGGAGCAGCCTCACTCACGGGGAGGGATGCTGGGGGCGGCAGCAGCGTCACTCTCGTTCCAGGTCAAACGTCAACGAGGGCTGAGCCGTCTAAACCTGACCCCGTGACCTCCGCAAACCTCGCTCCCTTCTCCTCACCCCCCCCCCCACCCATCCTCCGCCACCGCTTCAACCGCCGCCCACCATCACCACCACCGCCACCACCACATCGCGACTGCCGCCACACAGCCACCGTCGCCACCACCTCCACCATCAGCAGCCGCCACACTTTACAGCCTCGGCGGGGTTGACTGGCGCGGGGTGGGGGGGTCCCCCAAGAGACGATGACCGAGGACAGACGAGTCGAGGAGTGGCGGACGGGGGGCCCGGTGGGCGGGGGTGTGGGGGGGCCGGTAGGGGGGGTGGGGCCTTGGTGGGGGGGGGGGGGGGGCAGCTCTTCGGAGCTCCCGTGCCGATCCAAACCCACGCGACGCACAGGGCAGCGAATCGCTCGCGTAGAAATCATATTGGATGGCGGTTTAGGTTTGTCTGCGTTGCGCGTAGATGAGTTCTCTTGAGCCCCGTCCAGCCACCAGGTGCCGCTACGTGAACTCACCGCGGTGTTTATAAAGAGAGCAGTTTATTCTCAATCACAAAATCGCGACAGTGCAAGCAATTACCCTATTCCCCAGCTTAAAAGACGCACCTTTCCCCCACCTCCCCGGTTATTTTAAAGCAAAAGTTGGGGGTAGGTGCACCCACTGGCGGAGCCAGTGGGGGAGGGGGGGGTGGGGTGGCACGTGCCCCCCCCAATGATTTATTAGTAATAAATCGGCATGTTGCGACCCCCACTGCCACTGTGTAGCATATTATTACGTGCCAGGGACTCTATGAGATGACGGGACAGTAGTCTGAGTCCATAATTGGCAATAAGTAACGGAAAAGCAGTTATAAGTGACTCGCAGAATTGTGCACAGTTGAGTATACAGAGTCCACGATTTCCCTGAAGTCATCGACACCTTCAGCGAGCGCGATGCCGATCACTAACAACGCGGTTCGAATTCGACACCTCGATCAATGGCCGTGCCATCGCCGCACACGCGTCAAATAAAAAGCAAGGGACAAGTCCTCACTTAACTAGCAACTCCTCTATCATTTTTCGTTGCTGGAGGGGTTTCCCCCGCTACCTGAAAGTCCTGGCTCCGCCATTGGGTGCACGCATCTTATAATCCAGCAGCTGTGCGCGTGTGTTGGTGTGTGTGAGAGGCCAGATTTTGTCTTTACTCGATCGACACCTTTGCCGAAGGCGAGGGTGCATCTTTACTGTCCGGGGGAGCGTCTTAGAATCCGGAGACTGCTGCAGCGTGCTCGGCAAGTGCCGCGATTCTTTCCTCCAAAGCCGAAGTTCGGTCCAGCGGCGCCGCGTTGCCGTTTTGAACGGAGGACGCGAGCGCGACCATTTTTCTACGCCTCCCGTCTCTCCCTTCGTCGTCGCGCTCGCGCGGTGGTGGTGGTGGTGGGGGGGGGGGGGGAGGGGGCGCTGCCAACGACGTCCCCCTCCACGGCCGCGGTTTGCCCCCCCCGTCGCAGGGCGCGTTCCTCCTCCCCTTGGCCCTCGAAAAGGTTGACGGCAGTGGGAAGGGGGTCGGCCCCCTTTTCCGTGATGCGGCTTGGCGTTCCGGCTCTATACAGAGGGAAGGGGGCGGGCGGGGGGGGGCGGTGGTAATCCTCGCGGAGCGAAACGGGCACCGGGAAAAAGGGAATGAGACCAAACGGAGTGGTGCAGGACAGCGGAGGCAGCCACCTAAAGAGAGGAAACAGCCGAGCGGAAGAGAAGCCGAGAAGGAAAGAGGAGACAACCAAGAGAAGTGGGGGGGGGGAGGGGGGGGTCGAAAGCGAGAGAGCGAGAGAGAGAACCAAGTCTCTGTCACCACGAGGGCCTGAGCGGTGTTGAGATATTTCGCAGGCGGCCTGGTCAGTATCAGTCGCCACTTGTCCGATATTTACGCTGCGACTGACAGTTCGCTGATTAGGGCCGAGCCTTCAAGGGCGGAGTGCATCGGGAGAGAAGGAAGGACGGACGGACGCGAAGAAGGGAACAAATGAATGGCGAAGGAATCCTCGTTTCAATGAAGTGAACCGAACAGGGCCCTTACATTGTCACCGATTTCGTGTTTTATATCACGGTGCTGCTGCTGAACGGTCAGCACCACTGGACTTGCAATGCAGACATCGCCGGTTCGATTCCATCCCCGCGTGCGGCGGTTCAAGCAATGGGGAAAGCTTCTTAAATCCCGCCCCCCCCCCCACCACCACCCAACTTTGTCCACCCAACTTTGTCCACCCTGCTGTGTCCACCCAGCTGTGCGAATGGGTTGACCATTCGCAGTTAGTCGATCAGCAGGTCGCGTGCAGTGAGGTAAAACGTGGGTACTTCCAGCTCTCCCAATACATCCGAGCGGTGTGCAAGAGGAGACCAATATCCCCACCGGAGCAGCTCTCTGTCTAGAACTGCCTCTAGTAACGACCCTTCCAGTAGTGCCATGTGCGGGCAATCGCAGCGCTGCGCCCTGGACGACGTTTATTTTTTTACATTCACCCAATAACTGGGAGCAGGCTTCACCTGCTTTCTATTCCAGCTCTTTAAAGAACGTCCCCGATCATTTGAGTGAGTAGAAAATACGACACGTCCTTTGGAACTTCCCGATACGTACACTTGGCGGCCTAGTCTTCAAAAAATGTTTTTTACATACCCATTTTACCCCCCCAAACGTCTGTGAGCACCAGTTTGTTCAGTGTTGTGGGGAGCGGCACTGTAGGGGTTAGTGCGTTGTGCTACGAACCCGGCGACCCGAGTTCGATTCCAGCTCACAGCCAACACCGGTGATGATTATCTGAACCGGTCCTGGGCCTCCCCTAGGTCGGCTCTCCCTCAATTGGGTCCCTGGTGCAATCTGTAAACATCGCCACTGGGGAGACAAAGGCGGCCGGGCATGGTGTTGACCACCCACCCCCTGGTGTGCCGTTCTGGCCTTCATAGGTGCTCACTAGCAACACCTGCCCCAACAGTCTGTTACAGGCTATACGGGGGTCCTTTGTCTTTGTTAAGTGTCGTAGTTGCCTTGATATTTGTGAACGGACGGCCATGACCGCCGGCGTCTTTGCGAACGGGGGGACATGGCGCGTGCGGGGACCCGGGGAGTCAGGCGGAGTGTTTGTCGCTACTTTGGCAAGCGGTGGGCTTGACAGCGCCGGTGTCAAACCGCGGCGCTCAAGCGTCCATTGTCGTCGTTACAGAAGGGCTCGTCACGATGTGCGGTCTCAATAGAAATGCGCTTAGCTCCTCGCGGCCCCCCAGCCACGCTGGAATCCGGTTGAAACATCCGCGCGATTCTCCCTGCGCCGTGTAGATTGTCGTGGAACGTCAGTCGAACTCGCACCGTGCTCTTCCGCTGCGTAGGCCTCAGCTTTGCTCTCCATACCGGACCCCGGTGAGGATCGGCGTCGGTAGGCAGAAGCCGGGGTCGCTCACCGCCGGCCGTCAGTGCGCACACTCTGAACGTCGTAAAACGATCGCGCGACCAAGTGTCTCATTTTTCCGCTTGCGCGTCAAGCCGCGCTTTGGTAGGGGGGGGGGTGGGGGGTGGGATGGGGGGGGAGGCGACCCCCTATTTTGCGCGCGGCTCCTTTCAAATTGACCGCGGGCAATTTTTTTTTCAGCGCGTGTGTGCACGTATCCGCGCGGTGTGTGGCACCGAATCCGTAAAACATCCGAAGAATCCTAACAAAGAAAATCCCCCTCTCCACCTTTGAAGGTCCCTGTCCAGCGGCGACGTTCATAGCGCCGAGCAGCCCCTCGTATTTATTTACTTTATTTATCCGTCCGAGTGTCCTCACACAAGGTGCACGCTGACACTGTGTGCGTGCCGCGCGGGGACAGTTTCACAAGCGGCTCCTGTTTTTCTTGTTGGGAGGGCCTGGCCGAGCGAGACCTCCACTGCGGGGCGGGGAGAGGAGAGGCCTGTGATGGGGGGGGGGGCACCAGTGGAGGAGCGGTGGTGCAGTGGTTAGGCTACTGCACTACGAAGCCAGTGACCCGAGTTCGAATTGCCACTCTCACGGCCAATAACGGTTGCGCGAATATTTTAACCGGTTCTGGGCCTTCCCTAGGTTACACACTCGGTGCGTAAATATCAGCACTGGGGAGACAAAGGCGGCCGGGCGTTGTGTTGCTCACCCACCCCCTAGGGTGCCGTGCCAGTCTTAATAGGTGCTCGCGAACAGCACTTGCCCCAACACGGGGGGGGACCTACCTTTTGGTTGGGGTGGGCCGGGGGAGTTATGAAAATAGCATTTGTGGAAGTTAAAGAACAAAACTCATCATCAGCCATGATCAATCCACTGCTAGATGAAGGCATCCCCCAAGCCGTTGCCAATCCTTCACGATCCTGCGACACAGACGATCCCCTTACAACCTCCACGCTGTCGCTGATTTCATCGCTCCATCTCTCCTCCTCAAACTGGAACGTCCGCCGGGATGCGTTGCATTCCTTGGCTGTTACTTTCCGTCCTCATTCTTGACCATGGGTTTACCGTCCCTTCTTACCCTTGCTTGCAAATCCCGATCTCTAAAGCAGGCCTCGACCATTCAGCGTGTTTTACGTCTGTGGAAGGTCTCAGTCCGGTCGACGACAACTTAGCGGCGTGGATTTGACGGCGTCGCTCGCTCGGCCTGGTCGACTCACGCAAGTCAAACACGGAGTCAGAACTCTCTCACTTATTCAAGTGAGGGGCATGCAATTCCCAGCCGCACCCCCCCCCCGCTCCAATATCATTAAGTCAGCCAATCAGTGAACTCAGTAAATATTTTATCAACATATCTAGGCAGTTGCCATTAGACTCCTTACTCGTTTCGTTTCCTGTACTAACTCGTCTCAGGTTGGAGTACTAACTCATCTCGGTTAGAGTACTAACTCATCTCAGGTTAGAGTATTAATTCGTCTCAGGTTAGAGTACTAACTCATCTCGGTTAGAGTACTAACTCGTCTCATGTCAGAGTACTAACTCGTCTCTGTTAGAGTACTAACTCGTCTCGGTTAGAGTACTAACTCGTCTCAGGTTAGAGTGCTAACTCATCTCGGTTAGAGTACTAACTCATCTCGGTTGGAGTACTAACTCATCTCGGTTGGAGTACTAACTCATCTCGGTTAGAGTACTAACTCGTCTCAGGTTAGAGTACGAACTCGTCTCAGGTTAGAGTACTAACTCGTCTCGGGTTAGAGTACTAACTCATCTCGGTTGGAGTACTAACTCGTCTCAGAGTATTAACTTGTCTCAGGTTAGAGTATTAACTCGTCTCAGGTTAGAGTACTAACTCATCTCGGTTAGAGTACTAACTCGTCTCAGGTTAGAGTACTAACTCATCTCAGGTTAGAGTACTAACTCGTCTCGGGTTAGAGTACTAACTCTTCTCAGGTTAGAGTACTAACTCGTCTCAGGTTAGAGTACTAACTCATCTCGGTTAGAGTATTAACTCATCTCGGTTGGAGTACTAACTCGTCTCAGGTTAGAGTACTAACTCGTCTCAGGTTAGAGTACTAATTCGTCTCGGTTAGAGTACTAACTCGTCTCAGGTTAGAGTACTAACTCGTCTCGGTTAGAGTACTAACTCGTCTCGGTTAGAGTACTAACTCGTCTCAGGTTAGAGTACTAACTCGTCTCAGGTTAGAGTACTAATTCGTCTCGGATAGAGTACTAACTCGTCTCAGGTTAGAGTACTAACTCGTCTCGGTTAGAGTACTAACTCGTCTCAGGTTAGCGTACTAACTCGTCTCAGGTTAGAGTACTAACTCATCTCGGTTGGAGTACTAACTCGTCTCGGGCTAGAGTACTAACTCGTCTCAGGTTAGAGTACTAACTCGTCTCGGTTAGAGTACTAACTCATCTCGGTTAGAGTATTAACTCATCTCGGTTGGAGTACTAACTCGTCTCAGGTTAGAGTACTAACTCGTCTCGGGTTAGAGTACTAACTCGTCTCGGTTAGAGTACTAACTCGACTCAGGTTTGAGTACTAACTCGTCTCAGGTTTGAGTACTAACTCATCTCGGTTGGAGTGCTAACTCATCTCGGTTGGAGTACTAATTCATCTCGATTAGATTATTAACTCATCTCGGTTAGAGTATTAACTAATCTTAGTTAGAATATTAACTCATCTCAGGTTAGAGTACTAACTCGTCTCAGGCTATAGCACTAACTCGTCTCAGGTTAGAGTACTAACTCGTCTCAGGTTAGAGTACTAACTCGTCTCAAGTTAGAGTACTAAGTCGTCTCAGGTTAGAGTACTGACTCGTCTCAGGTTAGAGTACTAACTCGTCTCAGGTTAGAGTACTAACTCGTCTCAGGTTAGCGTATTACTAATCTCAGGTTAGAGTATTAACTAATCTCAGTTAGAGTACTAACTCGTCTCAGGTTAGAGTACTAACTCGTCTCAGATTAGAGTACTAACTCATCTCCGTTAGCGTATTAATTAATCTCGGTTAGAGTACTAACTCATCTCGGTTAGAGTACTAACTCTCCTCGGGTTAGAGTACTAACTCGTCTCGGGCTAGAGTACTAACTCGTCACGGGCTAGAGTACTAACTCGTCACGGGCTAGAGTACTAACTCGTCACGGGCTAGAGTACTAACTCGTCACGGGCTAGAGTACTAACTCGTCAAGGGCTAGAGTACTAACTCGTCAAGGGCTAGAGTACTAACTCGTCACGGGCTAGAGTACTAACTCGTCTCAGGCTAGAGTACTAACTCGTCTCAGGCTAGAGTACTAACTCGTCTCGGGTTAGAGTACTAACTTGTCTCGGGTTAGAGTACTAACTAATCTTAGAGTACTAACTCGTCACCGGCTAGAGTACTAACTCGTCACGGGCTATAGTACTAACTCGTCACGGGCTAGAGTACTAACTCGTCTCAGGCTAGAGTACTAACTAATCTTAGAGTACTAACTCGTCACGGGCTAGAGTACTAACTCGTCTCGGGCTAGAGTACTAACTCGTCTCAGGCTAGAGTACTAACTCGTCTCAGGCTAGAGTACTAACTCGTCTCAGGCTAGAGTACTAACTCGTCACGGGCTAGAGTACTAACTCGTCACGGGCTAGAGTACTAACTCGTCACGGGCTAGAGTACTAACTCGTCACGGGCTAGAGTACTAACTCGTCACGGGCTAGAGTACTAACTCGTCACGGGCTAGAGTACTAACTCGTCTCACGCGTGGGGCGGTTGCCTCTTTACGGCTGGCCACGTCTTCTGCCTCCTCTGCCACCGCCGCGCTCTGACCTTGGTCGGGTCACTCGCCGGCTGCGACGACGGCGGCGGCGGCGGCGGCGGCGGCGGCGGCGGCGGCGGCGGCCGCGCCGTCGACCCGACCTGGAGGGTTCGGCCGCCGGTGGCGTTCACTTTTTTATCACTTCTCTTTCCGGGGCGGCCAAATCGCCGTCGCGAGTCTGGGCGCGTGCGGTGGGCTCCCTCGCCCGGGGCCTCCTCGCGTCGCGTAGCCCCAACCCCGTTCGCTAAGTGGCGTTGACGTGCGGGTGGCGGGGGCGAAGGAGGTGAATGATGGCTCCTGGCCGGACCGGACGGGCTGGCGGACGGGGTGCGGAGGTGCCCGGGTTGCTCGCGAGGTCAGGAGGCCCCGCTTACAAATCACCGATGCGGTGCGGCGGTGGCGGCGGCGTCAGCGGTGGAACGAGCGCTGAGTTCAAACGCGCGGCCGCGTACCATCGTCAGCTCGGTAACAAAAGCCACGGAGCGAGGTGCCTGGACGGCCCGGGGCGTCCAGAGCTCAACTCCACGTTTCAACCGGGGGGGGGTGTGTTCGTGTGTCGCGGATTCATGGCCTCCGCTGGGGCTCCTCAATGACTGCGCACGACACGCGTGATACAATTACGTCGAACTCTCTCGAGTCCGCCAGTTGCGATGACCGCATGCTGCCGCGTATTTGCCACGGACCGGGCGAGCGGTTGGGAATGGCCCGGTATATGACGGCATGGCCCGCATCTCGCCGGCATTTCCCCCCCCCCCCCCACAGCACCAAGCGTGTGTGCCGGCACCGTTCCGAATGGTTCCTATTCATAGACAACGCCGATTCATTTCTCGTCGTCTTGAGTGGCTGCGTAGAGCCCCGAACTCTTCCTGTGCCCCGAGCGGCAGCGATTTCAGAAAATCCACCGCCGCATCGCGAGGTCACCGCTTCCCAGACGGCGGGGGGGGGCGGGGGGTGTGCATCAATACGCTTGGAACCCACCCCCCCCCTGCTGTGACGCTCTCCGACCCTGCGCTCGTCCTCGCTAGCGTCAGCCCGGGATGATAGCGATCCACATCCCGAGCCGCTTTGCGAGGTGACGAGGCGGGGTGACGCTGTCGTCGCCGCATCGAGGCCGGAAAGGGGTGTTTTTTATTTGCTTATTATTGTAAAAATTTGAGCAACGCTTGCTTGCTTGGATCGTTATCTGGTTTGGATCGTCATCACGAGAATTATCATGACCCATGTTACAGGACGGACGTAGAAAAACACATTGCCGGCGTTCAACCTTGTTTGAAAAGCTTAACAAAAAAAGGGGGGGGACGGGGACAGGCGAATTCTCCGTTTGCGTAGCCTCCGGAAGGCCGTGCCCTCGAGTGCTCAGGCACACATTTAGTCTCCCTCCGTTCCCTCCTCTCCCTCCGCCGTGTCTTCCGAGCGGTGGACGGCCGGTGCCAGCGATCGCTCTCGGCCTCGGCGGCTGCGTTGCGCGGCCGCGCATGATTTACGTTGATTTACACCGCGCGGTCTCACGCCGTGCGATAATTATCTGACCCGCTCGCGGATCAGCAACTCCGGAACCGCCCACTCTCCTCCCACCGCTCGCTGTTGCCGGCGCCGCGAGCAAGCGAGCGAGCTAATGCCTTGCCCAGCGTACGTGCGCGCCCGTGTTTTAAATTTACGACTTTCATCGTACGGGGCTTTAATTCGTTTTTATGTATTTTGTTTCAACTCGCCACGACCTCGCTCACATCATGCCCCAGGTTGGGGCCCACGTCCGGCCTCCCCTGCGGGCCGTTCGGTATCAGGTCGGGCCCACGTCAGGCCTCCCCTGCGGGCCGTTCGGTATCAGGTCGGGCCCACGTCAGGCCTCCCCTGCGGTACCGCCATCCGCCCCGTGTGTTTCCAGCGCTGTTTGTTTTTGCAGCGGCCGGCGCGCCGCGTCTCAAATGTCACGATCGAAAATTACCCCGCAGCCAAGCTCCGTAAAAATAATAATAATAATAACAAGTACAAAGAAATGTTCAGCTGTAAAAAATGATGTCTGTCAGCATGTGTGTCTTCTGCGCACAAAGTGTGTTCCAGCAGCAGTGATTTGAGCGGTAATCTCTCGGACTACTCCCTTGGTCTCTGTCAGCTGAACTTGCTGCAGTGCAGCCCTCCGATGTGTTCTCCGGTTGTGCCGCGCGTCGTAGCAGTCGCCGTAGTCGCGTTACTCATCTCTGCCGGGGGGGGGGGGGGGGGAAGATTCGATTATCTTCCTGCCTATGGCGCGAAACGTCGGACGCCACGCCAAACAGCGCGCGGCGCGAGCAGAAGAATACTGCGCTGGTTTTGACCTGTCCGAGTCTCATCGGCAGGGAGCGACCGCTGTTAAACAAACACCCTTGGGTTGCCTGGGCGTTACTATAGGCAAGAGCATTCCTCGAGCACAGTGGGGCCCGCTGAGCTGTTAAAGTTAACGACTGCTTAGACTTAAATATACAGACGTGGAGGGTTACCTTGGGATGGTTCACTCCGCTCGAGTTAAACTACGGAACATCCAGTCGTTTAAAAGCAGGGTACAAACCGGCCTACGTGGTTCTGTACATATACATATCCTTTTGGTACAAAATCATCTCCAAAGTGCTGACATTTAGATGCCACGCCAGGGGCTCATTTAAGGTTGAGATGACCCTGAGAGAGGCCCAGGACCAGTTCAGATATTGGTCATCGATTTTGGCTGTGATTGGGAATCCGAACTCGGGTCGCCGTGTTCGCAGCGCAGTGTGCTAACCACTGCACTACCACTCCCCACACACACACACACTCACGCGTGCGGTGCCTTTCACTAAAAGTCTCAAGGCTCCGTGAATGCAAAGAATGAAATGTTAACGAACGAAAGAAAGAACCGGTTGGCTGAATAAGAGCCAAAGCGAAGCAAAACGAATCGGAGAGTAACATTTTTTTTTTTTTACAAGAACGTCGGATTCGAGTTGAGATTTGAAGACGCCCAACGCTGTCAGGAGCCTCTGCCCTCCCCAGGTGGCTGTGGCGAAGAGGAGATGGTAAAGTACGCTCGCAAACAAGAGAGGAGAGGCCGTAAGGTGACACCGCGGGCACGATGGTCTTTGATGGCCTCAGTCCGCCCCTCTCATTACTTTCCAAAAATAGTTGCGAGTCCCTCCTTCAGAAGAGATGAACAGGTTTTCTGGGGGCATTTCCTCTCTCGGCGCCTGTGTCTTCTGTCCTTGCGTGTCTTTCTCACACTGCGCCTGTGTCTCTCTGGCTCGCCGCATCGTCCCCGTGCCTCCGTGTGACCCTGTGTGTCCCTCGACCTGTACCGCAACGGTCATCTGTAATCGTCGTCGTCTCTGTCACTCGCCATCATCATCAGCAGCAGCAAGATCACCATTATTACCAGCAGCAGTATCACCGTCATTGTCACCAACAGTATCATCAGCAGCATAATGGCAACGATCGTCGTGATCGATATCATCATCATGATCATAAATCGTCATCATCACTGTCAGTCACCGTGATCATCATCACCACGAAACATCATCATAGCCAGTGGCATTTAGCAAGTGACCGGAACACAATGGCTTGCTGTTGCACAAACACCTCAAAGGCATCTATTACACCCACATTCTCTACGTGGAGACGCGGGGGAGAGGGGGGTGGGGTGCGCGGGGGGGGGGGGACTTCCCTTTTGACAACGAGCCGCACGCACGCCGAAGATGCGTATCGTCATCTCTGGCTCCGTGGGGACCGCCGGGTCTCCCAGCCGCCGCAGGTGGAGGAAGGTGACATTCGTAATGAATCAAAACAAAGTTCGGAAAGGGAGGAGGGGGGGGGGCAGAGTTGGCGAAGAGTGGTCGTGGTGTGAACGGTATTGTGCAAAGCAAGGTATTCCGATGATCCATTGAATTTGCCGAGGATGACGCTCGCCTATGGAGCTCGGGGCTGACGCGAGAGCGGAACGCTGCCCTACGTCGTGGCAAGGAGCTTCATCGGTGAGAACGGATCAAGCGCGTGGGCACGCGTGTGAAGAGTCATGACGACGGCGATGATGGCGTCTGTGCAAACGTGACAGCCTTGTCGGGCCGCGGAGAGTTAATGACGAGAATTTGGGCACAAAAACTACCGGCACGTGGCCCAACCCAAAAGCAAACATGGACGGTGGTATTGGCTACGAAAACTTACGTTGCGAGTTATCGTGAACATCAACAGCTGCCCGACACACGTATCTCATTCATGCATTGTGGCCACGCAACCCAAACTATCGACGATGTCGTAAACCCATCCAGACACACAGAGATGCACAGAGACATATTGAGATACATAGACACACGTAGAGATACATTGAAAACAAAGCACAGGAGGGCGATTGTGGCCATGCAACATCAGAATTATGGACCACATGTTAAACAACTTTGGTCTCCGCTCCTTCAACAGCAGCGGCACTACACGAACTCTCCCTGCTCCTGGAGCCCTCTCGTCGTGGCAAGCAGCAGACCTCGACGTTGGCATCCTGCACACAATGCCATCACGTGCACGGTTAGATTAGGACCGTATCGTACAAGATTTTAAAAAATGTTGAGTGTGTAACTTCCGATTAACATTTCCATTTTTCTCCCCCACCCACTCTCTCCCGCTCTCTCTCCCGCTCTCTCTCTGTCCCGCTCTCTCTCCCGCTCTCTCTCGCTGTCCCGCTCTCTCTCTCTGTCCCGCTCTCTCTGCCCGCCTTCCCCGCTGCCGCGCAGACGATCGTGCAGTCGGGCCGGCAGCCGACAGTGCTGCAGCAGCTGTGCCTGCTGCCATTCCAGTACTTCAGCGAGGCTCGCCTGCGCCGGGTGCTCTTCCCCACGCTGCTCTCCGCATGCCACCGCAGCCCCGTCAACCGCAGCACCCTGCAGACCGAGCTCAGCTGCACGCTGCTCACATCCTTCATTCAGGTGTGACGCCGTGGATCCGTATTCATGGCAGCGAGGACGAGGAGGGTGGAATATCTCACATTAGCGGTGGAAGAGGGGAGAACCCCGTGTAAATGTGGCTCTCCCTCCTTCCACCCGCCACCCCTCCCTCGTGTGCCGTGCCAGCCTTCATAGGTGCTCGCTAGCAGCACTTACCCAGTTTATTGAAGGCTATATACGGGGGATATACACAAACGTATATACAAAAACGTGCGTGCGTGTGTCTTTGTGTAGGAGACGATCCAGGCTGCGTCTTCTACCACACGCAAGTACCCAGGTAAGGGACCCTCACCAGCAGCTCATTTAACCCTTTAATTCCCAACTCACTGTCTGCACCCTGGCATCACTTACCCACCCACCCAGACACTTCTTTACCCACTCAACAAGTCAATGATTCACCCACTCACCCACCCTTTCACTGCTAACCCACCAACTCATCCACCCTACTCGTTCATGCACTCCCTTACTCAGCTATTTACCTACACATCATCAGCTCACTTACTCACCCACCCACTCACTCATTCACCCACGCATTCACCCACAAATCTACTCACTGACACACTTATTCACCCATCTACTCACCGACCCACTCTATCGCTCACCCACCCACGCGATTCACCCACTCAACCAACTCGCCTGCGCACCCACCCGCTCATCCACCCTCTCGGCAAGCTGCTCGCCCTCTCGCTCGCAGACACTGGCGGCGAGGACGACCTGGACGTCTACAGCCGCTTCCCGCAAGAGCAGTGGGAGGGCGCGCTGCGCTTCTTCAGCGACGGCGCGGGCGACGCGGCGAGCGGCGAGCCGGCAAGCGGTGGTGGCGGTGCCGGCGTCCCGCCGCACTGCGAGCGCTGAGTTCGCCGCCGGCCCCACCGGCTAACCGGTGAAGCGACGGTGGAGTCCCGGCTCCGGCATCGGTGGAAGACAAGAGTGTTGGCGGCCTTAAATTAGTACCTGGTGCGGTGCGTAAAACGTCGTCCCTGGGGAGACAAAGACGGCCGGGCAAGTGGGCGTGGGGCTGGCCACACCACCCCCATGTGTATGCTTTGCCACCACCCCAACCGTGCGTAGGGTTGCCTCCCGTCCTTGTGTTTCCCAGGATCGTCCTCTTGATTGGTCGCTGTCCTGGGAAATCTCTGAAGTCTTCCCCGGACGCCAAAAGTCCAGTTTGTGTATTTGTCAGTTGCGTAAGAAGACACCACGACTACAGTACACAACGCATTTCTGTAAGGCTCAACCAGGGCACCTGTACCCACACGCTCACCTACCCACTCACCTGTATACCCACCAATTCCACTCGCCTACACACTCACCTGTATACCCACCAATTCCACTCGCCTACACACTCACTCACCTTTACAGCAGTTCACCTCTAGGGTTAGCCACTTGTCCTGGTTTTGCCAGGATCGTTTTTCTCACGTTGTTGAAGCAGCCTCTGTCCCGGGAAATCTGTCCGTCTTTCCGGAAACATTGAAAGTCCACGCGTTTTTTTGTCAGTTGTGTCATTGTACCAGTAATAATATTTCGACCGCAGTGGAGATGACGCGCTCACAAGTAGTTCCCACCTCTTCCGACATTTTGCGACATATTCTTCTTGTTTCCGATGATACGTGCCGGTGTTTTTGTTCATTTGGTGGTGGCAACCCTTGGCTAAAATGCCCGGCAGGGCATTTAACAGGGCAGCGTCCAATAAAGCCGCCGCTGACTTGGGGACACGATGGCCCAGCACCGGTGCACCGCTCCGTAGCCTGGGTCGTGTCTCTGTCCCCCGTGTGCGAGCGTGGGAAAATTCGTCTTATTCCTGCTCGAGGCGAACATCGGCGAATATCTGAGCCGCGTCTGGGCCTCCCCTGGGTCGGCTCAGCATTAAATGAGTACCTGATGAGGCCGTGCAGTGAACAGCACCACGCGGGGAGACGAAGGTGGCCAGCCCGCTCCCCGCGTGCGACGCGCAGGCCTTCATTGGTGCTCGCTACCAGCTCTTGCCCCTATGGGCTGCGTAGGCTACACTGGGAATCTTTGTATTTGCGTAAGGTCAATACGGCGGTGTGTTGCGTCTGCGCGCCGCATTGCGAACCCGCGTTTTCCCAAGTTCGATCCCTGCCCGTGATGCACCGCACGGAGGTTTGCATTTAAAGTCCGAACTTAACCCGAGCTGCGTCTCCGTGGACTCGCCCTTAAAAACAAAAAAGAGAGAGCAGCCGGTGCGGTGAACCTTGGAGTACTCGGGGAGACGGCGGTTCGGTGCGTGCGGTGCCGGCAACGACATCACAGCCTCGCACGCGCCCTGCGGGGACTTGTAGGTGCCTCGCTGACGGGGCATACCTTTTCGGTCACCCCTCTGGCATCGCTATCTCACCACGGGTGTACACACGTGTGTGTGTGTGTGTACACACGTGTACACACAGTGTGTACACACACACACGTGTGTGTACACACTGTTCCTGCTCCCAGTAAGCGACGTGACGACCGCGTGGTGGAGGCGCCTGTGCCGTTTGCGAGCCGCACGCTGTGGGGAGGCCCCTCTGCGCATTTTGCTCGGTGCGAGCATTCGTGGTTACAGCAAGCCAGTAGCATAACAATACCTTTGCGTATTTATCTGAGTTAATTGCACTTTAGCGAACAATTAAAGGGGGGGGAGGGGGTGGGGGTCGTCGTCGTCGTCGTCTTGTCGGGCGTTTGCGGTAAGTAAAATGAAAAAAAAAACCCCGAATGGAGCCGCGTTTTGTGACGCGCGGACACGGCGGCCCCCTCCTACCCAGCGTGCCCGCACCACGGTCAGCGGCGAGCCAGGACCCCGAGTCCAACTCCGTCCCAGCGGCCCCGAGCTCTTACGGACGCGTTTTCTTTCGTTATCGGCAGCGCGGTGCCGCGCCGATTCTGGATACCCCCCCCCGGGACACCTTCGAACAAACTCTCCCCTCCATCTCGACCTCTCGTCGTCAAAACTTTTGTTGTCCGTGGCGGTGTCGTAAAGGTTTAGACGCCTTGCTACTCGGTCCGTGCGTGCGTACGCACGCGTGCGTGTGCCCATCATTTGAACACGACCCGTGGCTTCCAGTTAAAGGGATTCAAAATTTTAACTATTACTGTGGTGATGGTGAGCAGGGCTGCGCACGGATTTTGGCATCGCTCTGGCGGATCGCTCCGTGCGCCATTGGGAGGGATCGCTGGGTTAATGGTGATCCCTGTGCCTGTGCAGCGGTGTCGCGTTTGCAGGCAGTGCAGCTGCAGTGAGGCGTACGTGACGGAGAGGGGTTAGGGGGTGAAAGACACCCCTCGGAGTGGGTTGGACAGCCCAATTTCATTCCTTACACCAGGGCCCATTCTAACCACGCCACTACGCACGCTACCATTATAAACCCATAGGCAAACATCGAGAGCCATGGACCGACGTAGAGATCAATAGACACAGAAACCCATAGACTAACACGGACACCCATAGAGTAACTCGGAAACCCATAGACTAACACGGACACCCATAGACGTACACGGAGACCCATAGACTGACACGGAGACCCATAGACTAACACGTACACCCATAGACTAACACGGACACCCATAGACTAACACGGAGACCCATAGACTAACACGGAGACCCACAGGCTGACACGGAGACCCATAGACTAACACTGAGACCCATAGATTAACACGGAGACCCATAGACTAACACTGAGACCCATAGACTAACACTGAGACCCATAGGCTAACACGGAGACCCATAAACTAACACGGAAAAAATTAGACTAACACGGAGACCCATAGACTAATACGGACACCCACAGACTTACACGGAGACCCATAGACTAACACGGACACCCATAGACTTACACGGAGACCCATAGACTAACACTGAAACCCATAGATTAACACGTACACCCGTAGACTGACATGAAGAGTTCTCGCAGCTATCGAGAGTGCAGGCCCTGCAGCTGCACGTTGCCGCGAGGATGGATTCCTTCCCCGTGCTCCAAACGGAGGAGACACGTGCTAGGAGGCACTTATTGTACATTGTTTGTTCGTCACCTTATATTAATATAATAAAGCTAATTTAACAGACTTGAGCGACTGAAACAATCTTCAGAGGCTTCTAAACAGATGTGCTGTTGTTGTTTGTACACGTGTATGAATATCTTAAGAGATGTTTCAATGTAAAATAAAACAATTACCGCAGTGTTCGTTAAATCGAAGCCGGTGGGTTTTTTGGTTGGTTCTCAAGAAGAGTTGTCACGAGTCGTCCTTGCATCGGTCGCGATGTTTGGCTCATTTCTGTTTCAAAAGAACGACCAATTTCACTCCCTTCTATTTCCAGATCTCCGCGTCAAAATGTGCATTTCCCCCCTTGCACGCGCCCTGTTCAGCCTTGCCTCCTCGGCCTTTTCCCACGCCCACCTCCCCCTTGTAAACCCAGCAGTAGTTTAGAATTTAAACCACGCGAGCCTTTGCACTGGTTCTTTTTATTTGCCGTGCCTGGGACTCATCGGCCAGGATCGTGCGAGCCAAACGCAACTCATCCCTGTCGTTCTCAGGCCACGTTATTTACCAAGTTTCCCTCGGGGGTGGAGGGGAGGGGTCCTCCCGTGCAAAGAGCGACAATGATCATCATCATCATCGCCGACGCCGCGGCTCGCGCCGGCCTCGAGCGAGCTTTATTCACAGCCCCTGCAAACGCTCGGTCGCGTTTTGAGTCGCTCGCCTACGAAGTTTACTTTTGCATTTGTGTTCGCCGCATTAATTCGCGCAAATTAACCCAAGTGCCCATTGTCGAGTTTTATTAATCCCAACAATTGCCCATTCTGCACCTCTCAGCTCGCACCGCCACCACTCGTCAATTCCCTTTTAATCTCCTCGCCTCTATCATCCTCCACTCCATTGCAGTCACTGCACCCAAGCCACCATCATCATTCCACATCCCTAACATCACACTTTCCATCCCCCCTCCCCATCACTCTCTTCCCTGTCTCCCCATCACCACCATCACTCTCCTCCCTCGCCCATCACCCGCTCCTTCCTGTCACCCCATCACTGCCAGCAACTCTCCTTGCTCTCACCTCCATCACCACCATCACCTCCCTCTCACATCACCTTTCCGTCCTGTCACCACCCCATCACTCCCATCACCCCCTCCAACCTCTCTCCATCACCTTTCCTTCCTTCCTTTTCATTGCCCCTCCATCACTCTATCCTCCATCCTCCTCCCTCTCCCATCACCTCTCCTTCCTCTACCCCCCCCCCTCTCTCCCCCCTCGTCTCACGTGACTGAGCGATGCCGAATGTTGATAAGGAGCCGCCGCTGGCAGCGAGCGCTGTCTAGACGGCGCGGGGGGAGGGGAGGGGCGGATGGAGGGGGGTGGAGAAGGAGGGAGGTGGGGGGGGAGGTGCGAGAATTCCCTAAGAGACGCGTGCACGCGCGTGGTACACAGACCGCGCGCACGCGCGTGGTACACAGACCGCGTGCACGCGCGTTGTACACAGACCGCGTGGAGATACATAGAGACATACGCAGAGATACAAGCACGGTCACGTGCGGGCACATTCACACGTGGGTGAAAAGGGGGCATAGAGAGCGCGTGGAGGGGAGTAGAGTGAGAGGGGGAGAGGTAGGAGAGTGTGGAGGGAGTAGGGTGAGATGAGAGGGAGAGGTAGGGGAGTGCGTGGAGGGGAGTAGAGTGAGAGGGGAGAGGTAGGAGAGCGCGTGGAGGGGAGTAGAGTGAGATGGGAGAGGTAGGAGAGTTCGTGGAGGGGAGTAGAGTGAGATGAGAGGGGAGAGGTAGGAGAGCGCGTGGAGGGGAGTGGAGTGAGATGGGAGAGGAGAGGTAGGGGAGTGTTGGGAGGGAGTAGAGTGAGATGAGAGAGGTAGGGGAGTGTGTGGAGGTGAGTAGAGCGGGTTGAGAGGCGAGAGGTAGGAGAGTGTTGGGAGGGAGTAGAGTGAGGTAGGAGAGTGCGTGGAGGGGAGTGGAGTGAGATGAGAGTAGGAGAGTGTGTGGAGGAGAGGTAACTCAGAGATTCGCGGGCTCTCATCCAGCGCGGTGTCAGAGGCCAGGGGGTGGGAGGTGCGAGCCGATGAGGACTTCAATCGCAGCGGGCCCACGCTTGAGACCACCGCACGCGACCACACTGTGCACTGCTGGCGTGGAAAACTCGGCTCCCTCCCCCCCATTGTTTCGGGCTGCCGCGCCCGGAGGTCGGATAGAGCCGGCGACCTCCAGATTGGCAAAGTTGCCTCGCCGTTCCACCACCGCCGTGGTGATGGTTTCAAGTTTCATTTATTAGGTATGGCCTTGTGAGCCACGCGGCTCTTGAGCCGCGTGCAACCGCAACAAACAAAAAACATGAACAGAGAAACATCTTAAAGCGGCGACGCGCAACAGAAACATCCTGGGATAAACGAGCAAATCTCGTGAAGGTTGTTGATGTGCGCCGAGATCGTGAAGAGAGGCGGGGATGAGAGTTGTGTATGGGATGGAGTGCGTGGACAATTTACCCCCACGCGCAGAGACGCAACCATATGCGGTACAGCCGCATTCAACCAAAGACAAAGATCCCCCGTATAGTCTGCGCGGACTGTTGGGGGCAAGTGCTGTTAGCGAGCTGCACCTCCGAAGGTCGGCATGGCACACGAGGGCGGGGGTGGTGTTGGGTGGCCGGCGACCACCGCCCAAGCCGCCAGTGGCGATGTTTGCGCACCGCACCAGGTGCTAATTTTAGGCCAAGTCGACCTAGGGGAGGCCCAGAACCGGTTCAGATCATCGTCACTGGGTGTTGGTAGCCGTGCGCGGGAGTCGAATTCGGGTGGTCGGGTTCGTAGCGCAGCGCGCTGACCGCTACACCACCGCTCCCCATCGCTCCCCCATTGGCACGCAGATCGTCACCGACGAGCTCAATTGACACAATCGTATAGACACGTTTACAGACACTCTCAAAGACGCATTCACGTACAGACACGTTTACATACAGACACATTTACAGACACTCTCAAAGACGCATTCACATACAGACACGTTTACATACAGACACTTTTACAGACACTCTCAAAGACGCATTCACGTACAGACATATACAGACACGTTAACGGACAGACACTCTCAAAGACACATTCACGTACAGACACTTTTACAGACACGTTAACGGACAGACACTCTCAAAGACGCATTCACGTACAGACACTTTTTACAGACACGTTAACTTTTACAGACACTCTCAAAGACGCATTCACGTACAGACATATACAGACACGTTAACGGACAGACACTCTCAAAGACGGATTCACGTACAGACATATACAGACACGTTAACGGACAGACACTCTCAGACGCATTCACGTACAGACACTTTTACAGACACGTTAACGGACAGACACTCTCAAAGACGCATTCACGTACAGACACTTTTACAGACACGTTAACTTTTACAGACACTCTCAAAGACGCATTCACGTACGGACGCATGCAGCAGCACAGACATTCGCATGCAGATACCTTCAGTATAGCGACCCTTGCACATCGCTTCTAGAACCTTACACCAGTGGTCCTTTCCCTGGGGTGCACTCCACCCCCTGGGGGTGCTCCATGCCATTTCTGGGGGGGTTGCGATACGGGGCCAGATTTTCTTTCGAAGGTAAATAATCGAATTAAGCACGGCCACGTAAGTACAACTTTGTCTCATCAAAGCCGATGTATTTATGAACGTTGTACATTTTCAACGATTGAGGGGTGGCAAGGCTGCAATAAAGGTTAATGAGAACCACTGTGCTAAACAATCATCATCGCTGCTTGCACAGAGCAAAGATTCAGCCGAGGTTGGACTCCTGCTGCTGCTGCAGACATCCACAGACAAACTTACGGTTCTTGTCAGGTGACCGCGTACCTGCGAGTGGCTTATGTTTGTGAACGTGTCTGTATGTGAAGGTGTCTGTATGTGAAGGTGTCTGTATGTTAACGTATCTGTATGTGAATATGTCTGTATGTGAAGGTGTCTGTATGTTAACGTGTTTTCATGTGTATGTGAACGTGTCTGGATGTGAACGTGTCTGTATGCGAATGTGTCTGTATGTAAACGTATCTTAATGTAAATATGTCTGTATGTGAACATGTCTGTATGTTAACGTGTCTTTATGTGTATGTGAACGTGTCTGTATGTGAAGGTGTGGGTATGTGAAGGTGTGTGTATGTGAACGTGTCTGTATGTGAATGTGTCTGTATATTAACGTTTCTGTATTTGTAAACCCATGATTATATCTTGGGAAACCTCTCACCTGTATCTCTCACGCAAATCAAACAGTTATGTCTACCTGACCCACATTCAAATACAGACACATGCACATACAGACACATTCACATACTGACACGTTCACATACAGACACATTCACATACAAACACTATTCACGTACATACAAATTAACGTAAGACATTCACATACACGTTCAATAGAGATATTGAAATAGCGACACATTCACATAGAGACACATTCACATAGAGATACATTCACATACAGACACGTTCACATCCAGACACGTTCAAATAAAGACACATTCACATACATACACGTTCACGTTTATACGTATATACACGTTCACACACGGACACATTCAAAGACAGATACATTCACATACGCACATGTTAACATACATACACTTTCAAATACATACACATTCAAATAGAGACACGTTCATATACAGACACGTTCGCATACAGAAACATTCACATACATACACGTTCACATACAGACACGTTCACATACATGCACGTTCACATACATAAACGTTCACATACGGACACGTTCAAATTGAGACATTCACATACAGACACATTCACGTACATACACGTTCAAATACAGACATTCACATAGAGACACATTCACATACAGACACATTCACATACAGGCACGTTCAAATACGGACACGTTCACATACAGACACGTTCACTTACAGACATTTTCAAATACAGAAATATTCATATACAGACACATTCATATACAGACACATTTAGACAGTTTCGCATAGACTCATTCCCACACAGACACGTTCAAATACAGACACGTTCATATGTAGACATGTTCACATACAGACACGTTCACACACACATACAGACACGTTCACATACAGACACGTTCACATACAAGCACGTTCACGTACGTGAACGTTCGCATACAGACACGTTCAAATTGAGACACTCACATACGGACACATTCACATACGACACATTCGCATGCAGACACGTTGACATACATACACATTCACTTAAGACACGTTCAAATACATACACATTCAAGTAGAGACACATTCACATACGGACACGTTAACATACAGGCACGTTCACATACACGTTCACATACATGCACTTTCCCATACATACGCGTTCACATACACATACAGACACGTTCACATACAGACATTCCCATAGAGACACGTTCACGTACAGAACAACATTCACATACAAACACGTTCACATACAGACACGTTTGCATACAGACACATTCACATACAGACACGTCCACATCCATGCACGTTCACGTACACTTTCACATACAAACACATTCACATTCAGATACATTCACATACAGACACATTCACATACAGACACATTCAAATACAGATGCATTCACATACAGACACGTTAAAATACAGACATATTCACAAACAGACACATTCAAATACAGATACATTCAGATACAGACACGTTCAAATACAGACACATTCACAAACAGACACATTCACAAACAGACACATTCACATACAGACACATTCACATGCAGACACATTAACAAACAGACACATTCACAAACAGACACATTCACAAACAGACACATTCACATACATTCACATACAGACACGTTCACATACAGACACATTCACATACAGACACGTTCACATACAGACACATTCACATACAGATACATTCAAATACAGATACATTCAAATACAGATACATTCACATACAGACACGTTCACATACAGACACATTCACATACAGACACGTTCACATACAGACACGTTCAAATACAGACACATTCACATACATACACATTCACATACAGATACATTCACATACAGACACATTCACATACAGAAACATTCACATACAGATACATTCACATACAGACACGTTCACATACAGACACATTCACAAACAGACACATTCACATACAGACACATTCACATGCAGACAGGTTCACATACTGACACGTTCACATACAGACACATTCACATACTGACACGTTCACATACAGACACATTCACATACAGACACATTCACATACAGACACATTCACATACAGATACATTCACATACAGAAACATTCACATATAGACACATTCACATACAGACACATTCACATACAGACACGTTCACAGACAGAAACATTCACGTACATACACGTTCACATACACATTCACATACATACACGTTCACATATATACAAATTAACACACACAGATTCACGTACATTTTCAATCACGTAAAACACAATTCACATACAGACACATTCATATAAGTTTTTCACGTACAGACATGTTCACATACAGACACAGACACATTCACATTCAGACACATTCACATACAGACACATTCACATACAGACACGTTCACATATAGACACTACAGACACATTCACATACAGACACATTCACATACAGACACATTCACATACTGACACGTTCAAATACAGACACATTCACACACAGACACATTCACATATAGACACATTCACAAACAGACACATTCACATACAGACACATTCACAAACAGACACATTCACATACAGACACATTCACATGCAGACAGGTTCACATACTGACACGTTCACATACAGACACATTCACATACTGACACGTTCACATACAGACACATTCACATACAGACACATTCACATACAGACACATTCACATACAGATACATTCACATACAGAAACATTCACATATAGACACATTCACATACAGACACATTCACATACAGACACGTTCACAGACAGAAACATTCACGTACATACACGTTCACATACACATTCACATACATACACGTTCACATATATACAAATTAACACACACAGATTCACGTACATTTTCAATCACGTAAAACACAATTCACATACAGACACATTCATATAAGTTTTTCACGTACAGACATGTTCACATACAGACACAGACACATTCACATTCAGACACATTCACATACAGACACATTCACATACAGACACGTTCACATATAGACACTACAGACACATTCACATACAGACACATTCACATACAGACACATTCACATACTGACACGTTCAAATACAGACACATTCACACACAGACACATTCACATATAGACACATTCACAAACAGACACATTCACATACAGACACATTCACATACTGACACGTTCACATAGAGACACATTCACATACAGACACATTCACAAACAGACACATTCACATACAGACACATTCACATACAGACACATTCACATACAGACACATTCACATACTGACACGTTCACATACAGACACATTCACATACAGACACATTCACATACAGACACATTCACATACAGATACATTCACATACAGATACGTTCAAATACAGACAAATTCACATAGAGACAAATTCACATACAGACACATTCACATACAGACACATTCACAAACAGACACGTTCAAATACAGACACGTTCAAATACAGACACATTCACATACAGACACATTCACATGCAGACACATTCACATATAGGTTTCAACGACAAAGCAGTTCAAGCCTCCCGTAACTCACGTGACTTCAGTGACTGGCCACCCCCACTCTGACCCCTTCGCCCCGCCCCCTATGAGAACAGCCATCGCTCCGTGCAGCAGCAGCAACGGCGGCGTCGAGGCCCTGACGCAGCCTCTCCCTCCTCCTCCCTCTCCTCGTCTCTCCTGGCCCTGTGCTCCCGCTCCTCCGCTTCTTCCCCATCCTCTTCCTTTCTCGTTCCCCATTCTTTTCTTTATCTTCTCCTTTCCTCCCTCTCCCCGTCCCTTCCTCTTTTCCCGCTGTGCATTCCATGCGAGGCTCGACTCCCCACCCCTACCCCACAACCTCCCTCCACGTGGTGGCGCCGCCTACGGTAACAACAGCAGCTGCTAATTAATAGGACACGAAGCCATTGATCTCCCGCAGAGTGTGACGCTAAAGCCGCGGAAAGCGGTCACGGACTTTCTCGCCAGACCGGACGGACGGACCTAACCCACGCGCTTTTGGGGTCGTACAGCCGTGTTTGCTGTCCGACGTTTCGCCTTCCAATCCAGCAGCTGTATTCGGAGCTTTTTCTGCCGGGGGATTGGATATTTCTATTCGGGCACGTGCAGCGAAACGTCTTTGCAGCACGTACCCACGTGCTGCCCGGCACGAAGCTAAGGAGCGGCTTCAGCAAACCCGCCCTGACCAGCGCGGCGAGGTATGGGGCCGGCCATAAATGACGTCACGCGATTTTGGACGATTTTTGACCCCCACCCCCCCTCGTCACACGGCGTCACAAAAAGTCAGACCCCCCCCCCTTAAATATGACGTCACAAAGTTTTCTCCCGCCCCCCCCCCCCCAAATAAAACATGCTTCAAATCGCTTTAAACTATTGTTCATTGTAGCGCGTATTTAATGTGGCGCTGCACTCTGATGTTGTAGGAGAAAAAATTGATCAAAACGTGTATTTAAGTAGAACGTGTTGTCTATATTTATGTAAAGTTGCACATTTTGATGTGACGTCACATTTCTCCCCCCCCCCCGTCACACATCGTCACAAATGTCTGACCCCCCCCCCCAGGTGCGTGACGTCATTTATGGACGGCCCCTATGGCGCATACAGAGCAGGCCATCATCCATTCATCCCGCAGTGGATGACAAAACGGCGATGCGCTTGCAACGAAGGACCTGCGCTCGGGGATAATTAAACAGGTGAAAAAATTGGCAGCACAATTTCACACAGGTGGAGTGGGTTCACGATACACGGAGACGGTGGAGTAGAGGCAGCACTGGTTTATTCAAGCTCACCTATCCACGTTTCCACCAACATACTCCCACACTCACCCACCCACCCACTCACTTATCCACCTTCCCACCCACCTACTCCCACACTCACTCACCAACCCAATCACCTATCCACTTTCCCACCCACCTATTCCCACACTCATCCACCCACTCACCTATCCACCTTTCCACCCACATACTCCCACACTAACCCACCCACTCACCTATCCACCTTGCCACCCAACCTACTCCCACACTCACCAACCCACCCACTCACCTATTCACCTTCCCACTCACCTACTCCCACACTCACCCACCCACCCACTCACCTATCCACCTTCCCACCACCTACTCCCACAATCACCCACCCACTCACCTATCCACCTTCCCACCCACCTACTCCCACACTCACCCACCCACCCACTCACCTATCCACCTTTCCACCAACATACTCCCACACTCACCCACCCACACACGCACCTATCCACCTTCCCCACCTACCTACTCCCACACTCACTCACCAACCCACTCACCTATCCCACCTTCCCACCCACCTATTCCCACACTCACCCACCCACTCACCTATCCACCTTTCCACCCACATACTCCCACACTCACCCACCCAATCACCTATCCACCTTCCCACCCACCTACTCCCCACACTCACCCACCCACTCACCTATCCACCTTTCACCCACATACTCCCACACTCACCCACCCACTCACATCTCCACCTGTCCCATCAACCTACTCCCACACTCACCAACCCACCCACCTATCCACCTTCCCACTCACCTACTCCCACACTCACCCACGCCACCCACTCACCTATCCACCTTCCCACCCACCTACTCCCACACTCACCAACCCAATCACCTATCCACCTTCCCACCCACCCTATTCCCACACTCACCCACCCAATCACCTATCCACCTTTCCACCCACATACTCCCACACTCACCCACCCACTCACCTATCCACCTTCCCACCCACCTACTCCCACACTCACCAACCCACCCACTCACCTACTCACCTTCCCACTCACCTACTCCCACACTCACCCACCCAGCCACTCACCTATCCACCTTCCCACCCACCTACTCCCACACTCACCCACCCACCCACTCACCTATCCACCTTCCCACCCACCTACTCCCACACTCACCCACCCACTCACCTATCCACCTTTCCCACCAACATACTCCCACACTCACCCACCCACACACGCACCTATCCACCTTCCCACCTACCTACTCCCACACTCACTCACCAACCCACTCACCTATCCACCTTCCCACCCACCTTATTCCCACACTCACCCACCCACTCACCTATCCACCTTTCCACCCACATACTCCCACACTCACCCACCCAATCACCTATCCACCTTCCCACCCACCTACTCCCACACTCACCCACCCACTCACCTATCCACCTTTCCACCCACATACTCCCACACTCACCCCACCCACTCACCTCTCCACCTTCCCACCAACCTACTCCCACACTCACCAACCCACCCACCTATCCCACCTTCCCACTCACCTACTCCCACACTCACCCACCCACCCACTCACCTATCCACCTTCCCACGCCACCTACTCCCACACTCACCAACCCAATCACCTATCCACCTTCCCACCCACCTATTCCCACACTCACCCACCCAATCACCTATCCACCTTTTCCACCCACATACTCCCACACTCACCCACCCACTCACCTATCCACCTTCCCACCCACCTACTCCCACACTCACCACCCACCCACTCACCTACTCACCTTCCCACTCACCTACTCCCACACTCACCCACGCCAGCCACTCACCTATCCACCTTCCCACCCACCTACTCCCACACTCACCCACCCACCCACTCACCTATCCACCTTCCCACCCACCTACTTCCCACACTCACCCACCCACTCACCTATCCACCTTTCCACCCACATACTCCCAGCACTCACCCCACCCACTCACCTCTCCACCTTCCCACCAACCTACTCCCACACTCACCCACCCACCCACCTATCCACCTTCCCACTCACCTACTCCCACACTCACCCACCCACCCACTCACTCTATCCACCTTCCCACCCACCTACTCCCACACTCACCAACCCAATCACCTATCCACCTTCCCACCCACCTAGTTCCCACACTCACCCACCCAATCACCTATCCACCTTTCCACCCACATACTCCCACACTCACCCACCCACTCACCTATCCACCTTCCCACCCACCTACTCCCACACTCACTCACCAACCCACCCACTCACCTACTCACCTTCCCACTCACCTACTCCCACACTCACCCACCCAGCCACTCACCTATCCACCTCCCACCCACCTACTCCCACACTCACCCACCCACTCACCTATCCACCTTCCCACCCACCTACTCCCACACTCACCCACCCACTCACCTATCCACCTTTCCACCCACATACTCCCACACTCACCCCACCCAATCACCTATCCACCTTCACACCCACCTACTCCCACACTCACTCACCCACCCACTCACCTATCCACCTTTCCACCCACATACTCCCACACTCACCCACCCACTCACCTCTCCACCTTCCCACCCACCTACTCCCACACTCACCAACCCACCCACCTATCCACCTTCCCACTCACCTACTCCCACACTCACCCACCCACCCACTCACCTATCCACCTTCCCACCCACCTACTCCCACACTCACTCCCCAACCCAGATCACCTATCCACATTCCCACCCACCTAATCCCACACTCACCCACCCACTCACCTATCCACCTTTCCACCCACATACTCCCACACTCACCCACCCACTCACCTGTCCACCTTCCCACCCACCTACTCCCACACTCACCCACCCACTCACCTATCCACCTTTCCACCCACATACTCCCACACTCACCACCCAATCACCTATCCACCTTCCCACCCACCTACTCCCACACTCACTCACCCACCCACTCACCTCTCCACCTTCCCACCCACCTACTCCCACACTAACCAACCCACCCACCTATCTACCTTCCCACTCACCTACTCCCACACTCACCTACCCACCCACTCACCTTTCCACCTTCCCACCCACCTACTCCCACACTCACTCACCAACCCAATCACCTATCCACATTCCCACCCACCTATTCCCACACTCACCCACCCACTCACCTATCCACCTTCCCACTCACGTACTCCCACAATCACCCACCCACTCACCTATCCACCTTTTCACCAACATACTCCCACACTCACCCACCCACCCACTCACAGATCCACCTTCCCACCCACCTACTCCCACACTCACTCACCAACCCACTCACCTATCCACCTTCCCACCCACCTATTCCCACACTCACCCAACCACTCACCTATCCACCTTTCCACCCACATACTCCCACACTCACCCACCCAATCACCCTATCCACCTTCACACCCACCTACTCCCACACTCACTCACCCACCCACTCACCTATCCACCTTTCCACCCACATACTCCCACACTCACCCACCCACCACCTCTCCACCTTCCCACCCACCTACTCCCACACTCACCAACCCACCCACCTATCCACCTTCCCATTCACCTACTCCCACACTCACCCACCCACCCACCCACTCACCTATCCACCTTCCCACCCACCTACTCCCACACTCACTCCCCAACCCAATCACCTATCCACATTCCCACCCACCTATTCCCACACTCACCCACCCACTCACCTATCCACCTTTCCACCCACATACTCCCACACTCACCCACCCACTCACCTGTCCACCTTCCCACCCACCTACTCCCACACTCACCAACCCACCCACTCACCTATTCACCTTCCCACTCACCTACTCCCACACTCACCCACCCACCCCACTCACCTATCCACCTTCCCACCCACCTACTCCCACACTCACCCACCCACCCACTCACCTATCCTCCTTCCACAGACCTACTCACACACTCACTCACCAACCCAATCACCTATCCACATTCCCACCCACCTATTCCCACACTCACCCACCCACTCACCTATCCACCTTCCCACCCACCTACTCCCACAATCACCCACCCACCCACTCACCTATCCACCTTTTCACCAACATACTCCCACACTCACCCACCCACCCACTCACAGATCCACCTTCCCACCCACCTACTCCCACACTCACTCACCAACCCACTCACCTATCCACCTTCCCACCCACCTATTCCCACACTCACCCAACCACTCACCTATCCACCTTTTCACCCACATACTCCCACACTCACCCACTCCAATCACCTATCCACCTTCCCACCCACCTACTCCCACACTCACTCACCCACCCACTCACCTATTCCACCTTTCCACCCACATACTCCCACACTCACCCACCCACTCACCTCTCCACCTTCCCACCCACCTACTCCCACACTCACCAACCCACCCACCTATCCACCTTCCCACTCACCTACTCCCACACTCACCCACCCACCCACTCACCTATCCACCTTCCCACCCACCTACTCCCACACCACTCACCAACCCAATCACCTATCCACATTCCCACCCACCTATTCCCACACTCACCCACCCACTCACCTATCCACCTTTCCACCCACATACTCCCACAATCACCCACCACTCACCTATCCACCTTCCCACCCACCTACTCACACACTCACCAACCCACCCACTCACCTATTCACCTTCCCACTCACCTACTCCCACACTCACCCACCCACCCACTCACCTATCCACCTTCCCACCCACCTACTCCCACACTCACCCACCCACCCACTCACCTATCCTCCTTCCCACCCACCTACTCCCACACTCACCCACCCACCCACTCACCTATCCACCTTTCCACCAACATACTCCCACACTCACCCACTCACCTATCCACCTTCCCACCCACCTACTCCCACACTCACCCACCCACTCACCTATCCACCTTCCCACCCACCTACTCCCACACTCACCCACCAACCCACTCACCTATCCACCTTCCCACCCACCTATTCCCACACTCACCCAACCCACTCACCTATCCACCTTTCCACCCACATACTCCCACACTCACCCACCCAATCACCTATCCACCTTCCTACCCACCTACTCCCACACTCACTCCCCCACCCACTCACCTATCCACCTTCCCACTCACCTACTCCCACACTCACCCACCCATCCACTCACCTATCCACCTTCCCACCCACCTACTCCCACACTCACCCACTCACCTATCCACCTTCCCACCCACCTACTCCCACACTCACCCACCCACCCACCCACTCACCTATGCACCTTTCCACCCACATACTCCCACACTCACACACCCACTCACCTATCCACCTTCCCACCCACCTACTCCCACACTCACCCACCCACCCACTCACCTATCCACCTGTCCACCCACATACTCCCACACTCACCCACCCACTCACCTATCCACCTTCCCACCCACCTATTCCCACACTCACCCACCCACTCACCTATCCACCTTCCCACCGACCTACTCCACACTCACCTACCCACCCACTCACCTATCCACCTTCCCACCCACCTACTCCCACACTCACCTACCCACCCACTCACCTATCCACCTTCCCACCCACCTACTCCCACACTCACCCACCCACTCACCTATCCACCTTCCCACCCACCTACTCCCACACTCACCCACCCACTCACCTATCCACCTTCCCACCCACCTACTCCCACACTCACCCACCCCACCCACTCACCTATCCAACTTCCCACCCAGATACTCCCACACTCACCCACCCACCCACTCACCTATCCACCTTCCCACCCACCTTCTCCCACACTCACCCACCCACCCACCCATTCACCTATCCACCTTCCCACCCACATACTCCCACACTCACCCACCCACTCACCTATCCACCTTCCCACCCACCTACTCCCACACTCACCCACCCACCCACCCATTCACCTATCCACCTTCCCACCCACATACTCCCACACTCACCCACCCACTCACCTATCCACCTTCCCACCCACCTACTCCCACCCTCACCCACCCACTCACTCACCTATCCACCTTCCCACCCACCTGTCCACTCGTCACAGCAAACCACTCCGCGCGCCAGAGAAGTGGAGCCCCTAAACTTAATTCTGGCGAACGCTCGCCGAAGGACGCGAACTCTTTGAACACAAACCTGCGCTTTCTTGTTTATTGCTCACCGACTCGGACACTGAATTTTTGTTGTTGTTGTTGCCTTCATGGCAAAATGGTGTAACAAAAAGAGAGAGAGAGAGAGTGACAGGGAGAAATAGAGAGGTGAGAGGTAGAGAGAGAGAGAGGTGATAGAGAAAAAAAGAGAGAGCGCTAATTACAGGGGCACTTGTTCTCTGGGTGGGAACGCAAGAATGGCTCTTCTCTCCGCTCAAAACCCTAAACAGGTTATTCCCTACCGCCCCATAAATCACGCGACCTGTCTCTCTGCGGTCAGAATTAGTGACGTGTTTAGGGCGGCTCGTGGGTGGGTGGATGGATGGTTGGGTGGACGAGTGGGTGGGAGGATGAGTTGGTGAGTGGCTGGGTGGATGGATGGTTGGGTAGACGGGTGGGTGGGTGGATGAGTTGGTGAGTGGATGGGTTAGGTGATCGGGGTGGGTGGGGTTGATGGACGGGTGTGTGAGTGACTTAATGGGTGGATATATGGGTCGATAGATGAATTAATGGGCTACTTGATACATTGGTGAGTGGACGGATGTGTGGGGTTGTAGATGGGTGAATGGGAGGGTGAGTGTATGGCAGAGGTGGTAGGTTAAATGGATGGGTGGATGAAACTGTCGACTGAATATGAGAGTGAATGCGTGCAAGTTAGGTGAGTACATTGAGGCTACGTTAAGTTTTGAAGGCTCGCTGCTGGCAGGAGGTCAACGGGACAGACCCAGGTGCTATGGGTTGATTGACTGAGATGGCTGATAGATGGACCACCACTTTACGAACTCGCTGCGCGTTAGACGCCCGGAGATCCACTCGTTGTTGTGAGCATCGCTCCTCTGCCCTCCGTTGTTGCTGAAGGGAGACTGCCTCCAACTGCCAAGTAGCGTCCTTCACGAGCCTACTCTACAAAGGCCGATCTTGGCACATCTAGAACCCGTCATCGGAAAGTCTACTCAGCTCTGGATCATCTCATACCGAATCAGTCCATCTCTTCTCCAGTCCGTGCCGCGCCCGTTTAGCCTCCTCTATCTGGCCAAACAGAAGCTGTTTGGCAATGCGGTGGCTGGGCATGCGGGCTACGTGACTCAACCAACAAAGCCTCGCCTCCATTTAGAGGTGTTTAGGTTAGATCGCGTAAAGCCAAACACTTATATTATGGATAATATTGGTCCCTAAAAACCTACATGTTCAAAAGCCTCGACTGCCGGAGGAACTCACTGGTGAGATCTAAGAATAGATCTTTACCATTGCTGGCAATAAAACAGTTGTGTTAAGATGTAAAAACACCAAACTGAAACCCTTTGCAAGGAATCATGTCTGCATTAACCACAGATACTTGTGGTGAACGTGCAAACAAAAAGCATGCTCTGGTGGAATAGGTAAAACCTATTCTATTATTTGGATTCTGACAAGGGAGGTCGCATGATGTCACTGGTGAGACTTTGTCCAGATCTGTCGAGGATCTGTGAACGCCTTACACAATCCAGCCTGCAGGTTAAACCCACGATGGGTCGTAGGCAGGCAAGCCTGAATGTTTCAACCCGGTGCAGATATTCATTTAAAGGGCTCCACGTTTTGCAAGCACAGAGATGGAGGGGAGGCATAACTAGGGCCGAGAAGACCCCGAGCTTCGTATGGAGTGATAGGCCAGGTAGCTTCCACAGAGCATTACACAGCCGATGAAAATATAATGCCGCTCGACCGATTTGGAGTGAGACCTCCACTGCCAAAGCAGAGCCGGTCATGAGCACACTTCCCAGATGCACAAACTTATCCACTCTCTCCACAATTGCCCCATCGCTCACGGGAAATTGAGGAGGTGGAGTATTTGACGCAGGCGCTTTTTTTTCTTTCCCTCGGAAGCACCAGAGACATACACTTCCAAAGACAGCACCCCCCCCTCCCCCCCCCCCGTGTCGCCTGCACACGCTGTTGGGGCAAGTTCTGTTCGCGGGCACATATTAAGGGCTGGAACGACGCACAACGGGATGGCGTGGCCAAAACCACTCCCGACCCCCCTTTGTCTCCCCGGTGCGGATGACACGCGACACCAGGATGTGTTTGTAAGTTAGAATTATCCTCGCGGAGAACGCGGAGCCGGTTCCGATATTCGTCACTGATTTGACCGTGAGCGGGGAAGCGAACTAGGGGGGGAGGGGGGGATCACACCACCACTCCACCAAAGGGGCACAGACATCAACGCCGGTGAACTGCCGACGTTACAGGCAAGGGCCCTCTCAGCAGAATCGCCCTCGAATCCAAGCAAGCCTGACTCTGCTGGCAAGACGCTGCATGGTTGACATCGCCCCCAGGGTCTATGTGTTAGTCCTCACTCAATGCTGCCGAAATCATGGCACTCCCATAAAGGGAGTGGGGCCGTGAGTGCGGCTGATGGGATGTCTAAAATAACATGTTTCGTTTTGTGCGGCGAGGCGGAGATGTGAAGGAGGCGACATAGTCTGTGTATGTATTTTGTTGTGTATATTGTCTCCACAGCCACTAGGCTCATCGTTACGTTGGGTATCCCGTTGGGAATCCCGTTGGGCAGCCCGCTGGGCACACGCTTGGGCAAGACCCTTGGGCAGCCCGCTAGCCCGAGCTAGCCCGCGGTGTACCCACAGAAGTCTGCGGGCTCGTGGGGGAGGTTGCTCCGGGGGCGTGCGGGCAGCAAGCGACGTCACGAAGCCTGCCCCCCTGTAAACGAAGTGTCGTCTGCAGCAATGGGCGCGTCTCTGTCTCTCTGTCTCTCTCGACAGAGATCACTGATGATGATGATGAATCAAATAGCCTTAAAATAGAGGCGACACAATTTTCGTGACTCGCGCGCGTCTACCTGTTGCATCGTGCCCGGTCTTCACTGGGTGCTCGCAAACAGCAACACCGCCCCTTGCCTGCAGCCTGCGCAAGGCTATACGCGTGTGTCTGCGTGTATGCACTGCACAGGCACGTACGTGTGAGTACGTCTGTGTATGTAGGGCTTTGAGTGTGTGCGTGTGTGTATATATGGGGAGCGGTAGTGTAGCGGTTAGCGCGCTGCACTTCGAACCTGGCGACCCGGGTTCGATTAACGGCGTGACGATTATCTGAACCGGTCCTAGGCCTCCCCTAGGTCGACTCAGCACCTGATGAGATGTGTAAACATCGCAGCTAGGGAGACAAAGGCGGCCGGGCGTGGTCTTAGCCACCCACTCCCTCGTGTGCCGTGCCGGCCTTGATAGGTGCTCGCTAACAGCACTTGCCACTCCAGCCTGCTCAGGCTACACGGGGGATCTTTATCTTTGTGGAGGCGAGCTATAGATCAAGACGTCGCTCCAATCCGAGCCACCCCCCTCCCTCGGGCGCCCAAACAGGGAGATTTGGAGCGGGGTGGACTCTGTTCGCTCATTGTCCCCATCTCAGATAAGAGGAGCGATCGCCCGTGGCACACACAGACACACAAACACACAGACAAAGGTCCCGCCCCCCGTATAGTGTAGTGTATAGCCTGGGACAAGATTTACAAGACAAAATCCCCGTGTAGCCTTAACAGACTGTTGGGGGCAAGTGCTGTTGGCGAGCACCTATGAAAGGCTGGCTCGGCGCACGAGGGGGTGGCCAGCGCCACGCCCGACCGCCACGCCCGACCGCCTTTGTCTCCCCACCACGCCACCGCACACTTATACCAATACCCGCAATTCGCCACGAATTGACGCTGACGTCACCACTGTACCAGGCCAAGTGCACTTTAAGGCCCACGTGAAGTTGTTGAAGGCTCGCTGCTGGCAGGAGGAGGTCACAGACCCAGCAGGCGCCCCATGACTGAGATGATTGTGCAAGCTCCACCAGCTGTAACCCCCCCCCACCTCCCTACTGTGCCAAATGACACAGAGACACCCCTACACACGTCAAGGATGACGGGATAGTGCCACTGTGGTGTTGTTAACGGTCAGCCAATACGGCCATCCAGAGGGCGGCCGGTTGGAACGACGGAGCGAGTTTCGAACCGCATTGTATGCAAGATAAAGGTGCATTGGAGTATTTGAGCAGATGGATGAGTGGGTGGACGGGGGCTGATGGATGGTGGGTGAATGGGGTAGGAGAGTGACTGTGGGTGGATTGGTAAAGGTGAGTGAATGTGAGTGAAGAGAGTAGAGTGAATGGTTGGTGTGAGCTTTATGGGTGGGTGATTTGTTGGTAGCAGTAGTGGCAGTATCCATCATCATTGACGTGTGTGTAGGGGTGTATGTGTTAGTTGTCACGGTAGGGGGTACAGCTGCTTCATCGGTCAGTCACCTCAGTCAGTCAGCCGATGGCACCTGCTGGGTCTGTCCCGTGAGCTCCTGCCAGCGGGCGATTCGACACTTCACTTCACGGGGCCTCAAAGTGCACCTAGCCTGGCACAAGCGCCGTGGCGGTTGTTGTAGTGGAGGTGTGGAGCCTCTCTTGTGGACCTTCAACCCAACCCGCTCTGACCAGCAATGGTCAGATGTGTCTAACACGCCCCCTCAGTGAGGCCACGCCCCCTCAGTGAGGCCACGCCCCCTCCCCAGCCATTGACCTCACTGCACGTCACCAGTGTCTGGTAGTGTAGTGTATAGTAGTGTAGTGTATAGTACTGTAGTGTATCGTTGTGTATAGTGAAGTGTATGGTAGTGCAGTGTATAGTGCAATGTCGAGTAGTGCCTCCATAGAGCTCAATGTGTAGTGTATAGTGTATAGTAGTGTAGCGTATAGTGTAGTGTATAGTAGTGTAGTGTATAGTAGTGTAGTGTATAGTAGTGCCGTGTATAATAGTGTAGTGTATAGTAGTGCAGTGTATAGTAGTTTAGTGCCAACATATAGCCCAATGTGTAGTGTATAGAAGTGTAGTGTATATTAGTGTAGTGTGTAGTAGTGTATAGTAGTGTAATATATAGTAGTGTATAGTGTAGTGTATAGTAGTGTAATATATAGTAGTGTATAGTGTAGTGTATAGTAGTGTAGTGTATAGTAGTGTAGTGTATAGTAGTGTAGTGTATAGTAGTGTAGAGTATAGTAGTGTAGAGTATAGTAGTGTAGTGTATAATAGTGTAGTGTATAGTAGTGTAGTATGTAGTAGTGTAGTGTGTAGTAGTGTAGTGTGTAGTAGTGTAGTGTATAGTAGTGTAGTATATAGTGGTGTAGTGTATAGTGGTGTAGTGTATAGTAGTGTAGTGTATAGTAGTGTAGTGTATAGTGGTGTAGTGTATAGTAGTGTAGTGTATATTAGTGTAGTGTATCGTAGTGTAATATATAGTAGTGTATAGTAGTGTATAGTGTATAGTAGTGTAGTGTATAGTAGTGTATAGTGGTGTAGTGTATAGTAGTGTAGAGTATAGTAGTGTAGGGTATAGTAGTGTAGTGTATACGTGTTAATATCCATTGTTTAAATAGTATAAATACGTTTTTGTTGGGTGGAAAAGGATAACTTTCGATGCTATCGAAGGTAAATCACGTGACATCCCGCTCCTCCGATTGGCCCGGTGGGCTACGCACGGCGCGAAATAAGTTCAACACGCGCACACACACACACACACAAAGATCCCCCGTATAGCCTTAACAGACTGTAGGGGCAAGTGCTGTTAGCGTGCACCTACGAAGGCCGGAACGGTACACTAGGGGGTGGGTGGCCAGCACCACGCCCGACCGCCTTAGTCTCCCCAGTGGCAATGTTTTTATCCACCGCACCAGGTACTCATTTGAGGCTGAGTCGACCTAGGGGAGCCCCTGGACCGGTTCAGATAATCGTCAATGGTGTTGGCCGTGAGCGGGTATCGAACCCGGGTCGCCAGGTTCATAGCGCAGCGCGCTAACCGCTACACTACCGCTCCCCATACACACATACACACACGCACACATACACACGTCACTTCCTCACGCCGCCGTTAGACAAGAGCAAAGGTTTAATTATGATTCTTTCTTACAAACGGAACGAGATACAGAGAGGGAGGGGGGAATTCCTGTGCCACGCAAGTCTGGCAGTTATAGGGCACGTGATCATCATCGTCATAATTAGAATAACAGCCACGGCAATAATAATAATGATAACGACAGCCAACAGCATCAACACTGAACAAATGATAGCACGAGGAGCGAGAGAGAGGGGGGGGGGAACGCGCAGACACCTCACCTCGGTCTCGTGGGATTGAAATAGTTAAAATAAAAAATTAAACATTTTTTTCGTGTGAATATTCTCTATTTTACAAATCTCCAAATATTGTAACGGCCAAGTTCACCCCCCCCCCCTCCCTTCACCTCTTCTTGTCCCCCCCTTCCCCCCACACACCTTGTGTTGATAATAAATTAAATAATTATTTAGTTATGATACAAAGACGGGAAGGGAGGAGAGAGACGCGCGGCGTGGAGTTGACGATACGGTCGCTGATGGGGGGGGGGTGCGAGGGGGGGGGGTGCGAGGGGGGGGGGTGCGAGGGGGGGTAAATGGAACAGTCACGTGGTCCGAACTCGCTGTGACGCCTTCCCGATAGCAGGGGGGGGGGGGGTGGCGTGGTTGAGCGACTCGGGCGAGGTTCGCGGTTCACTGCACCGAGTGTCCCAACTCACCGCACCGCCGTGGATTTTGATGTTGCGCGCGCACCGCATCGGACTGATCCGCACGTGAGTGATGGATGCGGATTGACCGCACAGGGCGTGGCGCTGAGGAGGTGGTGGTGGTGGTGGTCATCCCTGCTGATGATCCCCAGAAAGGTGGGGGGGGGGGGCAAACCCGATCGAGACTGCCCGATTAAACCAGTGCCGAGGGTTAACAACGCAATAGGGTTGCGAGGCCAATAGATCGATGGGCGAAGATAGATTTTTTTGTTGGTTTGTTTGATTGCGGGGATGCAGAAGTTTATCTATCCACGTCTCCACAGCTCGCCGGCTCCATTTGATCTCCCTGCGCGGCAGTTGAAGTAATGGCCAAGTTCATTCACCCCCACCCCCCTCCGCTTCCACCCAGCGGTGTTAATAGGATACGCCACCAGTTGATCGATCGACAGGCCGCGCGTGTGTATGTGTGTGTGTTGGTGGGGTCAAGTGTGGTTAACTCACATACGGACAGCGTGAAAAAGTTAGGGATGGAGGGGGAGATGGGGGGGGGCGAGTTCGCCCTCTCCGGACGAGCTCCCCGGAGCAGTTTGGAGGACACCGACCCCCCCCCCCTCGCCGCCGACACCACCGGACTTCCACGGCATTGGCGCGAGTTTACGCCCCCCCAACTTTTTTTGCTACCAAGACGAGTTTCGTGCGCAACTTGGGGTGGCGTTTGAACCGACGCAGCCCGTGTGTGTCTTTAAAAAAACTTAAAAACCCAAATTTAATTTTTTTAGCCGTCGGTGTTACGCAAATTTTTCGACGGAAAAACTCTCGCCCCACCGCCGGTATGAGCGAGGAGCACGGCGCCTGTTGGGCCGGGCGGGGTAACACGAGGCACGTGCTCTCAATGACGCGGCACGTGCTCTCAATGACGCGGCACGTGCTCTCAACGACGCGGCACGTGCTCTCAATGACGCGGCGACCGCTCATTGCCTCGGTCACCACGCGGAGTTCAATCGCTCGGCGGTGATTGGTGGAGGTGACTACCCGCGACGCGCGGATGGGATTTGAAGCGGTGGTGGGTGGGGGTAGGGGGGGGCGAAACGTCGTGAGGAGAGGTTAGGGATTGGGCTACTAGGGACAGTGCTAACGGCTGCTTGGCTAGTTATGGTTATGTGCTGGTTAGCTGGTGTGGTTATAGTGTCTCTGGTTAGTTGTGGTTATGTGCTGGTGAGCTGGTGAGGTTAGTTTCTGGTTAGTTGTGGTTATGTGCTGGTTAGCCGGTGTGGTTATAGCTCGTGCAGTTAGCGATAGATTCTGATATGTGCACTCCTTCTCGCTCTCTCTGTGTTCCAACGCGAATAATGCAGCCGCTCACGTGGGCTGCGTCATCACGACATCATCACGACACCATCCCATCACATCCCAACGCATCCCATCGCAGTCACGGCCCCAGCATCCCATCCCGTCGCGTGCCGGGCTAAAAACGCCTGACGCGTGTACACACATACACACACACACACACGCACATGACACGGCATATGTATACATGCACATATGCAGTACATATGCCCCTCTTAACTCGCGTATATAAATACAGACACACTCAAAATAATCTCTTGCCCCTCCCTCCCCCCCCCCAAAGTAAAACATTGTTTCCCCCCTGGTCCATCAGCCTGTCGGCCTTGGGGAGCCACGGTTTTGCAGCAGTGTTGTTTGTAAGCAAGGCACACCCTGGGCTTGTCTGGGCCTCTCTTACCCACTTGTTCCACTGGCACATCCGAGCCGTGTGTGCGCTTTCCTTCCCCCCCCCACCTCCCCCCCGGCTGGCTAAATTTCCGCGCCGAGCCGGCACCGAACCGTGCGACGACGGACGGCCTCGCGGGAAGGCGTTCTTGGGTCTGGCTGGGGGCCAAGCAGGGCCAGGCGCGCGGGGTGGGGGGGGGGGAATGTAAACGCTGCGTGAGCGCCGGTCGGAGGACACTGTGCAGCGTCGCGGAGGAGCATGGCTCGGGTCCCGAGGTGGGTAAAGTAAAAAAAAAAACGTGGGACCGGCGCGGCTCGGTTGCAGTGGCGATAAAGACGCAAAGCATCTCACGGGGGATCAGGGTCGGGCCCGTCGAGCGAACTTTGCCGGTCCGCCGGACGGTTGTTGTTGGCGGGATCACTCCCGTCCGCTGCTCTGGAGGCCCCTGTAGCACGAAGCAACAGAATTGCAGCGACGACGTAGCCGTGAGATGCCGAGCGGCGGACGTGCGCGTGGCTATTCATTAGTCGCCCGTAACCCTCGGCGGGGACGCGTGACCGACTCTGCTCTTGACCGACTGTGCTCGTGACCGACTCTGCTCGTGGCCGACTCTGCTCGTGGCCGACTCTGCTCGTGGCCGACTCTGCTCGTGACCGACTCTGCTCGTGGCCGACTCTGCTCGTGGCCGACTCTGCTCGTGACCGACTCTGCTCGTGGCCGACTCTGCTCGTGACCGACTCTGCTCGTGACCGACTCTGCTCGTGACTGCCTCTGCTCGTGACCGACTCTGCTCGTGACCGACTCTGCTCGTGGCCGACTCTGCTCGTGGCCGACTCTGCTCGTGACCGACTCTGCTCGTGACCGACTCTGCTCGTGACCGACTCTGCTCGTGACCGACTCTGCTCGTGGCCGACTCTGCTCGTGGCCGACTCTGCTCGTGACCGACTCTGCTCGTGACCGACTCTGCTCGTGACCGACTCTGCTCGTGACCGACTCTGCTCGTGACCGACTCTGCTCGTGGCCGACTCTGCTCGTGGCCGACTCTGCTCGTGGCCGACTCTGCTCGTGACCGACTCTGCTCGTGACCGACTCTGCTCGTGACCGACTCTGCTCGTGACCGACTCTGCTCGTGACCGACTCTGCTCGTGGCCGACTCTGCTCGTGGCCGACTCTGCTCGTGGCCGACTCTGCTCGTGACCGACTCTGCTCGTGGCCGACTCTGCTCGTGGCCGTTGCCTCCACAGCGAGCTGCGGCGCTGCGGCCGGCTGCCGACGTTCTCGATCGCCGGTTGCCGGTCGCGGTTTTTGTTGTCGTTGGTGGACTCGTAGTCGTCGTCAATATTGTTTCCGCGGTAGTTGCTGCACTCGTTGCTGTACTCTGCTGTGGTCCTTGTTGCTGTTGTTGTCTGGCTCCATAACACTCATTAAGAGGAGTTGCTACCCCCAATGCGCTCTCCGGCATTGCTCCTAATCACTGCCATTATCATCATCATCATCATCCTCATAACGTCAACAACTTCAAATTGACCATGTCACGAACTTGACGTTCATTTATAATCCTCCTTTATCACCATCGTTTTCATCATCGACATCACACCAACATCTCCGTTGTCATCGCTCTGATTGTAATCATCCATGCACACTGCGGGGAGGGCCGCAGGCACGGACCCTGCCGGCCACACCCCGGCATGTACACCGTGTACGTACGCCGCCGCCACCTGCTCCTTCATATGTACACCGCATCTATGTACACGGGCTTAGGGGGGATGCAGGGATTGGAGAAGTGTAGCTGCTGCGTCACTACGCGTGGCCCTCCCCCCAGCCCGAGAGCGCGACGCTTCGTTGGCAGTCGGGCGCAGAGAGCGACGTCTCACGGCACGCGCGACGAGCCGCAGCGATGGAGCAGGGGGTCGCGGGGTCACGGGGTCGCGGGGTCACGCGGGGTCGCGCGTGGCCCCTCGTCATCGCTCCTCCGCGAGCCAGGCCCGCGAGCTCTCTCGCGCCGCTCCTCGCCCCGAGGTTCCACGGTCCCCGTGGTTTTATTTCAGTCCGCCAGTTCGTCGCCCCAACTCCCACCCCCCAACCTCTCCAACGTTCGCAATGCCGCCCTCCCCCCGCCCACCCACGGCTCCAATCGTCGTCGTCCCCCACCACCCCCCCCCTCCCCCCCCATCGACCAGCAGGGCAACCGATCATTCGACCGACCGGCGTCTAACCGCCGAGTGACCGACCAGGCGACCAGCGAAAATGGCTGACGGACCGACCGACTGTCCAAACGACCCATCAACCAACAGGCCGGCCCCATCGGCCCGGCCAGCCGACTGCCACACGTCCGCTCCAGGCCGGGGGCGCTGCTCTGCCGCACCGCCGCTGCTGCTGCTGCTGCTCAGGCCTCGATGGGGCTGGAGCCGATGCTGGTGGGAGTGTCGGGCAGCTGCGACAGCGACGTGATCTCACTGCCCGTCGAGTTGGAACCCGGCCGCCCCTCCGAGAAGTTCACCTGCTCCACACGGCGAGAAACCACCGCCACCATCACCATGAGCCACCACCACTCACCACGACAATCACCATGATCATCATCACCACTACCACCACCGCAACCACCACAACCACCATGATCATCATCACCACTACCACCACCACAACCACCATGATGATCATCACCACTACCACCACGAGCCACCACCACAACCACCATGATCATCATCACCACTACCACCACCACAACCACCATGATCATCATCACCACTACCACCACGAGCCACCACCACAACCACCATGATCATCATCACCACTACCACCACCATCACCACAACCACCATGATCATCATCACCACTACCACCACCATAACCACCACAACCACCATGATCATCATCACCACTACCACCACGAGCCACCACCACCACAACCACCATGATCATCGTCACCACTACCACCACGAGCCACCACCACCACAACCACCACCACAACCACCACAACCACTATGATCATCATCACCACTACCACCACAACCACCATGATCATCATCACCACCACCACCACGATCACCACCACAACCACCATGATCATCATCACCACTACCACCACCACCACGATCACCACCACAACCACCATGATGATCATCACCACTATCACTACTACCACCACCACCACCACTTACCACGAGCACCACCACCATCATCACCACCATGACCACCATGAACATCGCCACACCATCAGTGGTTAGCGGACAGCGCCACAAACCCGGCGACCCGAGTTCGATTCCCGCTCACGGCCAGCACCGGTCTCTCTGCGTGTGTGTCTGTGCGTGCGTGGATGAGTGCGTATGCACGCGCGTTTTATGTGCGTGCGTCTGTGCGCTTGCTCGCGAGCGAGCGTGCGCGGCGAGTAAGCGCCCTCACCAGCTGCTGGAAGGGCCCCTGGTCGAGCTCGCTGCTGAGCGCAAAGTCGCTGAGAGCCTTCCAGGGCGGCTGGTGGAACGTCTGCACGTCGACAGCGCCCACCGGAAGTCCCGGCCCGTCTTGCCGCACGGGGCTCCCGGCCACCAGCGGCGTCCCCGTCAGGCCCTGCAGGTTCTGCGACAAACGGCGCGGTGGGCACACGGGAGGAGGCGCACGGGAGGAGACACGCGGGAGGAGACACGCGGGAGGAGACACACGGGAGGAGGCACGCGGGAGGAGGCACGCGGGAGGAGACACACGGGAGGAGGCACACGGGAGGAGACACACGGGAGGAGGCACGCGGGAGGAGGCACACGGGAGGAGGCACACGGGAGGAGACACACGGGAGGAGACACACGGGAGGAGACACACGGGAGGAGACACACGGGAGGAGGCACACGGGAGGAGACACACGGGAGGAGACACACGGGAGGAGACACACGGGAGGAGACACACGGGAGGAGGCACACGGGAGGAGACACACGGGAGGAGACACGCGGGAGGAGGCACGCGCGCAGACAAAAAGGCAAAGGCACGTAAGTCAAGTGAAGCGTGTTTTGTGTGGCCAGGTGAGAATCCCCAGAGATTAAAGCAAAAGGAGTCAAATGCAGCAGCGTCGCGAATAGGAAAGCGAGGCACAAACAGCTTCACCGGTGCGGAGGCGTTTCTGGCCGCGCTCACTCCCCACCACCCACCCACCGCCCTCCCAACCACCTCCCCCCCCACCCCCCCCGCTCCTCGCTATGTTCTTACGGCTCCGGCTGGATTCACCACTAGAGAAGGCTCATCACCATCACCACCACACACCATTACCACCACCATCACTACCATTACCACTACTACCATTGCCATCATCATCACCATCATCACTACCATCATAACCACACACCATAATCAACATCGTGATTAACTCTGCCGTAGTCGTCATCATCAGCAGCCAGCGGTCAATCCATCGATCAGCGGATAGAGTAATTGGGTGATCAAGCGAGTGAGCAATCTATCAAATCCATCGAGCAATCAAAAATCGAGCGATAAAGAGAGCAGCTGATCTATAGATCCATCGAGAATCAAGCCATCAAAAGAGCAGCTGATCTATCGATCCATCGAGAATCGAGCCATCAAAAGAGCAGCCGATCTATCGATTCATTGAGAACCGAGCCATCAAAAGAGCAGCTGATCTATCGATCCATCGAGAATCGAGCCATCAAAAGAGCAGCTGATCTATCGATCCATCGAGAACCGAGCCATCAAAAGAGCAGCTGATCTATCGATCCATCGAGAACCGAGCCATCAAAACAGCAGCTGATCTATCGATCCATCGAGAATCGAGCCATCAAAAGAGCAGCTGATCTATCGATCCATCGAGAATCGAGCCATAAAAAGAGCAGCTGATCTATCGATCCATCGAGAACCAAGCCATCAAAAGAGCAGCTGATCTATCGATCCATCGAAAACCGAGCCATCAAAAGAGCAGCTGATCTATCGATCCATCGAGAACCGAGCCATCAAAAGAGCAGCTGATCTATCGATCCATCGAGAACCGAGCCATCAAAAGAGCAGCTGATCTATCGATCCATCGAGAACCGAGCCATCAAAAGAGCAGCTGATCTATCGATCCACGGGAACGACGAGGCACCGAGCGAGCAAGCGTGGGGGTGGGGGGGGAGGGGGGGGAGGGGGGGGAGGGGCCCTCACCGTTTTGTCTCCGCCCTGCTGCTGGATCTGCTTCATGAGGATGCTCCGCTTCTTGTCCTTGCAGCGCTTGTTCTGGAACCAGACGCGGATGACGCGGGGGCTCAGGCCCGTCATCTCCACGAGCTGCTCCTTCATGAGCGCGTCGGGGCGCGGGTTGGCCGCGTAGCAGGTGCGCAGCGTGTGCAGCTGCTTCTCGTTGAGCACCGTGCGAACGCGCGTCGTCTTCTCCGCCTGCTTGTGCACGTGCGGGCGCAGCGGGTGGTGGCGCCCCGCCGCAGACATGGGCTCGGCTGCGGGGGGCGGTGGGGGGGGCGGAGATGGAGAGGGGAGAGGGAGAGAGGAGGCGAAGAGGAGTGAGACAAAGCAGGTAAGGCCCCACTGAGCTATACGTAGCTCAGACGCGACCTGGACATCACAAATGACAGCTGGACGAGAGAGCCTTATCGTCATCACGTGGAAATTGAGAGCAGCCAAATAACTGTAAAACGCGCGATGTTGATTCTAAAACGCGGAGGGAAAACCCACGGAGGACCCGGACGAAAATCCACGCCACCACGGCGAGAACACGCAAGCTTCAAATATACAGCAGGCGTAAGGGTCGCGATTGGACCCACGACCTCCTGTGTACCGGCGAGGTAGTTAACATTCAAGCTTAAAATATACAGCAGGCGTAAGGGTCGCGATTGGACCCACGACCTCCTGTGTACCGGCGAGGTAGTTAACATCTCCTAGCCACCGTGGCGCCCAACTGCGCTACGAACCCGGCGACCCGAGTTCGATTCCCGCTCACGGCCAACATCGCTTGCAAATATGTGAACCGGTCCTGCACCTCCCCTAGGTCGACTCAGCCTGGTGCAATGATGCGTGATCATTGTCACACGAGAGTCAAAGTCAGCTGGACACGCTACTGGCCACCCATCCTTTTGCGTACCGTGCGGACCTAACAGCACTTGCCCCTACCGTCTTTTAAGGCTATGAGGGTGATATTTGCCCTTGTTGCATTTGACGAGACGCACATCTGGAATAGCTGCGTCCACGCCATACACCCCAACATTCCCACATTCACCCCATCTCAACCCCTCTCACTCACTCACCCTCTCCATCAACCCCTCTCACTCACCACCCTCAGCCCCTCACTCACTCACCCTCCCTCTCACTCACTCACCCTCTAGCTGTCATTCAACATCCTCACCCCCTCTCACCCCCCGCCTCCTCACCGGCGAGCTGAAGGGGCCGGCCGCCCCCCTGTCCCGGGCTGCCCATGCCGTCGGCGGTGCCGGCCCTCTCCAGGAGCTCGTGGTCGGCGCGGCAGAAGAGGCCGTCCTCCCGCAGAGCAAACTCGTCCCCCGGGATGAGCTGTCGGCTGCACGCCACGCAGCGGAAGCACTCGAGGTGGAACACCTGGGTTCGCACCCTCATCACGAAGTCCGTCTTGCTGAAGCCCACGCCACACTTAGCGCACTTGATGCCGAACAGCCTGCGGGCGCCCACAGCGAGAGGGGAGGGAGGGGAGAGGGAGGGAAGGGGGAGGGGAGAGACGGAGGGAGAGCGAGGGAGAGGGATGGAGAGAGAGGGAGCGAGATTGGAGGGAGAGAGAGAGAGTTTATTTTGATTAATCAGAGGTGGGAATTCAGGAGGCCCAGGGTAGAGCCTCGGGGGCTGCAACGTCGACCTGGGTCACAAAGATAGCGAGGGCTCAGCTAACTCAGCTGACTCAGCTGACTCAGCTAACTCAGCTGACTCAGCTGGCTCAGCTGACTCAGCTGGCTCAGCTAACTCAGCTGACTCAGCTGACTCAGCTGACTCAGCTAACTCAGCTGACTCAGCTAACTCAGCTGGCTCAGCTAACTCAGCTGGCTCAGCTAACTCAGCTGGCACAGCTAACTCAGCTGGCTCAGCTAACTCAGCTGGCTCAGCTAACTCAGCTGGCTCAGCTAACTCAGCTGGCACAGGTAACTCAGATAACTCAGCTAACTCAGATAACTCAGCTAACTCAGCTGGCTCAGCTAACTCAGCTGGCTCAGCTAACTCAGCTAACTCAGCTGGCTCAACTAACTCAGCTAACTCAGCTGGCTCAGCTAACTCAGCTGGCTCAGCCGACTCAGCTAACTCAGCTAACTCAGCTGACTCAGCTAACTCAGCTGACTCAGCTAACTCAGCTGGCTCAGCTAACTCAGCTGGCTCAGCTAACTCAGCTGGCACAGCTAACTCAGCTGGCTCAGCTAACTCAGCTGGCTCAGCTAACTCAGCTGGCTCAGCTAACTCAGCTGGCACAGGTAACTCAGATAACTCAGCTAACTCAGATAACTCAGCTAACTCAGCTGGCTCAGCTGGCTCAGCTAACTCAGCTGGCTCAGCTAACTCAGCTAACTCAGCTGGCTCAACTAACTCAGCTAACTCAGCTGGCTCAGCAAACTCAGCTAACTCAGCTGGCTCAGCTAACTCAGCTGGCTCAGCTGACTCAGCTATCTCAGCTAACTCAGCTGGCTCAGCTAACTCAGCTTGCTCAGCTGACTCAGCTAACTCAGCTGACTCAGCTAACTCAGCTAACTCAGCTGACTCAGCTAACTCAGTTGGCTCAGCTAACTCAGCTGGCTTAGCTGACTCAGCTAACTCAGCTAACTCAGCTGACTCAGCTAATTCAGCTGGCTCAGCTAACTCAGCTGGCACAGCTGACTCAGCTGACTCAGCTAACTCAGCTGGCTCAGATAACTCAGCTGGCTCAGCTAACTCAGCTAACTCAGCTGGCTCAGCTAACTCAGCTGGCACAGCTAACTCAGCTGGCTCAGCTAACTCAGCTAACTCAGTTGACTCAGCTAACTCAGATAACTCAGCTGGCTCAGCTAACTCAGCTAACTCAGCTAACTCAGCTGGCTCAGCTGGCTCAGCTGGCTCAGCTAACTCAGCTGGCTCAGCTAACTCAGCTAACTCAGCTGGCTCAGCTAACTCAGCGAACTCAGCTGGCTCAGCTAACTCAGCTAACTCAACTGGCTAAGGTCAGGCTTGCATATGAGCGGGATCCGAACCGCTTTGGCTTCTCGCTCCGGTCAAACGGACAACGAATCGTGTCGCTCCGATGCGCTCGCAGGAGGCAGTGATGGCGATGCGTTGCGCAAAAAAAAATACTCAATTTTTTTTCGGTAGCGGTTGGGGTTAGCATGGTTGAGTGTGGGTGACTCCGGTCTCAGTATGGGCCACTGGTGACCACGATGTGCTGACGAGGCCTGAGAAGGACGGCACCGGCCTGCAGCTGTCCGTCTCTGCATCACCGCTGCTTGTCAACCAGTCACGTTTCCTCGAATGCAGTAGATGGTTGAGAGAAGGCAACGGGACCCCGCAATGCAGGGGGTGCCACGGTGGCTATGAGATGTTAACTACCTCGCCAGGTATACAGGAGGTCGTGGGTTCGATCCCGACCCTAACGCATGCATGGAGTTTGCGTGTCTCTCTCTCTCTCCCTGTGGAGATGTTAACTACCTCGCCTGGTATGCTGGAGGGCATGGGTTCGATCCCGACCCTGACGCATGCATGGAGTTTGCGTGTCTCTCTCTCCCTGTGGAGATGTTAACTACCTCGCCTGCTATACAGGAGGTCGTGGGTTCGATCCCGACCCTGACGAATGCATGGAGTTTGCGTGTCTCTCTCTCTCTCCCTGTGGAGATGTTAACTACCTCGCCTGGTATGCTGGAGGGCATGGGTTCGATCCCGACCCTGACGCATGCATGGAGTTTGCGTGTCTCTCTCTCCCTGTGGAGATGTTAACTACCTCGCCTGCTATACAGGAGGTCGTGGGTTCGATCCCGACCCTGACGAATGCATGGAGTTTGCGTGTCTCTCTCTCTCTCCCTGTGGAGATGTTAACTACCTCGCCTGGTATACTGGAGGTCATGGGTTCGATCCCGACCCTGACGCATGCATGGAGTTTGCGTGTCTCTCTCTCTCCCTGTGGAGATGTTAACTACCTCGCCTGGTATGCAGGAGGTCGTGGGTTCGATCCCGACCCTGACGCATGCATGGAGTTTGCGTCTCTCTCTCTCCCCGTGGTAGCGTGGATTTTTATCCGGGTCCTCCCTGTTTTTGCTCCACATTTAGAATCAACATCACGCGTTTTAGAGTATTTGGCTACCAACACAAAAAAAAAATCCACACGATGAAGATGATGAACCACTCCGTTGGGCGATCATTTGGGATGGCCAGGTCGCTTCTGAACAAGAGCCACGTAGCTCAGTGTCGCCTTACCTGGTAAAATAAAAAAAAATAGAAAATTTAAAAAACTGCAGACGATTATTTTTTTGCTGCCATAACGCACGAATGGCCGAGAGTTTTTGTTTAATCGAACACGCGTCTACTGCGCGAGTCGTTTGAAACTTCTGCACGTACGGCGCCCCGCGTGGCGATCAAAATATCCGCCACTGATGTTGGCCGTGAGCGGGAATCGAACTCGGGGGGGGGGGGGTTGGTTTCGTGGCGCAGCGCGGCGCTAACCACTGCGCCACCGCTCTTCCCGCCACACTCCCCGTAGCTGTACACTGACAAAGTCGGCAGTGACGGCGCGGGCGCCAGACAGCTCCTAAACCTTACGATGACGCTTCCGCGAATGTCTATTGACAGATCTTATCAGGCGAGGTGGCAGGGCGAGTGATGGCTATTCCCTCCCCCACACACACACGGGTTCCCCTACCCCCCTCCTCCCTACCCCCTATATCCCAGCTCTCTACCCCACCTCCATACCCCCTCTACTCACCCCCCTACCCCCTCTACCCCACATCCCTACCCCCTCTACCGCACCCCCTACCCCCTCTACCCCACCCCCTACCCCCTCTACCCTACCTCCCTACCCCCTTGTATCTCACCCGCCCCCCGCACGGACTTGAGATAGCGAGAGGGAGGGGAGGAGAGGGTGGGGAGGAGAGGGGGGGAGGGAAGAGAGCAGAGGGAGGAGAGGAGAGGGTGGGAGGGAAGAGAAGGAGGAGAGGGACGGGAGGAGTGGGAGGGGAGGGAGGAGAGGAGAGGGAGGAGAGGGACGGGAGGGAGTTGTTAACCTCCGCCCGAGCAGCCACACGTTGTGTGCGCGTGTCGTGTGAGTGTCATGCCCGACCGCCTTTGTCTCCCCGGTGCTGATTGTTTTTGACACACCGCAGAGAGATTATCGTTTAAAGTCGATTCAAAACTAAAACTACGATAAACATTTCTATTTTATTTTACCAGGTAAGTCCCCACTGAGCGACGTAGCTCTTTTTTTTCAGAAGCGACCTGGCCACAATTGATAGCTCAACGAAGTGGCTTATCATGCGCAAATGTATAGTAGCCAAAAGCCCTAAACGCGTGATGTTGATTCTAAATGTGGAGGGGGAAACCGGAGGACCTGCATACACATCCACGCGAGCACGTGAGAGAGAGACGCAAACTCAAACTATACAGCAGCAGCAGGCGTCAGGGTCAGGATGGAACCCACGACCTCCTGTACACCAGGCGAGGTAGTTAACATCTCCTAGCCACTGATGTTGGCCGTGAGCGGTCAACTGAATAAGCGCTCGCTAACAGCACTGACACAACGCTCTATAACGCTGACCGACGAGGCTATTGTTAGTGAGTTTAACACGTGGTAGGCTTACGCGACCAACATAATCCACAACACAGGGTTTTTTGTTTGGTTAGAGCGCGTAAAGATATAAATATATCACGAAACAGGAGGATTTCTCCACAAATCTGACTGTCGCCTGATGAAAGGTCATTGTAATTACTGGCGAAACGTCATTCTCAGATTGTAAATGTTGTGCATTTTTGCTCTCCAACACACCCGTGTTGCTGTACTAGCAACGTGTTGTTTACGTGAGAAACCTGACTACTCTTTGGTTCTTTCGGTAAAGTCACGTCGGTAGAAAAACAAAAATAATAAATCACGACGTTTCGATCGCAACACAAGCGATCGTCCTCAGGTGAAACAAAAATCCAGCATCATCATTGTTTTTTTTTACCACTTTTTTGGCAACAAAACTGACACCTTTTTTTTTTACAAGGAGTCATGTTTGCATTGACCACAATACCTGCGGTCGGAATGCAAACAAAAAAACACAACTCTGATAATGTATTGGCACTGTCCTTGAAATTGATTGGTCCACACCCGAGACAGCTTTTACATATAGAGCCTCGTCTCACATGGGTGTTGAACCAGATGACGCTTAAAAAAAGGTGTCAGTTTTGTTGCCAGATAGAAGGGTAAAAAAAACCAATCATCATATTTTGCTACTGGCAAAGGAGGTTCTCAAATGGTGAAACATAGATCCAGCAGTAGAGCTGCTGAACAACATCGCGAGAGAGCTAACAAAAGCGGCTGTCTCGCAACTCTCTCGCTATGTTGTTCAGCAGTTCTACCGCTAGATTTTTGTTTCACCTGAGGACGATCGCTTGTGTTGCGATCGAAACGTCGTGATTTATTTTTTTATTTCATTTTTAAACCGACGTGACTTTACCGAAAAGAACCAAAGAGTACGGATCCCTGCAGTCACGGAACCTCACTAATTGGCTGTGTCGGGTGGTGGCGGGGTTTAACGACACACTAATATATATTTACGCGATCTAACCCAAAAATAACCCTCTGTTATGGGCCTAGTGTTGTTAAGAGGTGTACTGTATATGCAGCTTTGCACAGAGACCTTGGCGGGACGCGACTTTTATTTGCGAGCATCGATTAAGGACCGCACGGAGACACGTTTCGGAATAAGTCAGATAAAACATTTTTTTTTCTTTACGACGAATGGTTCCTGTTGACTAAATTCGTCGTATCTGTAAGTTTCAACGCCCGGCTGGAAATCTCACCGAGTGACTCCGCTGTAACGTGTTTTGGTTGCAAGTCAGCGTGCAAAAGGCGTGAACGTGATTGTGGTGATCGCAACGAATTGGCAAACGTCGTCCATTTAAACCGTGAAGGGGTTTTAAACATTGCCGTTTAGAGGCGGGAGCGGTGGCGGAACGGTTAGCGCACTCTACGTACTCATTGGCCCCGCTGCCGGAACCCAGTTTGATCGTCTCTCGCAGCGGCGAACATCAACATCATCAATCCGCAATGCGTGACCGGTAAAACGCGTGCGTGTAGGGGGGGAGGGGGGGAAACCGGTTAATAAACCGGTTAGGGGCCGTCCATAAATGACGTCACGCACCTAGGGGGTGGGGTCAGACATTTGTAACGATGTGTGACGAGGGGGGGGGGGGTTTGAGAAATGTGACGTCACGTAAAAATGCGCAACTTTAAATAAATATAGAATTGTTATAACAACACTAATTGTTATAACAACACTCCTACAACATCAGAGTGCAGCGCCACATTGAATACGCACTACCATGACAATAGTTTAAAGCGATTTGAAGCGTGTTTTATTTTCAAAATGGAAATATGGTTTTGGGGGCGGGGGGGGGGGGCAGAGCTTTGTGACGTCATATTTGAAGGGGGTCTGACTTTTTGTGACGTCATATTTGAGGGGGGGGGGGGTCTGACTTTTTGTGACGCCGTGTGACGAGTAGGGGGGGGGTAAAAAAATCGTCCAAAGTCGCATGACGTCATTTATGGACGGCCCCTTACCCGTTTGCCGCGCGCACCACGCTCATACACATACAGTATATACAGTATATATGTCTGT